>NC_135897.1:54852943-55504333 GCF_964194155.1 Cetorhinus maximus | reverse complement strand
CTGTAAATCCTTTCATATAAAGTTTGCATTTTCAAAAATGGCATTTTGTTAAAATTGATTTTGCACCTAATGTCTTGCTTCTCTGACATTCATTAAATGTTAATGTACAGATTCTTGGGTTTAGAGTTTAGCATTCAGCATCATGTGGATAACTGTCCATAGACATCCACTTGTTATACACCCCACTCCATTTGCCTTTCCAATGACTTCAACAGAAGGTAAAAGTTACCTCTTGATTGCGTAGACACAAGAGTAAATTTTAATCTGTGGATCACATCAGAAATTTTAAACTCAATCTGGTTGATATTCATGAAGACTTTCTTGGATACATACATGTACAGGTAACTGAACATAGATTCCTGGGAGTCTGGTGAATAGAGGTCAAACTCACTGGCTAAAACGATTACTGTTTTACCCCTGACATTACAACACTAGCACCAATAACAGTTTTGATTTCAGTAGCAGTGCCATAAGGTAATTAAAGTATTGCTGCTACATCCAAGATTCAGCAGCTCTGAGACAACAATGCTGCAGGTTGCAAACATTAAAGTTGTCGCCTCTAGCACTGTTTTGCATTTTATCTGGCCATCACAGGCTGAGTGCTCAATCAATCTGTATAAATTAGTGACATAATTTTACCACAAGAAAAATTCAGCACTTAAAAATTAAATACGCATTTTTTTTGTCTGTGCTGGCTGATGCTCTAAAATCTAAACCACAGTGTAAGCAGACTAGATTCCAAACCTTTGTCTGTTTGAAGATGCTATAAAATGAACACTAAATAAGTTGATTTTCCTCAGAAATGGTGCCAGCTTTCTTGTGCAACTCAAGCATTGGGGAAAAAAAATTATGTAAGGAACCATGTTGCCTGCTCCCGACACCCACTGGCACCAGAATTCCTACTGCAAGTGATGGCCGCCATCCAATATGCCTGCCCAAAAACAGAGGGAAACAAAGACTTACACTTATTTAGCACCTTACCAAACCTCAAGGCATCCCAAAGCACTTTACAGTCAATGGAGTACGATTAAAATGTTGGCAGTGTTATTATGTAGGAAATGCAGTGGCCAATTTGTGCACAGAAAGATTTCACAAACAGCAACATGATAAATTACCAGATCATCCAATTTATTTATGTTGTTCGAGGGATAAAAATTGGCCGGAACACTGGGAAGCACACTCTTTGCTCTTCTTCAAAATGTTGCAATGTGATTTTATTATGTCCGCCTCTGAGAGGGTAGATGAGGTTTCAGTACTTGGAGGATATAAGAATGGAAAACCAGTGGGAAGCACTAAAAAGCGAGATCCTAATTGTACAAAGTGGACATGTCCCCTACAAAACTAAGAGTGGTACTGACAAATCTAGACCTCCCTGGTTGTCTAGAGGAATACAGGGGAAGATCAAACAGAAAAAGAAAGCGTACGATAGACACAAAGAACTAAGCACTGCAGATAGCCTAGACGAATATAGGAAGTGCAGGGACGAAGTAAAAAAGGAAATAAGGAAATCAAAGAGAGGCCATGAAAAAAGATTAGCAAGTAAAGTTAAAGATAACCCAAAGATGTTTTACCAATACGTTAATGCTAAAAGGTTAGTTAAGGAAAAAGTGGGACCTATCAGAGATGAAGATGGAAACTTGTATGTAAATGCAGAGGCTGTGGGAAGGGTTTTGAATGAATATTTTGTCTCCATGTTTACAAAGGAAAGGGAGGATGTAGATATAGTATTCCAGGAGGAACACTGCGAGATATTGGACGGGATAGTCATAAAGAGAGAGGAAGTATTCAAAGGGTTGAAATCCTTGAAAGTTGATAAGTCACCAGGGCCAGATGGATTGTTTCCGAGGCTGCTGAAGGAAGTCAGGGAGGAGATAGCAGATGCTCTGAGGATGATTTTCCAATCTTCACTAGATACAGGGGAGGTACCGGAGGACTGGAGAAATGCAAACGTAGTTCCATTGTTTAAAAAGGGATCAAAGGAAATGCCAAACAATTATAGGCTAGTTAGTCTTACATCGGTGGTGAGCAAATTAGTAGAATCAATCCTGAGAGATAGGATTAACTGTCATGTGGAAAGGCATGGACTAGTCAGGGATAGTCAGCATGGATTTGTTAAAGGAAGGTCTTGCCTCACAAATTTGATTGAATTCTTTGAGGAAGTGACAAGAAGGGGTGATGAAGATAGTGCAGTGGTTATTGTGTACGTGGATTTTAGCAAGGCATTTGACAAGGTCCCACATGGCAGATTGGTCAGGAAAGTAAAAGTCCATGGGATTCAGGGTAATGTGGCAAACTGGATAAAAGGCTGGCTTTGTAACAGGAAACAAAGCGTAATGGTCAATGGATGCCCTTGCAAATGGAAAGTTGTCTCAATTGGTGTTCCACAGGGCTCGGTGTTGCTGTTTGTGTTATATATTAACGATTTGGACCTGAATGTGGGGGACACAATTGGGAAGTTTGCAGATGACACAAAGATTGGCCGAGTAGTGGATAGTGTAGGGGATAGCCATAATCTCCAAAACGATATAGATGGGTTGGTGGAGAGGGCAGTAAAGTGGCAGATGGATTTTAACATAGAGAAGTGTGAGGTCATACATTTAAGGAGGTCAAACAGTCACAGGGATTAGACAATAAATGGGTGGATGAAGTGAGAGATCTTGGCGTACAAGTACACAGGTCCCTGAAGGCAGCAGTTCAAGTAGACAAGGTTGTAAAGAAGGCATATGGAATGTTCTCCTTCATTGGCAGTGGTATAGAATATAAAAGTAAGGATATAATGTTGGAATTGTATAAAACACTGGTGAGGCCACAACTGCAGCATTGTGTGTAGTTCTGGTCGCCACATTACAGGAAGGATTTAATAGCTCTGGAGAAAGTGCAGAAGAGGTTTACAAGAATGTTGCCAGGGTTAGAAAAGTGTAGCTACGAGGAGAGATTTGATAGGTTGGGGTTATTTTCCTTAGAACAAAGAAGGCTGAGAGGTGACTTGATTGAGGTGCACAAAATTAGGAGCTCCTTGAAGGCTGCCAGGGAAGACTGGTGGCCATGTTGAAGACTGAAGCTATGGCCTCAGATGCAACTAGAGATGCCAGACTGGAGGGCAGGTCAGGTGGGCACTTGGCCCTCCCGGTTTTCAGACAAGTGATTCATGGTCCTCCTGCTTTGTCCCCAGAGATGGAAGGAGGAGTCCACCACACCTGACAAAAAGAGGTTTGAAGGAGGTGGCAGCCCAGGTCAGCAGCCACAATGTTGTACGGCACACATGGGTGCAGTGCTACACAAGGTTCAGCGAACTGCTGTGCTTGGAAAGCGTGAGTACCATGTTGGCAGGGATCAGTGTGTTGAAGTGTTAAGGGCTGGCCAAACCCCCTCTGTGGAGCTCAGGGGTGTTAAAGACTGAGTGCCAACTGTCAATGACATCGGAGTTGGCCAAGGGGGTGAGCCCTGGCTGCTTGGACTGAGTGCCTTGCAGCTCAAGGGCCATGACTCGGATGTGCCCTGCAAGGTGTTCCTCAGGTGGGGTTGGCCAGGCCGCAATGGCACTGCAGGTAGAGAGGGGAATAATCCATGTTCCTCCGTCCTTTCAGAAGACAACGCATAACAACATTGAGAGATCACGGATAGGCGGATGCCCCTCAAATCTCCTAATCCTTACGAGATTTGAGCAGGATGCCTTGGAGCTGGAGAGGCAACACACACCTTGGTCAGCTGGTCACAGAGAGCTTGTGGTGTCAGATGAAGGTAAGAGTGCGGTGCACTGAGTTGAGAGTTTTAGATGCTGCAAACCTTTTTGTGTAGACTCTTCATTGATGGAAGCCTCAAAACTGGAGACCTCATTGATCATTGAAAGGCAATGGCACCAGGATGCAGATATCTATTGCCTCACCAGGGTGCCTGGCATACACAGTGACAGTGTGACGACTCAAACTAATAACATTTCATTGTTCTCCCTTAAATTCGCCAGCATGCATTCATTTGCAGAACCCTGAAGGGCCACCCCTGATGCCAGAGGACCGCCAGGCTTCAGCTGCACCTGTGTCATACCCGCACGCTGAACCAGGCACCAGCACAGATACCAGCACCTCGGTGGGTGTTAGATCATCGGCTAGTGAGGACACTTCACACTGTCTTGTGGAGCAGGCAGAGGCAGAGATTCCCCAGGTCGCCGGCAGTCGGAGGACTGCTGGGGACCAGGACAATGCTGAGTCAAAGGCAGATGATGAGCCTCTGGAGTCGTCCATTAGGCGGCAGATACGGAATGTCCAGCGGGATGTGCTGGAGGATCTGGCGGACATCCATGAGGCTATGCGTGCAATGGTCTCCGTTATGGAGGAGTCTATGTGGAATGTGAGCACTGCATTGACCCTAATGGGTTGAGTGCACTGCCTGCTGCATTGAGAGAGTGGCGACTCTCATGGAGAGGCAGCTCTAGGAATAGCATCAGGGGTTCCTGGCATTGTGCTTGGACCTGCAAGCCCTCACCCAGGCAATGAACTCAGTGTGGGAGATAGATGAGGAACCCAGTATCCCAGCTAGTTGCCCTCCATTAATGGCAAGCAGGGACGTCCAGAGACACCTCATGTTGGCGCATGAGCTGCATGTCTCTGTGGGCTCCTCTCAGGGTGCTCTGGTGAAGGCAACAGCTCCTCCGCCCCTCTGCCACTGACCATGGCATCTGATGAAGCTGCGATGACTAGGTAGATGCCAGCAGTGGCAATGGCCTCTCCCTCCCAGGCAGGGACAGCACAGGCTCCACTGGCCAGAGGACGACCGCCAAGGTCATTAAGGCCAACAAGACACCAGAGTCAGCAGGCTACCTCCAAAGCTGCTGCCTGTGAGGGGTGAGGAGGGTGCACCAAGCCGCAGCACTCACAAACACAAGTTTAAGGCACCATGAGCACAAGACATACTGGTCACGGGCGATCTTCTGTTCTGTAATGTTTTGTTTATGTTTACTGGCCTGGGAATGAACACCAGAGAAGGTTATGTTAATTTGTGTGGCTTGTGAAAATGACGTAAATTTTGTTTTTCACGCAATAGCCTGAGTATGCTTCATCTTTTTATTTTTTTGGTGGAGGGTACGTCAGTATGTAACGCTGGACATGAGTAGCTCTAAACTTTATTGCACAGACCCTGAGTGGACTTTGGGTTCAAATGAAAGGATAATTTCAGACATCGGGGATGGAGGTGGCAGCCCTGGCACGAGGTGGAAGCAGATCTTTGGTAGCCTAGCTGAAGGAGCATTGGATCAAGGCATCCCTGCCTCCTTGAAGGATACAGAAGTCTGCCTCCATGTTCTTGGCTTTCTCCTCACTATGCTCCTCTTCTGACTCACCACTGGATTCATCATCTGTTGCCTGTGGAGTTGCCTCAAGATCCTCTTCCTCCAGTGGGTTCCCCCCTTGCCAGTGCCAGATTGTGTAGAGCGCAGCATGCAACCACTATCAGTGACACCTGCTCTGTGGGGTATTGTAGTGCTCCTCCAGGCATCGGAAGCACATCTTCAGAAGACATATGGTCTTCTCTATCACCACCCATGTGGAGGCATAACTCCTATTATAATGCTGCTCTACCTCTGCTCTTGGGTGGTGGAGAGGCATCATAAACCACCTATTCAATGGATAGTCCTTGTCACCCAGCAGCCATCCATCCAGTGGGGCTGAAGAGCCTTGTCACCTGGGAGTGTCCGAGGATACAAGCGGCATGGGAGTTGCCAGGTTACCTTGCACAGACTTGCAAGGTAAGTGGTCCTGTGATCACACACTATCTGGCCGTTCATTATGTGGAAGCCCTTCCTATAGACGAAGGCACCCGGCTGACCCGCTCACGTCTTGGTGGCCACATGTGTGCAGTCGACTGCACCCTGGATACATGGGAACCCTGCAATCACTACAAGCCCTCTGGCTCACTCAGCTTTACTGGCCTCATCCGTACAGAATTGAATAAATGTTATTACCTGCCTGAACAGAGCTTCTGTCACCAGTTTGATGCAACTGTGGACAGCTGATTGGGACACTCCACAAAGATCCCCCACTGACCCCTGGAAAGAGCCAGAGGCATAGAGGTTGAGGGCTACTGTGACCTTCAGAGCCACTGGCATGGTGTGTCCACCCACAGAGTTGGAGGTGATCTCAGGCTCAAAAATCTGACAAATGGGTGTCACGATCTCCCTGGAGAGGCGGACCCTCCTTTGGCATTGCACCTTGGACATATTGAGGTAGCTGCATCACTGCCTGTAAACCCTGGCAGCAGGATAGTGGCGTCTTCTGTGGTCCCTTCCACCTTGGACAACTTGCTGGCCCTGTGCCCCTTGTGTCTGCACATCTCCTCCCACAGGTCCCTCCCCTGGAAGCTGCATAGGGACACCTGGCCTCCTCTCCCTTCTGCCCCTCTCTTCCTCCTCAGGGGAGCTGCCTCCAGCGAAGGCCACAATCCCCGTTAGCAGGGTAACAGAAGTCTGATACCTGGAAGGGTCCACATGGTCAAAATCCTCCGGGGACCTTGGAGACACCAATGACTCCTGGAATGAAGCCTAGAAATTCTAAGAATGAAGCTCAGAACAGAGGTGAAGCTATCAAGTTCAAATAAGCAACCGGCAGCAAACTATCCCCTAAACTCCTCACTACTCACACTGGCAATGCTGCTTGCCCTTTTTATCCTGCCCTTGGGTGAGGTTTTGCAAAATGTGGGCTGCCCGCCTGCCTGTTTTGCCTATGCGACAAACACAAAATTGCACAGGCAACATAAAATCGAGATCAATTGGTTTTTTAATGGCCTTAACTGACCTTTTAATTGATGGCGGGCACATCTCCGACACCTGTACATGCCTGCCTACCTGAAGATTGCGCGCATGTGGGATGATGTCGGGACGCTCACCCAACCTTTTCTCGCGCTATTTTATGCCCAATCAGGTCAGGCGTTCACCTGTCCGTGAGGCGTAAAATTCTGCCCTAGAAGTTTGAGGGGTGATCTTTAAAATGATAAAGTGATTTGATAAAAACTTTATTGGCACATTTTGGAGCCCAATATAATTCTTCATTTCAAAAATAATTTATTCATTATTTATTCTGAAAGAGTTAGAAATACTTTAAATAGAAGTAATTGAATTAAGTTCAATGCAGCATTATCAAATTCAGTTTTGTTCATTGGCCATGTGACCCCTGCCTAGCATGTTAATCTGTGAACTAAAACCTTTAAAATCATTATCTTAACCAGCAAGATAGCTCTGATAATACCTCAGGGTGTGGATGTGGATGTGGGGCCTAGGTCAAGTAAGAAACACTCATGATGGTGCCATTGTAAGCCCCAAACCTTTTTGAGCCCTGAGCCTCATTCCTTCTTTCCAGAATAGACTCCCTCTTGAAATGCAATAGGAGCAACAAAGAGTCTCACACAAAGGGCAAGATTTCATGCAGCAGGAAGCTGTTGCCATGTACCCTTGGGTGTAGGCTTTGATACTCTGTGGCTGTGAAGGGGTGTTGCGGGGGGAGTGGTGGTGGAGATGGCATTGTTGTAAAGGTGACCACAGGAAGAGGGAAGGCCCAAAGTTTCCTGAAGGGACCTAGAGGAGCACTTCTTGCCCCAATAAGGAAAGCTTCAAAAGATGGGCAATGGTGAGGGAGGAACTCATAACAGTCACCATCACTAAGAAAAAATGTATGGGAAAGCTAATGGGTCTAAGGGCTGACAATTAAGTCCCCTGGACCTGCAGCATCCTAGGGTCTTAAAAGAAGTGGCTGCAGAGGTAGTGGATGCAGTGGTTGCAATCTTCCAAAATGTTCTAGACTCTAGAAAGGCTCCAGCAGATTGGAAAAGCACAAATGGACACTTTTGTTCAAGAAAAGAGGGAGACAGAAAGCAGGAAACTATAGCTCATTCAAACTAACATCTGTCATTGGGAAAATGCTGGAATCCATAATTGAGGAACTAGTAGCAGAGTCAACATAGTTTTATGTAAAGGAAACTATATTTGACTAATTTATAAAAGTTCTTTGAGGATGTAACAAGCAGGGTGGATAAAGGTGAAGCAGTCGATGCAGTGTATTTAGATTTCCAAAAGGCATTCGATAAAGTACCACATTAAAGGTCACTACACAAGATAAGAGCTCATGGTGTTGGAGCTAAAATATTAGCATGGGTATAAAGTGGCTAACATGCAGAAAACTGAGAGCTGGAAGAAATGGGTTATTTTCAGATTGACAAAAGGGATCAGTGCCGGTGCCTCAGCTATTTATAATCAACATTAGTACCTGGATGAAGGGACAAAATTATTGTAATCAAATTTGCTGATGGTATAAAGATAGGTGGGGAAACAAATCATCAAGATGACACAAGCGCTGAATTTTAAGCCTCTGCCAGGGTTGGGAACAGAACTGGGTGGGAACTAAAAATAGCCCACAAGCCAGCATGCCAGTTCTAAGACTGAATTGTGCCTCCAGACATGTTTGCAGAGGCAAGATGGGGAATGCAGTATGGCTACCAGCCTGCTGGTGGCTGGAGATGGCCCAACTCATTAAGAGCCTATTGAGACATGTAAAGGAGGCCAATTGGGATTTTCCAGTTGGCCTCTAGGTTTCTGCAGGCAGCAGGGGATCAGTTGAAATGCTCAGAGGCTTAGAGGCCCTCCATGCCTGCCTGCGTGCAGGAGCAAGCAGAGGTGGCCCTGTAAATGGGCTTTCTCCCCTTGCTGCAAGATCCATCTTCTATTTGAAAATTTAACAAGAATTTAACAAATTTAACAACACCACCGCCTTGATGTGCCCTCTCTCTTACTGAAGCTATGTTGCAGCCTCCTGTAGTTTCAAGCTGGAAAGCCTCTTCTTGTCCCTCAAGCTTCAAAAGCCCATTCACGATCCTTAATTGAACAGTGAGCCCATCACTAGGGTAATTAAGGGGTGAAAATCAAAATGAGCTATTGTTTCCCCCCCACCCCCCCCACCCCGGTATGAGTTTGGGACACAGGGCAGAATGTTGCCTTTGTCGGGCAGGCTCGGCAGGAGCAGGTGGGGCTGGTCGGGAAGTCGACCACCGCCCGCGATCGAGGTGGGAAGGCGATTTCGCGCTGGTGGGCCAATTAAGGCTCAGCGCTGCCTGTGCGAGCGGGGTGGGGGAGCAGGGCGAGCTGGGCGAGTGTGAACTTCACGCATGCGCACGAGTGGGCGCTTGACAATCTCCCTGAGGCACAGAGCTGCCTCAGTGAGATGAAGAGTTTAAACAAAAATAAAGAATTATAAATGTTATAAAACATGTCCCCTCATGTGTCCCTGTCACATGAGCAGGGACATGTTATTAATTAAATGTTGAAGTTTTTATTTTATTTTTATTTGCTTTGGGAAATCCTATTCCGCCCGTGGATGAGGTTTCCGAAAAAGTGCAAAAGCTGCTTGGCCTTTTCGTCTGCCAGCCAACCGTAAGGTTGAATGGGCAGCAAAAAATTCCTTTTAATTACCTAGTTAATGGCCTTAATAGGCCTTTTAATTGTCAGCGGGCACACTGCCGACTCTGGCGCTTGCCTGCTGACCGAAATATCACACGACTGTGTGGTGACGTTGGGACACATGGCCGATGTCAATGCGCATCATTTTATGCTCGAGCGGGTCGGGCACACTGCTGCCCATCAAGGTAAAAATTTTGCCCCTGGAAACAATCCCAAACTCTGTTTTCTACTCCCAGAGACAAAATTCTACCTAAAGTGTCTGCAAAAGAATATAGAAAGGTGAAGTGAGTGGTAAAACAATTTGGCAGATTGAGAATAATGTGGGGAAATTTGAGATTACCCACTTTGATAGGAAGGATAGAAAAGCAAATTGTTATTTGAGACTACAGAATGCTGTGGCACTGAGACATCTGGGTGTCCTTGTACATGACTCACAAACAGTTAGCATTCACAGCAAGCAATTAGGAAGTCCAATGGCATATTTACCTTTATTGCAAAGTGGAATGGGACATAAAAGTAGAAAACTCTTGCTACAACTGCATTGGACATTGATGAAACAACACTTAGGGTACTGTGTACAGTTTTGATCTCCTTATTTAAGGAAGGATATAGTTGTATTGAAGATAGTTCAGAAAAGGTTGACTAGCTATTGGATGTGGGCATCGCTGCAAGGCCAGCATTTATTGCCCATCCCTAAGTGTTCTTGAAAAGGTGGTGGTGAGCTGCCTTCTTGAACCGTTTCAGTCCATGTGGTGTAGGTACACCCATAGCGCTGTTAGGAAGGGAGTTCCAGGATTTTGACCCAGTGACAGTGAAAAAATGGTGATATTGTTCCTAGTCAGGATAGTGTGTGGCTTGGAGGGGAACTTGCAGGTGGTGGTGTTCCCATGAATCTGCTACCCTTGTCCTTCTAGGTAGTAGAAGTTGCAGGTTTGGGAGGCGCTGTTGAAGGAGCCTTGGTGATTAGCTGCAGTGCATCTTGTTCAGAGTACGCACTGCTGCCACTTTGCATCAG
Source organism: Cetorhinus maximus (assembly GCF_964194155.1). Lineage (NCBI taxonomy): Eukaryota > Metazoa > Chordata > Chondrichthyes > Lamniformes > Cetorhinidae > Cetorhinus > Cetorhinus maximus. Next base: position 55,493,882 of record NC_135897.1, on the reverse strand, counting down.
TAGTGAAGGGAGTAAATGTTTAAGAAGATGGATAGGATGCCAATTAAACGGGCTGCTTTGTCCTGGATGGTGTTGAGCTTCTTGTGTGTTGTTGAAGCTGCACTCATCCAGGCAAGTGGAGAGTATTCCATCAGATTACTGACTTGTGTCTTGTAGATGGTGGGCAGACATGGAGAGTCATGGGGTGAGTTATACATCGCAGAATTCCCAGTCTCTGACCTGACCTTATAGCCACAGTATGTATATGGCTGGTCCAGTTCCATTTCTGGTCAATGGTAACCCCCAGGATGTTGATAGTGAGAGATTTAGTGATGGTAATGCCATTGAATGCCAAGGGGAAATGGTTAGATTATCTCTTGTTGGAGATGATAATTGCTTGGCACTTGAGTGATATGAATGTTACTTGCCACTTATCAGCCCAAGCCTGCATGTTGCCTGGGTCTTGCAGCATATGGACACAGACTGCCTCAGTATCTGAGGGGTCATGTATGGTGTTGAACATTGTGCAATTTTCAGTGAACATCCCCACTTCTGACCTTATGATGGAAGGAAGGTCACTGCTGAAGTAGCTGAAGATGTTTGGGCCTAGGACACTATCCTGAGGAACTCCTGCAGTGATGTCCTGGGACTGAGATGATTGACCTCCAACAACCACAACCATCTTCCTTTGTGCTAGGTAAGACTCCAAAAAGTGGAGGCTTTTCCTCCTGATTCTCATGACTTCAGTTTTGCTTGGGATTCCTGGGATGAAGGGTTTGTCTTTTGTGGAAAGGTTGAATAAGATGTGTCTATACTCATTGGAGTTTATATGCTTGTCTAACTGCCCTTTAAACGGTTCTGTATTGATCGCATCAGCCACTTCCTATGGTACCGAGATCCCCATTTACACCGCTGTTTGGGTGAAGAAGTTTCTTTTGAATTCTGTTTTGGGTTTCTTGGTGACTATCATGTATTGATGACATTGATGACCTTTAGTTATGCTCTTCTTCAGAGAGGAAACATGCTTTCTGTTTTCACTCCATCAAAAACTTTCAGAATTTTAAAGATCTCTGTAAGATCACCCAACCTTTTTTGAAGAGAAAAGAGGCCCAGCCTGTCAACCCTTTCCTGATACATATACCCACACATTTCTCATTTTGTCCTTGTAAATCTTTTCTGCATTTTTATAATATGGTGACCAGAACAGCACTACTCTAAGTGTGGTCTAATCAAGGTTGGATATTGGCTTAGCATAAGTTACCTACTTTTCAATTCTACCTCTGTAGAAATAAAGCCTAGTGCTTAGTTACTTTTTTATGGCCTTGGTAACCTGTTCCACAACTTTTAGTGATTGATGTGTGTGTACTCCAAGATCCCTTTATTCCTCTATACCACCTAGACCTGCACCGTCCTCTCAAAATATACTACCTTCATATTTACCTGTGTTGAACTTTATTTGCCAATTATTTTCCCATTCTGCAAGTTTATTAATGTCCTTCTGTAATTTGTTGCAGTTCTCCCCCGTATTGACTAACCCCACCCATCCCACCACCATCCCCCAATTTGGTGTCATCTGTAAATTTAGAAATTGTGTTTTGATTCCAAAGTTCAAATGGCTGCTGTGAGTTGTGAACAGCAGTGGTCCCAGAACTGATCCTTGTGGAACACCACTTCCCACCTTTTGTCATGCTGAATAACAACCTTCAGCCCCACTCTCTGGGTGGAATCGTCTCCGATTTACACTAAGTACGATAGCGGACGGGAAAAATGTCGTTTTACCCATCAGCCACAATGGCGGGTTTTCGTGCCATATCATCCTATTCCCGGCGCATCCCGCCTCATTGATAATGCATTCATGGGAAACACCCTGGATCACTGGCGGGCAGGCTTGGATTTGCCTGCCGCACCATGACCTTAGCGCTTCCTCGTTCCAGGCGCCATATTTCAAAGCCCACCAGAGCGCAGCCGACTTCACATCTTCAGACCAGAGCGGCTCCAGGCGACAGATGGCCCCGAAAGCAAAGAAGACAGCAGCCCCCAAATTTAGTGACACCTCTCTAGGGCACCTGCTGGATGCACTGGAAGGCCGCCGCAATGTCGTCTACCCCAGGTCTGGCCACAGGGGGTCCACCAGGGTCACCAATCCGGCACGGGAGGCATTGGCAGTGGTGGTCAGCACCACCGGAGCACAGAGGAGGTCAGCCATCCAGTGCAGGAAGAGGATCAATGCTCTCATCTGTTCCGCCAGGATGAGTCAACCACCTCATCACTCTCAACTCACACACTCACTAACTCATCATACATCCACAGGGATCTCACACATCAAGAGACAATACCACTAAATCTCACACACACCCTCAGAGCTCCAACATGCTCATATCCTCTGGAGCTCGCATCTTCATCCCGTCCATGGCTCTGTTTACCACACAAACACTCCTTTCAGTGCCATGCATCCTGCTCACACTCTCTCCATTTGTTTTCATGCAGGAGAAGCTGGCTCACAACAGCAGGGAGAGTCCCACATTGAGGTTGGAGTGGCCCACATTGGGCCCTCGCCCACTTTGAGGAGTGTGCCATCACGCTGATTGGTGAGGACATGAACAGTGCCTGTGGTGACGATGAGGTCAGTGGTGAACACCCACGCGAAGATCCTGCACCACAACATCCCTCTCACAACACAACTGTGAGTGCTCTCTCTCCTGCTTTTGACTCTGCTGCTATGCACTAATTATCTCTACTTTGGTTCACAAGGAGCTCTGCCAAGTGACCAACACCCTCAGCCAGCCAGTCCCTCAGCTCCATCCAGGTCCTCACCTCCATCCAAGAGGACACCTCCTCCATTGAAGAACTGGAAATAAGCAGCCTGGAAGACCCATCACAGTGCTTACTCACACACTGCACCAGCGCAGAGACACACACCTCGGTGGGACCTAGATCTAGAGCAGACTCGAGATCACAGTCCGGTGGACATGCGTCCGCAGCAGGAGGAGACAGGTTCAGCCGAGCTCCCCGGTACTCGGAGGACTGCTGGGGAAGATGCATCTGTGAGGTCCGAGTCAAACAACGAGCCTCTGGATTCAGCCTTCCAACTCATCGTGGAGAGTCAGCAGAAGGCGGGGGAACATCACGCAGGGCTATTGGAAGCCCTCAACAGAGTGGCATGTGAGTCAGAGGAGTGCGTCCACCTGCTCTTTGATGAAGTGGTCCCCACATGTGCCTGCATGGAGGTCTCCATGGGAAGGATGGCAGACGCCATAGACCCAGGCCAAGCAGAATGCGGAGATGCGAGCAGACCTGCATTCCATTACAGCCATGGGTGAGTTCTTGCAATGGCAATGCAAGGGGGAAACGGGGCACCTCGACATCCCTCCAGGTGCCCCTTCCCCCCAAGGAGTCAGGCCGGGGCCCTCGGGAGCCCAAGGGGAGAAGGAGTGGCAGCTGGACACCCCGTGTCATCCACTCAGGAATCTCAGAGGCTGTCCACCCTCTCTGAGACTCCCTTATCTGTGACCCCCCTTAACCTTGTCCTCTGTCACCACAGTGGGAGCAGCTGGCCCATAGGAGGACAGCCAAAGCAAGCCAGGACCCGCAAGGCCTCGGCTCTCCAGAGGACGTACAGCAAAGTCATCTGAGGCAACAGGGCCCACCATTGCACAAACTGTCTTCACTCCTGCTGTGGGTGTCCGGCAGCACCTAGAAGAGGTTGTAGGCCTAGAAAAGTTAAGAAATTCTGATCACAAGTGGTTGCACAGGTGAACACATTTTGTCACTTTACAATCGGAAAATATGTTCACTTTCACTGAATTATGTCTAATGTTGTCTTTCAGCTTCATTTGCAGGCTTCACAAATCTTCCCACTACATCCCCCCCAACCCCCACCCCCACTAGCAGTTCAGCTACATACATCCGGATCATGAGTGATTCTGGAGGGAGAAGTGGGTGTGACGGAGCCTCGTGCTAGGGCTCTCCCACACATGCGGTGCCTTCATCCTTCACACTTATCTTACTGCCCTGAGCATTTTCAATGCTGCCTGCTGGGCTAAACTTTCAGTTGTCCATCTGAGTTGACCTGCATCTCCACCCACCCACTGATCACACTCCCATGCAGCACCTGTGCCCATCCAACACGAGGCTTACTTTCGATTTCTGAGAAATGGTAGTTGTCAAGTTTATCGTCAGCTCCCCCATCCTTTCCCCTCCCCCAGTCACCCATGCCCTTTCCCACATCACTATCGACCCCCACCCCCAGCACCACCTTCCACCTCCCCACTGTTACCTACCAACTTGAACCCTTGTCTTTCCAGGATGTCCATGTGAAAGTGTACGTTCCTTACCTTCCTGAGAATCCTACCCCCATCCACATTGATCTCTCTGACCACCTCCTTCCCACCCCAGGGTCTGTGTCTGCCTCCAAGTCCCCATCAACCACCCTCACCATCCCTTCTACTGCTACCAATGCACCCTCACTCTCCCACCTTACCGGCTCCCCCTGCCTCCTCTCATACTCACTATTACCTCCTACCATTCCCACCGTCAGTTTGCTCCTCAGTCATTGACTACATAGAACCCTCCCTTGCACATTCACCCGCACTTCCTCCCCCGCCGCCCGCCTTACTCCCTCCTCCCCCCGTATACCTTACCCACTGTGAACTCCTTCCCCCCTCCGAACTCCATCCCCCAAAGACCTCCCTCCCATGCACCTTCCTCCCCCGCTTTACACCTACCTTCCCACTTGCTGCATTCTCCTCCGTTACACCCTCCTCCCCTTGATACTCCCTCCTCCCTCACAACCTCACCCCCCCAACACCTTTGTTGCCCACACCCAACCTCACCCCCAACGCCTTCATCCACCCTTCCCAACCTCACCTTCGTGTACCCCCCTCCTAACCTCACCTCCCCAGTACACGTTCCTCTCCCAGTCAAACTTAAACTTTCCTCTCCCATCACCACTCCCTCCATTCCCAGTACACCTTCCTCTCCCACTCACAGCTAGGCCTTCTCTCCCCCTCCCTCACCGATCATCCGTAGCAGCCCGTGGCCAAGACATTGATGTTCCGAAGCAGACCTGAGACATCAACAGAGACCTCCCACCTTCCGAGAGCTGCTTCGCGGTGGAGCCATGTTCATGATAATCCTCCCAACATGCAATGCACATGTTCCTCCAGGGTCCAGTAGCTGTAGGGCTCCAGCATCTTCTGCTCCTTGGATGTCCATGATCTGAGCAAGGCGCTAATGGCAAGTTCCAATTTCTGCACATCACATTTGTCCAGATGCGTTCTGGGCCAGTGTATTTTCCCACCAGTGTAATGGTAAATCAAAAGTGGTGGGACGATTCCGGTCAGGCCTTACTTTGCATTCCATTGCCGGGATGCAAATCGGATTCACGTCAGCCTCCAGCAGGACTTGCATTCCGCCATGGCGGATACCATCAGATGATCCCGCTGTGTTTTCATGTCAGTGTGAAATCAATTTCTGCCCCTCACGCCAAATTTCCTACTCCCCCCCCCCACGCCCGATGCCAACGGGACCAGACGATTCTGCCCTCTGTGTTTTGCTTTGAAGCCAGCTAGTAATCAATTCTGTCACTTTTCCCCTGACTCCACATTCTCTCACTTTATTCATTAATCTATTATGGGGCACCTTATCAAAGGCCTTTTGATAATCCAGATAAATTATAGCTACTGCATTACCATTGTCTACTTTCTCTGTTACCTCCTCAAAAACTTCAATAAGGTTGGTCAGGCAGTATTTTCCCTTTTGAAATCCATTCTGACTAATCATTGTTATATTTTTCATTTCTAGATGTTCTTCTATTCTCTCCTTTAGTAAGGATTCCATTATTTTTCCTACCACCAATGTTAAGTTCATTGCTCTATAATTCCTGGACATTTTCTGCCCTCTTCTTACATAGAAGAATGACATTAGCCATCGCCAGTCCTCTGTAACTACACCAATTTTCTAATGAATTTTTAAATATGTATAGTAATAGCTCTGTCATCTCTTCCCTAGATTATTCTAAAATACATGGATGCAATCCATCCAGACCAGGGGCTTTATCTTGTATCTCTTTATGAAAACTTTAAAATTACCTGGGCCTCTTCTGGGTAAGATCCTGCTGTATCCAGCAATCTGCAACACTGTTGCTACAGGCAGTTAAAATTTTGTTGGGATCTTAAAAATATAATCAGACCAACTCTGAATGAGCCCCTCACCCGCCTGTGGGTGATGGTCTTGACAATACTGAAAATGGCAGAGTGTGCAAAGGTTTTGGAAACAAATGGGAAGTGTCCATCACCATTATAACTACTTGCCATCCCCATTCTCAAGGTTTAAAATCAACCCTTATTAATCTACACTACAAGTTGTCTCAGAGTGTGCTGATTTAACTATTTTAATTCCCATTGTTTTATTTTTAATTAAAGGATAGATAAGGGTGAGCCAGTACCACTGAAGCCAGAATTTAGAACCAAGTTCTGGTGGAGTCATACTTAAACCTGCTTTGTGTCCTTTAGATGCTGATTGACCTGCTGTGAATTTTCTTTTTTTAAAAACGTTAAACTCAAGGCTGGAAATTATTGTTGGCAATTAATGGCAGATGCACACTTGGCATGTTTATGTGACATTCCTCTTTCTGTTCTTAAAACAGATGTACTAAACCATAAGTGGATTATATTTAGCTCTTTTAACCATCTGAAGCTATTTTTTTCTTGTAATGGAAACACATAACATTACACTCTGTAACTGTTAAAATGAAATACACAAAATATGTTCTGCAGGAATAGGCAAAAGGAAGCTGAATTTTGTTTTCCCACAGGTAGGCTAGACCGGTATGGATTTTAATGCACTCTTCCTATTTGCCTGTGGATTTTGACTGATATATTGTGGACAGTGTGGCCTTTGCCAAATAGAAGAACTGCTACCATGAGCTAAACAAACTGGAAATGCTTTCAAAGTCATAGAACATGACTAGGCATTGTACATGCGTACAAATGGCCAGTGATCCATATCACAGATTACAATACTTTACTGCAGCAAAATACTAAATATGGTCATCTCAATTTTTTTTTAAATTAACTGAAATTTATCACACTGCAATTGCACTCTCCATTTTACTTCTAACTCTGCTAATTTCACAAGTCCATGGGGTAGAATATTGTCTTCACTGCTGGGTAGTAATTTGGTGGGGTAGATTGCATGGCATTTATAGAATCCAGCTGACTCTCATTCTATTGAAATCAATAAAATGAATTCAGGTGCGTTCTATAAAGAGAAGGTTGATCTGCTCCAGTAGGTTACTGCCCAGGTGGTGGAAATAAAATATACCCGATATCTCAGATTAGTCCAGTAAAAATCAACTCAAACAAGTGACTGCAAATAGTTTTGAAGAAATAAGATATAAGGCAATAATTTGGTGTACCCTAGAAGTTTTAAAAGCTACATTTTAGCAGCTTACTTACTATTTATAATTTCTGTGGGATTGTACCTGTATTCCTGATTCCTGGCAACCATCAGTTCATTTGAAAACACTTCTTCCTCAAGCTCATGTGCAGCCAACAGTGGGAAAAAGTAGTGTCTGAATGATTGGTTCTGACATGTTCCAGTCCTCCTCTGCAACAGATATGATTGATTCTGACAGCCTCGATTGATTTCTTTTTAATTTGCTCTCATGATGTGGGCAACACTGGCAAGTTACAATTATTACCCTTTCTTTTTACCCTGACAGACTAAACGCTTGCTGGGCAATTTCAGAGAAGTCTAAAATTCAACCATGTAATGTGGAAATTGAATCACATGTAGACCAGGCAAGGCTCAGGGTAGCGGATCCCCTTTTTTGGAGGAGTTTATTTGTAAAATAGTTGGATTTCTCTAACACCTTTCATTGGTCATTTTCTTTACTGTTGCTGGCCCACAGATGATCAAATTTATTTGCTTCAACTTCACAAGTTGTTGCACTAAGATTTGAAGTTATGCCCCAGGCTTACTATTCCATTTGCATGATAATTACAATATTGTACCTCCAACTCCAGTGGCACATAGTTTGGAGGTTTAAAGAGAGGCTGAAAAAGCCTCTACCGTGGCCTTAAAAGGTAAACTGTGGAGACCAGGAAGTACCAGGTTCAGTACCAATCCTTTGCTGAATTAGATAGTCTAAGTCAGGGCAGAAGTTGCATGCTACTCTTGGTCTTGCATGGTCTCAAGCCAAGGTAGCAGCTGGGTGTTAATTTGGCCTTGATGCTCTGGGTGAAGGAGGGGAGAAAAGATAAATTAGAATGTCTGCTCTTAATTATTATTCTTTGAGCTTTGCTGGAAAATGTATATGTATGGATGTGGTTGTGGATGAGATCAGGCTTGGCTCTGACACCCTCCAGAGCCCAACAGCTGGTTGGCATTTGTTGTTGGGCTGTGCAGAGAAAATGGGAGAGGGGAAGAAAAGATTTGTTCAGAATGAGCATTAGTCAGGAGGTTTGCAAGTTAAGTACTTGGGGAAAAAAAGAATGGAATACAGGTTAGCTGATGCATACAAATCATCAGAATTGTGGCAAAGCATGTTTAGGCCGCACTTTTTCTAACTTATTCCCTTTTCAAAGGGGTAACTGTGCTGAATGGTTGTAGGGTTTCAGTGGCAGCTAATTTGGATTCAGTCGCTCCTATACTTAATTAAGCTTTTCTTTTTGATCGTATAACTAGTAACCCAAAGGCCAAAGTACAAATACACCATGGCAGTTTGAGAATTTGAATTTTCATTATAAAAATAAATATATTGAGAAATAAAAAGATTGTATCAGCTAAAAACTATGAGATGATTAAGGAAGAAAGCCTGCCATCCTACCTGGTTTGGCCAGCATTGTGGGAGTATTTTTACCACATAGGCTGCAGTAGTTCAAGAACGCAACCCATCACCATGTTCTGATGATGGCTAATAATGTCTGCCTTGCCAGTACCTGAGAATGAACAAAATAAAAACTCTACATTGGGAAAGAAATTAATTAATTATACTCGACTTGTACTTTGTGCTGAGGATGCCTTTGTAATCGTGTAGTGTAAAACACACCATGTTTTACATTGGAGAGGAAGATTCATTCATGGGGAAACTCACTCAAGAATAGAGGTTAAGTGTGTATTCACATTGTACTGGAAGAATTGGTGCAAAACAGACTGAGACCGTCTCCTCTATTGGTTGCAATTTTGATTCACAAATTGTCATGATCAAAGTCTTCCATCTATTCTGGCATTCTTTCCAGATCAGCATTCTCCTCCTCCATAACAGCAAGGTTATGAAGGATTATAATTATTTGGTCATGTGCCGCCCAATCTGTCCAGACATGTTCCGTAATGATTCAAGAAGCCAAAGGCATGATCAACAACGGTGCTGTGTTTGCATGCTCTGTTGTATTTATATCCAGGTTTTGTCCATGGTTGCTACAACACTGTCATTAAGTTAAACTGAAGGGATTAAATTTGGATTTCCCAGTAACCCCCTTTTTTAGTCTTCATTTAACTTTAAATGAATCTGGCAAAATTAATTGTTACAAAATGAAACCATTAGGTTTTCTTTCTTGAGAGCTGGCATTGACTTGAACAATGTGGTGTTGGTCGTCACTGACCAGAGGCACACAAATGCAATGTAACTCTTCCTTGTTCACTAAACTGATTACTTTATGGATTGGCATCTGGATGCCTAAACTACTAAGATTCCAGATTTAGTTAAGGCCGACTTTAATGGAATGAAACAGAGACTGTGCTCAGTAATTGACAAATCTGTCAATGGGTAAAATGACAGAAGATCAGTAGGGGTGGGTGTTTTAAAAAACATAGTGTGATACAGAACCAGTTTATTCCCCATGAGGCAAGAGCTTTACTTGCCAAAAAAGACAGCCATGGACAATTGGTGAGGAAAAGGGAGTAAAAGAAAAAATATACAAATATGTTCTAAAAAAAAAGGCATAGCTCCAAGCAAATGGGAAAGATATTATGAACAGCAAAAGGTGACAAAACAGATTGAAAGAGTTACAAATCGGGATTATGAAAAAGAATTGCAAGAGATTTCAAAATCTACATTTTTCTTTACAATCAAATTAAGGGAAAAGGGGTGGTCGGGAACAATGTGGACCCCTTGAAAATTGATCATGGTGATTTGTCAATGAAAATAAGGAAATGGTGGGCATGTTGAATAATTACTTTGCGTCAGTATTTACAGTAGAGGAAGAGATCAGCATGTCGGATGTCCCTTGGAGCTATCATTGGATCAGTGACAGGGACTTACCAAAATTAACATAACTAATATAACAGTAAGGAAGAAACTAATTGCACTAAAGTGTGACAAATCCCAAGGACCAGATGGATATGTCCCAGGATCTTAAATTGAGTATGTGACAATTTTGCAGATGTCCGAATTATAATCTTCCCAAGTTCTCTCAACTCAGGGACTGTTCATTTGGATTAGAAAATTGTACAGGTCACTCTGCTGTTTAAGAAAAGTGAGAAAGGGAAGTCAAGGAATTGTAGGCCAGCTAACTTAATATTAGTTGTCAGAAAATTGCTAGAGTCTACATTTAAGGGTAGGGTGACTGAACACCTTGAAATTTTTCAGCTGATCAGAGAGAGCAGCATGGATTTGTAGAGGGTAGGTCATGCCTGATAAACTTGATGGAATTTTTTGAAGAGTCAAATAAAGTAGCAGACAGGGAAATGTCCATGGTCGTTCTTTATATGGACTCCCAGAAGGCATTTGATAAAGCTTCAGATTAACTACAGTTGAAGTTCCTGGAATAGAAAGAAAATAATTAACCTGGCTAATTGAGTTTGCTTTTTACAGTAAAAGTCTTAAAATGAGAGATCTTACAGGATTATTTGCGTGGTCACTGGGGCATTCATATCTCTTTAAGAGTTATCGGTCTCTATGGGGGTCATAATGATGTTTAAAAGTGTTTCCTAATTTCACTCCTGAAAGGTTTGGATCTAATTTTTAGGCTATGCCTCTAGTTTTAGACTCCCCAACCAATGGAAAGTGTTCTCTCCATCTCCTCTCCATTCCCCTTAAAATCTTGAAAACTTTAATCAAACCACCATTTAACCTTCTAAAGTCTAGGAAATACAACCTTAATTTGTGTAATCGCCCTTTGTAATTTAACCCTTGGAGTCCAGGTATCATTCTGGTAAATCAACTTTGCACCCCCTCCAAGGTCAGTATATCAATCCTAAACTGTGGTCTAGCTAGGACTTTGTTTAGCTGAAGTATGAGTTCTCAGGCCTGTTGATATCAAGGCCAACATTTCGTTAGCCCTTATGATTATTTTCTGCACCTGTTGATGAAGTTTTAATGACCTTTGTGCCTGGACTCCAAAAGTCTCTTTGGACTTCCACTGTTTCTAGCTTTTCCTTATTTAGAAAACACCGTTCTATCGTTTTTAGGCCCAAAGTGGATGATCTCATGTTTGCTTCCATTGAAATCTATTGCCGCAATTTTGTCCATTCATTTAATCTATCTATACCTCTTTGTAATGTTACAACCGTATCTACACTATTTACAATGTTGTCTATCTTCACAGCATTGGCAAATTTGGATATGTGGTTTTCTATTCTATCATCTAAATCATTTCTAAATATGATGAATAGTTGAGGCCCCAACACAGATCCTACCAGGACAACACCAGTCACATATTGTCATTGACAGGACCAGCCCACTATTGCTAATCTCTGTCTTCTGCCACCCAGCCAATTTCCTAACCAGGCTAATACATCTATACATTAAACCACATTTTCTGCAGAGATGTTGGCTTGTATATAAAATTCCAAACTCCTCCTGACTTGAACAGGATCTCTTCTCCCTGCTCCTCCAGGGTGAATCTTTCAGTGTCCTTTTAAACAACATCCCTTCATTCAGCATAATCAAAAGGACTTCCCCTAGCGACCCCTGTATCTTTAAATCTTTCCAAACTGGGGATATCCATTCTCACGAACACACTGCTTAGTGGTTAACACAAAAACAGTCAATTTCCTCTGCTTGGCATAGTAGCACCTGTTTTTGGGTGTTCTTCCCCAAATCTCTCTGTCTGACTGACTAGGAATCTCTCAGCGGAATTTTAAAGCCCCATTGCTGGGGGGGGACAGGGACAGAAAATGCAGTGAGCCGTGCAAAAGTCCATTGCCTTCGGCAGAGCCAGAAAATCCTGCCAGCGGGTGGGGCTGTAAAATTCCACCCTCTGGGCAGAATTTTTCCGTTGGTGAGCTGAGGGCGGGGCTTGCTCGCCAACGCAAAAATGATGTGGGATGAACCGAGGTCATCCCGCCCCATTTAAATATTCAGGAAGGCGGGCGGACAGCGGGATCAGCTGTCCGCCCGCCGACCTGTCAATGGCCAATTGAGGACATTGACAGGATAATTAAGCCAATTTCAGGCTCTGCCTGTCCAACCTTAAGGCTGGCGGGCAGGCCAGGAGCCCCAGCGGGCTTCTGAAAAAACATGAAACCTCATCCACCGGCGGGATGAGGTTTCATGTCTGTTTTAAAAAACTTTAATAAAGTTTATGTGATATTTATTAACATGTCCCATCTCGTGTGACATTGCCACATGAGGGGGACATGTTAATAATTTTTTTACTTTTCTATTTTTGAAGTTTCTAAAACTTTCAGCGCTCTCCCTGAGACAGGACTTTGCCTCAGGGAGCAGTGTGCTCTTTCGCACGCATGCGACAGTTGGAGGATCCCTCCCCCACCACCACCCCCCCCCTGCACAGGAAGCACATAGTGCTTCCCATCGGGCTTGTCCCGCCCAATCAAAATGGCGGCAAGGCCCGTTTCAGCGGTGGAGCCCGTTTCAGCGGCAGCGATCGTCTGCCCGCCCGCCGCCGAGCTGATGGGGCCCACCCGCCCATCAAGGGCAAAATTCTGTCCTCTGAGTCTGTGCTCAGCAAGACCAGCTGCTTCCTGTTAAAAATTGCACCTTACTTTCAAGAAGTTTTGACCTGGGCTTCTGACCCCATGGCATCAAGGTCACATGGGCTTGTTGGTGGTCACAACCCCCTCTCTAAACTATTCCAATTTACCTTGAATTAAATTAAACATTTTAAAACATAACCACCTTGCAAAGTTCAGTGGTCAAAACAACACAAAAGGGTGGTAGAAATTTAGAAATCTCTTCCACAAGAGCCAATTGATGCAATATCAGTTGTTAATTTTAAATCTGGGATAGATAGATTAAGGAATATGGGGCAAAGGCGTGGGCATATGAGGTTAGGGTGTAGATCAGCTATGACCTCATTGAATAGCAGAACATCTCAAAGGGTTAAACAGCCTACTCCTGTACCTATTTTCCTATAATAGTACCACTGGGCTAGGGAAGGGGCAGTGACCCCTGTAGCATCCCTGCCAAGCTACTGATGTCAGCTGACCTGAACCACCAGTTCAGTTTGGTTTAACCATTCACAAAACCCATTTAGTGAAACATTGACTGAGCCTCGTATGGAGATTTCTGTATCACCCTGAGAACGCCATTTGTTTTTTTCTCTTAATTTTAAAGAATTTCATGTTAGTAAAACAGCCCAGAGGGCAAGCTGAGACATTCAATATATTACTGTTAAGATCGAACAGTTTACTTCTAATTATTAAACTCAGCTACATTATTAAATACAGCTTATTTTATAAGAATCATATTATGTAGGCTGCATGCAATTGTAGTTACAAATCATTGAGAGAGTGAACTTCTGATAAATGTTTCTGGCTGAAATGAAAGCGGTTAGTGCAGTAAATTATGCACCGTGCACGATTCCGGCCCAGCTTCTGGAGATATTTGGAAAAGTCCTGCATTGGCTGCATTTGGGAAGTTTCCAGCCATTTTTTATCATGGATGATCCCATAGTACAAAACTGCCAATAACTGGACACTAGATGGCTGCTGTGAGATTATGAAAGGGTCAGAAGAAGTGTTCTTTGATTCTGAATGATAACGTATTGTTTACAGAAACTTGACTTTACATCAAGCTGCACTATACTTGAATTGGAAGTGCTTGATGCTGACATTGGATGGCAAAAGTAACCCCTTCCCTAGCGGTGACATCTTGGAAATAAATTGCGTGATGTTATTTTAAAAATGGTTTTTGACAATGTGTGCTGAATTTAGCACACGTGAGGGGTTGTATTTGAATCAGATGTTAAAATTTTAAAGATCTGTAGCCCCACCTCAATTCACCTCTAAATCCCCCATTTTGGGGTTTTACAGAGGCAGAATAAAGGACAGACAGCCAGCCTACTCTCAAGAGATGGGTTGACAATTTAAGTATTTTAATGAGTCTCTGATTTAAACTGCTTTGCAAGTTTTACAGGTGGATGGCTGAGTTTGCCAGGCCTTGGCATGCCAGCTAAAGTGAGATGAGGGCACTTCGGAGAGAATGTAAGTAACCTTCAAAGCACTGCTTGTGGACCAGGAGTGCTCCCTGGCTAACTGGAGGGCAAGCCTGTCAATCAGGCCAATGTCCAAGAAGAAAACCTCCCAGAGCCAAAAGGTACATGCTATGAAGTTTAAAAACTCTGGAAACTCAGACTCCACATCTGAAACTCCACCATGCTTACCACCTACTACCACCCCCCCTCACCCCACCCAACCTCAGGTCGACATACAAAAACAAAAATTGCTGGAAAAACTCAGCAGGTCTCACAGCATCTGTGGAGAGAAAGAGTTAATGTTTCAAGTCCAGATGACTCTTCTTCAGAACTAAAGAGAAGTAGAAATGTGGTGAAATATATACTGTGCAAGGAGGGGTGGGACAGGTGAAGCTGGATATAGGGCCAGTGATAGGTGGAGGCAAAGGAGAGATTGCAAAAAATGTCATAAACAAAAGGTCAAAGGGGTGTTGATGGTGGTGATACTGGCTAAAGGAGGTGCTAATAGTGACATTAAGAGTAGAAAGCAGGATGAGCCAGTGACAGATGGCCCTAATGGGGGTGTGATGGGGGGAGGGGACGGTGTGGGAGCAAGGATCAAAATAGGCTAAAAGGTGGGGGTAAAATAATGAATGGAAATCAATTTTAAAAATAATAATCGAAATAGGTGAGGAAAAAAATGTATATATAAAAATTTTAAAATAAATATTTGAAAAAAGTGGATCAAAAAGGGGTGAGGATGGAGGAGAGAGTTCATGATCTGAAGTTGTTGAACTCAATGTTAAGTACAGAAGGCTGTAAAGTGCCTAATCGGGAGATGAGGTGCTGTTCCTCCAGTTTACGTTGAGCTTCACTGGAATATTGCAGCAGGCCAAGGATGGGCATGTGGGCATGAGATCAGGGCGGTGTGTTGAAGTGGCAAGCGACAGGAAGGTCTGGTCATGCTTGTGGACAGTCCGAAAGTGTTCCGCAAAGCGGTCACCCGGTCTGCGTTTGGTCTCTCCAATGTAGAGGAAACCGCATTAGGAGCAGCGAATGCAGTAGACTAAATTGAGGGAAGTGCAAGTGAAATGCTGCTTCACTTGAAAGGAGTGTTTGGGCCCTTGGACAGTGAGGAGGGGGGAAGCAAAGGAGCAGGTGTTGCACCTTCTATGATTGCATGGGAAGGTGCCGTGAGAGGGGGTTGAGGTGTAGGGGGTGATGGAGGAGTGGATCAGGGTGTCCCGGAGGGAATGCTCCCTATGGAATGCCAACAGAGGAGGTGAAGCGAAGATGTGTTTGGTGATGGCATCATGCTGGAGTTGGCGGTAATGGCGGAGGATGATCCTTTGAATAAGGGGGCTGGTGGGGTGAAAAGTGAGGACAAGGGGGGCCCTATCATGGTTCTGGGAGGGAGTGGAAGGTACAAGAGCAGAGGCGCGGGAGATGGGTCGGACACGGTTGAGGGCCCTATCAACCACCGTGGGTGGGAAACCTCGATTAAGGAAGAAGGAAGACATGTCAGAAGCATTGTTTAAGAAAGTGGCATCATCGGAACAGATGCGATGGAGGCAAAGGAACTGAGAGAATGGGATGGAGTCCTTACAGGAAGCAGGGTGTGAGGAGTTGTAGCCAAGGTAACTGTGGGAGTCAGTGGGCATCAGAGGAATGATGCCACACTCCCACTTCAGAAGGAGACAAGTTAAGAGTGGGAATCACCCACTATAACCGGTCTCCTTCTGAACTTGCCACACTCCGTTCTCTAAGGTCCAACCCTGAATTTGTTATCAAACTGCTGACAAGGGTGGTGTTATTGTTGTCTGGCGTACTGACCTCTACATCACAGAGGCTGAGCACCAACTCACAGACACGTCCTCCTACCTCCCCCTAGACCATGACCTCACCACCGCACATCAAGCCATTGTTTCCAGGACTGTCACTGACCTCATCTCCTCTGGAGATCTTCCCTCCACAGTTTCCAACCTGATAGTCTCCTAAGCTTGGACAGCCCGATTCTACCTCCTACCCAAAATCCACAAACAGGACTGCCCCAGTCAACCGATCGTGTCAGCCTGTTCCTGCCCCCGGAAACTCATTTCTTCTTATCTTGACTCAGTTATCTCTCCCCTTGTCTGGTCTCTTCCCACCTACATCCGCGATTCCTCTGATGCCCTACATCATATCAACAATTTCCAGTTCCCTGGAGCTAACCACCTCCTCTTCACTATGGAAGTCCAATCCCGCTACACCTCCATCCCTCACCAGGATGGTCTGAGGGCTCTCTGCTTCTTCCTTGAACAGAGGCACGAACAATCCCTATCCACCACCAACACTCTCCTCCGTCTGGCTGAACTTATTTTCTCACTGAACAATTTTTCCTTAAACTTGTCTCACTTCCTCCAAATAAAAGGCGTGGCTATGGGTACCTGCATGGGCCCCAGTTATGCCTGTCTCTTTATGGGGTATGTGGAACATTCCTTGTTCCAGTCCTACTCAGGCCCCCTTCTACAACACTTTCTCAAGTACATCGATGACTGTTTCGGTGCTGCTTCATGCTCTTGTCTGGACCTGGGAAAATGTATTAATTTTGATCCCAATTTCCACCCTTCCATCATTTTCACATGGTCCATCACTGACACTTCCCTTCCCTTCCTTGACCTCTCTGTCTCAATTTCCGGTGATAGACTGTCCACCAATATTCATTACAAGCCTACCAACTCCCACAACTACCTCGACTACAACTCCTCACACCCCTCTTCCTGTAAGGGCTCCATCCCATTCTCTCAGCTCCTTCGCCTCCGTCACATCTGTTCCGATGATGCCACTTTCTTAAACAATGCTTCTGAAATGTCTTCCTTCTTCCTTTACCGAGGTTTCCCACCCACGGTGGTAGACAGGGCCCTCAACTGTGTCCGACCCATCTCCAGCGCCTCTGTCCTCGCACCTTCCTCTCCCTCCCGGAGCCATGATAGGGTCCCCCTTGTCCTCACTTTTCACCCCACCAGCCTCTGTATTCAAATGATCATCCTCTGCTATTTCTGCCAACTCTAGCATGATGCCACCACAAAACACATCTTCGCTTCACCTCCCCTGTCAGCATTCTGTAGGAATCGTTCCCTCTGGGAAACCCTGGTCCACTCCTCCATCACCCCCTACACCTCAACACCCTCCTGCGGCACCTTCCCATGCAATCGCAGAAGGTGCAACACCTGCTCCTTTGCTTCCCCCTCTTCACCGTCCAGGGGCCCAAACACTCCTTTCAAGTGGAGCAGCATTTCACTTGCACTTCCCTCAATTTGGTCTCCTGCATTCGCTGCTCCCTCTACATTGTAGACATCAAACACAGACTGGGTGACCGCTTTGCGGAACACTTTCGGTCTGTCCGTAAGCATTACCCAGACCTCCCTGTTGCTTGCCATTTAAACACACCACCCTTATCTCATGCTCACATGCCCAACCTTGGCCAGCTGCAAAGTTCAGTGAAGCTCAACGTAAACTGGAGGAACAGCACCTCATCTCCCGATTAGGCACTTTACAGTCTTCCGGACTTAACATTGAGTTCAGCAACTTCAGATCATGAACTCTCTCTTCCATCCTCACCCCTTTTTGATCCACTTTTTTCAAATATTTATTTTTTAATTTTTATACACACATTTTTTTCCTCATCTATTTCTATTATTATTTTTAAAATTTATTTCCATTCATTATTTTACCCCCACCTTTTAGCCTATTTTGATCCTTGCTCCCATACCATCCCCTTCCCCCACCAAAACCCCCACTAGGGCCATCTGTCACTGGCTCATCCTGCTCTCTACCCTTAATGTCACCATTTGCACCTCCTTTAGCCAGTATCACCACCATCAACTCCTCTTCGACCTTTTGCTTATGACATCTTTTGCAATCTCTCCTTTGTCTCCACCTATCACTGGCCCTCTATCCAGCTTCATCTGTCCCACCCTCCTTATACAGTATATATTTCACCACATTTCTACTTCTTTTTAGTTCTGAAGAAGAGTCATCTGGACTCGAAACATTAACTCTGTCTTTCTCTCCACAGATGCTGTCAGACCTGCTGAGTTTTTCCAGCAATTTTTGTTTTTGTTTTAGATTTCATGCATCTGCAGTATTTTGCATTTATCTCAGGTCTACGTGACCTGTCCTGTTATTATCCAGGTCTATGAATCTGAGAGTATTAAAAAAAAATCTCAGCCGTCAAGTTATTGCAGAAGGTTGTAGAATAAATTAAAGATATTTTGATTGGATATACGACTGGATTTTAACTTGAAAGAGAGATTTGAAGTTATTGCAGGATTTCTCCATTTGCAGAGAACAACAGTAGATTTAGTGGATCAATATCACCAGCTGTTATTAATATAGGGGGAACAGAGTCCTAACAGGAGGCTCCTACTAAAATCAAAAGACTTAAACATTTTGCATTCAGATAGGCTGCAAGGATTTGAAAGACAGAATCATGCTAAGAAAGCACAGGGTGCTGTGAGGCTAAAGTTTAGATGCATCGGCAAGATAAGGACTACCACTTTGTCAACTGGGAATGCTTTTTTATGCTTATGGAGGCGGGAGGGCTGGAAAAATATGGGGGAGCCACGCGGGACAGCTCCCAATGCATTCCTGCCCCCGGGGAGGCAGGTAGCCAATTACAGTGCTTTTGGCTCCAATCAGAGGCTGTTTTGTGGCTTCGCAGACAATTTGCCTCTTTGTCTCTAAGCTGCCATCTCAATGGAGGTAGCCGCCTTGAAGCAGGTTCGGGCCCATTGGATCTGGAGGCTCCATGCCCAAAGGACAGGGCTGCAGGCGTGAAAGGCCCAACCCCCATCCCAAATGATTCCCCCAAAGGGATTTTCCCTCCACTCCCAGCGGCCTTACAGCTTTAGCCCTCAACAATTCTTGAATTGAATTGAATCCACACCTCAATGGGCACCTTCGTGTTGAGGTGTCCTTGTGGTCCCGGCCAGTCTCAGCGGCGCCCACACCTCCCAGTGGGGTTGTCGAAGCTCCAGAGCTGCAGGCCCTCTGATTGGACCTGAGGCATCAGGAGCTCACCTGTCATCCTTAATAGAACTATGAGCAAGGAGGTAACCAATTAGGAGGCCATCTCCCAGAATGTCACTGAGCCAGTCTCTGCTAACAAATGCAGATTTGGGCCCACCATTTGAGCCTGACATCAGGATTCCAAAGCCCATAGGAAACTCCAGCCTATTAAATCTGTTTCTCTCTCCACAGATTTTGCCAGACTTGCTGAGTACGTCCAACATTTTTTCTCCTTATTTCAGATTTCCTGCAACACTGGTAAAAGAGGGAAGATGAAAATGGTCAAAGAACCTCTCTCAGCTGTGGATGCAGAGAGCTTGCCAAACTTAGCGGCAGGACTTCATTTTCATTTTATTTGATGTGTTTCCCAACGGGAGCCAGACAAGCTAATAGCTTGCTGGCTGGGAAGAACTCCAGTGGCAGGAACACATAGACAGGGATTCTTGGGGATCATTCTCGATAGGTAACCAAGAGGAGGGTGATCAGGCCTGGCAGAAGGTAAGACTGCAATGTGGAGGTGCTGGGGAGAGGCTACAATGTGAAGGAAGGGGAGAGATAAATGAGACAAACAGTAAAAGTAAAATAAAAATATAATACCTGTAAAAATCTCCAACACTAATTAAATCCTGAAGGAATGAGAATCCATATTTGTCTGCCTCTCCCATCTCTCCCTCTTAATCTTTTCTATCTTTCCCAATCTTCATTTCATTTTTTTTTGGTTTAGTGTGTCTTAGTGAGGACTCTCCAGCGTGATTGGTTGAAGAGCCTCACAGTTTTTTACCCTGTTCACAGGCACCACATACCCCTGTAGAGGGTGGTGCATTGGAGCAGACACCAGATTTGATCAAACATTTCTGGGCAGTTGTGTGTGAGGTAAACAGCGAGTGTCGTTCCTCTGCTGCTGAACATAAAATGTCTATCATAATCGCATCGCCACGTAACATTTCACAATTTCAAGTGCTGAGTTTTGCTTTCTGTCGCCTTTGTTGTATCGTTAATTCTTGAAACAATACTTTGAAATTCTGTCTCAGTTTTTCTCCTTTAATCAACAGCTGAAGGAGGCAAGTTACTGATTTATCTATTGCCTTCATTCACCACAACTGAAAAAAATCTTTAGCCTCCTGTAAGATTTTTGTTTGTTTACCTAATTTAATTATCCAAGCTTAATTATTCAATTCACCCTTGATTGGAAAATAATTAACCCAATTAATTATTTTAGTTCGGACAAGACTTAACCATCAGGCAAGACAGAACTCTGTATAGTAAATAAAAAGAAGTTTATTGAAAGAGAAAGCTATACTTAACACTAAAAGGCAGGCTTTTACAGCTTCACACAGTTGACCAGGCCATAAGAACATAAACCCTCAAACTCCTAAATTGACAAGTAATTCCTTCCGTAATTCTGCCTCAGGAGCTTTTCAGTACGTGGCTAGCAAAAATGTCTCTCGAAACTTCCATTTTTAACCCTCAAACTGCCATTATCCCATCTCAAAATGAACCTGTAGTAATTTTCATTGGGTTTAGACAACTTGCATACTTTGTCCCAATAGAAAATGGAACTGTTCACAGTGTCTCTTCTTTTTGATTTTGTACAAGTTTCTATTCATTAGCCAATATAATAAAAGAAAAATACTGCAGATGCTGGAGACAGGGTGACCAACCGTGTTGGATTTTATGGGATCATCCTGTAATTGGGCCAGTTGCCTCCTGTCTCAGGTTGTTTGAGGCCAGGACCCAGCTTTCCCCATATTTGCGATGTTGGAGCTTTGCGCGTGTGCAGTACGCATATACCCTTGTGTACTGTGCTGTCTTCTTCGATCTTCTCACCAGTAGCCTGAAAAGATCTGGCAAGCTCCTGCTCTCACAGCTCAGGAAGCACCCCCACCCCACCGCCACTCCCCCCTCTCTCCCCAACCCACCCCCACTCCCCCACCTTCAACCCACCCTGCTCTTACAGGTTTGCGTCGATGCCAAAGTGTCCCCTAATTTTTTTGCCAGGAGTTGCTCACCCTGGCTGGAGATCTGAAATAAAAATAGAAAGTGCTGGAAAGGCTCAGCAGGTCTGGCAGGATCTGTGGAGAGAGAAACAGAGTTAATCTTACAGATCCATTATGACTTTTCTTCAGAACTGAAAAGTGATGGGTATTATGCTGCTGACAAAGGGGGAATGGGGGTCAGGTGGAACAAAAGGGAAGGTGAAGGATAGGATAGAGAGGAGGGGAGATTACATACCAAAGATGTCAAAGAACAAAAGGCTAAGGGAGTGGTAATGGTTTCAGTAAAGAAACAAAGCAGGCGTTAGTAGGTCCAAAGCAGGTGTTAATAGCAGAATAAAGGTCAGCTCTGTCTGAAAGCAAAAACATGAAAACAAGATACAAAATGACACTTGGGGAGAATAAATCACAATGGAGGACAAAGTTTATGGTCAGATGCTGTTGAACTTAATCCAGAAGGCTGTTATTTGCCTAATCAGAAATGAGGTGCTGTTCCTCCAGCTTGTGTTGGGCTTCATTGGAACATTGCAGCAGGCCGAGGTCAGAAATGTGAGCCTGAGAGCAAGATGGTGAACTGAAATGGCAAGTAATCAGAAGGTTGGCATTATGCTTGTGGACTGAGCAGAGGTGTGCCGCAACGCAGTCACCAAACCTACATTTGGTCTCCCCATTGTAGAGGAGACTGCATTGTGAGCAGCAAATACAATAGACTAAGTTGAAAGAAGTACAAGTAAATTACCGCTTCACCTGGAAGGAGCGTTCAGTGAAGAGAGAGAGGAGGTAAAGGGGCAGGTGTTCCACCACATACGATTGCATGAGAAGGTGCTGTGGGAAGGGGATAAGGTATTGGGGGTTATAGATGAGCAGACCAGGGTATCACAGATGGAAAGGACCCTTCGGAATATTGACAAGGGAGGGAAGGGGAAGATGTGTTTAGTGGTGGCATTGTGCTAGAGGTGACGGAAATAGTGGAGGGTGATCCTTTTAATGTGGAGGCTGGTGAGGTGGAAAGTGAGGACAAGGGGGACCCTATTGTGGTTCTTGGATAGAGGGGAGGGGTGAGAGCAGAAGAGCGGGAAATGAGTCACATATATTTGAGGGCCCGATCAACCACAGTGGTGGAGAATCCTCAGTTCAGGAAAGAGGAAAGCATGTCAGAAGCGCCGTGGTGGAAGATGGCATCATCGATAGAGATGCGATGGAGATGGAGAAACTGGGACAATTGAATGGATCCTTTTTAGCAGAGTGTGAGAAAGTGTAATCATGGTAACTGTGGGAGTCAGTGGACTTGTAATGAATATTAGTTAATTAATTTATTATCTGTCCATTAGCCAGCTCTTGTTTCAACTGTACCAGGGACAAAGAGAGTTCCGACTTGCACACAGTATCTGATTGCATGTTCTTTCCCACACAGAAGCGTACAATAGCTCGTTAGTACTTTTAAAACAAGCTTACAGCCTCAATAAATAACTACTTGATTTAAAAAATTTCAATTGTAGCTTAATTGAGGTACATTATTTAGTCAATCAACTGTTTCTGGCTGGTTAATAACTATTCAGTAACACTTGATTAATGGATTTGTGTAATTGTCAAATGCAGAACATAAAATGGCTCTTTAGCCCAATATGTTAGTACAAAAGGTGCTTGACCATGTTAATTTACTACAGCGAATACAATATCTTAAAAATGGTCAAGCTAAACTAAAAGGCTACTACCTGGACCTTCCTACACTTCCCCATGCAAGGTAGTAAAATCAACAAATCCAAACTGCTATGATGGCTTCTTAGATCAACAACCACTGTCACTATGTGCTGAGGTTCTACCTGTCCCCGGTGTTGCGAAGGGTGGGTCTGGCCACGCTGCCGCGGAACGCTCCAAGTAGTTGGACTGTGCCATACCACCTGTCCCTCATGGAAAAATTTATGCAGTGAAACACATTTGATCACAAGTCCATCAGGCAGTGGTCAGCATGTAACGTCCTAGAGCCCCTGAGGGAAAAGGAGGCGGTGTATCCTCTCAGATGGTTCCCCGAGCAGACTGTCAAAGTCATTTGGCAGAATGCCTCATCGCCAGAACTTTCCAACAAGCACCAGGATGTAGCCTGGCTGGTGGTGAGAAAGGCCCTCCCCGTCAGATCCTTCCTACACGCCAGGAGTCTCACCCTCTCTCTACGTTGCCCTCGAGGTGGCTCTGTAGGAGGAAGAGACCATTCACAGAATCACAGAATCACACAATGCAGAAGAGGCCCTTCGGCCCATTGAGGCTGCACTGACACGTGAGAAACACCTGACCTACCTACCTAATCCCATTTACCAGCACTTGGCCCATAGCCTTGAATGTTATGATGTGCTAAGTGCTCTTCCAGGTACTTTTTAAAGGATGTGGGGCAACCCGCCTCCACCACCCTCCCAGACAGCGCATTCCAGATCGTCACCACCCTCTGGGTAAAAAAGTTTTTCCTCACATCCCCCCTAAACCTCCTGCCCCTCACCTTGAACTTGTGTCCCTTCGTGACTGACCCTTCAACTAAGGGGAACAGCTGCTCCCTATCCACCCTGTCCATGCCCCTCATAATCTTGTACACTTCAATCAGGTTGCCCCTCAGTCTTCTCTGCTCCAATGAAAACAACCCAAGTCTATCCAACCTCTCTTTATAACTTAAATGTTTCATCCCAGGCAACATCTTGGTGAATCTCCTCTGCACCCCCTCCAGTGCAATCACATCCTTCCCATAATGTGGCGACCAGAACTGCACACGGTGCTCCAGCTGTGGCCTCACCAAGGTTCTATACAACTCCAACATGACCTCCCTACTCTTGTAATCTATGCCTCATTTGATAAAGGCAAGTGTCCCATATGCCTTTTTCACCACCCCTAACATGACCCTCCGCCTTCAGAGATTTATGGACACACACGCCAAGGTCCTTTTGTTCCTCAGGACTTCCTAGTGTCATGCCATTCATTGAATACTTCCTTGTTAAATTACTCCTTCCAAAGTGTATCACCTCACACTTTTCAGGGTTAAATTCCACCTGCTACTTATCTGCCCATTTGACCTATATCTTCCTGTAGCCCAAGACACTGAACCTCACTGTTAACCGCCCTCCAATCTTTGTGTCATCCGCGTTGTTCACCTCCTTGTGGAATGTGCCTTTGCAAAGACTGTCTGGAGAGAGACACAGTGGTTTTTGTCGAGGTTCATCCCGAGCAGTTCTGTGACACAGGACTCTGTGCTCTACGGGCTGTTCCCAGGGACACACACCGAGACAAACATCAACTGCAGCTGAAGGATCATCAACTCGGTGAAAGACGCTCTTTGGTCTGCCCGAAACTTGTTGGTCTTCCAGTGCAAAGAGTTGTCCCCGACTGAGTGTTGCAGACTGGCACATTCCAAGGTCCAGGACTACGTGCTGAGGGACGCACTAAAGTTTGGGGCAGCCGGCGCAAATTCGCAATGGGGAAAAGTCGCTGTCTAAGACCTTTCTGCCATAGTGCACCGAGGAGCTGGGAATTGTGTAGACCCCTTGGGCTGTACGACTGACAAAGATTGTATGTAGTGAACATTAAATGTATCATAATTGTATTGAAGCACCTCAGGGTGCAACATGATGTATGTCGATAACTCCAATACCATTGCACTGTCTGACTGTCTGTAATGACCATATTAAAATGACTATAATATTCATTGATTATATTGAAGCACCTCATGATCCATGTGTAAAAGTTGAATCTGATTGCACTATTTGTGATGGCCATTTAGAAATGTTTTGTAATGTTGTCAGATATTTTATGAATAAAGTATATTTTTCCAAAAAGAAACAACCACCTAGCAGAAAGATGACATTAGTATATCAAAAGGAAGAAGTTTAAAGGAGGTCTCATAATTAGATGCAAGACAATACCTTTGATTTTGCAATAATGTTCTCATCATAAAATATTGACAGAGAAACCTAATTGGGGAATTTTGCTTTGTTTATAGCACCCAAGGAACACCTCTCGGTACTTCAGCACCATTAGGTTTCTGTTCCCATTTCACAAGTTTAGAAGATGGTAAGATATGAGAAGGGCTATTTGCTCCATCTTAAGTTCATTCAGCCAGAATGATCCTGAATGATCCAATCCTTTTTCAACACTGTTCATGGAATGCATTTGTCACATACCTTTTCTTTCTCTGTGTAGTGCTTTACATCAGTCTGCAACAAATTTGATCATTTATTCAGGCTTACCTGTCTTATCCCACCTATTCTGTATTTTTTGAGCTACTTGGTGTCATCGATAAATTCAATCATTTTGAATTGAGATTTAAAACCCAATTTAAGACATTGTGACTCAAAGCTTGATGCAGTTTGATGGACGAGTTGTCGCCATCCTGAGCGATTGGTAACAAGCTCCTCCCAGTCATTAATGTCAATGCCGCTGCACTTCAAGGAGAGCTTCAGAGTGTCCATGAATCAATCTTAACTACTATTAATTAATCAGATTGTTATTGTACAGATTATCCTCCAGTTTATTCCTGACAATTAGTTTCATTATTTCGCATGGGAATATTAGTAACATGGGTTTGTAGTTGTCATTGTCTGTTTTATTCCGTTTGTGAAGATGAACAGTATGTTAACCTGTTTCCAAGCTAATGGACCTCCCAGCATCCAGTGACGCTACCAGAGTGATCGTCAGTACCTCACAAATCTTCCCTTTGGTCCCTGTCAGTATCCTGGCATAAATACCATTCACCGCTAGGAACATATTTGTTTTAAGCTCTTTTAGTCGCCTTTAGAATCACAGATAATAATAGAACATGATAACATAAAAACTAGGAACAGGAATAGGTCATTCATTCCTTCAAGCCTGCTCTGCCACTCAATGAGATCATTGCTGTTTACAACCTTGATGTCACATTTAACCCCAAGATGAGTTTCCAACCACATATTTGCACCATTACTAACACCACCTCCATAACATTGCCCAAGTTTGCTACTGTCTCAGCTCATCTGCTGCTGAAACCTTCATTCATGCTTCAGTTACCTTAGAATTGACTGTTCCAATGGTCTCCCGCTTCTACCTTCTGTAAACTGAGATCATCCAAAATACTGCTGCATGTACTTTAATTTGCAGCAAATCCCATTCACCAAAGCCTCTGTGCTCGCTGACCTAAATTGGCTCCCTGTAAAGCAATGTCTTGGTTTTAAAATCCTCAACTTTGTTTTCGAATCTCTCCATAGCCTCATTCCTTCCTAACTCTTTAACTCCCTCCAGACCCACAACCCTCCAATATAACTGTGTTTATCTCATTCTGACCTCTTGAGCATCTCCCACTGTTGGCCACATCTTTGGTTTCCTAGAATGTTTAATTCTGGAATTATGCTAATAACTAGAGTGCATCATCGGTTAGGTCAGGTGATGTCACATCACATGAAGCTGGAACCTGAAAGAAGAAGGTTCCAATGGAGTCCTGCTAAAGTCCATCTCTGTAAATAGTTTAATAGTCAATAAATGTTTACTAGTTTGCAACAGGATGGTTTCCAGCTCTCTTCCATCAAAGGCACCCAGAGCACAGTCGTGGTATTAATACACGGTAGCAATGGTCTGTGAACTGTTTACCAAGGATCCCAGTTGACGCCAATGAAGGTGAGAAAACTGAAGGCCTTTGGCCTGGCAGAGCACACACAATTGCAGCATTTATCAGAGCGACTAGTTGTTCCCATAGTCCCATAATAGCAGGCAACAAGTGTTCAGAGCTATGGAGAAAGTCTTACCTCTGCCCAAGAGCCCCTGAACCTCGTGGAGAGTCAAGAGCAAGCGACACGCTGGAGAAACTAATATTGCAGATTCGGTCGATATCGGGCTATGGCCAGGCTCGCTCAGAAACCAGTTAGGGATCAGGTCAGTGTTCTTCTTTGTGCAATCGGCAGCTGTGCCGATGACATTTCAAGAACACAGGAGTTTGAGGAAGAAATCACTAAATACAAAGAGGTCATCAAGGCCTTCAATTCCTACTTCAGCCTACAATGCAATAACAGACCTGGCAAAATTCAACTGGCACAGCCAGGAACCTAGAGAGAATATTGATTCTTTTATAAATGATCTATATTGCTCAGCAGATAACTATGAATATGAGGCATTGAGAAAGGCACTCATCAGACACCGAATTATGGTGGGAGTGACCAATGAAGCATTGTCAGACTTCTTGCAGTCCATGGAAGGTTCCACTTTGTCCAAAGCAGCACAGTTATCCAAGCAGGCTGAACTTTGCAAGCAAAACAGGCTATTCATCCAGAGTGATAGGGAGCCTTCCTAGGGGCAGACCACTGTCTTGATCCAATTTGTGAACCATTGGGTTATCAGTGCATCTGCCAGAAAACAGAGCCAGTATGAAGACGGTACAGTTGGCACCTTTGCTCCATGTCTGCATGGTGGCGGGAAAAAACTTTATTGGCACAAAGCCTGCCCAGCCATTAGTGCTGAGTGCCGCTCCTGCCACAAGAGGAGGCATTTTAAAATAGTATGCCGCAGCAGTAGGAAACTTCAATTTCAGGTCAAAAATTTAAAGACAGACCATTCCAATCTGTAAGTGTCCAAGAAATAAACGATACTGAAGAACAGGATGTTTTCTTCATAGATGAAGTGGCAGAGCTGCAAGGCTATTCCTGGTATGCAGATGGTCAATGACCGGAAGACAAATTTTAAACTGAACACAGGAACATGAGTGTCCCTTCTTTTCGACATCACACCGTGGCTGAAGTCTGAATTTCTCCTGCCGTCTACCATTCAATTTCACTGTGGATGAGGTATTCCACTCAAGGTGCAAAGGGAGATGACTGCTACATTTTATTGTAACAGTGTAGAGCTCACCGGTACTCTATATGTCATTCCTAATCAACATTGTTCCCTATTGAGCAGAGAAGTTTGTATAACTTTGAATCTTCTTTACTCACCTGTTGCAGAAGAAACTCACGTTGACTCAGCACGCTGTCCGCTCACAACGCCAAACTTCCGACACCAGCGGGCACGGAAAATTCCGGCCTAAGTTTTTGATCATCTTACCTAATATCCCCTTATCTGGCTTATTGGTGTCTTTTATTTTATAATGCTCCTGTCAAGCACCTTGGGATGTTTTGTTGTGTTAAAGGCACTATATAAATATAAGTTGTTGCTGTTACAGTACATGCCATATTACTTATCGTTTTAATTGCCTTCTGTCTGTGCTAAATTCTGTGAAATGGAATTAGAGGAACATATTGAGCAAAGAAACACATTCACTGAATAAACTAGAAAGATTTACAATCCTACACTATTACTGTGCCAGAAAGTTCTCAAACCAATTAATAATAATTGCAAGGAACCAATCTAAAAACTTCTAAAAGGTTCATTTTTAATGGAAGTCGTGATTCTACAAGTCTCCTGGGAATTCCAGTACACTATGATTAACTTGCTTTGGTAACTGTTCAGACAAATTCCCGGTTATCGGTCCTTAAACATTATGTTGATAATGTTATTGCAAGTATTATAGTTCAGGCAGCAGACCATTTGGTGCTGTCACATGGATAAATGGGTCACATTATTCTGTAATAAAGATACTTTTTACAACAAGGAATGTTTTGGTGTATGGGGTACTCATGAGAAATGTACATTTTCTATCACCATGTTTGCTTTTACTCACATGCATGAAGCCAACAGGACCTTTTAAATCACAGTGACATGACATGACAAAGACAAAGTGTGCTTTAAGTCTTTTAGGGAAGCCTTTGCAAGTAACTAATAGAAGAGCCATCTATTGCTAATACTCAAGCACTGCTTTTGCTTGGTCAGGTTTCCACACAACTAAGTAAGCAACTTTGATTAGTTCTAGTTACCAAGGTCAATGCAAATTATTGTTGGTGGAAACATATGTTTATCAAACTACAATCTCCTGTCACTGCAGATTATTAAAATAAAAGACAAGTGGCTTGCTGATTCTAGGAAACCATAAATTGCAAGACTAAAGCCACACATAAAACACTTAAAGATTATTCGGCACCACATTAGCGTCTCAATGCTTTATTGAAGGTGAAATGCAATGTTTAGAATTTACAAACTAAGTGTTCTGTAAAAGGAACGAATTTTCGACAAGTGTGGAGGTTTTACGAATCTGCATGAATGAACAAGTAGCACATGAGAATTCAATCAAAAAGTCATCCAGATGTGCAGGTAACAGCAACAGAAATGTTGAATCCCTGAATGCTTTTAAAAAAATAATTGCATTATCAAGTATTCACATAGATGTTTTGTAAGAAACTAAATTTGATGTAGAAGTAGTGAACAGTGCAACTGAGCAATCTCAGTTAATAAAAAGCCACCTCAGTGCACAAATCCATCTATATAATTCATTCCTTAATCTAAATTATAGCAACATTAATAAAAAGATTGAAAACAGCAACTGCAAATCATGGTCTTGTTGAATGCTTCTGTTTTAGAAAGAATGCAAAATAACTGCAACTTAGGTGGTGAGCTAACATTTCAAATTGTTCAAATCATCACAAAATATCACTTAAAAAGGAACACATAGTGGTGGAAAATTTGGCCTGTTTTTGAGGTGCAAACCCTACCAGTTTAGTAATGGGATGGTTTCAGACCAATTTGTGTGGGCTTTGGTCTCTGCTAAATCTATGGTGTCCCAGGCAAAAATCTAAAATGGTGTTTAGGCCCTTTAAATATGTAAATTAAGGTAAATTAAGCACCCAACATCTACTGAAGGACCCCTTTGAAATGTATTGACAATGAGCAGGGGATATGTTGAGCCTGACCTGATGATTTTTCAGCAATTCCCACAGCCAGTAACTATAGATAGGTGGAATTATGGGGAGAATTTTCCCCATGTCGGGCAGGCCATTTGGGAGTGGGCATGGGCGTGGGCGTGCCCAGATCGCCACCTGCATTCGGGTCCGCGTCTCCATTTTAAGCGGGCGGGCCAATTAAGGCTGCTCACAATGGCTGGGAGAAGGGTTCAGCATAGGGACAATGTTGGTGACGCAAGTCCGGAGGGTAGGCCATTGGGGCAGGCCAGGCTGGAGGTTAAGCCAGAGGGGCAGTGTGGCCCTCGTTTCTCTGACGAGTGCCTAGCTGCCCTCCTGGAAGAGGTGACAGTGTGGCAGGAGGTCCACCTCTGAGGGACGGGAGGTGGAGGCCTCCCCACCTGACCAAACGTGCGTGGGAGGAGGTAGCCGAGAGTGTCAACTCCCATGATGTGATGCAGCGCACATGGGCCCAATGCCTCAAAAGGTTCAATGATCTCCTGCGCTCAGGGAGGGTCAGTACCATGTTGCCTCAAGTCACTTAATGCAGTCGTCACCCTTTCCCCCAAACAACCACCAACACCCCCCCGCCCCCCCTCCGCCCCCTACCCCCACCCCCTACCCCACCCCCCCCCCCCCCCCCCCGCCCCCCGGCAACTGTGAGTACAGTTACGGCATTAAATCCCTCATAGCATGGATCCCTCACTGGGTGTGCCAGCAGAGGTTGCCCATGCCCAGTTCACCCTGAGAGGGTTGAGTTAGGGTGTATTCTGCATCCTCAGCATGAGTGACACTGACACCCAGAGTATAGAATAGGGGTGAAAGTCAAGGGTCTGCACCTAGGCAGAGTGCTGGGACTGGGAAGCATGTCGAAGTCAGGGTGCTAACATGCTGGGAGGGGAGCTTCCAGTTGGTGGGGCATCAATCCATCTGCTGGTCTTTGCGCTCCACGTGCTTGTGCCTCCTTGCTTAGCAAAGTGACACCGTGTGGTGCCACATGTGAAGGAGGCGGCATTTGGGCAATGGGGGGTGCGGGGTGCGGTCAACTCTGGCTTGTTAGGGTGAGTGTGCGGCAGCTGCGGGGTGACGAAGAACTGGAGTCCTGCGATGTCCCACTCTGGCTGGGTTGATGGGAATTCAGGTGCAGGCTGGACTAATCAATGCTCCTCTCTCCTTTTCAGGAAAAGACTGCGCACAATACGTCGGAACGGATGCAGACTGGCAGAGGGCAGGCCCTGTCGGCCATCCTAATGGCTTTTGAGCAGAAGGCCATGGATCTGGAGAGGTGCCATGCCCCCAGGTCCACAGGTGGTGGTGACGCTCGGGTGCCACGTGGAGGTATGCTTGGCGAGCACTCAGGTCACTATGTGTGTCACAGAAGCCATGGCACTGCTGAATGCTCAGTGATTGAAGTTAGCAACGTGGGTTTACCATTGATTCTGGAAGGATGAGCTCATAATGATCCGGGGGAGCAGCATGCACATTGACATTGTCTGCACTGTAACGAATCAAATGTCCTTTTTCTTCCTTTCAGCATCACTGGAGCAGGACTGGGAGATGGAGACAGAGGGGCGACTTCTCACCCCTGAGGCCCCAGAGGAAATGCACTCACCAGCATCACACCATCTCAGCCAGGCAGGCACCAGCGCAGATACTAGCACCTCGGTGGGAATTAGGTCTTCGGCTAGTGTCCCGGGGCACGGCAATGAGGGCAGTTCACACTCGCTTGAGGTGCGGGCAGAGACAGAGAGTGCCCAGGGCGCCGGCAGTCGGAGGACTGCTGAGGACCAGGTACTTGCTCGGTCTGTGGCTAATGATAGGCCTCTGGAGTCGTCCGTGAGGCAGCGAACGCTGAAAGTGCAGCAGAGTGTACGGGACGATCTGGCAGAGAAACATGAGGCATGACATGCTATCTGTGCTGGAGGAGTCCACGCGGAGCATCACCGATGCAATGAGCCTCATGACTGAGCGCCATGCTTCCTCCATGGAGAGAGTGGTGACTCTTGTGGACAGGCTCCTCCAGGAGACCAATTGGGTCCTCCTGAGGTTGCGCTTGGACCTGCAAGCCCTCACTGTGGCATTGACCTTAGCTGGTCATTGCCCATGTGGGAGATGGTTTGGGCACCAAGTATCCCAGCTCAGTGCCCATCCATCTACGATGAGCAGGGAGGGCCAAAGCAACTTCACGTTGACGCAGCAGCTGCCTGTCATCTCTGCGGGCTCCTCTCAGGGCGCTCTGGATGAGGGCAGCAGCTCCTCCGCTCCTCTGCCAGTGACCGTGGCATCCGATGAGGCTGCAGTGACTAGGGAGAAGCCAGCTGTAGAACTGGCCGCTCCCTCCCAGGCGGGGCCATCAAAGGCTCCACGGGCCAGAGGACGTCCACCAAGGTTATCAAGGCCAACAGGACAGCACAGTGAGCAGGCTGTCTCATATGCCAGTGCCAGCGAGGGGACAGCACCTAGACATAGCACCCATAAACTTAAATTTAAGGCACCTTAGGTACACCATGGGTTTCTCACTGTGCTTTTATGTTGGCCCATAGTAGTTTGTGGAAGACTTGCTGTGATGTCCAACATCATTTTCATTTTGCTTTATGAAGTTACATTTGTTCCCTCAATAAATTTTAACATGTTGCCATGCGTCAGGGTGATTCCTCACATCTGGAAGTGGATGGGAAGCCATGATGTTATGAGTGAGTTTTTTGACATTGAGCTTTGTTGACAAGGGCCTTAGTTAATGTTAGTATCCAGGCTGATTTAGCACTCAGGTATCGAGTGTGGAGTCTACAGCCCTGGTGTGTGTTGAAGGTCCATCTGTGGTGGGCTAGCTGAAGGTTCTTTGGATTAAAGCCACCTGGGTATCCCAGTCCTCCCTGGAGTATGCCCAGGTCAGCATTTACCCCCTTAGTGTTCTCCTGCGCGTGCTCATCCTCGGACTCATTATGTGCAGCCGGAGCAGCTGTATCATTGTCTTCCTCGTCCACTCTATTGTCCCTTTCCAGCACCAGATTGTGGAGAGTGCAGCATGCAACCACTATCAGCGACACACAATCTGGGGGGTATTGGAGTGTTCCCCCGGGCGGTCCAGGCATCGGAAGCGCATCTTGAGAAGACCAATGGTTCTCTCCACCACAGCCCTTGTGGAGGCTTGGCTCCTATTGTACCGCTGCTCAGCTTCTGTTCTTGGATGGCGGAGAGGCGTCATGAGCCACCTTCTGAGGGGATAGAAGCAAAATACTGCGGATGCTGGAAATCTGAAACAAAAACAAAAATAGCTGGAAAAACTCAGCAGGTCTGACAGCATCTGTGGAGAGGAACACAGTTAACGTTTCAAGTCTGTTTGACTCTTCATCAGAACAAAAGAGAAATAGAAATGAAACGGGAAGCCATGATGTTTCACCTCATTTCTATTTCTCTTTAGTTCTGATGAAGAGTCATACGGACTCGAAACGTTAACTCTGTCTTCCTCTCCACAGATGCTGTCAGATCTGCTGAGTTTTTCCAGCTATTTTTGTTTTTGTTTTTGTTTTAAGGGGATAGCCCTTGTCAACCAGCAGCCATCCATCCAGCCGACCGGAGCACTGAAGAGCCCCGGCACCTGGGAATGTCTGAGGATGTAGACGTCGTGGAAGCTGCCTGGGTACCTTGCTCAGACTTGCAGAATCTGCATCCTGTGATCACACACTGTCTGCACGTTCATGGAGTGGAAGCCCTGCCTGTTGACGAAGGCACCGGGCTCACCTGCTGGCGCCTTGATGGCCACATGTGTACAGTCTATTGCACCCTGGACGTGGGGGAAGCCAGCAATTGCTGCGAAGCCTCTGGCTCGCTGTGCCTGACTGGCATCGTCCCAGCGGTATTGGATGTAAGTCAATGCCCACCTGAACAGAGCATCTGTCACCTGCTTGACACAAGTGTGGGCAGCTGACTGGGAGACACCACAAAGATCACCCACCAAGCCCTGGAAGGAGCCAGAGGCATAGAAGTTGAGGGCAGCTGTGACCTTTAGAGCCACTGGCGTGGGGTGTCCACCCACACAGTTTGCGGAGATCTCAGGGTCTATCATCTGACAAATGGAGGTGACAGTCTCCCTTGAGAGATGAAGCCTCCTTCAGCACTGCACCTCAGACATATTGAGGTAGATGTTTCGCCGCCTGTATACCCTGGCAGCAGGATAGTGGCGTCTTCTGCGGCCCCTTCCGCCTTGCACTTCCTGTTGTCCCTGCGTCTCTTGTGCCTGCGCCTTTCCCCCCAAGGTGGCTCCCCTAGAGGCTGAACGTGGACTCCTGGCCTCCTTCCCCTTCTGGCTCTCCCTTCCTCCACAGAGACTGTGCCTCCATTGGAGAGCACAACTCCCATTCCCAGGCTAAGGGAAGGCTTCCTGAAAGCTGCAGGCCCCAGAAATGATCTTTACTGTAGAGTCCTGACCAAGGGGTTTCCTCCTGTCCTAGCAGCTGGTATGAGTTTTGAGGTATTCCTGCTCACACAGGCAAGTTAAGTTACTTTCACACTTAAATACCTCAAACATCATTTTCGCGACCCCACTCACCCATCTTATCCGGCCCGTGGATGAGGTTTATACAAATGTCTCCTACCCGCCTGCCTGTTGTGCCCGTGCGACGCCCTGAAGATCGCATGGGCTGCGAAAAATAAAAATCAGTTGCTGCCTCAAGGGCCTTAACTGGTCCGTTAATTGGTGGTGGGTGTGCATCCGAACTTATAGTGCGCCCTCCTTCCCAAATATCCACCCGATGTCACCGTGCATCATTTTACGCGTTGGCATGCGGGGCCCGCCGACAGGAAAATTCCGCCCTATGTTTTGTGAAAAATATCACTTCTGTGGTACTGTAGGAGTAAGAATGCACCCCCCACCCCGACCCTAACTCCACAGGAGGAGTGATCATCACACCCTGACAACCGTCCAAGATAAAACCTGTCTAATTTCTACAAATGCTTTACCCTGCAGAAGCACGTAACAGGATAGGTTTTGT
Organism: Cetorhinus maximus; assembly: GCF_964194155.1. Classification (NCBI taxonomy): domain Eukaryota; kingdom Metazoa; phylum Chordata; class Chondrichthyes; order Lamniformes; family Cetorhinidae; genus Cetorhinus; species Cetorhinus maximus. Next base: position 55,458,744 of record NC_135897.1, on the reverse strand, counting down.
GCTAAATGTAATACTGTATATAAGGATATACATTATTCATCATTTTGTAAATTAAACAAAATATAAAAGCTGGAGATTTGTATTCTCCAGGCTATGCAATGACTATTCATTAAAATGGGGTTGTGTGCTGACTCACACATAATAGCTAGCATTGTTCATCTTCACTATCTATGGGTATATCCGTGTATTGCAATTTATCTCCTCGTGTACTCTTAATTTTGTTCATCTCTACACGGATGCTGTGGTCTACCCTTAGTGGATGCTGGTTGGCTGGCTATGGAGGTGGCATCGGGGTTTGAGATGGCATGGAGGGAGCATGGAGGGTAGGAGGGAGATTGAGAGGAGACATCTAGAGGGCCTAGCCACCTTTTATAAACTGGGACAAAATCTCAGAGAACTGGGCCTTCTAACCAGCCCACCTCAGCACTTGCCTGCCCTTCTGGCCACCTCCAAATTGTCTCCAGAGGTGGCAGGCCTGAATTGATCAGGCCCCGCATCCCTGGAGTGAAAATTGTGCGTGACGGCGGCCTTTATATTGAGGGGGTATCTGCCGAGTCGGGGTATTTCCTGACTTGGGCAACTGCCTCAGTAGTGAAAATCCTGCCCTTAGTATCATTAAAAGTGCAAAGATGCTTGGAGTGGATATCAGCTGCGGCCCAGCTGTTGGCTTCATGCCAGAGCACCATGAAAGGGCTGAGGCAGTCACAGAGGCAGATGAGGGGGCCACCCCTCAGGGGGGCATCAGTATCATCTCTCAATTCCATGGCCCCTTCAATGCAGGAAACATCCATGCCACTAGGCCCTGTGACAGAAGCTGCCTCTGCAATGACACAAGCCCAGCAGCCTATGGAGGAACCCCCATGGGCATCAACAAGATGAGGATGGAAGCCACAGGCATCTTAGCCAATGCAAAGACAATGGAGCAGGCTGCCTCCACCTCATCCTTAGCTACAGGGGAGCACTCTATACAAATGGACATGAGCACAAGGCAGCATGCCATTAGTTTCATCTGGGTGAAGAGTTTTCTTTATCTGTTTGTTCATTCATTTATCCTGTATTAACTATATTTGATTATGAAATTCATCAGATCTTTGTATTATTGAAATTTTATGTCAAAAGTGAGGTGAGGGTTAAGGGTGGAGTGTTGCTATTAGAAGTGATGCGGTTCCATGTTCTGTGATGTGGGCTTGCTGGCTAATTTCTTTCCCTGGTGGAAGTTGCATTGCAGAATCATCTGTCATAGCACTGAGAGGTGCTCAAGTGAAGAGTTGCTGAGTCAGCCATGCCGCCCCTGCCAAATGTGTGAGGCCTGGAATGTTCTCAGTGGTCTTCCTCCAATCCCTGGGCACTGGGCTCATCGCCAACAGCCCCTTCATCCTCCTCTTCCTCCTCATTGTTCTCCTCTGAGGAAGAATAACGTTCCAGGTCCTTCTCTTCATCCAGCTTCAGTCCTCTTTATATTGTCATGTTGTGCAGATTGTGGCAGATGACTACAATATGAGACACCCTGGCTGACTTGTACCAGAGGGCACAACCTCTAGGCAGCAGAAGCATATTTTCAAGATACCAATGGTCTGTTTAATGCAGCTTCATGTTAGTAGATGGCTCTGGTTGTAGCACCTCTCTCCGCCCATGTCTGGATGTTAAACAGGTGTCAGGAGTCATCTCTTCAGGGGATAGCCCTTATCCCCAAGCCACCATCCATGGAGTCTGAAGAGGTGTGATACCTGGGACTCTTGCAGGATGAAGGGATCACGACAGCTGCCCAGGAACCGAGAGAAGACCTGCAAGATGTGGTTCCTGTGGACACAGGCCAGAGGGACATTCAGTGAGCAGAAACCTTTTCTGTTCAGGAATCTGGCTGGCAGGTTTGTTGGTACCTTGATGGCTATGTGGGTACAATCGATGGCCCCCCCCTGGACCTTGGGAAATCCATTGATGGCAGTAAACTCAACACCCTTGTGTCTGCCTGGCCCATCTGTCTCAAAATGGATGTAAATCTCTGCCCTCCAGAATAGGGCATCCATTTCATGCCTGATGACATGATGAGCTGGTGAGTGCAATATGCCACCCAGGTCTGCAGCTGATCCCTTGAATGACCTGGAACTGTAAAATTTCAATGCCACCATGACCTTCATTGTTGCAGGTAGGGGACTGCCATGGGGGTCACAAAGCATTGGGTCATTGTGGGCCAGAGCAAAAATGACCAAGACCATCTGCCTGGAGAGCGCAACCTCCTGTGGCACTGGTGCTCTGACATTTCAAGACTCTTGGCAGTACACCCAATTTTTTGGGCAGTACATTCTTCCCCTTGCAGTCCCTTTCTCTGCTCCTCAAGCCTCCTCATGATCAGGAGAATATCTCTGCTGAAATTCTTCCTCATTACTCTGTCCAATGTCAAGGAGCCTGCTCCCATTTCAACTCCCTCATTTGTCAATCGTTTGTTCACAAGGCTTCCTCTGCCAAGCTCTGCTGCCCAAGTGGTGCCAGCTGCCTCACGTCCTTCTCAGAAGTCCCACCACTCACTACTCCCTAATACAAAGCTCTCAGCGTCAGCTATGGGAACTCTATCCCACTGGTTGAGTGGCTGAGTATTATGCTCTTTTCTGAAGTATGTTGACCAGTGAATCCATTAGCCCGGATGGCTCCTGCTGTGTTCATGACAGCTGCGCCCTGAAATGTGCCAGACACCATGTGCTCCCCGTACCTCCTGATTGAAAATTTCAAACTGTTCCTCTGAGGCCTGTTAATGAGCTCAACCAGCAGTTAATTGGAGGCATGCAGGTTTCCAGCACCCCCACCTCCTGCTATCCGTTTGAAAATTGCATCAAGTTCTGGAGGCATGGCGATCCAGTGCCACCCTGCAGATATGTGATGTTCAATGTGCACACAAACCCATTCTTCGCCCCACCAGCACTTGATAAATCAGTCCCATGGGTAGAATTTTACGCCTTGTGGACGGGCGTGCGCCAGACCCGATCGGGCGTAAAGTAGCGCAAGAAGACGTCAGGTAAGCGCCCGACATCATCCCGTACGTGAAAAATCCTCAGGTCGGCGGGCGTTTGCAGGTGTCGGAGCCGCACCCACCATCAACTAAGAGGCCACTTAAGGCCATTAAAAACCCAATTCAACATGATTTTACGCTGCATGTGCGATTTCGCACTTGTCGCACGGGCAAAACAGGCAGGCGGGCAGCCCGCATTTTGTAAAACCTCATCCAAGGGCAGGATAAAAAGGGTCAGCAGCATTGCCATTGTGTGTAGTGAGGAGTTTAGGAGATAGTTTGCTGCTGGTTGATTATTTGAACATGACAGCTTCATCTCCGTTCTGAGCTTCATTGTTAGCATTTCTAGGCTTCATTTCAGGACTCATTGGTGTCCCCAAGCCCTCCAGAGGATTTTGACCACTGGACCCTCCCAGGTATAAGACAGCCTTCTGTTACCCTAGTAATGAGGATTGTGCTCTCCGATGGAGACACCTCCCCTGAGGAGGAAGAGAGGGGCTGAAGGGAGAAGAGGTCAGGTGTCACAATGCAGCTCCCGGGGGAGTGACCTATGGGATGAGAGGTGCAGGCACAAGGGGGGCAGGGCCAGCAGGCAGTCCAAGGCGGAAGGGGCCGCAGAAAGCGCCACTATCCTGCTACCAGTGTTTCCAGGTGGCGATGCAGCTATCTCAATATGTCTGAGGTGCAATCCCGAAGAGGCTCTGCCTCTGCAGGGAGACTGTGACCTCCGTTTGTCAGATGATTAGGCCTGAGATCACCTCCAACTGTGTGGGTGGAAACCCCAAGCCTGTGGCTCTGAAGGTCACAGTGGCCCTCAACTTCTATGCCTCCGGCTCTTTCCAGGGGTCAGTGGGGAATCTGTGTGGAGTGTCCCAATCAGCTGTCCACAGTTGCGTCAAACTGGTGACAGAAGCTCTGTTCAGGTGGGTAATGACATTCATTCATTTCCGTACGGACGAGGCCAGCCAGGCTGAGCGAGGCAGGGGCTTTGCAGCGATTGCTGGATCCCCCCGCATCCAGGATGCAATTGACTGCACACATGTGGCCATCAAGGTGCCAGTGGGTCAGCCGGGTGCCTTCGTCAACAAGAAAGGATTCCACTCGAAGGAAGTCCAGTTAGTGTGTGACCATAGGATGCAGATACTGCAAGTCTGTGCAAGGTATGCTGGCAGCTCCCATGATGCTTATATCCTCAGACACTCCCAGATGCTGAGGCTATTGAGTGCTCTGAATGGATGGATGGCTGCTGGGTGCCAAGGGCTATCCATTGAAAAGGTTGCTAATGACTCCTCTCCGCCAGCCAATAGGAGTTATAATAGGAGTCATGCCTCCACAAGGGTGATGATACAGAGGACCATAGGTCTTCTGAAGATGCGCTTCCGATGACCATTCGGGGGAGCACCATAATACCTCCCAGTGTGGGTGTCACCGATAGCAGTTGCATGCTGTGCTCTCCACAATCTGGCACTGGCAAGGGGGGACCCACTGGTGGAAGAGGATCTTGAAGCAGCTCCACAGGCCACAGAGAATGAATCCAGTAGTGAGTCAGAAGAGGACATGGTGGGGAGAATGCTGAGGCAGGATACAGGTCCGATGCTCCTTCAGCTAGGCAGCCAAAGGTCGTCTTCCACCTCATGCCAGGGGTGCTGCCTCCACCCCGGATGTCTGAAATTACCCTTCCATTTGAACCCAAAGTCCACTCAGTGCCTGTACAAAAAAGTTTAGAGCCATTCACGTCCAGCTTTACCTACTGCACCAAAAAAATAAAAAGATGAAGCATACTCAGGTCATTACGACAAAAACAAAATGTATCTCACTTTGACCATCCAAACAAATTAACATAACCTTCTCTGGTCTCCATTCCCACACCAGTAAACATAAACAAAACATTACACAACAGAAGATCACCCATGAGCTGTCCCTCTTGTGCTCATGGTGCCTTAAATTTGAGTTTGCGAATGCTACGTCTTGGTTCCCCCTCCTCACTGACAGCGGCATTGGAGACAGCCTGCTGGCTCTGCTGTCTTGTTGGCCTTGATGACCTTGGCGGTCGTCCTCTGCCTAGTGAAGCCTGTGCTGGCCCCGCCTGGGAGGGAGCGGCCAGTGCCATGGCTGGCATCTCCCCAGTCGCCGCAGCCTCATCAGATGCCATGATCACTGGCAGAGGGGCAGAGGAGCTGCTGCTGTCATACAGAGCGCTCTCAGAGGAACCTGCAGAAATGACATGCAGCTTGTGAGCCAACGTGAGGTCTCTCCGGACTCCATGCTCACCATTAATGGATGGGCACCTAGCTGGGATGTTGGGTGCCTCATCCACCTCCCACACTGACACTGACCACCTGATGCCATTGCCTGTGTGAGGGCTTGCAGGTCTGAGCACAACCCCAGGAATCCGTGATTCTGTCCCTGGAGCTGCCTCTCCATGAGAGTTGCCAGTCTTTCAATGGAGGAGGCAGTGCGCTCGGCCTTGAAGATCGACGAAGTGCTTATGCTCCACATGGACTCCTCCATAACAGAGACCATGGCACATATACTCTCATGGATCTCTGCCAGATCCTCCCACACATCCCACTGGACATCCAGCATCTGCTACCTAATGGACGACACTAGAGGCTCATCATCTGCCTTCAACTCAGCATTGTCCTGGTATCCAGCAGTCCTCCGACTGCCGATGCCACGGGCACTCTTTGCCTCCGCCTGCTCCTCAAGCAAGTGTGAATTGCCCTCACCGCTGTGCACTGACATTCTAACCTTCGATCTAATGCCCACCGAGCTGCTAGTATCTGCGCTGATGCCTGGTTCAGCGTGCGGGTATGACACAGGTGCATGTAAAGCCTGGCTCTTGCATCAGGGGTGGCTCTTCGGGGTCCTGTGATTGAGTGCGTGCTGGCAAATCTCAGGGAGAACAGCATGTCATTAGTTTAAGTCATCACACTGTCACTTTGCATGCTAGGCACCCGAGTGAGACCATGGAGATCTGCATCATGGTGTCATTGTCCTTCAATGATCAATGGGGAATGCAGTTTCGAGGCTCCCATCAATAATGAGTCTACACAAAAACGTTTGCACCATCCAAAACTCTCACCCCAATGCACTACACTTACCTCCGTCTGACACCTAGGCTCTCCGCGACCGCTTGACCAAGGTGTGTGGAGCCTCTCCAGCTCCAAGGCATCCTGCTCAAATCTGGATAGGATTAGGAGGTTTGAGGGGCCTCCGCCTGTCTGCGACCTTTCAATGCTGCTATGGGTCATCTTCTCCTGAAAGGACAGAGGAACATTGATTAGTCTCCTCTCTACTTGCAGCGCCATTGCAGCCTGGCCAACCCCACCAGAGAAGCACCTTGTAGGTCACATCCGAGGCGTGGCCCTCGAGCCGCAAGGCACCCAGTTCAAGCAGTCAGGGCTCACCCGCTTGGCCAGCTCTGGCGCCATTCACAGTTGGCACTCAGATCCTGGCATCCCTAAGCTCTACGGGGAGGGGGGAGGTGGCCAGATCTTAGCACTTCAACACACTGATCCATGTCAACATGATACTTACCCTTCCTGAGCGCAGCAGGTCATTAAACCCTTTGCAGCACTGCACCATTGTGTGCCGCACAACGTTGTGGCTTCTGACCTGTACTGCCACCTCCTTCCAAGCTCTTTTTGTCAGGTTGAGTGGCCTCCTCCTTCTATCTCTGGGGCCGAGGGTGTTCCCCCTGGCAGCCACCTCCTCCAGGGGGACCGCGAGGCAGTCATCCGAAAACCAGGTGGGGGGGTGGCGAGTGCCCACCCGACCTACCCTCCGGCATGGCATCTCTAGCTGCAATTGAAGCCATAACTTTGACCTTTGATCTTTGGGGAGGTGATGGCGTAGTGGTATTGTTGCTTGACTAGTAATCCAGTGACCCAGGGTAATGCTCTGGGGACCTGGGTTCAAATCCCTCCAGAGCAGATGGTGGAATTTGAATTCAATAAAAATCTGGAATTAAAAGTCTAATTGTTCATCTGATTCACTAATGTCTTTTAGGGAAGGAAATCTGTCATCCTTACCTAGTCTGGCCTACATGTGACTCCAGACCCATAGCAATGTGCTTGGCCCTTTATGCCCTCTGAAATGGCCTAGCAAGCCATTCAGTTGTATCAAACTGCTACAAGGTCACAAAAAAGGAATGAAACCGGACAGACCACCCGGCATCGACCTAGGCACTGAAAATGTGCAAAAATTGGGGAAGCTTTCTCACAGACTAGTCAAGCAACAGCCTGACATAGTCATCCTCACAGAATCATAACTTACAGATAATGTCCCAGACTCCACCATCACCATCCCTGGGTATTTCCTGTCCCACCGGTAGGACAGACCCAGCAGAGGTGATAGCACAGTGGTTACATAAGAAATAGCCCCGCCATTCAATAAGATCATGGCTGATCTGCCCCAGGCCTCAACTCCTCTTTCGTGCCAGCTCCTCATGGCTCTCAACTCCCTGATATTTCAACAATCTATCCACCTCCTCTTTAAATACTTTCAGTGATCTAGCCTCCGCAACTCTCTGAGGTAGAGAATTCCAAACATTCACTACCCTCTGAGAAAAGAAATTCCTTCGCATCCCAGTTTTAAATGAGTGTGCAGTCAGAAGGGAGTTGCCCTGGGAGTCCTCAACATCAACTCCGGACCCCATGAAGTCTCATGGCAGCAGGTCAAACATGGGCAAAGAAACCTCCTGCTGATTACCACGTACCGCCCTCCCTCAGCTGATGAATCAGTGCTCCTCCATGTTGAACACCACTTGGAGGGAGCACCGAGGGTAGCAATGGTGCAGAATGTACTCTGGGTGGCGGACTTCAATATCTGTCCCAAGAGTGGCTCAGTAGCACCACTACTGACTGAGCTGGCTGAGTCCTAAATGACATTGCTGCTAGACTGGGTCTGTGGCAGGTAGTGAGGGAACCAACAAGAGGGAAAAACATATTTGACCTCATCCTCACCAACCTGCCTGCCGCGGATGCATCTGACAATCACAGTATCAGTAGGAGTGACCACCGCACAGTCCTTGTGGAGACGAAGTCCTGCCTTCACATTGAGGATACCCTCCATTGTGTTGTATGGCACTACCACCATGCTAAATGGGATAGATTTCAAACAGATCTCCATGAGGCGATATAAGCCATCAGAATTGTACTCGAACACATTCTGTAACCTCATAGCCTGGCATATCCCTGGCCAGAGGATTAACCCTGGTTCAATGAAGAGTGCAGGAGGACATGGCAGGAGCAGCACCAGGCATACTTCAAAATGAGGTGTCAACCTGGTGAAGCTATAACACAGGGCTAATTGCATGCCAAACAGCATAAGCAGTAAGTGATAGACAGAGCTAAGCAATCCCACAAACAACAGATCAGATCTAAACTCTGCAGTCCTGCCACATCCTCTGGAGGTCCCCAGCATCACAGATGCCAATCTTCAGCCAATTCGATTCATTCCATATGATATCAAAGAACAGCTGAAGGCACTGGATAGTGCAAAGGCTATGGGCCTGACACTATTCCGGCAATAGTACTGAAGACTTGTGCTCCAGGACTTGCTGTGCCCCTAGCCAAGCTGCTCCAATACAGCTACAACACTGGCATCTACCCAGCTATGTGGAAAATTGCCCAGGTATGTCCTGTACTCAAAAAGCAGGACAAATCCAACCCGGCCAATTACCATACATCAAGATGGTTGGGCTGAGGACACTACTCTGAGGAACTCCTGCAGTGACGTCCTGGAGCTAAGATGACTGACCTCCAACAACCACAACCATCTTCCTTTGTGCTAGGCATGACTCCAACCTGTGGCGAGCTTTCCTTCTGATTCCCATTGACTCCAGATTTGCTGGGGCTCCTTGATGCCACACTCGGTCAAATGTAGCCTTGATGTCAAGGGCAGTCACTCACACCTCACCTCGGGAATTCAGCTCTTTTGTCCATGTTTGAACCAAGGCTGTAATGAGGTCAGCAGCTGAGTGACCCTGGTGGAACCCAAACTGGTCGTCAGTGAGCAGTTTATTGCTAAGCAAGTGCTGCTTGATAGCACTGTTGATGACCTCTTCCATTCCTTTACTGAATGGAAGAGGTCATCAACAGTGCTATCAAGCAGCACTTGCTTAGCAATAAACTGCTCACTGACGACCAGTTTGGGTTCCACCAGGGTCACTCAGCTGCTGACCTCATTACAGCCTTGGTTCAAACATGGACAAAAGAGCTGAATTCCCGAGGTGAGGTGTGAGTGACTGCCCTTGACATCAAGGCTACATTTGACCGAGTGTGGCATCAAGGAGCCCCAGCAAATCTGGAGTCAATGGGAATCAGAAGGAAAGCTCGCCACAGGTTGGAGTCATGCCTAGCACAAAGGAAGATGGTTGTGGTTGTTGGAGGTCAGTCATCTTAGCTCCAGGACGTCACTGCAGGAGTTCCTCAGAGTAGTGTCCTCAGCCCAACCATCTTCAGCTGCTTCATCAATGACCTTCTTTCCATCAAAAGGTCAGAAGTGGGGATGTTCACTGATGATTGTACAATGTTCAGCACCATTCATGACTCCTCAGATACTGAAGCAATCTATGTCCAAATGCAGCAAGACCTGGACAATATCCAGGCTTGGGCTGACAAGTGGCAAGTAACATTGCACCACACAAGTGTCAGACAATGACCATCTCCAACGAGAGAGAATCTAACCAATGCCCCTTGACGTTCAATGGCATTACCATTGCTGAATCCCCCACTATCAACATCCTGGGGGTTACCATTGACCAGAAACTGAACTGGACTAGCCATATAAATACTGTGGCTACAAGATCAGGTCAGAGGCTAGGAATCATGCGACGAGTAACTCACCTCCTGACTCCCCAAAGCCTGTCCACCATCTACAAGGCACAAGTCAGGAGTGTGATGGAATACTCCCCACTTGCCTGGATGAGTGCAACTCCCACGATACTCAAGAAGCTTGACACCATCCAGGACAAAGCAGTCCACATGATTGGCACCACATTCACAAACATTCACTTCCTCCACTACCAACGCATGATAGCAGCAATGCGTACCATTTACAAGATGCACTGCAGAAATTCACCAAGGGTCCTTCGACAGCACCTTCCAAACCCACGACCACTACATCTGGATGGACAAGGGCAGCAGGTAAATGGGAACACCACCAGCTGGTAGTTCACTTCCAAGTCACTCACCATCCTAACTTGGAAATATATCACCGTTCCTTCACTGTCGCTAGATCAAAATCCTGGAACTCCCTCCCTAACAGCACTGTGGATGTACCTACACCACATGGACTGCAGCGGTTCAAGAAGGCAGCTCACCACCACCTTCTCAAGGGCAAGTATTGATGGGCAGTAAATGCTAACCCAGCCAGCGAAGCTCACATCCTGTGAATGATTTTAAAAAAAGAATGCTGCAAATATGTTCTTCCTTGGCAATCTTCAAGGAGCTGCCTGTGATGTTTTTAAACTGCACGCTGGTTCCCCATTGGACCCTGTGGCTGATAGGCCCCTGCCCAGCCCTTCCCGACCATTGGAAAGACGCATTTTATGCTGGCGGGCCTTAATTCAGCGTGAAATCGCAGTCGGGGGCCATTTGCTGGCAGCAGCAGTTTCCTGAACGGTCGCACGCCTGCCGATCGCTCGTGCCTGCCAAGGGTAAAATTCAGGCCCATGAATAGGTTGAGACCTGATGTGCTGGATTTGCGGTCCATTTTCTGATTAAAATGCCCACTTTGTACCCAAATATAATGCATTTTAGATTGGAAAATGTACTTGCATCATATTCACATGTAATCAGGATGCCTAATTACACTCCTAGCATGAATATTTCAGGATTAAATTGTACAAAATCTATTGAGAATATGTTAAAAATGCCAATTTTCTTATTGAAACTTCATATAGGGAGTCTTCACATTATTGTAATTCAGTAATGATGTATGAGGTTGCAGGAAGCAAAGATGTTAAAGGTAGGCTCATCTTACTTATTGAAAATATTTAAGATGAAGTGCTTAATCTCTATTCATAATCAATGCACAGCGATTGAATGGTGTCAGCCATTTGTTAGACTTGTATTTACCCATAGACTTCCTATGGCTTTTGTCTGGTAGGTTTCTGTCAGCCAACCATCCAAAAAGCATAGCTCCCTCTATGGAGTGTCCAGGACATTTGTGAAAGGGCAAGCAACAAATCAGATTGAGAATCATTATTGAGAGGCGCAGAGTCTGCACCAGGAAGTGCAAGTTGTAATATTTAATTCAATGTCAAATCAGAGGCAGAAAATAAAATAGTGAGAGGGAAAGAAAGATTGGAATAAGATAAAGAGAGAGAGAGAGCTTAAAGAGACAAACAGAGGAAGTAAAAAATATATATTTGTAATTATTTTTTCATATCTCCAACAATAATTAAAACCTAAATGATTGATATGCCACACTTGAAAAAGTTAATTTTCAGTACCTGAGAGGTTGTTTGGCAGTAATTAAGTGTTATCATACCATTAAAAGTATACAATGAATTTATAAACCCTAACTTTTTTGGTGAGTTTAGTCCCTATCTCTTGGAAAAGTAGAGCAACTTCACACCATTGAATACATTTGAGTGGTGTGTCAGATGGTGAGATGCTATTTTTGTGCAGCTTTTGGAAGTTCAGGGCACCTTGGGTAGCAACCTTTGGATTTCCATGTGCAGTCTCCTGATGTTGTTGTCCAATTTCCAGATAAATAACTGTAACTGTGAGTGCTGTTATCCTCACTGTAATTTTTACAGAAAAATCCAGCCCATCGTATGTGTTTTTTTTTACTCCTAGCTTGCCTGTGTGCATTACTGATGTGCACAAGGCACAACATGTTATGCAAAAAGGGGACAGGTCAGCTTCTTTTGTTGCTCATGATCGATTTTCAGCTTTCAGTTGTGAGAAAACTGTGCGTGCAGATAAAAGCTGAGTGAACTGTGTGCAGTGGGGTTTTACAGAATGAAATGCTTTCATCTGGTAGAAAAATCCGGTCCCTGTTGAAACAACTATTCAGCAAAAAAAAGTGGGGCCTTCAGCTTCTATTTTGTTGCGCTTACGGGACTAAAACAGAGCATTGATTTTATTAAGTTGTACACATGTTTTGAGATGAAAATTCATGCAAAATCAAAAGCTGCTTCAATGTCAAATATGGTTAAGGCAACAATTTATCTGGAAGGGTGTGGATATGTTTTTGGAATTTTGTGTAATGAGCAGTGCACCAGCTGGATGGATAATATATGGCAATATGCCACTAACTTAAGAAGTGGGTCTGATTTTGTCAGTGTTCCACAAAAACGTGGAAGGATCAAGAGTTGCAGTGTCTGCTTTTTCTCTGGTGTGCGTGTCTGCTGGCTAAATAAAAGTGGCTGTGCTCCTTTGCTATTGTTGGAAAATTTTGGCCAAGCAAAGTTTTGAAAGAAATGGGAGTGACCATTTAGCTCCATCCCCTGTTTCTCTGAAAGTTATTTCATGGGTTACAATTAGATCCTTAAATCAACCAAAACTCAAGTTGAAAACAATCCTGAATCCCACATGGAAAAGACAGCAATTTCAGGTCAAGGGAAATCAATATGGATTAACCCTTTCTTCCTCAGCAGAGCTTAAAATGACGCAAATCTAAAACCAGTGCATGTTAATACAGTGGTTTATTAGTATTTTAAGATAGACAAGATTGTCAGAGATAAACCACATGTAAAGGTCTTTAATAAAAATGAGGTATCTCGTGATCATTTGAGACAAATAGGCTTTGACAAAAAATGAGGAGGCCTGGTGCACATAAAAGTTTTAAAAAAGTATATGTCAGAGTCCTCAGTCAGGACTACAGAGAAAGGAAAATAAATGCAAAGAAACAGAACAATATTACAATTATAACTCTCTATGAAGACTCACATAGAATGACAGTTTAAAAAGATACTCAGGAAAGACATTTGTTCATAATTAATTCAGTGAATGCTGATTTGCACAATGACAATTTTTCCTGCTTCCTGAGAAAAATAGTGCGTTCAACCTTTCACAATATTTCATATGAATAAAAAATACTACCTTTTGAACCTTGATTTTGGAAATCCAATTGACCCCAAATTATCATGCTTTTCAGATGGTTAACTTAATTCAAATTCCAACAATTTATTTCTCGGTTGCAAAAATAGCAATACTAGCTTTAAGATTTTTTTATAGTCAAGCAACATCAGCTCTGTATACATTTCCATTTCTTTCAAAATATTCAATTCAACCTTTTACACATACCAAAAATATAAACCTGTCATATTGCCAAAAACTAGAACTCCATAATCTTAATCAGCTTTGAAATTTTGAGCCAGCCATCCTGAAATAGTATTAACCTTGTCACCATTATTACTTTGAATTTACTATGGTATGTTATAACTGGTGCCAACTTTACATTGTAGAATTGCCTTAAAATGTATTCTAATTTATAAATCAACTTTATTGAAGCACATGGTTTAAAGCATAAATTGAGTGAATTACATAAGAGCATAATAGGAGCAGAAGTAGGCCATTTGGCCCCTCAAGCCAGTTCTGCCATTCAGTAATATGATTCTGGCTTTAACTCCACTTTCCTGCCTGCCCCCCATAACCTTTGACTCCCTTGTAGATCAAAAATCTGTCTAGCTCAGCCTTGAAGATATCCAATGACCCAGCTTCCACTGCCGTTGGAGGATCTGTTTTGTAATGGGTTCTTTAAATATACTTCTACATGTGAATTCTGAAATCTGCATTGTAATAAGAAATGTGCATATTTAGTGCAATTGCACTTATATCATAAATATGTTTTGAGATGAATTTAGTCAGGTTCATCAGCGTTATCTGGTCAGTGTTATCGATTGTATCTACTTTATAATATACTCATGTTTCTCATTGAATATTCAGTTAGATTTATGATCTTGGTGTGTTACCAACGATGGCATCAATAGCCACCACCTTGCCGCTTCATCACACTGGGCGCCAGATTTAAAGTATAGCCACGCTCAGTGCTTCCAGCCTAGGACTGCAGCAGAGAAGACATGGACCCGAAAACCAAGAAGATTGCAGACTCTAGGTTTAATGACACATCACTGGAATGTCATTTGGTTGCCCTGGAGGCCCACTGTGATGTCCTCTACCCCCGCCCTGGCCGCAGGATGGGCAGCGGCATCACCAATCCAGCATGACAGGCGGTGGCAGCGGTGGTCAGTGCCAATGCTGCACAGAAGAAGTTGGCCATCCAATGCAGATAGGGGATGAATGATCTCATCCATGCACCAGGGTATGGCAACCATCCCACCACTCTAAACTCACACACTTAAACCCATCACTCATTCACTGGCATCTCAGTCACTTCCAGCTCAAGGGACATCACCACCCATTCTCACACACATAGCCTCACATGTCCATCTGGCCTCATCTCCTCTGGAGTCTGCCTCCTCAGCCCTCACCATCTTGAGGGCACTTGCTCAGATCAACATGTTTCCCTCTCACACACACCCTGGGATACCCTCCTTCCCCAGTGCAGCTCTCATCCTGCAGCCACTTCCCTTGCCTGAGGCCACTTCTCCCCTTCCCCAAACAAGACCTTGCCCTGTAGCCATTGAAAAGCCACCCACATCTGGCTAATTTGATACTTAGAGACCTACCTGTGAGCCCCCCTAAAAGTGATGTGGTACTGTCTGTGAAGCCTGCCGCTGATGACTGTGAGTGCTGACTGAAGGAACGTAGGCAAACAAACTTTGAAGTGCCAAGCGAAGTGCAACCTGCCAAGTGCATGTTGCTTATGTGTTGTTGTGAAACACGTCAGCATGTTTTCCCACCGACATGGGCGGACAATCCAGCGGGGCGCAATGAGTCCAGCAGGCTGGCCTAATAATGATATGCTGATGCATTACATTGAGGTTCCTGACATCTGATAGTGGGAAACATGGCCAACCATTGGCGAGCTGAGCAGACAATCACAAACTGATTTCATGCTGTTGTGAAGCCCATCGCGCCATAGTTTCTGCTCATGCCACTGAACACGCCCGATGCCAGTGGGCACAAAAGATCCCAGCCCATGTGTCTGTTATAATGACATAGAGGCACAAACACTCATAAGAAATTGAGTAATTATGTTGTGGATTCATTTGTTAATTCTAGAAACACGTGCACAGATATACATAGATATAAAGTTTGAAGATGCCGGCAGCAGAGCTGTGTACTGTATAGTTTGCTTAAAAGCAAAAGCTAAACTAAAACTGGATCACATGACGCACTTCTTTTCTAGTGATGCCATGCTACAATCCCTTAAAGACATATTACAGCAAGGCAGAATGTAAAGCAGGCTGAAGATTCACTAGCGCCAAGTTTGTACTCCCACTCAAGATGAATTTCACTTCCGGAGTGTTATTTTAGGTGGACGGCAGAATGGAGGAAAAGAGAATGGTACCACTTGAGGAGGTTACAGAGATAGGGAGGGGCAGGTCACAGAGAGATTGAAACATGGGAAGGTTAAAAATATTTATGGAGGACTGAGAGCCATAGTAGGTCAATGAGAATAAAATGAAAGGTAATTGTGAGTAGATACAGGCAGCAGGGATTTGGATAACCTGAAGTTTATCAGTGGGTGGATGAAGGAAAGCCAGCCAGGAAAGCTTTGAAATAGTTGAGTGTAAAGGTGTCAAAGGCCATGTATGACTGAGTGTTTTTGGAATAGATGGTTTGAAGGCCAGAAAAGGCAATGTTATTGAGATAGAAATAGACAGATTGCACACCAATATCTCATGCCTTATAAATGTAAATGATGGCAAAATAAACTCTATGACATTTTCAGCAAAATGCAGAGTCAAATGAATTCCTCCCAAAGAGAACTCAACCACACAAATCAAGCATGCTGCATTCCTTTTCATGTTGTCTGCAAATACCTTCCATGCTGGTCACATTGTTATGCAAGGAAAAATATAAAGGAAAATAAATTCTAGCATGCTCTGTTCTGAGCATTGATTCCTGGCTCGATGGACTCATTTTAGCTTTTTGTTTAGACCTCAGTGTGCCCAATTCAATGCTTAAGGTTTGTCCTGCTATATTACTTATCTCAATGACTGAAAACATACTCTGATTTGATGCTAGAATTACCACCAAATGGAAAATTACAGTAAAAAAATAGATGATGCATTTCCCATGGATGTTTGGTAAATCTGCAGTTTGTTCTGTCTGAGCACTTCTGCACAGAACAATTCTGCCCATGCTTCTGAATTTTCTTTTTCTCATTCATTCTTTTCTTACCTGTAAAAACAATGAAGCAAAAGGATAGCTACCCAGTGAATCAAACTAGGTTTAACGAATGAATAACTTACATAATGTAAAGAATACTTTAATATGGTCTCCACTTGATGTTATAAATCATATGACTGTCTAATATATAAATACTATAATTTTACCAAATTCAAACAGAAATGACATTAATTCATTCTTTACTGCAAAAGTGGAAAATACTTTATCCTTAATAATTTCAAGAAAGCAGAATTACTGATTTAAAGTATTAATTTCTCCCGCCACTGCTGACCAACATTCAATTGCTCCAGTAACTCTAAGATTTTTTTGGAAGGTTGATGACCTACAATGTATCCTGAAACAAAAGCTGGTGACCTCAGATACTTATTTAACAAGGCCTGTTTGCTCATGAACAATAGATGGATCAATCTTCTTGTACAAACTAATAGCTAGCAATCACATAACTCATCAAAACAGGAAGCAGAGAACTGATGGATAACATATTTAAACCTTCAAATGATTCTCTCAATGGTTTTGGTCACTGAAAAACAAAAATAACATTTATCGAGTACTTCATTTATTTTGAATGGATTTCCCCTCCCCCATCCAGTGATGAATCTCGGTCTATGTGTAACAGAGAACTCTCTCTTAACAACCAATCAAATTGATCTCCCTTGGAAACACAAGGCAAGGATTTAATCCTATGTTTGTGATTATTATTGCTGAACAAAAGTTGACCCCTGCTGACCAAACAATCCTGTTTACTGCCAAAAAAGGGTTGCAATCTCTTTTTATCAACAGTATTCCATAAGCATAGCAGCTATTTGGGCCTAGTCTATGGCTGTGAATGGGAACAATTCAGTGTTAATGAAAGAGCTCTGTTGATACTTGCCTCAGCCAATTTACATGATATTTTTTCTCTAGCAGTTAGAAGTTCAGGCAGTAATGTAGGCACTGTCACAGATGGATTCAAAGACTGGCATTTCAAAGAGTTATTATTTAGTGACCTGGGAGAATCTGAAGTTTACAACCTAGTTGGCCTTGCGCTGAACATTCAGCTCTGTGCAGATAATCTGTTGTGACATATTCCATGCAAAGGTCTGTGAACTAGATGTATTAAAGTAGCACACCTGTTAACTGAGGCCTGTTCACACATTAAATCAGCCTTTTTCTTAATTATCTGCACAACATAAGCACCATGGCAGTTTAGCAGTTCAAGCCCAGTCTTTCATGTTCTTATGATGAACACATTTTATTTGCTACATAGATTGTTTTAAAGTATCAAGTATAATTGCCTCATGTTATTAACAGCAAAAATGTTTTTGGAGAGTTCTAAAACTGATTTTGGCAGCCTAATAATACAAATGTTGGACTTCTGATTTTAATAGTCATTCAGACTTCACTACTGGCAGTTCACTGCCGAGAAACTCAGCAGCTCTTGTCTGATTCAGAAAATACCATATTATTTCATTGTGGCAGCTGATCTATCAACGGGGCTTGGAAAAGCTAGCCAGACGTCTTCACACATGGAAATATATTAGTGTCCATTTGCAGAATGGTATTCCCAATTGGCCTAACTCATCTTCCTGAGCAAAAGAGAAAGCTTGACTACAGATGTCAGCAGTGGAAATGCAGAAAATATATATATATATTTTAAATGAATACAGTCTCCAAGTAGGGCTGTAGGCCTGTGTGCCAGAGCTAGCTGTTCCTCTGGCCAAGTTGTTCCAGTACAATTATGACACAGGCATATACCTGATTACATGGAAGGTTCCTTTGGTACATCCTATCCATGGCAGTACAGGAAAAATCTAACCCAGCCAACTTCTGCCCTAACAACTTCCTCCCAGTCGTTAGTAAAGGGATCAATGATCCCATAGTGACATCTAATTAGTAATTTCCAATGCTCAGTTCAGGTTGGCTTCAGACCTCATTGTAGCCTTAATCCAGACATGGATGTAAGAGCAGCGGCTTCCGGTCAGCGTGCGGGGGCGGGCCTGACACGCCGACGTGTAAAATGACGCGTGATGACGTCGGGTGTGCGCCCCAATGTCATCATGCGCCATTGTGATATTTCGTCTGGCGGGCACGTGCCGGAATCAGCCCGCTGAAATGTTAAGGCCATTAAGAAAGCAATTATTGTCATTAGTAATGCTGCCCGTCCAGCCTTACGGTTGACGGGCAGGCGAAAAGCCCAAGCGGCCTTCGCGTTTTTCAGGAAACCTCATCCACAAGTGGGATGAGGTTTCCTGAAGCTTTTATAAAATAAATAAATATTCTCACCTTTACAAACATGTCACAACTCATGTGACACTGTCACATGTTTAAATACATTTTTACATCATTTACTTAATTGTTTCAATATCCAATCAATCTCCCTGAGGCAACTCCGTGCCTCAGGGAGATTGCTGTGCTCTTTCGCACGCATGCACGGAAGAGTGCTAGCCCCGACTGTCCCTCGCCTCCCCGCCCGCACAGATAGCGCTGAGTGCTACCGGCCTTGTGTTATGCTGGGCCAGCCTTAATTTGCCCGCCCATGTAAAATGGCAGCGTGGAGCCAATCGGGGGTGGCGATCGGCTCCGCGCCCGCTGCCGCCCAGCCCGCCCGCCATAGGAAAAATCCTGGTCCTGAAGTCTAGAGAGGGGAGAGTAGGTGCCCTCAACGTCAAGGCAGCATTAAAAGGAGTATAACATTAGGGAGCCCTAACAAAACCGAAATCAATGGGGCTCAAAGGGATAACCTTCCAATGGCTAGAGCCATACCTGATTCAAAGAAAGATGACTGTAGTTGTCAAAGCTAGGTCAGAACATCCCCTGACCATCACTGCAGATTTCCTCAGGGAAATGTCTTTGACCCATCAGCTTCAGCTCCTTCATCAATGACCTTCCTGCTGTCATCATTAAGTCAGGACCGGGGGTATTTAATTGCATATGTTGATAAATTGAAATTTTTATAAGATTAGTCTTGGTACTGTAAATAGCTTCTTACTGCATGAGCATTGCATTATTTCAATGCAGTCACTCTGTTTTATTAGTATTTTAATTTTCACATTCATGATTCAGAATGTGTTGCAATCCTTATTCATCAAATGGGATCAGCAATTTTTGAGGATATTTGAAGCAATTAAACTTAAACCAGACAATGCATCATGCATTGTAAGTGAGGTAACTCAGGTTGTCCATGGTTCCATGTTTTGAACAAGTTGGTCATGATTTCATGAAGCATGTTTTCCTCCAGGAAAGCTGCCCTGTAGAAATTACTCAGTTGTTTGGATCTTAATTGAATCTCTGAGAATTTTTCCCGCACCAGGCAGGCGTGGCGGGAGCGGGTGAGAGTGGTCATGGAGCCAACCGCTGCCCTCGATCAGCTCCTCACCGCTATATTACACGCGCGAGCCAGTAAAGGCCCGCCCAGCATTATACGCAAGCGGCAGCGAGCGCTACCTGTGCGGGCAGGGGCAGGGAGCTGCCTCAGGGGGTTTGAAGTGATTGTTGCAAAAAAATAAAAACAATAAAAATTTAATGAAACATGTCCCCTAATGTGACTGTGTCACATGAGATGGGACATGTTTTTATTTTTCATTGAAACTTTTTATTTAAGTTGTAAAAGCTTTGGGAAACCTCATCCTGCTCATGGATGAGGTCTCCTAAAAAACATAAAGGCCGCTTGGCCTTTTCACCTGCCCGTCTACCGTAACCATATTGCAGGGCACCACACTCCCATCCCCCCCACCCCGTGCTGCCCCCCCCCCCCCCCCCCCCCCCCCCCCTGCCACCCCACCCCTCTCAACCAGAAGTAAATTCAGCGTGGAGCCAATCCGTTCTGCACCTGCCCACCCCACAGCTATAGCGCACTACAGGCAGGCTAAAAAGGGGCAGTGTGAGACTTTCACCCCTCAGTGGGGAGGACAGCCTACCCTCAGGAGCTCAATCAAATAGGCCAGCAGCTCAATCAGTCCCAGCAGCACCAAGAGCACATTAGTGGGCACTGTCAAGACTGCAAATGGGAAGAAGAAGGCGGCCCATGAATTCCGGAGACAGCTAAGTGTGGTCTCTTGGGCAGGGAGGGTTTGGGTAGGTTAGTGAGGGGTGCGGGGGTGGGGTTGGTGAGTTTAGTGCAGCAGACAGATAGGAAGAAAGGGGTGTTCTATCTTAGGTGAGCTGCTGCCCAGTCCACAAAGGGCAGCTCCCAAAGATAGAACCTCTTCTTCCTTTTCAGCCTTGGAGCAGATTTTTTTTTTAAATTGGGTGTCGACCCCTGCCTGACTGCCCACACTAACCATATTATTGAGGTTAATTGGCTTTGTAACAAGCCCTGTTCACCATTGATTATTTATTTAAATATTGCAGGTGGGCTGCCAATTTAGGCATCCACCCACCCCTCCATATTATGGGGGTAAGCTTGGGGTGGGCACCTGCCTTATTTTATTTGTCCCTCCCTGCCAAAAACAAGCCAGACAGGAGCACATAAAATGCAGCCCTTGGCTCTGCTGCTGATCCAGAGTAGTTGTAAGTTATATGCTTTCCAAAAATCATTGTTAAGGTACATTTTCCCAAGCATATTGCTGTGGATACAGAGGTCTGCCAATGTAGGGGGAGGTTTGAATGGGAAAGTGGGTGATAAATAGGATGTGTAGTAATGTGTTGATGGAGCGTGAGGTTTGGAGTGAAAATAAGACCAGGCAGAGATGGCAATGGTGCCTGAGGCTTGGATTCCCATGGTTTATTTAGCAGATTATGCTCTGTTATTTAGTGATAAATTTAAATTTTAACCAACCATGATCTTCCTATGACCAATAGCCACTTTGGAGATGTGCATTAGGTGCAACACTTTTAATTAAGACAATGAGACCAAGCTGCTAGGTCAACAGATCTCAAAATCAACACAAGACATAAGATTACATAGGATAGGACACAGAAATAGGCCATTCAGCCCGTTGTATCCATGCTGGTGTTTATGCTCCACTCAAGCCTTACAGGTTCTAAAATTTTGGGGAATCAAACAATAACAGAAAAAGACAAAGATATCCACTTGTAAAAGTGATTCCAATCGCGAGCATGACTTGAATGGTATCTTCAATGGGAACTAATTTTCTCCTGAGCAATTGAGCCATATTTGATGACAGAAGACTACACAATTATTGACATCCTTAATAATTATAGCAAACTGGGAACAAATCTCCAACAGTCGAACCACTTGTACCTATTATGAATTGTTCTTTAAAATTTATTTCTATTTCTGGACTAAGCTGAACATTGCTTTTAAAGAATTTATCAATAGATGGTGACGCAATGTTATAATATGGCAAAGCTGTAGACAGACTGAAATAAAAACAGAAATTGCTGGAAAAACTCAGCAGGTCTGGCAGCATCTGTGGAGAGAGAAACAGAGTTAATGGGCAGAATTTTCTGCCTGTCGGGTGGGTGGGCCTGACCCAATCTCCGGTGGGCAGGGAGCCGATCCCTGCCGGAGAAGCGGCCCCGCCACCATTTTACGTGGGCAGGCCAATTAAGGCCCACCCAGTGTGAAATCCGCCGAGAAGCGCTATGCGCTTCCTGTGCGGGCAGGGGGATTCCCCAAAAGCGAGAGTGCGCTCTTTCGCGCACGGGCACGAAAGAGCGCACATCTCCCTGAGGCTAAGTGCTGCCTCACGGAGATCGCTGACAGTTCTAAAAATATTAAAAATAGAAAAAAAATCCTTAACATGCCCCCCTCATGTGAGAATGTCACATGAGATGGGACATGTTCATAATTTACGCTTAAACTTTATTAAACTTTTAAAATACCTACATGAAACTTCATCCCGCCGGTGGATGAAGTTTCATGTTTTTTCTATTCCCCGCTGGGGCTCCTGGCCTGTCCACCAACCTTAAGGTTGGACAGGCAGGTCCTTTAATTGTTTTAATTGATCCTGTCAATGGCCTCAATTGGCCATTGACAGGTCGGCGGGCCCACAGCTGATCTTGCTGCGCCCCCGCCTTCCTGAAAATTTAAATGGGGTGGTATGATGTCGGGGGGAACCCCTGACATCATCCCGTGTCATTTTACGCGTCGGCGAGCGGGCTCCGCCCCTTGCTCGCCAACGGCAAAATTCAGCCCAACATTTCGAGTCCTGAGGTCTGAAGAAGAGTCATACGGACTCAAATCATTAACTCTGTTTCTCTCTCCACAGGTGCTGCCAGACCTGCTGAGTTTTTCCAGCATGTTCTGTTTTTATTCAGATTTCCAGCATCCGCAGTAGTTTGCTTTTATCTGTGGACAGACTGCCTCATTGACTGCAGCTTCATGTAATGAGCACAATGGCTTATGCTTTTAGATTCCAGTGTGCCTGTCCTACCATTTTCCAGTGTGTAGTTTGATAGTTTTGATAGGTCATGACAATTTACTCCCTAATTTAACTCAGTCACTGCATTCCCACGACAGCTTTTGATTTTGGCAATGTGGTCTCATGTCTAGGTTGCAACCCAAAATGAAACACAAGATTAATATAAGATACTGGCTGGAATTTTATCAAAGCTCGGGTTGTTCCACTGCCGGGACCGAAGGCAGGACCTGGGTCCTACTAGCCTCCAAACCCCTCTTCAGAGGGCTTGTAAAATCCAAACCTCTTTCACAAAACCTATTCCCTCTTTATATAGCAAAGCAGTTGTTGCAACTTTAATTATCTCATTATTCAACAATGCCCAAATAGCTTTCTCTGTCTTGTTGCCACACACAAACATATAGGGCTCAATTTTTCAGGCAGCAGGTGGGCTCGGCGGGAGCGGGCGAGGGTGGTCGTGGAGCCGACCGCCACCCTTGCCGCCATTTTACGCGGGAAGGCCAGTTAAGGCCTGCCCAGCGTAAGATGCGAGCCGTAGCAGCGCTACCTGTGCGGGCGGGGGAGGAGGGAGAGCCGGGGCCAGCGTTCTTTTGCGACATTAAAATAATCAAATAAATGGAGAAAAAATTTAATTAAACATGTCCCCTCATGTAATGTGTCACATGCGATGGGACATGTTTTTATATCTCGGAAAATATTTTTATTTATTTCATAAAAGCTTTAGGAAACCTCATCCCGCTCATGGATGAGGTTTCCTAAAAAACGTAAAGGCTGCTTGGCCTTTTCGCCTGCCCGCCAACCTTAAGGTCGGACGGGCAGCATTAACAACTACATTAATTACTTCCTTAATGGTCTTAATAGCATGTTTATATATTGGCGGGCGCGCAGCCAACTCCGGCGCACGCCCGCGGAATGAAACATCGCGAGACAACGCAATGACGTCGGGATACACGCCTGACGTCATTGCTCGTCATTTTATGCATCGGCGTGTCAGGCCCGGCCCCGCAAGCCGACTGAAAAATCCTGCCCTTAGAGAGGAATTTTAACCTAGAAGAACGTGTGGGTTTAAATGCAAATGAAGGGGTTAAATATAGCAAATGCGAGTTTTGGCAAGCCGCTTCAACCCTCCCCTGTTCCAACCCTTAAGAGCATTAGGCTAGTTGTGAACAATCATTTGGGAGAAGCAGGTTGCCTAATGTCACATGGGCCAGGATTTTCTGGTCTGTTTGGAGATGGGCTGACAAGTGAGAAGGCTGGAAATGGTGCAGGAAGATGCTTGGGGTGTGTCTGACATCTTCCTGTCACCATATCATTTTTCCAGCAGCAGGAAAGTTGACGGATCGGTCCCTGCCAAGAGAACAGAAGAACATAAGAGGAGCAGGAGTAGGCCATTCGGCCCCTTGAGCCTGCTTCACCAGTCAAAAAGGTCATGGCCAATCTGACCGTGGCCTCAACTCCACTTTCCTGCATGCCCCCCACAACCTTTGACTCCCTTTAGAGAAATCTGTCTAAGTGAGGTTTGAAAATATTCAATGACCCAGGCTCCACAGCTCCTTAGAGTTATTTATTACAAAATAAAATGTCCCTGTCAGATCAATAAATTACAATAAATTGATTACCACATCAACAAATAGTTATTGGCATTAGTTCATCCAGTAATTTTTAACTAATGACCCATTTACGTTAGCCAACATTTCTCACATCACATAATATATATCTTGTTTCTATTGCTCTACGTTTCCTGGCAAAGACTGACTTAGTACTAATTATATTTAGTAGATGTATATTCAGTCATTCACTGCTTAAAAGAAGTCATGATTTGTGTATGTGCCCTGATGCACAAACATGTCAAGGGAAAATGAATGCAATCATACCAAAATTAATCAGGCATTTGGCAACATACAATTTATTAACATTGGTATAGTTAGCGAATGTTCATTTAGTTCTTGATCAGAAAAACTATGGTGGCAGGTGACTTTTATACATATATTATGAAAAATAAACACTATTATGTCAAATTGCTTCATGCATCAAGGATGCAATTTTCATGTACATACCTTGTTTACATTTAAGGTTACAGATATGAAATGATTTGAAGCCAAGTAGCCAGGGAATGTTTTAATATCACTTTCAAGCACTTTTCATAGTGCATAGGGTTTATACTGGCAAATTTATATGTGTGTTGGATCAGTCTTGATATAAAATTGTAAATATAAAAGAGCAGAATTCCACCATTGTTAAACCACTACAACCAGATCAAAATTCAAATATCAGTACTTAAGCCCAGACCAGCCTGACCAGAGTCATCAGCAAGCGCAAGAGGTTATGTTTTGATAAAGCCAATTACAGTAAA
Source organism: Cetorhinus maximus (assembly GCF_964194155.1). Lineage (NCBI taxonomy): Eukaryota > Metazoa > Chordata > Chondrichthyes > Lamniformes > Cetorhinidae > Cetorhinus > Cetorhinus maximus. The sequence goes on along the minus strand of NC_135897.1, from coordinate 55,433,808 downwards.
AAATAAGAATCGACTTGAAAATATAATAAGGGGATCAAAATATTTTAATTAGGACTACAAATTAGCTGAGGAGACAGAACATGATAGACGCCATCATGTTCCAAGACTTAATTAAACCAAATGTAAGTAATAACAGTACTTCCCAGCAAGCACAACAGTTCTGTGTAAGGCACTGATTTTGTTGCATGTACTGATGTCAAAGTTTATATAAAAGGGTTCTTGAGCTTCTTGAGTTTACAGAAAAGGGTTCAATTCGTGACAAGCAATTTACTGTTAGGCCATGCTCAGTACAAATCTGAAATGTGTATGAGGAAACCAGGAATGAAACAAGTCGCAAGTAAACAGACATTTTAACTGATTAACATAATGTAGAATTATCAGACACTTGCATGAGCTTTGCCCTTGGGTAGGTTTTCTACTTTAACCAAGCAAAATTACTTCATCTTAAACAGTGTAGGGTTATTTATTAACCAATTTACATCACCAAAGAAATTGAGATTTTAGGCAAAAAAATCGATTTTTGGCCTGTTTCTGTGAATGCATGTTCTACTTTGTTTATTTATTAATAAACTGTTCTCCGCATAATGACAGTAAATTCAAAGTACTTTAAACTCCAATTCAATGGTCAACTATGGGCGGAATCATCCCAGATTTGCACCAAGTGTGGTAGCGGGCAGGAAAAAGGAGACTTTATCCGTTGGCAATGGTGGGCTTTCACGCCATATCGTCCCAATCCTGCCTCATTAATCATGCATTCCAGGGAAATACACCGTTTTGCTGGCAGGCGGCCTCCGATTCGCTCACCACGCCATCATCCCACCACTTCCTCACGCCGGCCACCATATTTAAAGCGCAGCTACATGCACACCTCATTGCTTCCAGCCCAGGCCTGCAGCATGGAAGACATGGCCCCAAAAGGCAAGAAAACTGCAGCCCTCTGATTCAGTGACGCATCCCTGGGAGGCCTTCTGGACACCGTTAGAGCTCACCGCAATGTCCTCCACCCTCACTCTGGCCACAGGAAGCCCATCAGTGTCACCACTCCGGCTTGGGAGGCAGTGGCAGTGGTGGTCAGTGCCAATGCTGCACAGAAGAGGTTCGCCGTCCAGTGCAGAAAGAGGATGTATGATCTTATCATTCTGAACTCGCACACTCACAAAGCTATCACACATTCACTGGCATCTCACTCACTGCCTGCTCAAGGGACATCACCACTCACTCTCTCCCCCACACACACACACACTCACATCTCCACCCGGCCTAATCTCCTCTGGAGACTGCTTCCTCAGCTCTCACCATCTTGAGACCACTTGCACAGGTCAACATCTGTCCCCACACACACCCTGGGACATCCCCCTTCCGCAGTACAGCCCTCACCCTGCAGCCTCTTGCCTTGCCTGAGGCCACTTCTCCCCCTTCCCCAAGCAAGCCCTCACCCTGCAGCCATTGAAAAACCACACTCGCATTATGGCTGGTCTCGTAAGTAGAGACCTGCCCGTGACCCCCCCTAAAAGTGATGTGGTGCTGCCTGTGAAGCCTGGTGCTGATGACCGCCAGTGCTGCTTGAAGCCAGGTAGGCAAACAACCCTCAAAGTCCCGAGTGAAGTGCAGCTCGCCAGGTGCAAGTCGCTTATGTTCAGTTGTAAAACACGTTGGTGTGACCGGATAATCCAGCTTGGGGGCTGATTCTGGTGAGCAGGGCTTATAATGATATATAGATGTATTAAAATGAAGTTCCCGATGTCTAGCGGCAGGAAAGGCCATTGACGGGTGGGGGCGGACGGTCACAGACTGCTTTCATGACGTTTGTGAAACCGATTTTTGGCCTGCCTGCCATATTGTCCGCTCACATCGCCATGACACCAGATCCATAGGGCATGGAAAATTCCGCCCTATGACTCCAACCTTCTGCCCAGTATGGAGTTTACACCGACTGTATCATGTTTATTTTTGAAGTGATCTGAAAGGTTCTGCACCACATTTTTCCAACCAAACAACTTAAAAAGAGCCTCTACATGTGTTAGTGGTCCAATTTCAAACATGTCTACACAATTAACAGTTATTATTGGTGCCAATGGGCAACTGGATGTCTGAAACCTGATATGTATTTTCTATCGGTCTATCTTGTGGTTATCATGTGGTGAGTGATTTAGTGGAAATTGCTGACGAGATGTTTTCTCCTGAAATAGCTAAATGTGCTAAAACTGCTGTTTCATCCAGCAGTTGAAATCCATTCTCCCATCCCTATTAAGTAAATGGTGCAAATAAATTATATAGTGAGAAAACATTGCTAATTATATTATTTTTTAAAAAGCAGGGACTTATAATGAAGTCACAACTGGCAGTCACAATTATACTTAGCTAGAAATAATGGGTTGAATTTTCACCACGGCATGCGCCCGACACACACGAGCATGATGTTGGGTGAGCGTCCCGATGTCATCATGCATGATATTTCGGTCGGTGGGCACGCACGGGAGTCGGTAGCGCACCCACCGACAATTAAAAAGGCTGATAAGCCCATTAATCGATTAATTAAATAGAATTTATCCCTGCCCGTCCGATCTTATGGTTGAAGGGCGAGTGAATAGGTGAAGCGGCCTTTCGATTTTTGAGGAAGCCTCATCCACGGGCGGGGTGAGGTTTCGGATGTAAATTAAAAATGAAATAAAAGTTTTCAGAACTCATTTGCAACATGTCCCTGCTCATGTGACAGAATAACATGAGGGGAAATGTTTTCCTTATTTTTCAAAACTTTATTTTTAATGTGGAAAATCTTCAGCTCCCTAAGGCAGCTCTGTGCCTTCAGGGAGCTTTCTGTGAGCGCACCCATGCGCATGCGCTGACTTCCGCACTCTCCCTCCTCCTGCTCCCCCCACCCAGGCAACGCTGAGCGTTTCAGCACATGATTTACGCTGGCTGGCCGTTAATTGATCAGCCAGAGTGAAATCGTGGTCAGGGCCCAATCGCGCACAGAGGACTGTCGCGCATCCGTTCCTGGGCCCGCCCACCATGCCTGCCCGACGAGGAGAAAGTCCTCCCCAATGGGTTGTAACTTCCGATGGAGTGGCAGTTGAGTCGGATTGTCACTCCGCTCGAAAGCACTTACCTTAAAATTCAGGCGGTCCTATCTCGTCTGACCTTCCAACTCAGGCTGGGCAGCATCTGGGCACCCGGGGTCTAGCGTCAAGTGCTATAGATTCGCAGGTAAGGAAACCATACCCCCATTTTTATGGAACTAGCTGCCGTAAACCAGGTAAGTTTGAAGGTCCAGTAAAGTTTAAAGGCCCCTGACTAGCCAGGGTGAAGGTAAGTGTTTAAGGTAAATGGGTAGGATTGGGGTAGGGAGGGTGGAGCGGGGTTGGGGGTAGTGTTCGGTCTGGTTGGCCTTGTGGCGGTGGGGAGCGTCAGGTCAGGCCGTGGGGGCGGGGTGGTGTCATGTCAGGTCAGGCCTTGGTGGGATGGGAGGGGTGAAGCCTGGCGCTGGTGGGGGGAGTCGGGCCTGATAGGGGGGAATCCCATGGGGGTGGGGGAGCCCTGTGGTAGTGGGAGACCCGGGGGGGTGGGGTAAGGGAATAGGGGAGTCCCGGAGTGGGGGAGGAATCAGGGGGTGGGGGAGTCCTGTTGGGGGATGTTTGGGGAGGGTGGGGGGGGGGTTGTCCTGTGAGTGGGTGTCCTGTGGAGGAGTGTAGTCATGGGGGTGGGGGAGTCCCATGGGGGGCATAGTCGCGGGGTGGGGGGAGTCCCCAGGGGGTTCAGGAGTGTGGGGGAGTCTCATGACGGGGTTGGTGTGGGACTGGACAATAGTTACTCAGAGGCTAGTATTGGTTTTAATTCTTCTAACATTTTCTGGGTAACTATTCTTTCGGACCGAGATGGGAGGAGTGCGCTGTTATTTCTAGTCTCACTTCTTCACAGGTCACAACAATAGTTTAAATGTTTAATTCACCATCATAACTGGCGAATTGTTTACCTTCGATACTGTTATTCCCATCATAAAAAGATTCTAACCAACCTTTTTTATTAATCATAAAAAAATTGACTTATTATAAAACAAACTTCACATGAGAAAGAAGGAAGTGTGGCGAAAGGATGATAAGAGGCAATTAGAGGGGGAGGAGGCTCATGTAGAATATACATGGCAAACTAGACCAGATAGGCCGAATGGCCCATTTCTGTGGTATAATATCTATGAAATTGGCTTTCAGCAGGTATAACATCTGTGCCCCCAAGAGGAATGTGGTGGCTTTGAAAGAGCAATTGTTCCAGGAATTGAAGGAAAAAAACACTCCACTGGGATAAAAATGCCAGTATTCACCTGGACTGCAGATTCCCCCCTATTGTTTATACATTTCTCAGGCGCGTGCACGTAAAAGGAGTAACTTTCAGCATGTCTTAGTACAGTTTAGAAGGTGATCAACCAGAGTGAAATTCAAATCTTGCAGCATGTTTTAGAATTGGCTTTGTTTTCATTTTAATATTTAAATCACCTTAAGCACAGTTCTTCACAGCTCCATTTTCATGACTGCATGGGAGTCATGGTTTTGAAAAGGTTTCGTTTTTCTTCAGTGTAATTGTGCCACAAATAGGCAAAGGTCAGCACGGTTCAGACTTCAGTTCAAATTCAGTGGGTGAGTTCAAATTCAAGAATTGAACTTTGACTTGCTGTATTTTGAGTTCCTCAGAACATCTCTAATACTGAAATATGCAGGAGAAGGACTGAGTGACTCCCTCTGAATGAAACTGCGATAATCACCCCTGTGCTCATATTGCTCGTGTTTGGTAGTTTTGCTAGATTCTTTGTTCTATGTCTTAATTTGAACCCTGCCCTTGATGTAATCACCCAGGCATCTTACAGATCTCTAAAAGCGATTCTGATACTTTAGTTCCACTTACCAACCCTAGAGTTTAAATACTCAGAAACTTGCATTGCTATGACAAATCTCCTCATTGTTCACAAGAAGGTATGGATACAAATGGTAATCAACATCACAAGTTTCAACAGAAACAGCAACTCCAGCAAAGGTCATTATCACGTTACCATTATCTATTTGGTGAATAACAGATATTAAACCACAGAACATACAAATTTAAGGCCATATTAACTTGGGACGTAATAGCACTGATTTTAATGGGAGGGCGAGAATGGTGTGCATAGGCCCCAAAGTGGGTGGCATGCCCAAAAGTAACAGCAATGCCAAGGTCTGGCCAACTTTAACCACCAGATCTCACTTCCATAAGATTGACAGTCTGGCCAGCCCATTGCATTAGCTGCAGTCTGGTTGCTCACCCGCATCGTGCAATTTCTGTTGGGAGCCCTGGCCAATACTTGATGTGAGAGTGCACCTCCTAAAGTCCTAAAGAGAAGCTACATTCACTGACCATGAATGGAAGTGGCTACAGAGATGCTGTGAAACCTCCTGGATGGTTGACAACTGAGGGAAGTTGGTCCTCAGTTTCCCTGATGCCTCCCTGGAGATGCTGCAGTCAGCTCTGGGGACCAGGGGGGATGTCCTATTCCCCAGAAGTCGAAAGAACCAAAACTCTCACCAACAAAGCCTGATTGGGAGGTGACACAACAAATGAGCAGCAGGAGCATCATCCAGAGGACCTGGAACCAGTGACAGAAAAGATCTGATTACCTTACTAGGTTAGGAAAGGTGAATAGAACCTATCCTTTACCCATCTCTCACAATGCAGCAGGCTCAATTCCCTTTCCTCCCTCCTCCACAATTCACTCCAATCACCAATTCCACATCACTTCCCTCACCAACAACCACAAGAGCACACCATACCACCTTTCATACTCACTCTTAACACACTCATCTCCTGTTTCCTCCTTTCACTGCTGTCACTTATGCTACCCTTTGTTCATCTGCTCGATGTGCAACTCCTCTCTTCACTCCTTCTCAATTCACGCTCAACAGCAACAACATCTTGCATTTAGCATCTTTAATGTAGCAAAATGTCCCAAAGCACTTCGCAGGAGTGTCTTCAAATGAAATTTGACATCAAGACAAATAAGGGGATATCAGGACAAGCGACTTAATGCATTGTCAAAGAGGTAGGTTTTAGGAAGTGTCTTAAAGGAGAAGAGAGGGGTAGAGAGGCAGAGAGGTTTAAGGAGGGAATTCCAGAGCTTATGGCGTAGATAGCTGAAGACACATCCACCAACTTTGGAGCGATTAAAACTGGGAGGTACAAGAGGCCAGAATTGGAAGAGCACAGATATCTTGGAGGATTGTACAGCTGAAGGAGCTGAAAGCGATGGGAAGGGGTGATGCCATGGAGAGATCTGGCAGTGGCCAGACCTGAAGCCTATGTAGATCAGCGAGCATACAGCAGATGGGTGGGTGGAATTTGGTGTGATTGAATATACAGGCAAAAACGTTTTGGATGGGCTCAAATTTATGGAGGATGCAAATTGGGAGACCGCTAATGAAAGCATTGGAATTTTAAAGTCTCATGGTAACAAAGACATGGGTATGAGGATTTTGTCAGCAGATGAGTCAAGCTTGGGATGGAGTCAAGCAACATTATGGAAGTAGAAGCAGGTAGTTTTGGTGATGGATTGGATATGGAGTTGGAAGTTCTACTTGGGGTCCTTGAGCACACCAAGATTGCAAATAATTTGCTCCATCCTCAGACAGTGGTCAGGGAGAGGAATGTAGTCAGTGGCTAGGGGACAGGGTTTGTAGTGGGGGCTGAAGATAATAACTTCAGTCTTCCCAATATTTAGTTGGAGAAGATTTCTATGCATCCACTATTGGATATCAGGCAAACAATGTGGTGAGGTGGAAGTGGGTGTCGTCAACATACATGTGGGGCCTGACATTGTGTTTTCAGACAAGCAACTCATAATGTCTCCACTCTCATATCATCTTTCTTCTTTTCTGTTTTACAAATGTATTACATCCATAAGCAGTGCACATCTAGTCACTCATAACTCTCTCATTCTGCTTCTTCTGGAGAAGACAGCACACAACAATAGGGATAGCTGTTTGCTCCAGCAGAAAGTGATGCACAACAAAAGCAACATTAAATTTATATAGCGCCTTTCACATAATGAAATGTATTCACAGGAGCGTTATAAAACAAAACATGGCACCAAGTAATGAAGATTAGCGGAGAATGCAATGCCATGAGCATTGAAAATCTATACTGAGCAGGATGACTATTTCTTACTTGTACCCCTTCACCTAATATAAGTAGCTGCACCTTAAGTCAAAAATTCAAGACCTCAACCAGTATGACAAAGCCTGTCATGTGCTCCTATCTAGCTTCTCATTCTAACTCTTTCCCCTTTCTTCTTCCCTCCTGGTCCCTCACATCACTGAAAACAACCTCTGCATCTTGCAGAAGAAGGCAACGTGGAAGAAGATATTCCTTGAGGATCCATTGGCCTCATTGCACATCCCACCCAGATACTTGTGGGTTGATAGCAAAGTCAAGGGTTCTGCTCCTGGTAAATCACACAACATCAGTGAGCAGGAGCTGATACTGGTGACAAGGTCAGCCCAGGAGACAACGTATCAGGGGGCACCATCTCCTCATAGCTCTGCTCAGCAGGGTAAAAATGTGGAATCCCCATGTGGAACTCATGCCATGAGCAAGCTGCTTGAGAAATCATAAACTTGTCGCAAATTTGGTGGCATAATTCTGATATTAACCATTTCAATATCATCGTAGTAGACAAAAATAAACTGTAATCTGAAATCCTCCCTTTCTCTTCCTTCCCACTACAAATGCACACAATAAACAGGATGTAAGAATGAATGGACCATTTCACAAAGTCTTATAATCCCTCCTGCTTCTGACATAATTACAGAAGTGAATGGCAGAGGAATTTGCTGAGAAACAAACATCATCAGTGACATTCCATTTTCAGAAGCTATAGATAATAGCACAAAGTCTATTACCACTAAAGCTCAGATACCATGGAAATCTGAAACTAAGAAAGTACTACAGTACTGGAACAAAGTACAAATTACAGGGATAATATTTAAAATTAAAACCCTTTAACTTTTTACACCCAACATTTTTAGTAGATATTTCTAATAAGAAACTACACTCAGCACAAAATGGTACTAAATGCAATTACAGGGCTATCAATCTTATTGGAGAAAACTCCTTGACGATGACTATTTGTGCTCAATATTTACTATTTTTTGGCAATATTAACTTCAAAGTTCTGTTTAAAGGGTAACAGAAACCATCCGTATAAATGATGGAGCAATTAATAGTAGATATTCAAAAAGATTTGTTTTCTTGAAGTAAAATTTGAGAAATGTCAACATTGAATTATTGATAATTGAATGGGATAAGCCTTTCATTCCTTAAACATATCCAAGGCTTAGTACTAAATCCTACAGTAAAGGAATATTAATGGGTCAAATTTGATCCTTAATAGTTCCAGATTCCATTTCAGCTTGACAGCAAAAGCAGCAAATTTATTTGAATGTTTACACTTTACCTTTTACAGCAATCCATGCACCATATAAAATATAAATAACTGTTTAGTAGTACAGAAATTGAGTATTGCTGAAAAAGGACATTTTGTCAAAGCTTTTCGTCTTACACTCATGAGGACAATCACAAGAAACCAATGTCAGGGGAAGCAACAACTTTATGTACGATGAGAAGAGAGTGCTGGTTACCCTGATCAGATCATTTCATGCTGTATATCGTGCAAACTCATGAACAGGCCTAAGGCTGCCACTTTCAGTGCTGAAAAGTGCCAGGTCTATTTCAGATTACCCTGGAAGGGAAAGGTGCCTCAAAAATTTGAGCAATAGGTGAAGCTAGCTGTTTCACAGTGCTACTGTGCAGTAGCAACACGAGTGGTATTCAACACTATCAGGATGCTGCCGTCAAGCCAAATAGACACTCTTCCTATTACACAAATGAGTAATGTGGTATATTAATTTCAGTGCCAGTGTGATGCTAGGTATGTTGGCAGTATGTCCCAAAGACTGGTGGATGGTATCAAACAGCATCTCCCTTCCGCTGTTCGCAACAGGCAAGGAGTCGGCCGTACTCAACCAGCCTGTGCTTGCAAAACTCAAAACACAGTGTCCAATTTTAGATGTGATTCCACGATTGGAAAACATTTGCCACATAATCCTCAATGTGCTAAAAATTACACTGACAACCAATTTAAGATTGTCAGTTGGGTTTGCAGTGTGGCACATTTGTGTGTACTGGAATACACAGGGCCCTGTTCTTTGCAGACAGAAAGAACATGTACATACATTGCGTTTGTTTCAGCTAAACAAAATAAGTTAAAACCATTAGCTGGTTCATTCCTCAGGGCAATGCCTTGACCAATCAGAGTCAAGCTGCCTGCATGAATTTCAAACAATGCTTGGCAGTTAACTGTCAGTCACCATTAACTGGTACATTCTCCATAGCAAGCCTCTACCAATCAGAGTCCACTTGCCAACCAATCAGCACTCTCTTCTCATACAATATAAAGTTATTGCTTCCCCTGACATTGCTTTTCTTGCAATTGCCCTGATGAGTGCAAGACGATAAGCTTCGACAAAATGTCTTTGTTAGCAATATAAAATATATATAAACATGAGAAAAAAACATCATAATTTAATTAACTAAACAATTAATTATTTCTGTTAGAAATATGTAGCAGCTCAAGAGCATGACTGTGATTTTAATAATTTCAACAATACTCATAGCAAGTCATTGAACTCAAATCAGAAATTCTCCTTTTTTCTTCTGTCACTTTGCACATGCAGATACCAAACAGGAGATAAACCTGGATACAAGTCTAGGTTATGTGTAAATTTTTCTTAAACCTTTGAAAGCCCAGCTTACAAGTTTGTAAACTTACTTTTCAAAATTATTTGTTTGATCATGAGTCATTATTTGACTAAATGCCAAGATGTCAATAGCATAAGAATGTCAATCAGAGCCCGGTTACTAAGTGCATGCTGTTAATCATTGACAAACCTTTAGAAGGAAAAGTGCAGACATGATTTTCACAGCCCTGCACTGTGAAAATCTTTAACTTGACTCATACTGAGCTGAGTTGACAGTAAAAGCCACACACATTACCAGTTTAGTAGGAATCCAGTAACTGTAAATTGGCAATAAATGGGTAGAAGACTTTGCAATCGAAGCCCCATTAGAGTTGTACATTCAAAATTAACATGAATTTCCAGCTGAATTACATCAAAGGGCAAAAGAGAATGGTGTGGTTATTTAATTATATTTTAGGTTAAAATAGTTCCCCCATCTTTGCTGACCTCACGGGTGGCCTGGATGCAAAACAGGAGATTCACATCAGGCTTGTGGTATAAATGGTTGCTGTGAATCTTCTGCATTTTTTGAAGAAAAGGAAATCTCCGCTCAGCACATATGTTGTGCTGGTAAGTTAAAACCACTCAGTGCATAAACTGAATGTGTGCAGCTGTCAGTATAAACCCTGAGAGAACACATTCAGTTCACAGCATCCTTATTCAGACTGAATGAGAGCTCTGAAGGGATGTTGTATAAATAGGATATTTCAGTTCTGTGTAATTTTTTAAAGAAAATTGAAGTAATTTAACACATGCTATAGTTCTTGCAACAGAATCCAAAAGAGCACAGAGCATTTAAAATAGTACTGTAAATTAAAAACAAACACATTTACCCATAGCCAGGGAGCCTCCAGTCACTTGTAATACATATTCTGTTATAAGATGTAGCTAGTTATTTTTTATCAACTAAAACATTGAGTAAATGTAGTAGAGATAAAAAGGGGAGTGCAGAAAAAAAACAGCAATTTCCTCTTGAAATAAAATGGCACATTTTCTGAATCCAACTTTTTAAAAATTTAATCTCTGAAACTTGCATTATTTATTAGTGAGTATTCATGTACTCCAAGAGAAAGTGTGAACCAGCATGTAGTATGGAAATTGCTTATTGGCCTCTCTGTAGTTAATTTTGTTATAATTCAGATCTAAATATGTGTAATTTATGCTACAGAACTGCAAGATATAAAAATGTTTTATCGATTAAAAAAAATACCAGTCACATTTCTTTCTATTCACAAACAATATATCAGCCTATCAGCCTATACAGGCATTAGAATATACACACAATTCTGATGCAATCTCTGCAAAGCTCTTTGAAAATAGTTTAAAGGCACAATGTGGGCTGCTCACTGCTTTGAGAATATAGGGAGAGAAAACAATTAATAATTATGTGAATTAGCACAAAAACACCAGCTGAGGGACCAGAGGCAAAGAATTCCTGTTTGAGTGGGCAAACAGTGAGAAAGGGAAGTGGGGGAGTAAGGACATTCATTTTTTCCAATTTGCTAGCTCTGCCATTAAATCCCTTCATAAAAGGGTCAGTGGTTGGCACTGAAAGTGGGTCACGAGTTGTCTTTAGAAAAATGGGCAGAAAAGAGCAGCAGCGTTCCAGAGCCACCACTTCTATTTGAGAAGGAAACACTCCATTCTTGGTACACTGAACCTGTGCGGCTACCTCCAAATGATCTTCTCTGTTAGACTGAATCCTTTAAACTGTGGATTAGGCTAAACACAAAAGCATTATTCAAATAAGCACAAATCACCCAGCACTTGGGATATCTGAGTTTAAATGGAGCCTACTCTTTGTTTTCTCAGATAGAATATGGATAGAAAACTGAATTCTAATTTGTTTGGGTTCACTGAGGCCCTTAATAAGCAGCAGAAAATTTGAAGTGAAGTCCTTTTTGAAGCACTGCATTTCTAAGTAGGGATGTTAAGAAGTGCTAAGAACACTAATTAAAGGGAAATGCGCTGCTTGCAAACAAATGGAGTCATAGTGGAGAATTTTCACAATGCCTTCTTTCAGATTCTGCAAATATTTAGAGACATTATTGCATTGTGTACTCAGTCCTTGACAGTCATAAAGTACTTTCAAGACTATTGTCAAGGTTTTGTGGCGCTTTTAAGTTTATAATAATATATTAGTGAAATTACTTATAAGAGTCACAGCAATGGCTGCACTATTTTGTAAGCATGCTATACTTACTAATTTATATTTCTAAGTCTGTTGGTAAGCTCTGCCTCATTATACATGGTCACAAACCATGGGTTAACCATTTAATGCTTATCAGCTTTCTTCTTCCCCATTCTTGTAGTTTTATTAGTATCTAAAATATTTCCAAAGCACACTGCTCAAAATTACAAAAGTGCAGGCTGAGTGGTTGTGTCCCTTTAATATACTCAGAGAAGGCAAGATTCTAATACATTATTCATCTGTGGTTGGCTCAAAGTAAACCACACAACTAAGTTGACAGCATACATTTTAAATTCTGATAGCCAATAAGTCTCTTATTTAACAGCCAACATTCAGAAGTATAAACTTCAGACAAAACAGCATTGCTGTTGCCTTATTCAATAAACCATTATACTTGACCAGGTGAAGTCATTGTTGAATGACTAAATCAACAGCTAGGTTTTTTAATCGCTAAAGCTCAAGGAATAAGTAACAAACTAATTGGTCAATTGAATATGCATACGCACTACTAAAATACTGCAAATTACAAAATACTATACCTATTGCACACAAGTATCATTAACACCTTCAGACAGGAAGGCTTGACTAGGTCCCTTACAACAGTAACTGGGAGGGATGATTCTTGTCTTTTATTTTCCAGTAGAGGTACGATTAAAATGGGTTACTGGCAGACTTCCAATCTCTACCCTTTCTCTAGCGTGAGAAGGCTTAGGGGAAAGGGTGCAATGATTTGAAATTGAGAAAAGCTTTGTAATAAAATATCTTGTGGCATTTCCCTTTGTCTTGTAACACAAATAGAAGCTGGGATATAATCAGATTGAATATCAATTTATTCCTGCCATGGAAGGCTATTGTCTGTCGTCTGGACCTACCACATTGGACAGCTAATTTTCTTTCACCCCTGCTCCTTCTGGGTAGATTGAATGCACAAAAATTAATTTAAGTGGTCAAAAATCTTAGGGGGGCTCCCAATTGGGTGTGCATTGCCCATTGACTGATTTCCCTATATTTGTTGTGTGCAGATATGGTAACAAGAACCATATGGGTGGCCCATCACAGCCAAAGGCTCCATCCTCCATAGAGGAGGCCATGGACAGGACAGGCTGTACCCATGGCCCAAACGATCCAGCCGGAGGGGTTACTCCTCCACTGAGAAGGGCCTATTGGCTTCGCTCTTTGGAATAGTTATTTAAATGTATCCCTCTGATGGTGCCTCTCTCGTGGTCCGTGACCCGCATCATCAGTGCCCACTTCTCCCAGTGAAGCTACCAAGACTCCAGAACTCCAAGCCTTCTGATTGGGCCAGCAGCATCAGGCGCCTGCCCGCCATCCTTAATAAGACAGCGAGCGCCGAGGTGACCAAGGAGGCCACTTCCAGGAAGATTGCTATGCAGTTCCCACTACCGACAAGTGCGGGCTCGGGACCCTCACTTGGTCCTGAAGCCTGTGGGAAAATACAGCCCATAGAATAGTACAACACAGAAGGAGGTCATCCAGCCCCTCAAGTCTATGCCAGTTCTTCTAAAGGACAATCTAGTTAGTCCTACTCTCCAGCTCTTTCCCCATATCCCTACAATCTTTTCACCTTCAGGTATTTACACAATTCACTTTTGAAGGTTACTATTGAATCTGTATCCATCACCCTATCAGGCAGTGTATTCCAAATCCGAGCCACTCATTGAATAAAAGGTTTTTCCTCATTTCTCCTCTGGTTCTCTTGCAAATCACCTTAAATCTGTGCTTTCTCATTAGTGACCCTTTCAGCCATTGGAAACAGTTTCTCTTTATTGACTCCATCTAAAGTATTCATGATTTTACATACCTCTATCAATCTCTGCCTAACCTTCTCTGTTCTAAGGAGAACAAAGCTTTCACAACCTTTCCATGTAACTGTAATCCTCATCCCTGTAACCATTCTATTAAATCTCTTCTACTCCTTCTCCAAAGCCTTTCATGCTTCCTAAAGTGTACTGCCCACAATTGGACATGATACCCCAGCTGGGAGTGAACTAATGTTTTATGCTGGTTTAGCTTGACTTCTTGACTTTTGTACTCAATGCTTCTATTTATAAAACCCAGGATCCAGGGCCTAGGAAAGAAATCATGGGCCCTGTGCTTCTCCTGTTTCCAGGCCCCTTACCCCTGCTCCCCTTTAATTACTGAGGGTGAGTGAAGGGGAGAGAAAGGAATGATGCCAGTCCGTAGAGAGTAATGTTTTTTAAACCAGAGACATATACTTCAAACAGGGGTCATGGGATCATTAATCTCCAGCTGAAGAAGCCAGAGAGGGAAATGGCTCCTTGGTTTAGCAGTACCTCTGTCCATGTGGTGCTGAAGGCTGGTGGGTGTTAACTTGGATAGTCCTGGAGACAGAGGGGCTTTGAAGCCAGAAGCCTGGCACTGCTGGGCTCACTAATCCTATCCCACCTATAACATTAGCTGGAGCCATTGCAGGATAGAAACCCCTGGGAACACCCTGGGATCATGCTAAACCTGGAACACAGCTTGGTAATGTTTAGAGTAGCTGATATCACCCAGTCTGATTCATACCTGCTCTTTTGTTGCTTTCCATCACTTTTCACCGGCCTGCAGCCACCTTCCTTCCTCTCAAACCCCAGTGGCTCCTGGGGCCTCATCCTGCCCAACATATGACCTCTGCCAACTGTCAACCAACGGCCATGAGACGCTTTACGCGTGACCCCAATCACTGACTACAGTCCCACAACATGTGACCCCCACTGCTGCCCCTGGCTGCCCAACACCTGACCCCATCGCCACCAACTGCTAAACCGACGCCTGTGAGCTGCCTAACATGCATAACCCATCACCACCAATTACTGCCCGTCTGCTGATCCATTCCCTTCATTTTATATGAGAAAGGAGTTTAATTCAGAGTGCTTATTGCCATGAATTTCAATATTTTTTATTCTCCAAAGGTTAAATGTAGCAATCTGCCAGCAATAAAAACATGACCCTTCCTTGACGGGATTTTCCATTCACCTCTTTGACCATCTTCAGCATAGTGAGCCCAGGCCTGCCTAGAGCAAAGGCCCCGGCGTTCTGTACCTTGTGCCTCCACTCCTGGGCCTTGCCAGGATCCCGTATGCTTTACTAACTGCTTTGTTAACATGTCCGGCTACCTTCAAAGATTTGGGCCCAGATTTTCTGTCCCGGGTCGGGAGCTCAGAATCAGGAGAATTCCTGACTCCCCAAACCCACCTTCAATTGAGTTGGGGTGGGGGGACGAGTGTGGGCCAGAATCGAAGTCGGGCAGGTGATCCCAGATGTAATGAGGGGTCAGAGGTGGGCTCAATGTAGGTTGGGTGACTTGGGTGCATATAAAAAGCATGCCTTTTTCAAAGGTCTGTTTGACAAGTTGGTCTTCAATGCTATACTTCCTGAGCATTGGAGAAGACGTCTTTGGTTATCAGGTGAGTGTCAAACATGTACATTTGTCCAACTGCTAGCTGACCCTGGAATGGATGGCCCATCATGGGCTTTCCCTATGGGACAATTGTCATTGCTGCAGCCTAATCAAAGTGCACAGAACTAAATTACTGTGTGGAATCTCAAGATACAGCCATGGAGATGGCATTGTCTTGTCACCAACGCCTGGTACAGATAATACGTAGTGATGTAGTTATCTGGCTAGACTCAGTGGATGAATGATGAACCATGCCATGCTCATTATCCTATCCATTTGTCCTCTTGTCACCCATCTATCAGGATGTGCCCACACTGTGGACCTGTGACCAGGTCCCTGACATCTGCAGACTGCCACAGCATAACAGTCTGATTAAGAGTGGGGAATCTAACAGGATAGTCAGTGGCCATTGAGCACAGCATGCTACCTTAAAGTCACAGCCACAACATTCATGGCACCAAGCATATATGTGGAGCCATTCTCTCCACCATATCATTAGCAGTCTTCATTGATGAAATGTTGAAAATGGCTTGTACATGTAAACACACAAAAATGAATGACAGCATTGTAATCTGACTGCTCATGAACCTTTTTGCCTTATATTCTCATTAATACAATGCCGTATAGAGGAGCCACAGGGGAAAGGATGGGGCTAGCTGCCCCACGATTCTCAGATCAGGACCTGCAGGTCTTAGTTGAGGAGGGCCAGAAGAGAAGGACAGTTATATATCCTGCTGCCATTGGAATCCACCTGTCGTAACCAAGAAGGCCTGGGTAGAAATTGCGACTGCAATGAGTGCCACAAGAGACCACTAGAGATTGAGAATTCAGTACCACAAAAGGTACAGTGACCTGGTGTGTTCTGACTGTGGCTTGGCTCATCCACACAGAGTCCAAGGGAATGGTCACATCTACATGCTGCAGATAAGGTGTGAGACATGGCACATACCTCTGCTTCAGTATTGAGGCTTGTATGTGTAAGCAGCTAATCTAGCTACGCACAAAACAGTTATGAATAGGCACTGTGAAAGACGCAGAGTAATATCTCTGCATGCACTATATATGAGGGTACTATACATTCCTGTTGTCATTGCAGAGCAAAAGGGCATAGAACACAACAGTGATGGCCAGATTGGTGGTGGGTCCGCCTACCTGGGGCACATATGTACTGTTGAATGAATGATCATGGAGATTGCTAGAGTAGCTGAAGGGCTGTCTATTGGTGATGAGGAATCACCAGTAGCAGGTGATAAAGGAGTTGTTAAGATCCCCTTGGCACATGGTGGTAATGATAGAGGCCATGCTGTCAGTTCGCTGAGGGCCACAGGACATTGGCATGAGAGAGAGTGTAAGGATGGGATTGCATCATGAGGGCAGCACAAGCATGGTTAAGGCAGTGGTGTACATGAGAACATGCTTTCATTGGGAGAAGGGCTATATCTAAATAACTTATTTTCTATCTCACACTGGTGCCAGCTCTGCTCGCTTTCTCCCTTGGGCCAGATCACCCCTCGGGCATCAAGAGGAAGAAGAGATATCCAAGGATGCAGCGCCACATCACACTAGCCCATACTCCACCAATTCAGGAAACAGCACATTGGAGGGATGTAGCATGCATAAGGAGTCAGTGGCATAGCATGTAGGGCACAGCACCGGAGTGCAAGAGGAGGTGTCTGAGTCAGGGATATCTGGGCATAGCCCCCTTAGCAGAGGGAGGAAAGTCATGATGATGTTCCAATGGGGAGGAACGTGCAGCTTCAGGAGCCACCTTTTGGGGCACAATTTTTATCTAATTAGGAGCAGATGTAGCGGAGTTCCCTGAGGCAGTGGGAGCTCTAGCACCACGACTGGAAGAGTCAATTGCTATCATGAGCTCTACACTGTAGGAACATAGGAACATGGGAGTTGGAGCAGGCAATTCAGCCCTTCGAGCCTGCTCCAATATTTAATAAGATCATGGCTGAGCTGGTTGTAGTATCAACCCCATTTTGCTATCTGCCCCCCATAACCCTTGACTCCTTTGTCAATCAAAAATCTGTTTAATTCTGCCTTGATTAAATTCAGTAACCCAGCCTCCGTATCATTTTGGGGAAGACAATTCTACTTACTAACGACCCCTTGAGAGAAAAACATTTTCCTCATCTCCATCTTAAACGATTGACTTATTTGTAAACTGTGTCCCTGGTTCTAGTCTCTCCCACAAGTGGAAACATCCTCCCAGTATCTATCCTATCAAATCCCCTCAGGGTCTTATATGTTTCAATAAGATCACCTCTGATTCTTCTAACTCCAGTAGGTATACGCCCTACCTGTTCAACCTTTCTTCATAAGGTAAGCCCCTCATTCCAGGAATGAGTCAAGTGAACCTTCTCTGTACTGTTTCCAATACAATTACATCCTTTTTCAAATAGGAGGACCAAAACTGTACACAATATTCCAGATGTGGTCTCACCAAGGCTCAGTGCATCTGCAGTAAAACTTGCCTACTTTTATATTCCATTCCCTTTGCAATAAACACCAATATTTCATTTGCCTTCCTAATCACTTGCTATATCTGCATACTAACTTTTTGTGATTCACATACCAGGATACCCAGATCCCACTGTACCACCGAGTTCTGCAAACTCCCGTCATTTAAATAGTTATATTGCTTTTCTATTCTTCCTATCAAAGTGGACAAGTTCACATTTTCCCACATTACACTGCATCTGCCAAATTTTTGCCCATTCACTGAACCTGTCTATATCCATTTGCAAATTCTCTACTTCCTCATGACAGCTTACTATCAATATATAGGGAGGCAGTGGCATAGTGGTCTATGGACTGGACTAGTCTTCTAGAGACCCAATGCTCTGGGGACCAGGGTTTGAATCCCACTGTGGCAGATGGTGAAATTTGAATCCAATAAAAATTTGGAATTAAAAGTCTAATGGTGGCCATGAAAACATTGCTGTAAAAATCCATCTGGCTCACTAATGTCCTTTAGGGAAGGAAATCTGCTGTCCTTACCTGGTCTGGCTGATATGTGACTCCAACTACAGCAATATGTAGTTGACTCATGCCCTCTAAACAAGGGCAATTAGGGATGAGCAATAAATGTTGGCCTAGCCAGTGATGCCCACAATAATTTTTTAAAAACTTTCCTACCTATCTTGGTGTCAGCAGCAAATTTATCTACCATACATTTGGTCCCTCCATCCAAATCTTTGATGTAGATTGTAAATTGTTGAGACCCCAGCACTGATAGCTGTGGCACTCCACTTGCTACCAACCCCCCCCAAAAAACCCATTTATCCCTACTCTCTGCTTCCTGTTACCCTACAGAATGTAGTCTTATCTTGTGCAGTAACTTTTGATGTGGTATCTTATCAAATACCTTCTAAAAATCCAAGTACACCACATCTAAAGGTTCCCCTGTATCCACCTTGCTTGTTATTTCCTCAACAAACTCTAATGAATTAGTTAAGTACAATTTCCCTTTCCCAAAACCATGTTGGCTCTGCCTAATCACATTTTTATTTTCTAAGCACCCTGCTATAATCTCCTTAATAATGGATTCTAGCAATTTCCTTAAAACAGGCTAACTGGCCCACAGTTTCCTGCTTTCTGTCTCCCTCTCTTGAACAAAGGTGTTACATTAACTATTTTCCAATCCACTGGGATCCTTCCAGAATCTAAGGAATTTTAGGAGATCATATTCAATGCATCTACTATCTCTCCAGCCACTTCTTTTAAGACCTGAGGATGCAGATCATTTGGTCCAAAGGACTTGTCAGCCTTTAGGTCTAATAGTTTTCCAGCAACTTTTCCCTAGCGATCGTTATAGTTTTAAGTTCCTTCCTCCCGTTCATCCCTTGATTTTCAAGTATATTTGGGAAGACAGGCACAAAATACCTGTTCAATGCCTCTGACCTTTCCTTGTTTCCATTATCAATACTTCAGACTCACTCTCTAGAGGACCAACACTAGCTTTAGTTACTGTTTTCTTCTTTATATACTTATAGAAACTCTTACTATTGGCTTTTATATTACTAGCTTGCTTTCTCTCATACTCTTTCTTCTCCACCTTTGTTATTTTTAGTCATTCTTTGCTGGTTTTTAAAATCTGACCAATCTTCTGACCTACCACTAATCTTTGCAGATTTGTACAGCATTTCTTTTAATTTGATACTATCCTTAACTTCCTGCTTCAGCCAATGATAATGCATCCTTCTCAGAGTCTTTTTTTCTCACTGGGATAAATCTTTGCTAAGAGTTATTAACTATCTCTTTAAAAGTCTGCCACAGCATCTCTGCTGTCCTACCTTTTAACCTAGTTTTCCAATTCACTTTAGCTAGATCTGCTTTCATATCCTTAAAACTACATTTATTCAGGTTTCAAGTCTTAGACTCACACTTCTCCCCTTCAAAATGAACATGAAATTCTATCGTGTTATGATCGCTGTCACCTAAAGGCTCCTTTACCATGAGGTTATTGATTAATCCAGCCTCATTGCTCATTACTAGGTGCCAGGGTTTGGGACATCTGCTTGGGGTTGGAGAAGAACTTGCAGTGGGAGGGGAGGGATCCATTGTAGTTCATGTTGGTACCAATAATGTAGATAAGACGAGGATAGAGGTTCTGTTTAGGGACTATGAACAGCTAGGAGCCAAATTAAAAAGCAGAACCTCTAAGGTAATAACCTTTGGATTTTTAACTGAGGCAGGACAAACTGGGGTAGGGTAAATAAGATTAGAGAAATGAATGCATGGCTCAAAAACTGGTGTGGAAGAAATGGGTTTCGATTCATGGGGCACTGGCACCAGTACTGCGGAAAATGGGAGCTATACTGTTGGGATGGTCTTCGGAGGGTGGAAGGATTTTGGAGGTGGAAGGAATCCAGGAGGAGGAAGGAGTCTGAGGGGGGGCAAGGAGTTTGGAGGGGGGAAGAAGTCTGGGGGGAGGAAGCAGTAAGGATAGAGGAGGGAGTAAGTGGGGGTTGTCCAGGTGAAAGTGCAAAGGAGGGGCCTGTGGAGTCAATGACTGCCTCCTGGGAAGTGAACTGAGGGTGGGTGTGGTAGGCGGGAATGGTGAGTATGAGAGAGCGCAGAGTGAGCTGGAAAGGTGGGAGGGTAAGGGTGTAAGGTAGCAGTAGAAGGGACGGTGAGGGTGACTGTGGGGGGGGGCTTGGAGGCAGACATGAACCCTGGGGATGGGAAGGAGGAGGTCGGTGAGCTAGGTGTGGAAAGAAGTCTCAGGAAGGTAGGGAACGTGAGTGGTGCATGTTCACCTGGACATCCTGGAAAGAAAAGGATTCTGGTTGGTAGGTGATGGTGGGGAGGTGGAAGGTGATGCCATGGGGGGTCAGCAGTGATGGGGGAATGGACATGGGTCACTGGGGGAGGGGAAAGGATGGGGGAGCTGATCGGAAACTTAATGACTACCATGGTTGTCAAAATTGAAAGTGGGCGGAGCTTCATGTTAGACGGGCATAGGTGCTGCATGGGAATGTGATCAGTGAGTGGGTGGAGATGCAGCTCAGATGGACGACTGAAAGCGAATCCCAGCAGGCAGCACTGAAAACGCTCAGGATAGTGCAATGAGTGCGATGGGCGAAAGCTCTGAGTGCATGGGAGAGTGCTTGCACGAGGGTCTGGAAGGCCCAGCCCCATACACACACTTCTCCCAGAAACACTTGTTTCTGCGTATAGTTGAGCTGCTAGGGGGGGTATGCAGGGGAAGGATTCATGAAGCTTGTCAATGAAGCTGAAAGACAACACTACACATTATTCAGTGAAAGTGAACATATTTTCAGATTATAACTTGACAAAACGTGTTCACCCATGCAACCACTTGTGATCAAAATTTCTTAACTTTTCAAGGCCTACCACTTCTTCTAGGTACTGCCTTAATACCTGCAGTAGGGGTGGAGACAGCCTGTGCAATGGTTGGCCCTGTTGCCTCTGATGGCTTCGGTGTGCAATGTCTGGAGAGCTGAGGCCTTGAGGATTTTGGCAGTCCTCCTGTGGGCTATCTGCTTCCTCTGTGGTGACAGAGGATGATGTTGAAGCTGTTACAAGTACAGGGGACTCAAAGGGAAAGGACAGCCTCTGAGAGTCCTGAATGAATGACACAGGGCTGTCCAGCTCCTCCTCCTCCCTTTGGTTGCCTGATGGCCCTGGCCAAACTCCTTAAGGGGATGGAGCACCTGGAGGGATGTCGAGGTGTCCCGTTTCCCTCTTGCATTGTCACTGTAGGAACTCACCCATGGCTACTGCAATGGAGTGCACATCTGCATGTATCTCCACGTTCTACTGGACCAGGGTCTCCATGGCATCCGCTATCCTTCCCATGGAGACCTCCAGACGCGCACATGTGGGCACACTTCATCAGAGAGCAGGTGGATGCACACCTCCAACTAGTGTGCCACTCTGTTGAGGGCTTCCAATAGCCCTGCTTGGTGTTCCCCAGCCTTCTGCCGATTCTCCACGATGAGTTGGAAGGCTGAATCTAGAGGCTCGTCATCTGTCATCTGTCTCAGACCTCTTCCCCTTTTCCCCAGCAGCCTTCCAAGTGCCAGGGAGCTCGGCTGAACGGGCAGCTTTGTTAATTATTTCAATTGGAATTTAAAAGGCCTTAATAGGCCTTTGACAGTTCGGCGGGCATGGCTGAACTCAAGATCTGAATGACGCGCAGTGACATTGGGACGCGCGCCCGACGTCACTGCGCGTCATCTTACCCATCGGTGAGCAGGCCCCACCCCCGCTCGCCGAACTGAAGATCCTGCCCAAAGAATTTTAAAATGTTAAAAACATGGCCCCTCATTTGACTCTGCCAGGGACATGTTAGAAATTAGTTTGAAAATTTTTTTTTTCATCACTGATCGAGACCTCATCCCACACGCCCGCCCGACGAGCGAAATATTCTGCCCCAGAGATGGTGAACCACCGTTGATGGGAAAGCTGCAACAAGCAATCAAACAGATAAAAAGCAAGAAAGCCAAAAGTGGGTCCAATAATATTCCGGCTGAGGTCTTCAAAGCTGGTGGGTTTTTTGCTCACATCAAGACACCAATGCACTCATCCTACAGAATTGGAAGGAAGAAGAACTTCACCCAAGCCCCTGACTTCAGGAGTGCAACAATTGTAGCTATTCTGGCAGAGTAGCTAGCGATCAGGATGGCTATAGATTTCAGGATGATCTAGATAGGATGGGGAAATGGTCAGAAACATCATAGCTAGGTCTCACTGCAGGGAAGTGTGATGTGATGCACTTTGGGAGGACCAATATACAAAGATACCAAAAATGCTCAAAACATGTCAATGAGCAGAGAGACTTCTGCTATCTCTTCTCTTGCTTCCCTTAACATACTAGGATACATTTTGTCAGGCCTGGGGATTTATCCAGTTTCAAAGATGCTGTGCCTCTCAGTACTTCCTCTCTCACAATGTTACTTTCGTCTAATATTTCACACTCCTACTCCCTGATTGCAATGTCTGTATTGCCCCTCTCTTTTGTGAAAACAGATGCAAAGTATTCGTTAAGAATTATACCAACGGCCTCCACTTGTACACACAGGGATCCTTAGAATCCCTAAAGGCTCTACTCTCCCTTCGGTTATCCTCTTCCTCTTTATGAAGTTATAAACAACCTATAGCTTTTCCTTGATTTTACTTGACAAATTTCTCATGCCCTCTCTTTACTTTCCTACTTTCTTTTAATTTTACTCCTACACTTCTTATACTTCTTTAGGTTTTCTGCAGTATTGAGCCCCACCCCCTGCCCCCCTCCCCCCAGTGCCTGTCATAAGCTTCCCTTTTATTTTTTATCCTCTTCTTTAAGCACCTTGACATCTAGAGGGTCTTCAGGTTTGTTAGTTCCACCATTTTTCTTTAAGGGAACATATTAGCTCTCAACCCTCACTATCTCTTCCCTGAATGCCTCCCACTGCACTAATTTACTTTCAAGTAGCTGTTTTCAGTCCACGTCAGCTAAATCACATCTCAACTGAGTAAAACTCGCTTTTCCCCAACAGAGAGTTTTTACTACTGATCTCTTTTCTGTAACTACCCTGAATCTAATTGAATTATGATTACCATATGTGCTCCCCAACTCCTCTTCCATACGCCCAACTTCATTCCCTAAACCTTTTTGGGCTTACAATGCACTGGCAAAAAAAAATCTCCTGAATGCATTTTGAGAATTTTGCTCCCTCTGTGCCTGTCACAATAATGCTATCCCAGTTAATAATAGGATAGTTTCAATCCTCCACTATTACTGCCCTGTTGAAGGGTCATGAGGACTCGAAACGTCAACTGTGCTCTCCTCCGCCGATGCTGCCAGACCTGCTGAGTTTTTCCAGGTGTTTCTGTTTCTGTTTTTGTTTTGGATTCCAGCATCTGCAGTTTTTTTGCTTTTATTTTTTTGTTTTTATCACTATTACTGCCCTGTTGTTTTTGCACTTTTCAGAGATATGTGCATATTTACTCTTCTATCTCCCTCTGACAGTTTGGGGGTCCAAAGTGCTCAAAGTACGATTACTCTTTTTTTATTCTTCAGTTCAACCCATAGGCCTCAGTTGATGATCTTTCTACCAAATAATTCCTCCTCACAGCCAGAATTGTTTCTTTAATCAACACTGCAACCCTCACCTCCTTTTTTTAATCTCCCTCTCTATCTTGTCTGAGAATCCTATAACCAGGAATGTTGAGCTGTCATTCCTCCTCTTCTTTCAGCCATGTCTCAATAAAACCTGAAATATATTCCCACGTGTCAATCTGTGCTTTCAGTTCATCTGCCTTGTTCCCTAAAGTTCTTGCACTGAATTATATTTAATTTAGAATTGCCAACTTCCCACGTTGCCTATTTTCCAACCTTTGTTTCCTCTGTCTTCCCAAGTTACTAATTTTCTACCTTCTGTTTCCAACTTTGCTTTTCTCCCTTCTGAATCTACACCTAGGTTCCCATTCCCCTGCCAAGTTAGTTTAAAACCCCCTTAACAGCACTAGAGAGTCCGCTGCATGGATATTGGTCCCTGTCTTTTGAGGTGCAACTAGTCCGGTTTGTACAGGTCCCACCTCTCCCAGATCCCACCTCTCCCAGAAGCAGTCCCAATGCCTCAGGAATTTAAAGTCCTCCCTGCTGCACCATTTTTTCAGCCATACATTCATCAGCTCTATCTCCCTGTTTCTGTATTCACAAGCACGTGGCATTGGGAGCAATCCGAAGATGACTACCTTTGAGGTCATGCTTTTCAATCTCTTTCCTAGCTGACTAAACTCTTTCTGCAGGATCTCATCCCTTTTTCTGCCTATGTCATTGGTGCCGATATGGACCGCAACCTCTGGTTTTTCACTCTCCCCCCTCAGAATATCCTGGGACCACTCAATGACATCTTTGACTCTGACAGCATGGAGACAACATACCAACATGGAGTCAATCTGCAGCCACAGAATTGGCTGTCTGTTTCCCTCTCTACCAAATCCCTACCACTATTTCCACTCTTTTTCTTCCACCACTCTCCCACCAACCATCAGCAGCCCCCACCACAACCCCCAACCCCGCCACCACCTGCCCTGCTATGCATTGGAGCCACTTGGCTCTGCCTGCATTGCCCAGAGGAACCATCACTCTCATCAGTATTCAGAACTGAGTTCTGGTCGGAAAGCAAGATGCACTCATTGAATCCTTGCCCAGCCTGGCTGATCATCCTTGCTCTTCTGGCAATTGTCTATCCCCTCTCTGCTAGCACATTTTTAAGCTGCAGGGTGACCACCTCCAGAAACTATCCATGAAGCTCTCTGTCTCGCAGCTGCCCCGCAGTGACTCAGTTATCTCTCATGCTCCGAAATCCAGAGGAGGAACTTACAGGCTTAAAGACAAAAACTAGGGATGTGGAGCTAGGCACGACTATTCTTTTAAAGGGCTGAATGGCCTCCCTTTGTGCTGTAAGTTTCAATGATTGTATAATAAAAACAGATTATCTGGTCGATATAACATTGCTGTTTGTGAAATCTTGCTGTGTGCTAACTATCCATCAGGTTTCCAACATCATCATAACGATGACACTCCAAAAGTACCTAATTGTCTGTAAGGGAATTTGGGCTGTCCTAGAAACATAGAAAATGGAAGCAGGAGTACGTCATTTGGTCTTTCAAGCCTGCTCTGCCATTCAATATGATCATGGCTGATCCTCTATCTCAACGCTATGCTCTCTCTCTCTCCCCATACCCCTTGATGCCTTTAGAGTCTAGAAATCTATCTATTTCCTTCTTAGTGATTTGGCATCCACAGCTCTCTGTGGTAGAGAATTCCACAGGTTCACCACTCTCTGAGTGAAGAAGAAGTAAAATAAATGCTTCAAGAAGGCATGAGAGGTCTATATAAATACAACTGTTTCTTTACTTTCTTCCTTCATGTTGCAGCTTTAATATAACACAGATTCAAAGGCACTTTACAAAAAGAATAAAGGGACAAGTTAAACTAAGTGACTACAATCTTGGTTGAAAAGATGGATTTTGAGATTATTTTTATAAGGTGGAGGGAAAAGTATGTTCAGAGGTTTCCAAGGAATAGGGCTAGTTAGCTCTACAACCAATGATGGGATGAAACAGCCTCCCAAGCAAACAAGTCCAAAGTCAAAGGACCAAAAGTTGAGGGAAGGGATCCAAAACCAGACAACATTGCAGAAATAGAGTGGGTGAGGTCATGAGGGTATTGAAAAACATAGATGGGGATTTTAGATCTAATGTGGCAAAGAGTTAGTATGGGTTTATGAGGACTGGTGTGATAGCTGAGCAGGACAGTGCAAGATAGGATACAGGATGAATCAGAGTATATAGAGTGGGATGCTGGCAATGAAGATCTTGGAGAAATTGGGAACAGAGTTGCTGTAATATGCATAGGTGTTTTTGGGGAGAGTGTGGTTTGGAATGAATGTGAAGTTAAGTTTTCATAGGATGTGTGATTTGAAACTAAACTTGGGTCAAACAAATCATACCACCTGAAATTAGAGTTGCCAGGGAGGAGAATGGAGTCACAAGCATGGAATTCATGGGAAGGAGCAAAGAAGATGATGTTGTTCTACAGTTGATAGAAATTATGATATCTGCAACATGCCAGAAAGGCAGTCCTATAATATAGATGTGGATTGTATGGTCAAGGGAAGTGATGGAGATAGAACTCAGTGCAACAGCAGACAAACAAAAGCTGATCCCATGTCTGCGGATTATGTCACTGAAGGGCAGTATGCACATGAAGAAGAGGAGGGGACATACGTGTTCTGAGGTCCTGAGCTGTGTTGCCAGGCTGCTTTTCTCAACTGTTACATCAGTCTGAACTGTGAATCTTGAGTATTTCATGAAGTCAAATTGCTGATGCTGCCTCGCTCATCTCCACTGCTTGGCTGGTCTTCCAGCACATTCCCGGCCATTAGTTGGGAATGATGTCTAAAGTTTGCATACCCTCTCAGCAGCCATTGTCTGGCTTCTCAACTTGGTCTCAGCCATGAGCCAAAAGTTAGCTAAGTTATTTAAAGCTGTAGGGCTAGATGATGCAAAACAATTCAATTCTTCATGCCTCCGGCTCTTTATATTTCCTGCATTCCAACAGCCAGGAGCGAACAGGAAAGACAAATTCTGACAACTAAAACCACTGGGGAACTTTAGCTCACAATTAACTGAGACAATTGCTGAGACCAACAGCCAAGAGCATGGGGGATTGTCACAGCAACAGCCTCCACAGCAGCTCAGTCGGATAGCATCAAGAACCATCATGTCTCACGGTACATTTTAATGAAGCTCACAGTCCATGAGCCCCGGTATTCAAATTAATACAATTCCCATTTGCTGCTTCCATGGTTTCCTTCACAAGTCTTAAGAATCCTGTGACTGTAGTTTTTGTTTTTATTTAACCTTTTGATTCTCTATTTTATTCACCACCTTAAGTATCGTGGCTAACAGCACATTCGACACAGCATTCCTTCTCCATCTGCTTCCTCAAAAACAGCTTCCAGGTCAATCGTGATTTTTGTGTGTTTGAAACCAGGTGAACAGTTAACAAATTTGCGAAGGAATGTTAGGCCTGCATCAGAACTTGAATTTAATGGGAAGCTATAAGAAGGAAAATTCCCTGCGTATACATCCCACTTGCACACAGGTAAACAAATATTTACTTAATTTTATAACAGTATTTAAATAATAAGATATTGACAGATATTTGTAATTAAAGAGCTATTGTTTACTGACGAAAAGATTCCATTCTGTGAGTTTACCACCAAACTCCAGCACACACAACAACTGAAAATGCTGGTTATAATTCCCCTTCTTCTCCTTCCTGCTGTTCATAAACAAGGCTACAGCATCCAAATCGTTGCCAATAACCAACATTTTATTTTCCAGACTGCTCAAAAACATGCAAATTTTAATTCCGGTCTGTAGAAATAAATAGATGCCATCCTACTTTCACAAAATGTGTGGTCCACTAAAGAATACCAACTTCCTGGAGCTTTTTTTTTCAATTTAAATATAAATTTAATGAAATATATTGGCATTTCATGACATATGTCTTCACTTAGACGAAAGACTGGTTTGTCTAGATTTATGAATTTTGAGGTCCAAATCACTCATCACGTCGTAGTAAGACGCCTCCATATGCACAATGCGAGCTTTCTACCACTGGAGTAGAAAGCAAAAAAAAGGAAGGAATCAAACACTTGTCATGATGTAGTAGTGACAGGCTATTTGTACTGCTGTACAGAGGGAAAATGTGGGCCCCGTCTGTCATTCTCTCAGTGGCAAATAATACTTTTTAAAGAAAATTTATTGTTTTAATATTGCTCCTTATTTCCAGATGTCACTTTAAATGTGTTTATATAACAAAAAAAGTCTTTTGAAAATGAATCCTTTCTATCAGTTACTGATTCACTTGACTACTCTGTCTCCATGTTCTGAGGGATTTATTCATCCTTATACTTGTTCTTGGTTGTAGTGTTTAAATATTTGGTTTGAGACACATTGTAACTTCATCCGTCTTCTACATGACACAATCTCACAGTTATGGAAGAAAAATAAAACAACTTTAAACACTTCAGTATTCTCCTATTCTAAAACAGCAGTCTGATTTAGTAAGAAACAGCCTTTAAGGGTAAAGGATAACAATCCATTACATGTCCCTTCTATATGACTCCTTGGTGATTATCATACCTAGTTATAGCATGAAATCAAGAAAAGTAGAGTAAGATTATAGACTCATTTGTCACTGCTATTCTTACAATGTTTCTGTTAGTTACAGGTATTGCATTGCAATTTTAATAGTTCATTTAATATTTTAGATGGTGCATGCATTGGAAAGCCAGGGTACTTGTAGCTAAGATAACATATTCATATCAAGTAGAACAGCTGGGAGAGGTAACTCAATAAGCTGCAGTGTGGTCTGGGTCATATTTTACTTGTGTGGTATTTTCATGTCTACTTTGAGTCTACAGCAGGTCCCCAAACCATGTAAAAGTTACATATTTTTCATCATTTCAACCCTTTGGTCAGAGCAAGCTTAAAATTGTTTGAACTGACTGCCTCCTGGATAGCAGATGCCTAGAGAGAACAGTTTATACAACCAGCTTATTTTCGCTTGAAAAATAATTCACAGCTGTGGAATGTTCTGAATGGAGAGCATAAACCATGGGAAGATCATCTTCCAATGAAGAATCATTAATTTTTGTTATAGTATGTTGTCATCCATGAGGAGGTAGCACAATAGGGGTTTAGTTTCTAAATTACATTTTCCAAAATCCCATGTGTGCTCATCAATAAAAAAAGTACAAAACTTAAGCAGTTTTGCTCCATATTTAAAGTCACACAGTTATCAGTAAATTCTTTCTAAGCTTCCCCAGGGTCTTAATCGATTAATATAATGAGTAGCTGGACACAATAGGTCAGGAAGGTCCCCAATCTATAGAGTAAGTTCACTACTGCCAGGGAAGTAGTAAAGATACGCAAATTGGTCACAGCAATCAGTATAGGAGAATTTAACTGTGTTCCCATTTAGCTTCAGTTCAATGAAGTACATCCCATGTGAACTTGTGCGAGGGCAGCCTTGGGCTCGGAAGTGATGACCCTATTAACACTCAATGCGGACAATTTTTTTCCTTCACTGCCCGGAATAGTAACTTGGCATAGTGAACCATTCGTTCATTGTAGAATCCATCCAATTTTCATCCCATTGATTTTAGATTACCACAAGTGCAAAATACTTCTACCATCATGGTTCAACTTTGAAGAATAACTACTAGCCTGGGTGGAGAATGATAATGTAGTAATTATGGTTTTATTTAGTGTGCAATGTACCTTTAAGAATAATACTTGTTAGGAAAGATCACATGATCTGTAGTAGTCAATAGGAGAGTAGTGCAGGCTATCTTAGCAGGCAGTGAAGGGATAGAGTTGGAGTTGAAAGCACATGTGTAGCTGCTGCTAAGTATATTGTAAATAAACTTAATGTTACCACTTAAGGAGAGTCTGCAGTTCAACTCTATTACTAATAGCACAACTCGGCCACCCTACAACAAGCTGGTGATGAGGATAAAACAGGATTGAACAGAAGAAATCAAGTTAGAAAGAAATCAGCACTGTACCTCACCCAGTGGTTGTAAATAGCAAGCTCTGTTAGAATTGAAGAAGTTGTCCCCTCTCAAAATGCCACAATTTGGGAGAATTGATCCTTTTGAACCAGCCACAGATGATTGGTCTCAATACATAGAATGCCTCAAGTTCTTTTTTCAAGCAAACGAGATAACAGGGGAAGAGAAGAGGTAAGTGATCCTCTTGAGTATTTGTAAGAGCAAAACCTGTGGTTTGATTTGAAGCTTTATGGCACCCAGTGCCCCAGGTTCAAAGAATTTTGATGAATTGGTGCACCTCATGTAGGATCACTTTCAACCCAAGCCTTCAGTCATGATGCAGATGTTCAGGTTTAATTCACGAAATAGAGCCCTGGGTGAGACAATTGCATGCTACGTGGCAAATTTCAAGCCGCTAACATAACATTGTGAGTTTGATACGACTCTGAACGAAATGCTCAGAGATCATTCAGTGTGTGGTGTGAAAGGGGACACTATTCAGAAAGATTATTGACCGAAGTGAATCTGGATTTCAAGAAGGCACTAGAGATAGCGCTGGCCATGGAAAGCGCAATAAGAGATTCACAAGCAATACAGGGTGCGCAAAATGGCACCGTACTCCACATCGGGTGGGAAACCTTTAAGCAAAAGCGACACGATAAAGCGAGACTCTGCCGAGAAGCCGGAAACAGCCCCCGCTAGCCGAAGAATAAAGAAAAATAACTTAGCAGCAAAATCGAACAATTTTAATAGAGGCGGAAACAATCAATCTTTTAGCAATTGGCAGTTTAAAAAAATTGAATGCTACCTTTGTTATAATGGACATATGATGAGGCAGTGCAAGGAAAGATTCAAGCAGACTTGTAAACCAAAAGAAGAAGCCCAATGAATTTGACAATGTAGAAGAACCTGAAACAACAAAATCTGAAAGTTGGAAAGACAGAACCAATATTTGTCACAGTGAAAGTAAATGGCAAACCTATTAAAATGGAAGTAGACATGGGAGCTTCCACTACAGTAATTGGGGAACATATCTTCATATATTTTAATAATGATGAGCATCAATTAAGTTTAGAAAAAAACAGCTGTCAAGCTAAAAACACATACAGGTGAAGACATTCAAGTGAAAGACATAAGCAGAGTAACTGCCCATTATGGAAGCCAACTAGCAAAGCTACCAGTGTTGGTATTGAGAGACAGAGGACCAGGCCTTCTAGGGTGAAATTGGCTAAGGGAAATTAACCTTGATTGGCCACTGAGATTCCAAAAGGAAGCTGGAAGCATTCCTCTTTTGAAAAAAGGAGTGTGTAAGGACTCAACAACCAGAAGAAATGCAGTCTGTCTTAAGTCAAAACCTGGAAGAACTCGAAGAAACCCTGCTTGATGACAGAGTTCGAGATGAGGTGAGCAACCTTTGTAGAGTAAAAGAAAACCTGTTGAATGACCTTCACACACTACAAGATGCCCTCAGGACAAAGTTTGTACCTCTGGAAAAGTATGAAGAGAAACAGAAAGAATTCAGCACTTCTCTGAACAAACTGAAGGATGAGTTGGCAGAGAAGACACAACAATGTTCAATTTTCCAGGAGGCAGCAATCAAATACAAAAAAGTGATGGAAGAGCTGAAGAATCAGCTAAATGAAGCCAAAGAGGCTTTGGAAGCAAAACCGCAGAATTTTCCAAGAAGCAGACAGATAATGAAATTTTGGGAGACTCAGCCACTGAGCTCAGACAAGTTGAGCTTGGACCTGAGAGAAGTCTGGCCAATAGTGAAGTCAAAAAGAAGGTTGAGATTGAAGTCTGAGCTAGAAAGAAGGTACAGAAGTACTAAGAGGGCTTTAATTCTGACAGCAAATGAATACACTTTCATACATATGTCTGGCAATCAGATCGCAGATGCCGATGCCCTTAGTCATTTTCCTTTTCAAGAAAAAGATGAGCACATCTCAGTTCCACAGGAACTTGTTTTCCTGCTACATTTCTTAGATTCCTCGCCGGCATGTGCTCGACAGATCAGGGACAAGTCGGGACACAGCTCTATGTCAAGTATGAGAACAAGTCCTACATGGTTGGTCACAGGAGCCCGTATCTGATGAAATGATGAAATACTTCAACAGAAGACATGAAATAACCAGCCAAGATAGCATCTCATTGTGGGGAGCACGAGTGCTAGTTCCTCCAAAGGGAAGGGAGCCACTTTTAATTGAACTGCACAGTGCTCACCCAGGAATTTCCCGAATGAAGACCATAGTACGCAGTTATCTTTGGTGGCCAGGGATAGATGGCGAAATAGGCAGTATGGTAAAGCATTGTGTGCAATGTCAGCAACTGCAAAAGTTG
The DNA here is from genome assembly GCF_964194155.1 of Cetorhinus maximus. Taxonomy (NCBI): domain Eukaryota; kingdom Metazoa; phylum Chordata; class Chondrichthyes; order Lamniformes; family Cetorhinidae; genus Cetorhinus; species Cetorhinus maximus. Next base: position 55,401,444 of record NC_135897.1, on the reverse strand, counting down.
CCAGTGACAGTTCCATTACACCCATAGGAGTGGTCAGGTAGACTCTGGGTGCAGTTACACATTGACTACATTGGAATTTTCCTGGGAACAATGTATCTGCTCATTGACGCCCATTCAAAATGGTTGGATGCATATGAGGTGAAGTCATCAATGTCGGGCACTACAATTGAAAAACCATGTCAGGGTTTTGCCATTCACGGACTACCAGAAGTAGTCGTTTCCGATAACGGCATGGCATTTACAAGTGCTGAATTTCAACGGTTTATCAGCCGCAATGGTGTCACTCATGTAAAAACTGCACCGTGCCATCCTTCCTCAAACAGTCTGGCTGAAAGGACGGTTCAAACATTCAAGACAGGCATAAGAAAGCTAACTGGTGATTCCTGGGCAACCAAGCTAGCACGCTTTCTTTTTCATTACAGGACTACCCCTCACACAACAACAGCTGCCACATCTGTGGAGTTATTGTTTAAACGCTGTCTCAGGATGAGATTGAGCTTAAAAGTGCCAAATTTAGAGGGGAAGGTGGAAAGGAGTCAGGGAAGCTAGAAAACTAGACATGACTGTCATAGCCGCAAGACGAAATTTACTGTGGGAGAGCAGGTACATGTGGAAAGCTTCAGGCAAAGACCAAAGTGGTTAGCAGGTGAAATAAGTGCGGTGACTGGACCTCTATCTTACCACATGGAGGTGGAAGGCCGGATCATCTGTAAACATGTAGCCCATTTAAGGAAGAGAGAGACAAATTACCAAGATATGGTTCCACCAGTGACCATGGCCGGGTCTGCGTTTCCTGTTGAGGATACTCAACCCAGGACTGACATGTCCGATGTTCCTGTAAGAGTTGAGGATACAGAACTGCAAGTGCCCACCGAAGTACCTGATGTTCAGGCAACTACGGAAAAGGAATTTCCTGACAAAGAATCTGAAGTTGTGAAGCTGCGACATTTCACACATACCAGAAAGCCATCTAAAAGGCTGAACTTGTAAATTCCTTACCCAGTGTAAATATTATGCTGTCCTAAAAAATATGTACTTGTAAATATAATATGTATAGCTGAGTTAAAGGGGGAGGAATGTAGTAATTATGTTTTTATTTAGTGTGTAATGTATCTTTAAAAATAATACTTGTTAGGAAAGATCAAATGATCTGTAGTAACCAATAGGAGAGTAGTGTGAGCTACCTCTGCAGACAATGTAGAGATAGAGTGGGAATTAAAAGCACACAGGCAGTTGCTGCTGAGTACATTGTAAATAAATTTAATGTTTTCACTTAAGGAGTGTCTGCAGTTCAACTCTATTACTAATAGTACAACTCAGCCACCCTACAACAGGTAACAATTGTGAAAATGTATTGAGGGGAAGAGAGGGATAACTGGGAGGGAGAAGAAACACCCTTTTAAAAAAGGGGAAATAAAATCCTCTTGACCATAAATCAGAAGATGATCAGAGATAGCTTTATTTGTGATTGATATGATGAAAGGCCACGTGAGATGGTAAGGTTGAGGGTGAACGTGGTCAGAGAAGTTTAAATGGGGGGGAGAGATTTAGGGAGGATAGGAGGAAAGTGCACGCAGAGGAGAAGGAGGATGATGAGTTGAAATGGAAATTAAAATCACCGCAGATGAGAATTTGCTCGATGCAGAGGCTGGGAAAGGAAAGCCCATGGTGTTAGAGGCAAGGTATTAGCATGGATAGAAGATTGACTGTCTGGCAGGAGGCAGAGAGTGGGGATAAGGCGGCCTGTGACTAGTGGAGTTCCGCAGGGGTCAGTGTTGGGACCACAACTTTTCACTTTATACATTAATGATCTAGATGATGGAACTGAGGGCATCCTGGCTAAGTTTGCAGATGATACAAAGATAGGTGGAGAGACAGGTAGTATTGAGGAGGCGGGGAAGCTGCAGAAGTATTTGGACAGGTTAGGAGAATGGGCAAAGAAGTGGCAGACAGAATACAACGTGGGGAAGTGAGGTCATGCACTTTGGTAGGAAGAATAGAGGCATGGACTATTTTCTAAATGGGGAGAGAATTCAGAAATCTGGAGTGCAAAGGGACTTGGGAGTCCTAGTCCAGGATTCTCTTAAGGTTAACTTGCAGGTTGAGTCGGTAGTTGGGAAGGCAAATGCAATGTTGGCATTTATTTCGAGAGGACTAGAATATAAAAGCAGGGATGTGCTGCTGAGGCTTTATAAGGCTCTGGTCAGAGCACATTTAGAATATTGTGAGCAATTTTGGGCCCCATATCTCAGGAAGGATGTGCTGACCCTGGAGAGGGTCCAGAGGAGGTTCACGAGAATGATCCCAGGGATGAAAGGCTTAACATATGAGGAACGTTTGAGGACTTTGGGTCTATACTCGATGGAGTTTAGAAGGATGAGGGGGGATATGATTGAAACTTACAGAATACTGAAAGGCCCGGATAGAGTGGACGTGGGGAAGATGTTTCCATTAGTAGGAGAGACTAGGACCCGAGGGCACAGCCTCAGAGTAAGAGGAAGACCTTTTAGAACAGAGATGAGGAGAAACTTCTTTAGCCAGAGAGTGGTGAATCTATGGAATTCATTGCCACAGAAGGCTGTGGAAGCCAGGTCATTGAGTGTATTTAAGACCGAGATAGATAGGTTCTTGTTTGGTAAGGGGATCAAAGGTTACGGGGAGAAGGCGGGAGAATGGGGTTGAGAAACTTATCAGCCATGATTGAATGGCGGATCAGACTCGATGGGCCGATTAGTCTAATTTCTGCTCCTATGTCTTATGGTCTTATGGTAAAACTTACAACAACAACTTATATTTTAAACAGAAACAGAAAAAGCTGGAAAACTACAGCAGGTCTAACAGCATCTGGGGAGAGAAAGACAGAGTTAACCTTTTGAGTCCGTTTTTGTTTCAGATTTCCAGCTTCCGCTGTATTTTACTTTAAGCTTCTATTTTATAGTATCTTTAATGTGATGAAACATCCCAGGCACCTCACAGGAGACAAAGGACGACACCAAGCCACATAAGGAGATATTAGGTCAAATAACGAGAAGCTTGTTCAAATGGTCGGGTTTTAGGGAGTGTCTTAAAGGAGGAAAGTAAGGTAGAGAGGTGGAGAGGGGTAGGGAGGGTATTCCAGAGTTTGAGCTCTAGGCAACTGAAGGCATAGCCACAAATGGTGGAGATATTATAATTGGGATGCAAAAAAAGACCAGAATTAGAGGAGCACAGATGTCTTGGAGGGTTGTGGGGCTGGAAAAGGTTACAGACATAGGGAAGGTCCTGCAGGCTCTGTACTATATCCCTGGCTTTTTGTGGTACATATCAATGGTTTAGACTTGAATGTAGAGGGTATGATTAAGAAGTTTCTTGATGAAACAAAAATTGGCCATGGGATTGATAATAAAAGGGAAAGCTGTAGACTGCAGGAAAATATCAATGGACCATATCAAGTTGGGTAGAACATGGCAAATGGAGTTCAATCTGGAGAAGTGTGAGGTAATGCATTTGGTAAAGGCTAACAAAGCAATGGAATGCACAATAAATGGTAGGATATCGAGGAGTGTGGAGGAACAGAAGGACCTTGGAGTGCATGTCCCAAGACCCCTGAAGTGGCTGGATGATAGATAAACGGGTCAAGAAAGCATACGGGATACTTGTCTTTATTCGCTGAGACATAGGGGAGAATTTTCCCGCCCCCTTACGCCAACGTGTAAAATGATGCACGGTGAGGTTGGGCGAGCGTCCTGATATCACCGCGCGCCATTGCGATATTTCATTGGGCAGGCGTGCAATGATCTCCAATGCACGCCTGCCATTAATTAACAGGCCACTTAAGGCCCTTGAGGTGCCAATTGATGGCGATTTTTCGATCTTCAGGTCGGCGCACGGGCGCAACGGGCAGGCGGGTAGGACACTTTTGTATAAACCTCTTCCACGGGCAGGATAAGAGGGCTCAGTGGGGTTCCAAGTGTGCCCTGTTAAATATTGATTTTTCAAAGTTACTGTTACTTGCCTGTGTGAACTACAATACTTCAAAACACATACCTGCTGCTTGGACTGGGCTCACAACCTTCAGGTCAGCACTCTGCAGTGAAGAATCTTTTTTGGGCCTGCATTTTTCAGGAAGCCTTCCCTTAGCCTGGGAATGGGAGTTGAACTCTCCACTGGAGGCACCTCTTCTGAGGAGGAAGGGAGAGCTAGAAGGGGGAGGAGGCCAAGTGTGTACATTCAGCCTCCAGGGGAGCCACCTTTGGGAGGAGAGGCGCAGGCACTAGGGGTGCAGGGCCAAGAGGTAGTCCTAGGCAGAAGGGGATGCAGAAGATGACATTATTCTGCTGCCAGGGTGTACAGGCAGCGAAACAGTTACCTCGATATGTCTGAGGTGCAGTGCCGAAGGAGGCTCCGTCTCTCAAGGGAGACAGTCAACTATATTTGTCAGATGATAGGGCCTGAGATCTCCACGAACAGTGTGGGTGGACACCCCATGCCACTGGCTCTAAAGGTCGCAGCTGCCCTCAACTTCTATGCCTCTGGCTCCTTCCAGGGCTCGGTGGATGATCTTTGCGGTGTCTCCCAATCAGCTGTCCACACTTATGTCAAGCAAGTTACAGACATTCTGTTCAGGCATGCATTGACCTTCATCTACTACCGCTGGGACTAGGCAAGCCAGACACAGTGAGCCAGGGGCTTTGCTGCGATTGCTGGCTTCCCCCGTGTCCAGGGTGCAATAGACTGTACACATGTGGCCATCAAGGCGCCAGCAGGTGAGCCCGGTGCCTTCGTCAACAGGAAGGGCTTCCACTCCATGAACGTGCAGATAGTATGTGATCACAGGATGCAGATTCTGCAAGTCTGTGCAAGGTACCCAGGCAGCTCCCTCGATGCCTACCTCCTCAGACACTCCTAGGTGCCGGGGCTCTTCAGTGCTCCAGCCCGGCTTGATGGATGGCTGCTGGGTGACAAGGACTATCCCCTCAGAAGGTGGCTCATGACACCTCTCCGCCATCTAAGAACAGGAGCTGAGCAGCGGTACAATAGGAGCCACACCTCCACAAGGGCTGCGGTGGAGAGAGCCATTGGTCTTCTCAAAATGCGCTTCCAATGCATGGACCGTTCAGGGGCCGCACTCCAGTACCCCCCAGATCATGTCCCTGTGATAGCGGTTGCATGCTGTGCTCTCCACGATCATGTGCTGGAAAGAGGGGATGCAGTGGATGAAGAAGATGTAGACGCAGTGGCTGTGGCTGCACTCAATGAGTCCAGCAGTGAGTCCGAGGATGAGCACGCACAGGGAAATGCTGAGGAGGTAGATGCTGACCCGGGCATACTCCTGGGAGGCGGGGACACCCGGGAGGCTTTAATTCAACGAACCTTCAGCTAGCCCAACACATATGAACCTCCGACAAGCCTGGGCTGCAGGCTCTATACTTGATACCTGAATGCAAAATCTGCCTGGATAGGAACATTAACTAAGGGCCTTGTTAATAAAGCTGAATGTCCCACAAATCACTCGTAACATTATTGGTAACCATCCACCTGCAGAAGAAAAGAGACACCCTCAGCCATGGTGACATGTCTGAATTTAATATTATAACAAAAGAAACTTAAGAAAACAAAATGACAAAGGTGTTAAAAATCACACCAACTCATAAAGACCTCAATGCGGGCCAACACAAAAGCACCAGTGATAAACCTGTGGTGTGCCTAAGGTGCCTTGTGTTTATGTTTTAGGGTGCTACGTCTTGGTGCTGCCCCCTTGCTGGGAGTGGTATCTGAGACAGTCTGCTGACTCTGCTGTCCTGTTGGCCTCGATGACCTTGGCGGCCGTCCTCTGGCCCGTGGAGCTTGTGCTGGCCCCGCCTGGGAGGGAGCTGCCAGTTCCACAGCTGGCATCTCCCCAGTAGTTGCAGCCTCATCGGATGCTATGGTCACTGGTAGAGGAGTGGAGGAGCTGCCGCCCTCATCCGGAGCGCCCTGAGAGGAGCCCGCAGAGATGACAGGCACCGACGTGAGGCTGGTTCGGACCTCCCTGCTCACTGTGGATGGATGGGCACCGAGCTGGGAAACTTGGTGCCCAGATCATCTCCCACACTGGCACTGCTAGTCCGAGCGCATCCTCAGGAAGCCCTGATTGGTCTCCTGGAGAAGCCTCTCCACGAGAGTCGCCATTCTCTCCATGGAGGACACATGGCACTCGGCTATGAGGCTCAATGCATCGGCGATGGTCCGCACAGACTCCTCCACCATGGACACCAAGCCAAGCATAGCCTCATGCATCTCCCCCAGATGTTCTCGCACACCCAGCCACATTTCCTGCATTTGCTGTGTCACGGACAACTCCAGAGACACATCATCAGGCACCGACTGAGCATGTGCCTGGTCCCCTGCAGTCCTCCGACTGCTGGCACCATGGGCACTCTCTGTCTCTGCCAGCTCCTCCAGTGAGTGTGAAGTGCCCTCACCGCTGTGCCCCGGGACACTAGCCGATGTTCTAATTCCCACCGAGGTGCTAGTATCTGCGCTGGTGCCTGCCTGACAGAGATGGTGTGACGCTGGAGAGTCCGAGACTTCAGGGCCCTCAGGTGTGAGAGGGGGCCCCTGCTGCTCCTCCTCCCAGCCCTGCCCCGCTGATGCTGAAAGAAAGAACAAGGACATTTGATCAGTTAATGTGGAGACAATGGCAATCTGCATCCCTGTTCCCCGGATCATTATGCGTTGAGGAGAGGGGTGCCGGGGGGAAAGCCTACCTGCTGGGTTAAGTGACCAATGCCAACATGGTACTCACCCTCCCCGAGCGCAAGAGCTCATTGAAGCGCTTGTGGCACTGGATCCACGTGCGTCGTACCACAACGTGGGAGCTCACTATCTCCGCCACATCCTCCCAGGCACATTTGGTCATGTTGGGGAGCCTCCTCCTCCTGTCCTGGGGTATGAGCACCTCCCGCCATCCTGCCACCTCCTCGAGGAGGGCAGCAAGGCAATCGTCAGAAAAACAAGGGGCACAGTGCCCCCCTGCCCTACCCTCCTGCCTGGCCTGCTCAGCAGCAGCGCTCTGGGGAGCCCTTCCACTAGCCATGATTCACAGCCTTTGAAAGGCTGCAGCAGCTTTTTAAAACAGGCCTCCGGGTCGCCATTGGACCCAGTGGTCATTGCAGTCCCGCCGCCGCCCGCCCACTCCCGCTGTCCTCAGGAGCCGTGATTCACGCCTTAATTGGCCTGTCCAGGTAAAATGGCAGCACAGACCCGGGTGGCGATCGGGTCCATGGCCGCTCCCACTCTGGCCACCCGCCAGCCAGAAAATTCTGCCCATTGAATACAAGAGCAGGGGGAGGTTATGCTAGTTGGGCCATAACTGGAGTACAACACAGAGTTCTGCGCACCATACTGGAGGAAAGATGCGTATGCATGAGAGAAGGTACGAAGGAGATTTAGGAGGATGTTGCCTGGGCTGGAGAATTTTAGTTAGGAGGAAAGAATGGATAGGCTGGGCTGCTTTGGAAAAGAGGAGGCTGAGGGAAGACCTAAATGAAGTGTATAAAATTATGAGGGGTCTAGATATAGTGAATAGGAAGGCCCTATTCCATATGTTGAGGGGTCCATAACCAGGAGGCATAGATTTAGGGTAAGAGGTAGGAGGTTTCGATGGGATCCTATGGGAAATATTATCACTCGGATAGTGGTGGGTATCTGGAACTCACTGCCTTAAAGGGTGGCAGAGGCAGAAACCCTCGTAACATTTAAAAAGCACTTGAACGTGCACATGAAGCGTCATGACCTACAAGGTTATAGACCAAGAGCTGGATAGTGGGATTAGGCTGGATGGCTACTGGTCAGTTGACATGAATGCTATGGGCTAAAGGGCCTTCTTCTGTAAACTTCTATGATCCCATGATTCTATGACAGTGTTTCTTCTTCATCAGCATCCTGCTTCTCTTGCACTTCACACTCACTGCTCATCCAGTGCTCACTGAGTTGGTAGTTCTAGGACACCTAAAAGGATAAAGACACAACATAGGGTTTGAGTGAAAGAGTGTCAGGGATGAAAGATTAGCATATTTACACCATCCACATTTTGTAAATCAGAGGTGATTGTGGGAGGAGGGAAAAGTGGGATTTGTGATTAGGTGGGAGCATACTGTCATCGTCTATGTTTTCATCACCTTTGCTAGCCACAGCCTCAGTGGAGTCGGGCGGAGTTGGGTGGGGTCTCAGGCAGCCATGCAACGCACTAAACTCTGGCCATCCAAAGTGGTGGCCAGTACTATCTGGGATGCGTTAAGGGTCCTCCAGACTTAACCAAGAGAGGTTGTTAGAACAGCCAAGCTAACACACACATCTCTCTCTTTCATCCTGCAGCAGGAGTACATCGGGAATATGGAGTCTGGTGACCTAACTGTAAGCCTCATGGCTTATAGAGAGTAGAGATGAAAGAGAAGACAGTGACAGAAGCACCTGGCTGGTTAGAGGGAGGACCAGCACCCTCAGGAAAAAGGGGCAGCTGGGGGTCCCCGTGCCACTGAAGAGCCACAGCAAGCCATCGCTGGTCACCGCCTAGCTAGACCCAGGGTCTGTAGATGCTGCCTTTCGTTCCTACAGACGATGAAGAACCAATGTCACCAAAGACTGCGCATGTCCAGGGAACTGGTCGGTCACATCTGCCAACTGCTGCAGGATTTGGCGCCTCAGCGACATGGAGGACATCGACTGCCCATGGCCGTAAAAGTGACAGCAGTGCTCAATTTTTACGCCAGTGGCTCCTTTCAGAGCTCCACAAGTGACCTCTGTGGGGCATTGCAAACCTCCACTCACAAATGCATCTATGAGGTTACATAATTATCTTCTCAAGGGCACACAACTGTGCATTTCGCCTGGGACCAGGAAAGGCAGGAATCAAGAGCACTGGGATATGCCCAAAACTCAGGTTTTCCACAGGTGCACGGTGCCATCGACTGCACTCATGTGGCAATCAGATCTCCATGGCAACAAGCAGTCAACTAAGTCAACCGTAAGGGCTTCCATTCCACGCTGAATGTGCAGCTGGTGTGCAACCACTACAAATGCATCCTGCAGGTCTGCACTCAGTTCCCACGAAGCGTCCACGATTTCTACATTCTCAGTTGGTTTCAGATCCCTGACGTCTTCCAGGGTCCACAGAGGCTGCAAGGATGGCTCCTCAGGGACAAGGGCTACCTGCAGAGGGTTTGGCTGATGACACCGCTGCGGCAGCCTCAGACTGCAGCAGAGCCAAGGTACCACGAGGCTCATGCTGCAACTTGCACCTTGGTGGAGCAAACCATCGGAATGCTAAAAATGAGGTTCTGGTGCCTGGACCAGTCTGGTGGAGCCCTGCAAATATAGTCCACAGAGGGAGTCAGGCATCATCATTGTCTGCTGTGCCGTTTACAGCCTGGCGCTGCAACGGGGAGAGGAGCTGTCTGAGGAGGAGATGAATGAGCTGTATGTCTCCTCTGATGAGGAGAACATCGATGGGGATAAGGGTGAGGAGGTCCTTGAAGGCGAGGATGATGACGATGAGGCAATCGCACTGGCCAGACGAGGTAGGCGCACTTGGGAGGCTCTCATAGTTGCTAGATTTATGGAGGATGGTGACGACATGCAGTGAGGAGACATCGTAGATCATAGAATCACAGAATTCTAACAGCCCAGAAGGTGGCCATTCGGCCCATTGTGTCTTCACCGGCTTTCCAAATGAGCATTATGACCTAGTGCCATTGCCCTGCCTTTTCCCCATACCCCTGCACATTGTTCCTATTCAAATAATCATCTAATGCCCTCTTGAATGCCTCAATTGAACCTGCCTCCACCACACTTCCAGGCAGTGCAGTCCAGACCTGAACCACTCACTGCGTGAAAAAGATTTTTCTCACATCACGTTTGCTCTTTTGCAAACCACTTTAAGTCTGTGCCCTTTCGTTCTATATAGATCCTCACATTGCATCTGCGAATGTTTAACTCCAGTCTGGCTGATGGCAGTGCACATACTCTCAGTGATAAGGCTGCCATGGAGACTCAGCAGAGGCCTTAATAGTTGCTTGATTCCAGGAGGATGATGACGACATGCAGTGAGGACACTGCATAGATCTTCACATAGTCCCTGTGAATGTCTGACTCTTGACTGGCTGAGGGTACCTCGCTTGCGCTCTGTGATCAGAGTCATATCATGGAGACGCAGCGATGAAACTTTAAATGCACCTGATCCTTTGTCAGCCTTCAGCACCTGACCCCTTCAGGAGCACAGTGTCACCGGTCACAGATGCTGAAGAGGTGGGAGCCTCAAAGGTGCTGATAGCACACAGAGAGAATGACGGAACTCTGTGACGTCTGCCCACGACTTTCTGGCAGCAATGACAAGCACCATCGAGGTGCAGGCATCACTAATGTGTCCAGGGAGTGTGAAGCCGGACAATCACTTTGCTCTGAAGGCTGCACAAAGCACAGGGAAGAGGCCCTTGACTGAGACACCTGCCTTTATCTTGTGCAGGAACCAAGGTTTCACATCTGAGTGACACAAACACTGCTCATCAGAACAAGGAGCCACAGGCAGAGAGACATTCTTGGAAGTTTATTTACAATAGTGAACATTATGTACAAGTGATTAACACTCATGTCCAGGATGTGCAACTACATCTTCTTAAGGGCCTGGCCAAGTTGGCCATCAACAGGTCCAGGCAGCGGGCGATCGACGGGGGAGTCCCGCCCGATTGTTTGTCCCTCTTCCGCAGCTACATTCGCGGCCGGATGTCCCTGGAAAGGGAGCACGCGGTGTCTGCCGGCACCATCGAGGCCATCCGTGCCCGGTGGGCACCGCGGGGACTGGGGTGTTTTGTTGACCCCTTTAATCACATCTTAGTTTGATGTTTGTAAGGTTCCTTTAAAGTTTTTCCTTGATTTTACAGCTGACCTCACTTAGGGGCTGTGCTTGATTTCTCCCTTGTTTTTGTTAATTTAGTTTATTGTTTTGACTCAAAAGAGTTACATCTTCTTAAGGGCCTGGCCAAGTTGGCCATCAACAGGTCCAGGCAGCGGGCGATCGACGGGGGAGTCCTGCCCGATTGTTTGTCCCTCTTCCGCGGCTACGTTCGCGGCCGGATGTCCCTGGAAAGGGAGCACGCGGTGTCTGCCGGCACCATCGAGGCCATCCGTGCCCGGTGGGCACCGCGGGGACTGGGGTGTTTTGTTGACCCCTTTAATCACATTTTGGTTTAATGTTTGTAAGTTTCCTTTAAACTTTGTCCTTGGTTTTACAGCTGACCTGAATTAGGGGCTGTGCTTAAATTCTCTCTTGTTATTGTTAATTTAGTTAATTGTTTTGACTCAAAAAGAGTTACATCTTCTTAACACCTGACTGTTTGTCCCTCTTCCGGGGCTACGTTCGCGGCCGGGTGTCCCTGGAGAGGGAGCACGCGGTGTCTGCTGGCACTCTCGAGGCCTTCCATGCTCGGTGGGTGCCGCGGGGACTGGGGTGGTTTATTGACCCCTTTAATCACATTTTGGTTTGATGTTTGTAAGTTTCCTTTAAACTTTGTCATTGGTTTTACAGCTGACCTGACTTAGGGGCTGTGCTTGATTTATCCCTTATTTTGTTAATTTAGTTTAATTGGTTGACTCTAAAAGAGTTACATCTTCTTAACACCTGACTGTTTGGCCCTCTTCCGCGGCTACATTCGCGGCCGGGTTTCCCTGGAGAGGGAGCACGCGGTGTCTGCCGGCACTCTCGAGGCCTTCCATGCTCGGTGGGCACCGGGGGGACTGGGGTGTTTTATTGACCCCTTTAATCACATTTTGGTTTAATGTTTGTAAGTTTCCTTTAAACTTTGTCCTTGGTTTTATAGCTGACCTGACTTAGGGGCTGTGCTTGATTTATCCCTTATTTTGTTAATTTAGTTTAATTGGTTGACTCCTAAAAGAGTTACATCTTCTTAACACCTGACTGTTTGGCCCTCTTCCATGGCTACGTTCGGGGCCGAGTGTCCCTGGAGTGGGAGCACGCGGTGTCTACCGGCACTCTCGAGGCCTTCCATGCCCGGTGGGCACCGGGGGGGCTGGGATGTTTTATCGACCCTCTTAACCACATTTTGATTTGATGTTTGTAAGTTTTCTTTAAACTTTGTCTATGGTTTTACAGCTGACCTAACTTAGGGGCTGTGTTACCTTTATCCCTTATTTTGTTAATTTAGTTTAATTGTTTGACTCTGAAAGAGTTACGTCTTCTTAACCTTCCTCATATTGCCGCTACATCTTGGTGCACCCCCGATATCCACAGTGGAGGTGGAGGGAGCCTGCTGACTGCATCACCCTGTCCATGATGACCTTGATGGGCTTCCTCTGGAGGACCCCGGCCTGCTTTTGGCAATCTACTGTGTGGCAGTGGCAACCTCCTTGGCTGGTGGAGCTGGAGCTGCTGGGGTCATAGAAAGAGGGGATTTGGGTGGCTGAACACTCCCGGATGGATGGCCCTGGGGTGTGCACCTACTGATCCCCCTCCCTATGGGTGATCGAGGGCGCCTGGCTTCTCCTTGTGGAGAAGGGGAAGCTGGATTGAGATCAAGCTGCCCCACATCCCTCTGATGTTGACACTGCTGGAGGCCAACTATGGCATCAGCGATGGAGTTCAGCCCGCAGCAGTGCAGGACCGGTGTCCTGGACCAAGGACTCCATGGCAGCCACCATCCTACCAGTGTGACCTCAGTGCGTAGGCATGCTGGCACTATCACCTCAGACTGAAGGCAGATGGACTCTTTCATCGTGCTTTGCAATCTGAGGAGTGCAGCGGACATCCCTTCCTGATGTTCCTGAGCTTGCCTTTACAGCTCCAGCAACTGAGGTATGACTGAGCCCAGAGGCTCCTCATCTGACTCGGACTCAGCAGATTTCTAGCCTCCAGCAGTCCTTCAAGTAACCTAGGAAGACCCTGCCATTGCCTGCTGTGCATCAGATAGAGAGATGTGGGCACCAAACTTTGATCCTGAGGCTACTCTAGAGCTAGGTCCCACTGAAGTGTGTGTCTCTGCGCTGGTGGAGGGTGTGGGTTAGCGCTGTGATGGGTCTTCAATGAGGGTGTCATCAGATTCTTCTTCTGAGGTGTCTTTGAGGCTTGATTGGAGGCCCTGAGTCATGGACCCCTTCGACAATTTCCCAGATGTGCCTGCAAAAGCAAGGAGAGATAATTAGTGCATGGCAGGGGCCTATGAAACAGGACACATCACTCACAGCATCTGTCCGATCACAGTCCAAGCACAGTCTGATCAATGTTGCACTGCTGGATCCTCCCTTGGTAGAGCACCACCGACCTCACCAATGGCACAGAACTGGTCCAGATCTTCGACGGCCAGCTGGATGACTCTATTTTCAAAGTTCGTGAGGACCTTGATTTCAGGCATTCCTCCATCAGTCTGCGACCTCTCCCTCTTGTGTGCCAGCTTGTCCTGCATGAATTAGGATGGAGAGAGTGTAAGCAGGATGCCTACCAGGCCAGATGATAAGTACGCTTGGCATGTGTGGATGGTGAGTGGTTCCATGGATGGGATGAGGGCAATGAAGATGTGTGTAAGAGAGTGAATGGTGATGTCCCTTGAATTGGCAGAGTGAAGTCCCTGTGGATTTGTGAGTGAGTGAGTTGAGAGTGATGAGAAGAGTGACCTACCCTGGTGGAATGGAGATCATTCATCCTCGATTGCCACTGGGTGACTGTCCTCTTTTGCAGGGCCATGTCCTGTATGCTGCAGTCCTGCTCTGGAAGTTGAGAGGTGTGCGAAGGTCTGCATTTTAAATATGGTGCCCAGTGTGAGGAAGCAGCGAGGTGATGGCATGGCAGGTGGATGAGAGCCTGCCCGCCATAAAAACAGCATGGTTCCTGGGAATGCATAATTAATGAGGCGGGATTGGGACGCTATCACGTGAAAAGCAGCCATTGCGGCCGGTGGGTAAAATGCCCTTTTTCCTGCCCACTACTGCATTCAGTGCAAATCTAGGATGATTGTGATGTGTGAGTCCAGTGGGTCATTTGCAAGGTCATGACATGTGAATGTGCATTCATTGATTTTGACCACACATGCAAGATCATTGAACTCTTTGCAGCACTGCATTCAGATCCTGGGGCTGGATTGCTGGCATTGATCACAATGTCTACCTTGTACTACTTAATGTCTGTCTGCAGGGCCTCCTCGCACTGTGAGAGAAGAGGATCTCTCTCCCCTGTCCAACTCCTGCACCAAGACCTTTAAGTGCTGCATCAGAGAACTTTGGAGCATGCTTTCAGGTGTTTTATGCCATTTTCTTGCTGCTCAGTGACTCTTCTGTAGCCAGTTTCATTGCTTCCCAATCCTGACCAATATTCACCCCCAATTAAGATTACAAAAACAGATCACCTGGTCATTAACACATTGCTGTTTGTCTAAACTTGTTGTTAGCAAATTGGCTGCCATTTTGTACAACATTTATTGTAAGAAAGTCCTGGACTGTCAAGCAGACAGATGTGCATTATCCTCAATTTATGAAGATAGTAGCGGGCTTGTTTCTTGAGCTACTGCAGTCCTAACGGTAAAGGTGCTCCCACAATGTTGCTTAGTAACTGTTTAATACAAATGGGTAGCTGGGCCACTTCAGATTGCAGTTCCAATGGCACATTGGTAAGATAGGATTATTTTAAAAAGCATAGTGTTACAATTTGGGGAAGGTGGTGGCATAGTTGTAATGTTGCTGGACCAGAGACCAGAGATCCAGGCTAATGCTCTGGGAACATGGGTTCAAATAGCACCAGGTGGAAGTTGAATCAATTAATAAATGTGGAATATAAAGATAGTCTCAATAATAGTGACCATGAAACTATCACATAAAAAAACATCTGGTTCATTAATATCCTTTAGGGAAGGGAATCTGCTGTCCTTACCTGCTCTGGCCTACATGTGACTCCAGGCTCTTAACTGCCTGCTGAAATGGCCTGGGTAAGCCACTTAGTTAATAGGCAATTAGGGATGGGCAACACCTGCTGGTCTTGCCAGTGATACCCAGGTCCCATCAAAGAATTTTTTAAAATGAGGTTTATAAGATTATTATGCTTTGGGACTGTGTCTTTAAATTGAAGAGGTCATGTGACCTGCGGTGATGTCTGCCTGATAAAAGGTTTGGTTGATGGGGCTGTTAAAGGTTAAATGAAGGCCTACATTGTTGTACTGGGAGAAAGGTGCAAGGTATTCACACTTATGGATAGTGGTGAAGGCAGCTGTGATGCCGCTGGACAGACTATGAGTCTCCAAGTTCCAGAAAAATGTTAAGAATGTCAGGTTGTAAACAGTTGTGCTTTAAACTTTCCCTTTAGTTCAGCGATGAAGGAGCGTTAAGCTCTCAATGATAGTTAATCAGCATTCTAACTAGATACAAGGTCCATATAATTCATGTTGCCATGCGGAAGGGTGCAGGGAAAGTCATGATACAGATTGAATCACAGGCTTTCCTAAAATATGACAGGCAGGTGGGTTAGTCTGACAGGGTCAGAGAGAGAGAGAGAAAGAGAGAGAGAGCAGCCAAAGACCGAAAGTCTCTATGGTTCACCAAACTATATTGGGAGTGGGAGATCGCACTTGGGTTGGAAAGACCAAATTTGTGAGGAATTCAAATAAAGCTGGAAGATTTGCCTAGCTTACGCTAGAGGGAGGATCTCCAGTACTGCTGTCATCGTGAGGAACAGTTCTGGGGTTAGAAGTTACCAAGCTGATAAAGTTAAAGAACAGAAGTAAACACTCAGGAGCTTTCTACTTCTCTCTACTTCCGAAGGAGAGCATATTGGACTTGAAATGTTAACTCTGTTTTTCTCTCACCGCAGGTGCTGCTGGACCTGCTGAGATTTTTCCGTTTTTTTCTGTTTTTATTTCAGGTTTCAAGCATTCACAGTTTTTTGGCTGCTGGATTAGAAGTTGGGCCTGCCGCCCCCGGAACAAATGTAGAGCCTGCCGGGTGCAGAGCTGGCTGGGCGGAAGGCCTGCCTCTGTGCCCTGACACGGTGTTGCATTAAATATATAAAAAAAGAGCAGAACAAAAAACAGCCCTCCAGCCACCACACTCACCCTCCTTCCACACTTCCTATTCCCCAACCTATGCTACCTCATCTCCCCCACCCACCCCCCATGGCCCCTCATACCCCTATGCCAACACATGTCCCTCTACCCAAACCATAGCCCCTCATACCTTCATGCTAACACATGCCTTTCTACCTAACTGGGTGGCCCCTCATACCCCCACTATGGCAACACATGCCCCTCTACCCAAACCCATGGCTCCTCTAAACCCCATGCCAACACATGCCCCTCTACCCAACCCCATGGCCCCTAATGCCCCCATGCCCCCCACATCCCCATGACCCCTAATGCGTCTATGTCAATTTAGTGTCAACTCATGCCAATCCATTCCCCACCCACTACCCTTTGCCACTGCATTTGTATCCTTTGAAAGCTCCTTGACACCTTTGACAGTTCCTTGATAGCTTGACAGTTCTTTTTGACAGTTCATGGACAACTAGACGGTTTCTTGACAGCTAGACAGTTCTTTGACTGTTCCTTGACAGCACGCCAGTTCTTTGACAGCTAGATAGTTCCTTGACAGCTAGACTATTCTATGATAGCCAGACATTTCCATGATAGCTTGACAGTTCTGTGACAGCTTGACAGTTCTAATGAGTTTATGCACCTCCTACACACAATCATGTTTACTTTTAACAATCCAAAAGGAGCCTTACCTCCCCAAAGATTGCTTTACCTCTCCCAAAGGTGTCCTGGAACCATATCTAAAGGGGTACCTTACCTCTCCATATCCCGGCTATCCAAACAAATCCACCAAGTTCAGACCTCTTCTTACTTGGTCTAATCAGCTTACTTCCTGGATTACTAAAATCCCACTTCAGCAGAGGCAGCTAATGTTTTAAGTAGCTAGCTGTCTCCGTAAGTGATGCATGTGTGAACCCTGGCCTCACTGCACTCCAGACCCTGCAAAAATGGGACATGCTGTGTTCGGGGGACAGGACTTAGAATTTTTGGCCATTTACAGAACTTTTGCCCGATGGAGAGGCTCTGCATCATGGAGAAAATCTGGGCCACAATCTTATCATTGATGGTGACAAGCATTCTGATCTAAATTCTATTGTAACTTGGTGCTGAACAAAACAAATGGTTTAAATTTATACAAATGGCAGTTATAAGACTTTGTAAAGCCATAATCACTATTATGTAGGAAGGAGCTATTGTTAGAAAATGGTTTTACAATACAATTAAAATACAAAACTGGATCATATATATTTAATGGGTGAGTGGGAGATGTTGAATTATTTAGGAGTCTTCAGTCTGTTGTACTTGCAGCATAGCTAGCTGTTTAGATGAGGGACTAATTTGAAGTCCATGACCCCAGTGACAACCCATTCACCCTTGTGACAAAGCTTGAAATCATTCTATCAATTAATGGCTGACAAACTGTCCACCATCATTGAATTAAAGCTGGGAGAACCAGAGGTAGGTTAGTATTATCATTATCACAGTACAAACAAGTAGTATCAGGCAGGAGAGTAACCTTTCCCCTCTTAATGATGGTGTGTGACAAGTTTAGATGGATATTTCGGAACTCACTTCTTGCCAAGGAGCCAGAGGGAGTAAGGTTTCATCATTCATTTTTACCAATTGGCCTCTCAGTAATGAACACTCAATACCAATGGAAGTGAATATAATGAAGCTGTACTTGGCTCCTTTGAACTGAATGTCCTCAAGGTTCTTATTTTTAAAAGACGTTTCATGACAAAGTGTTTGGTCAGCCTTTTTTTGTTAGGAGAAGGGGAAGAACCATGAATGGATTCCATCCCAATGGCATTATTTTCAAACAATCCACAAACACATTTCAGCTTAAATTATGTCAGAATGTCTTGTATTCATAGCACACGAAACAAAAAATGTTTGTTACCCACTTTTCATGGAGACAGTACTCCTTGAAATAAGTTAGGGGTAAAGAAACAATAAACATAATTTTGACATTGAAATCTTTGCATTCCGCATAAATGTTTATAAAATTCCTGTTTTAATTGGCTCCAGTATATTACAAAGAACATTTCTCAGTATTTTCTTTGGTGTCTAATTGCATTTCCTCCTCCCATTATCCCACTATTTGCAGCAAAGCTTTCAGCTCCCACAAATTCACTCTCTAAACCTTTGTATCCCTCCCCCATCCTCTCCATCTTCAAAAACCTTCTCAAAAACTACCCGTCACCAGGTTTTCAGGCACTCTTTCTTCTTACTCAGCATCCATTTCCTTTATCCATTTGTGAAGTGCCTCTAAATATTTATTTTATCTCACCCCTGCCCTTGAGAGCAAAAGGACGGTTACAGTTGCTTCTGCTTCTTCTACTTTTGTTGTGTCGGCATCACAGACTATCACAGAATCACAGAATTGTTAGAGCGCAGAAGGAGGCCATTTGGCCCATCGTGTCTGCACCAGCTCCCTGAATGAACAACTTGCCTAGTACCATTCCCCTGCCTTCTCCCTATAACCCTGCACATTCTTCCTTTTCAGATAAGAGTCTAATTCCCATGTGAATGTTTCAATTGAACCAGCTTCCACCACATTCTCAGGTAGTGCATTCCAAATCCAAAACACTCGCTGCATAAAAAAGTTTCTCCTCTTATCGCTTTTGCTTCCTTTACTAATTTAAATTTGTGCTCTCTCGTTCTCGATCATTTCATGAGGGGAACAGCTTCTCCCTATCTACTCTGTCCAGGCCTCATAATGATTTTGAATACCTCTATTGAATCTCTTTTCAGCCTTCTTTTCTCTAAGGAAAACAGTCCTAACTTCTCCAGTCTATCCTCATAACTGAAGGTCCTCATCCCTGGAACCATTCTCGTGAATCTTTTCTGCACCCTCTCCAATGCCTGCACATCCTTCCTAAAGTGCAGCGCCCAGAACTGGATGCAATACTGGAGGCGAACTAGTGGCTTAGGTAAATTCAACATAGCCTCCTTACTCTTGTACTCTCTGCTCCTATTAATAAATCCCAGGATACTGTATGCTTTATTAACTGATCTCTCAACCTGTCCTGCCACCTTCAATGATTTATATACATATACACCCAGGTTCCTCTGCTCGTGCACCACCTTTAGCGTTGTACTCTTTATTTCCTATTGTGTCTCCATTTTGTTCCTACCAAAATGAATCACTTCACACTCCTTTGCATTGAACTTCATCTGCCACTTGTCCACCCATTCAAGGTGTAATGAGTAGTGTGCCACACAGAGTGCTGGGGTCTGAACTTTTTACAATTTATATAAATGACTTGGATGAAGGGACCGATTGTATTGTTGCTAAATTTGTTAATGATATAAAGATAGATAGGAAAGTAAGTTGTAAAGAGGACATGAGGAGGATACAAAGGGATTTAGATAGGTTAAGTGAATGGGCAAAGAACTGGCAAATGACGTATAATGTGGAAAAATGTAAAATTGTCCATTTTGGTGGGAAGAATACAAAATAAGCATATTATCTAAATGGTGAGAGATTGCAGAGCTCTGAGATGCAGAGGGATCTGGGTGTCCTAGTGCATGGATCACAAAAGGCTAGTATGCAGGCACAAAGAGTAATTAGGAAAACTAATAGAATGTTATTGTTTATTGCAAGGGCAATTGAATACAAAAGCAGAGAGGTTATGCTTCAGTTGTACAGGGCATTGGTGAGACTACATCTGGAGTATTGGTCTTCTTATTTAAGGGAGGATGTAAATGGGTTGGAAGCAGCTCAGAGAAGGTTTAATAGGCTAATATCTAGAATGGGTGGGTCATCTCATGAAGAAAGATTGGACAGGCTAGACAGGTATCCACTGGAATTTAGAAGTGTAAGAGGCAACTTGATTGAAGCATATAAGATCCTGAGGGGTCTTGTCAGGATGGATGTGGAAAGGATGTTTCCCCTTTTCGGAGAATTTAGAACCAAAGGTCACTGTTTAAAAATAAGTGGTTAGCCATTTAAGACAGAGATAAGGAGAATTTTTTTCACTCAGAGAGTTGTGAGTCTTTGGAACTCTCTTCCTCACAAGGTGTGGAAACAGTGTTTGAATATTCTTAAGGCAAAGCTAGATAGACTCTTGATAAGCAAGGGGGTGAAAAGTTATCAAGGGTAGGTGGGAATGTGGGTTTGAGGTTTCATTCAGATCAGTCATGATCTTATTGAATGGTGGAGCAGGCTCAAGGGACCAAGTGGCTTACTCCTCGTGTGCTTGTATATATGTTCGTATGTCAACCAACTTGTCCATGTTCCTTTGAAGTTCTACACTATCCTCCTCACAGTTCACAACGTTTCCAAGTTTTGTATTGTCTGCAAACCTTGAAATTGTGCAATGTACACCAAGATCTAAGTCATTAATATATATCAGGAAAAGCAAGGATCCCAACACTGACCCCTGGGGAACTCTACTACCAACCTTCCTCCAGCACGAAAAACATCCATTGAACATTATTCTCTGTTTCCTGTCACTCAGCCAATTCCTTATCCAGGTTGCTACTGTCCCTTTTATTCCATGAGCTATAAGTTTGCTCATAAGTCTCTTGTGCGGCGTTGTATCAAACACCTTTTGAAAGTCCATAAAGACCAAATCAACAGCATTACCCACATCAACCCTCTCTGTCACCTCTTCAAAAAACTCCTGCAAGTTAGTTAAACGTGATTTTCCCTGAAGAAATCCACGCTTGCTTTCCTTAATTAACACACATTGGTCCATGCGACTATTAAATTTTTCTTGAGTTATTGTTTTTAGAAGTTCCCCCACCACCGAAGTGCCTGTAGTTGCTGGGCTTATATTTACACCCTTTTTTGAACAATGGTGTAACATTTGCAATTCTCCAGTTCTCTGGGACCAACCCTGAGTCTAAAGAAGACTGAAAAATTATGGCCAGTGCTTCCCTCAGTATCCTTGGATGCATCTCATCCAGTCCTGGTGCCTTATCAACTTTAAGTTCAGACAGCCTATCCAATACCTCCTCCTTTTCAATTTTAAATCCATCTAGTGTCTGTATTACCTCATCTTTCACCATGGCCTGTGTAGCATCTTCTTTGTTTGGAAAGACAGATGCAAAGTATTCATTTAGTACCTCAGCTATGTCCTGTGCTGCCCTGTGTAAATCCCTTTTTTTTTCCAAATAGGCCCTACTCCTACTTTTACCAACATTTTAATATTTATATGCCTATAGAAGACCTTTCGATTCCCTTTTATGTTAGCTACCAGTCTCTTTGCATACTCCGTATCTCTGCCTGTCTTATTTGCTTCTTCATCTCTCCTCCGAACCTCCTGTATTCAACTTGGGCTTTCGATTGTATTTTCTACCTGACACCTGCCACAAACACACTTTTTCTTCTTTATCTTAATTTATATCTCCTTTGTCATCCAAGGAGCTCTGGATTTGTTTGCCCTACTTTTCCCTTTTGAGGGGATATACTTTGACTGTGCCCAAATCACCTCTTTGCAGGTAGCCCTTTGTTCAGCTGCAGATTTTCCTGCCAACCTTTGGTTCAAGTCTATCCAGCCCAACTCTGTTCTTACCCCGTTGTAGTTGGCTTTCCCCAAGTTAATTTTTCTTACTCTGGACTGTTCTTTGTCCTCTTCTATAGTCAGCCTGAATCGTATGATATAATGATCACTGTCCCCTAAATGTTTTCCTACTAACATTCCGATTCCGCCAACATTTATGTCTGTGGTCATCAATGTGATAATAATGAGATAATCTGATTTTTGTGATGCTGATTGAGGGATAAATATGAGGTGAGTGATGGTGGAGCAAGGGAAAAGGGAATTATAAGTGTTGAATTGGCAGGTTAAAAGTGAAGAGCGGGAGCAATGAGATGGTAGGAAGATAGATGAGTGGGTGAAGTGGTAGAGATAAGATGGGAGCAAGTGGGTGGGGAAGCATGAGTGATTAGAGCGAACAAGAAGGAAGGGAGTTACTGAGGCCACATTTTCTGAGCAATCCTCAGCCCAAACAGCCTGCATTTATGGTTGGCTCCTTTCCCTGCCACAGTATGCCACAGCATCTCCCACCTGAAAGGAAAGAGGAAAAGAAAAAGAGAGAACAACAAGAATGTGAGAGAAGCAGAAGAGAAGAGACTGACAATTAGGCATTGGAGCCGCCTAGGAGAGTTCTATGAATTATTATGTTCAATGATATCAGGGAATGACTAGTAATAGATTAAAAATCTTAATCTATGTGCATTTCCCATCAACTTTCGCCATTATAAAGTCAGTTGCCCACAGTAACAACTGTAATCACACATCCCCAATGGAAGGGTCACAGCGCCAGCACTGGCTATAGGCCATAATTACACTGTGACAAATTTATATGGGCAGTTTCCATATATGTCAATGTAGAAATTTATGTGGCGGGAAAATAACGACAGATGTATGACTTTAAAATAGGAATGAATACTTACGCGCACACTGATCCAATTAGCCCTTTCTTATTATAGTACACACATTTGGAAGTGATCATTACTGCCAACACTGCTGATTCATTAAGAAATATATTAATTTTGTTGAAATTTGTGAAATTTGCTTGTACAAAAGAGAGGGACATAATTATGCTCATGCTCGCTCTCTCTCCCTCCCCTTTCTATACATTTGAACCATGTACATTAAATTATTAATGGAATTGTAGGTATTGGCAATGCTGAACTATTGACATGTACAGATGTAGAAATGCAAAGGAAGAGTGAAATCAGACTGTCAGTTGTATGAAATAGGCTAAGAATGAATTGGCAGCCTGCTTTACATCACTCCACACTATTGACTTCAATAGAAAATAAATTGTGGCATACTGTAAAATAGGCATACCTATTCATTATTTTCTGCTGCTGGTGAAGTCTAATTTCATCCCCATTGTTTCTTAAAAAGAGGAGGCAAATGGGCCTTGAATCCTCTGAAGGGAGCTCAGCAAAAACAATTTGAGAATCTCTGCTGTACAGCATAGGGAGCTAAGAGAGGAAGGCTTGCAATTACATAATGCCATTCAGAACCTTAGCTTTTTACAACCAGTGGGTAGCTACAAGGGCAGGTAGAAAGAGAAGAAAGAAAAACAAAGAAATTTACAAAGTTTAATAGCTGTCATAAAAGATTTAATAATTTGTAAGAATCTCTGACTACATTTTAAGATGCAGGAGGAGAAATTGGCTTGTGTAAGCACTATGTCCATTCTCTGGGAGCAGATGACACTGTGGGCCACTACCTGCATGGCTTACATGGCTTTCCTCATTGATATTATTGAAGAAACCTGCAGAAGCTGCACAGGCAATGCCAGCAGTGCTAAATGTCTACAAAGAACAACCACAGCTTGCGTATAGCGCCATTTTAAATGATGTTACACGAACAAATTATTCACCTGCACAATCTTTAAGAAAAAGCATTCAACAAAATATTTATTTCAATTAAAAAATCATATGACACGTTGACCCATATTGGCAGTCATTTCGTGGAATCCTATGAGACCTTGGGGGCTGGATCCAGGACTGGAAGGGAAATCTGAAAGGTATCAGGTCGGTGGGCTGATGCTTTCCCACCTCTGGCGGGAAGTGGCTACCTGCCGTATGGAGGCAATTAGCCTACTTGTGGCAATTAACTGGCCACTTGGGGGCCTGTTTGGGGACCGCACTGGGATCTTACTAGCAGCAGACAGGTCCCACACTGCAGGCGAAGCACAGCAGATCCTTGCTGGCAGATTCCTGGCAGCAGGCCATGGTCCAGAGAGGCCTCCTTTATTTATCACACCCCACCCCGCATCGCCTCTCAGGGCCGCTTCTGCCACAGGAAAACAGCTGTAGCTGCACGCCAGCCTATGGAGAGGATTCCCTCAACAATGTTGGCTTGGCAGCTATGGTCATGAATAATTTTAATAATTTTATATATCTTCCAAGGGGGCCTTTCAATTGAAGAGGTGCCCCAGGTTTCCCTGCCTGCCACAGCAGCACCCACCTTTGGGGTTGCCAGCAGGACTTTGCTGTGGGCCCTTCTAGTGGGCCAGTTGGATGTCTGTTCCGCTTGCCATCCTTAGCTGGATGGCGGTCCACGAGGCAATCTCTTAATTGGTTGCCTCCAGTAAGATGGTGGAAGTAGACGTCCAGTCATTGCTAGTGGTGTCGGGGCATGCTTTAGGTTCCAACCTCAGAAAATCTACAAAGGCAGTAAGATTCTGCCCATTGTGTGACTTCGATATAATGTAACCATGACTACATAGATACCTGGCTATGTCAACCTCCAAACAAAAAAACCCTTATTAACCATTGTCAGCTGGAAACTGTATCACTTTAAGTTTTTGATGGAACCCAATCGACATCTCAACAAGGACATTTCCTTCCAGCATTTACACCTGAGTTTTTAGCTATTCCAATGTATTATTAAAAGCTAAGTATGATAAGAGAATAGGGGAACTGACAAGTAGGCCGGGGTCTACTTCTTTCCCAGTAAATAATCCCAGCTGCTTGGCTTCTAAGATAACCTCATTACTGTACAGAGACTGAATGTAGTGTAGAGAAAACTAAAAGGGAGCCTTTAGATGAAAGGGCAGATTTATCATGCAGTGATTCTGTCATCACTGAAATAAGTTTGAAACATATGGAATCGGATGTACTGTAATAGCAAGAGGTTTGTGTTACATTGACACATCTCATCATCAAAGCTTCTGGTAAAAGTTGAATACAAAATTTCAAAAGCTAAAGTGTGCAAATGTCAATTGGAAGTAAGGTTAATTAAATATGAATTTCTTGTTTTGGATAAGTAAACATAAAGAAGTCTGAGAGACTATAGTTTTGTACCATGACCTTGAGCATCTGCAAAGTATCTGTAGAGGTGATTTAAGTGTTTCCTGACATACAGCACCAGATACAAAATATTTATCTCACCCGGTTATTTTAAAAAGCGATCCATGGTGGTTCATCATTTGATTCATCTGGAAAGATAATTATCAGACGGCGAATTAATGCAGGTTTATTGTGTTTTTCATTAACAATCCTCGAGGAGCACTGGCATGAGCAGAAAAGACTCTCTTAGTTAATGGTCTACAGTAGGGGAGAAATGGTGCAGAAGTATGCAAGGATCAAGGAGGGCCAAGAATAGAAGGATATTTATTTGATAAAGCTATGGTTTCCACAGCAAGATGTAAAATGGGAGGAGAAAATCTGCACTGGGATGTAGTCGTGAAAAGCATTTTGATAACTGAAAATAAATTAGCAAAAATATTTTGTGCAAAAAAGGTACTTTCATATTGTGTCTCTGAATATTTTAATCACTTTATAGAAATAATATATATTTATATTTAAACAATTAAATGTTAACAAGGAAGCATTTAAAACCAGTTTGTAGGATGTTTAATTTAGCAGAGATCAAATAAATGTGCATGAAAGGATTTGTTATTCTACAGATACTAAGTGTTGTCTTTATTTAGTGAAACAAACCTGCCCTATTAAATCATGTGCATCCTGTTGTAATTTACCAGACAATTTGGGACCAGTTGTCCATGGTTCTATGATGTTTGTCTGGGAATGGGCAGTTCATTTTATTTAATTTTGTGCTTGATTTTCCAGCTGCTAGTTCAGATCTGAAAAGGATAGCTAGTGCTTGCCAAGTACAAATTAACAATAGTCAGATAAAAGAAAAACAGAGGTAAAATCTTAAGTATGAAACATACACAGTTTATGCAAAAGAACTATGTCAAAGGGTAGTTGGATCTCGGTTGGAAGCAGATGCACATGATAATGCTTCAGTTTGCATCACTGCTGCTTTTTACATTTGTTGTGGTTTTCAGCATTGATTATCTCTAGGTCACAGCTTCCCTAAATGTCTAACAGAATTCAATTCTTAAGTGTCAGTTTGACTCCTGCCTCTGAAATAGAAGGTCATGGGTTCAAGCCCCACTCCCGAGACCGTGAGCACATCATTTATGCTGACACTTCAGCACAGTGCTGAGGGAATGATGCATTATCAGACGTCTGTCTTCCGGATGAGACATTATCTCATCTGCCTGTTTAGGTGGACATAAAAGATCACATGGCACTATTTGAAGATCGTGTCCACTCACATAGCCTGCTACAAAAGGTTCTGCTACTCCTCAAGGACAGTTCATTTAAAGGGACAATGCACAGTACCTCTCATCAAGAGTACCTGCACTTATCTGGCAAAAAGAGATCTTCAACCATTCACATTCAGCAATGTATTTTCTCCTGAAGAAGGAAAAGGTGGCATACAACCACCAACAGTGGACATAGGTGGAGCACGAAGACTGAAATGTTTGGGTCTGTATTCAGAACACCACCTGTTCAGGAAACTGTGCAAACAATAGGCAGACAAACAGGAGAGGCAATGGGACACTGTGACTTTGGAGCTGAGGTGAGGTCATATCAGAAAGTTGATAGGGCAATTAAGGCTCGGTTTCATTTGCTTTCATAAAACATGGCAATGCCCTCATACTCAGTCACTTTTTATCATGATAAATGTCAGTGAGTAGACAGCAGAGCAAGATTTTCTGTTTTTCACATAAGAGGTGAATTTGAGGAAGAGTCCAAACACTTTGATAACCACTTAGGCAATTCCAAAAAAAAAAAATCGTACAAATCCAGGTCTGAAACCCATAACACTTCATCACCAACTCCATCCTAGCATCTTCCCTGTACGAGCATCAAAACAAATACACCCACTTGGAAGCAAGTATTTAGTGAGGCAGAAGAATGTTTGCCAGGTGAAGCACTAAGAAATTGAGAGCAGCAGAATGAAACTGGCATTTTTCCACAAGAGAAATGTCTTATGCAAATATAAGTCTTGCTTTATCTGCTGTCATCTCCCTCACAACGTCCTGCAGAAGGAATAGAAGATAACCCGGGGTGCCAGTTAACCGCCCCGATACATGACCTTGAGTAATGAGGACTAATTGTTGCATGATGAAAGTATCTTGACAGTTCCTGGGTATTGGACATTCTTGAAACTGTTTTGCTGGCTCCATTATGAAGCATATGAATTAAATGGCCCTCCTGAAGAAAGTATTAGTGACTATATTGCTGCAATCCTGAGTTGCTGCTTGGCTGGTGTAGCAAAGGTCACAAGATGCTGCCTTATAAGGATACAAAGATAATTTCAGAGCAGTGATGACCCTGACTGGTTCAGGTAGTGTTGTTTTCTTAGTGGAAGTAGGTTGCAGGGCTTCAGCCAATACTTGATGTTGTTCTTTAATAGCCTCTATGAAAAAACATAGCTGTCTGCATAAAATGGGCACCAAAGGGTCCAATATGGCAGACAATGAGCTCTGGAAATGCATTGCCCATTGTAGCAGTTAGACATCCATAGGCATCCATGCATACCTGAAATTAACACTTGGCTAGTGTATGTACAAATTGGAGGCCTAAAGACAATGCAATTGGGCTGCTAATATTCGCAGTATGCTCCATGTGGCCAGTCCCTTCAGGTGTTGAGCAGCCAAACTCGTGATCAGTAAATGGGCTGCTCAAGGCTGAACCTGAAAGGTAGGTTTTACATTTTTTACTCAGGGCAAGGCAAGATTGAATGCTTCTCCTGGTTCTACATTAAATCTCATGATCGTGGTAAGCATCACTTATTCCTTTCCTGAGGCCTACCCATTCTCCTGAGAATCTTGGCAGGCATGCAAGCCAAATGATCTTCCTACCCTGCTCCATGACCGTAAAACTCCCTCTGGGGCCACAAATGTCAGGCACAGCTTACCAATACTATCCTAGTGAGTTCAGCAGGCCAATTTGCTGTTTCTAATTTCTAGAACAAGGCAATTTTTCAATTAGAGCTTGCAATCTCAAAGTCTGTGAGCACTGTTTGTGGCTTGATGCATAAGGCTAAAGAATATGAAAAGGAGTAAAAACTATTGCTTAAAAAGGTATAGCACGTGCAATGTCAGAAGTACCTCTTATTCAGAGTCTAATGACAACAACCTTATAACCAAAAACTTTGTTTTTAATATAATTGTAAATCTCTGTCACAGTTTTTTAAATTTAAAAATTGTCAAACACTTTGCTTAACCTGTCTTCCATTTCCTTGTTCAGAAAATTGGCTTTTAATTGGCTTTAAAGGGTAGGTTTTCTGTCCTGGTAGAGTTTATAAAATAATCAAGTTGTAAATAGAATACACTTAATCTTTTAGGTAAATTTCTAGCATTGAATTTGTTCATGTTGAACCAGTGATTGTTACATCCATTTTTCTGATAGACTGTCATGTATAGGAAAGATAATTCATCCACTGATAAACTACCTCAAACTTGTTTCCTACACAAAAGGTCACATAAAATTGCAGGTTGCCTTATATTAGTCAGATCTGCCTTCTAACAATTGAATTCATCTCAATTTTAACGTATAGTAATATCTTATCACTATGAATAGAGAAAAAATGAAACTGTAGTAATTATGCAGGGTTAATGCACTAAGAACAACTATTTCTAATATACCTTATTCTCAACTTTAGTCACAAAGGAAATGGTTAGAGTTTGCCTGAAACCAATTAACCCTTGTTTTTATCACATTGAAAATTATCAGCATTAATAATTAAACAATTATGAAATCCAAAACATCTTCAGGAACATTACTGGGTCAGTATCAGGACAAATCAAAATTGTGCATTAAAACTTGCGCTAATGCGATGACAACTAAGCGCACATTGAAGTTACGTAATTATTGTCATTAGATTATATGGGCAGAATTTTGCCCTTGGTGGGCGGGCGGGCCCCACCGGCTCAGCGGCGGGCGGACAGCCAACCCCTGCCACTGAAACGGGGCCCACCGCCATTTTGAGTGGACGGGCCTTAGCTGGCCTTCCCGACAGGAAGCGCTATGCGAAAAGTTAAAAAATAGAGAAATAAAAATATTATTAACATATCCCCCTCATGTGACAATGTCACACGAGATAGGACATGTTAATAAATATCACATTACATTTATTAAAGTTTTTAAAAAGGAACATGAAACCTCATCCCGCCAGTGGATGAGATTTCATGTATTATCAGAAGCCCGCTGGGGCTCCTGGCCTGCCCGCCAACCTTAAGGTTGGACGGGCAGGGCCTTTAATTACTTTAATTACCCTGTCAATGGCCTTAATTGCCCATTGACAGGTCAGCAGGCAGACAGCTGATTTCGCTGTCCGCCCGCCTTCCTGAAAACTTAAAGGGACCAGGATGACGTTGGGGGTTCCTCCCAATGTCATCCCATGTCATTTTCCCATCAGCGAGCGGGCCCCACCCCCAAATCGCCGACGGGAAAATTCTGGCCTATACATCCCACTAACCTACACGCAGAAAGAAAACTGATAGAACTGACAAAGCATAGAATTAGAGTTAATTAGTTTTCAGAGTTTTATTTAGATTAACAATCACAATAGCTCTGTCTATTCTTTCTGTAAAGCTGTATTAAAAGTCTAAAATGAATGTTCTGAGAATATCCATGATTGTTAGTCAGCATTAGCGCTGATGGGATGTAATAATTACTTAAATCATTATTAATGGAAAGAATTTGATTTCAACATTATGCAAGCTGTTTCAATGGATAAACTATAGCACATGGGAGGTCCCTGGTTCTTTCCCTGGTTGTATTGACTTACCTGATCTCTGGAGCAGCAGTGAGCACTACATTTGGTGTGAAGGTTCTTTCAGCTGGGACTGGGAAAACTCATCCAAGATTCCTGATTCTCATTGCTATTCAGTAATTCCTGCTGGAAAGGTGACATGTATGGATGGAGGTGAAAACAGAATAGAGTCCTACTATGATATTCCTAGCAGCTGAATAACCTTCTGACACTCTTGATATTCTGCACGCAAAACAGCCACGGCACTGTTGGCACCCTATCCTGGCATGAGTCACAGCTTATGAGAGGAAGGAGAAAGGCTGGGGAGGGATTCCTTATTATTGCATTTTACAAAGTATTACATTGCAAATTGTCACTGTAGGTCAAACAAATCACAATTCTTACAGCATTTGTTGTGGCAAAGCAATTGTAAAGAGCTTCTGTTTATTTACAAGGATAATAGGTTAATGTAATTTCATACCCTTGATAATTCCACAGGGTTCTTATGATGATAACTAGGTTACATGCTTACACAAGATGATGTGTAACAAAACTTGTTTTTACAGCAGTTGAGACAGAACTCAAATTGCTCCTGAATGACGAAATGTTAAACGGAAGAACAGGCTAGCAGAGCTAGTCAAACAGGGATAACTGAATCCATGGGGGTTCACAGACTCACATTCAGAATCACAGATTTATAACTGTTTTCAAGCATGAAAATACAAATTGGATGGCTTGTCTGCGTCCTTTGCACAGGCAGTAAGTGCTGTTTACTTAACAGCACTGTTTGTCATGCTCAAATTACTTGCCACATGCTGAGTGCGGCTGGGCTAATATAACCTATCATTTTAGCCTGTGGGCATATATTGGATGCAAATCTGAACAAAGCTAAGGAGGTTTTAATTTTGTGGAATATCTGTATATTTGTAGACGTTTAATAGGTGACAACATTTATTTTAAGAAGGTCTCCATTTTTTTTTGCAAGAGTCAAGTTGTGTAATAAAAAGCACAATGAACTCCTCTAATATGCATAACTTGACTTTATTTGAATATGTGCATTTGGATTTTAACAGTTTCCAATAGCCCAAGATTATTAAACATGAAACCTAATATTTTAATTTTGACCTCTAAAATATTTCAGGAATGGCTTGTTTTTAGACATATAGAGATGATTTTTTTTGCTGAATATGAAAGACTGTTTTGAATTACAAGTTGCGAAGTAACTTTTGAAATGTTGAACTAGCTAAAATTGCGATTCTTTCATTTTCATAAAATACAATCAGAGCATATTTCAGGCAAATGGACCCTGACTAGATCAGTAAAACTAAAATGAAAATCTGGGAACCCTGGAAATCTGAAATAAAGCAGAATATTCTAGAAACATGGGGCAGAATTTTCACCTCGGCGGGCGGGCGCGTGCCCGACCCGCTCGAGCGCAAAATGACATGCATTGATGTTGGGCGAGAAGCCCGATGTCAACGTGCAGTCACGCGATAGTTCAGTCGGCAGGCGCGCGTGGGAATCGGCAGCCCGCCCACTGACAATTGAAAGATCTATTAAGGCCATTAAAGGATCAATTAACTTAAATATTTCGCTGCCCGTCTAACCTTACGGTTGACAGGCAGGCGAAAAGGCCAAGCGGCCTTTGCACTTTGTTGGAAACCTCATCCACGGGCGGGATGAGGTTTCCAACGTCAAATAAAAATTAAATAAAATTTTTCAAATTTCACTTATAACATGTCCCCACTCATGTGATAGAGTCACATGAGGGGGATGCTTTATAATATTTTTCTAATCTTTCTAATCTTTATTTTTTTTTTAAACCTCTTCATCTCCCTGAGGCAGCTCGCCCCCCCCACCTACCCGCACAGGCAGCGCTGAGCACTGCTGCTCGCGTTTCATTAATTGGCCCGCCAGCATGAAATCACCTTCTGGCCTCGATTGCGGGTGACAGTCGGCTTCTTGACCACCCCCACCGAGCCTGCCCGACAAGGGCTAAATTCTGCCAATGCTGTATGTCAGTCAATAATGGAAAAGGAAAGATGGTTCATATCCAAAACAATTACATCTTTCTTTTTCAGACACTAAACAATATATTGCACATTTGCAGCATTTTCTGTTTTTATTCATGGCATAGGACATGCTCAGTGGGCTCCATGTTTTAGATTTGCTGCTTCTGCTCCTTAAGTATCTTGTTTGATGATTGCCCCAAATATGGTCTTGTAAAAATTAAACTGTCACAAAGTACTGTGATTAACATTAACATGAGATTGTACTATTTGTTCAATTCTGTCATTTTTAAAATTTGATAATAATGAAGTGTACTTAGTGCTACATTGAGCTCCAATGAATTGCACCTAAAATTGTCATAAGTAGAGCAAAATATCTAGCAATTTCAGGCAAAAATTATATCCTGTGCGATTTGAGTTTCCACAATCTTTTACACTAGTTTAAAAAAACAGCACATTGGAAGCTCGTCCCACCCCAAAACAGGCCAAGCCCTGAATTGAATTAATCACCATGGCAAGTTTCCACCAATTGGACCCATTTGCAGTCCTTAACAAGAGAGACTCTCAAAATAAAGCTGTTTATTTTTGGCTTAACGGCACTAATAGACACTTTTTAAAAGCAGTTTTTAAACAACGTTCCTAAACACTGATCAAAAAGCAGAATACTGCAAATGCTGGAAATCAGAAATAAAAACAGAAAACGTTGGGAATATTCAGTAGGTCAGGCAGCAGCTGAGGACAGAATTTTCGGGTTGGCGAGCGGGGGTGCGGCCCGCTCACCGATGCATAAAATGACGCACGGTGACACCGGGCGTGCGTCCCGACATCACCGTGCGTCATTTAGATTTCCAGTTCAGCTGAACTGTCAAAGGCCTATTAAGGCCTGTTAAAAACTAATTAAAATAGTTAAATGAGCTGCCTGTCCGACCTTAAGGTTGGCGGGCAGGTGAAGAGCCCAGGCGACTTTCACATTTTTCGTGGAACCTCATCCACGGGCGGGATGAGGTTTCATGAAGCTTTCATAAATTAAATAAAGTTTTTCATTACTGTTCCTTGACATGTCCCAGCTCATGTGACACTGTCACATGAGGGGACATGTCTTAAAATATTTTCTTTCCTTTGTTTAGCTTTTAGAAAACTTTAGCTAATCTCCTTGAGGCACCTCTGTGCCTCAGGGAGACTTTGGTGCTCTTTCACGCGCATGCAACTCAGGGAACCCCCCCGCCTCATCCCGCACAGGGAGCGCACATGCAAAATGGTGGCAGGGATCTGATCGGGGACGCCGATCGGGTTCTCGCCTGCCCACCCCCCCCCCCCCCCTCCTCCAACAACACCCCCCCCCCCAACAACCCCTTCCGACGGGGGGAAAATTCTGCCCTGTGAAGAGAGAAACAGAGTTAATGGGAGGAATCTCGCTGGTGGGGAGCCTGAAGGCAGGAAGGGCAAGTATTTAGGCAGGATGGTGGTGTATGTGAACTCCACCACCTTTACGTCTCCATCAAGTTCTGAGTGGGAAGGCCCCTGGTCAACCTTCCTGCTCTGCCATTGATTGAGGTCTTTAAGAGGCCAATTAATGACCACTTAAGGGCCTCACCCACCGCTGCTGGTGTTAGCCAGCTGCAAGTGGGCCTTGACCATGCAGCATGCACAACAGGTGAAACTGTGTGGGCCGCTTGTCACCTTGTTGGGGGCGGGGGGGTGGGGGCTGCTGTGGCTGGGGGGAGGTGGTTCCTCAATCAAAGGCACTCAGTTCCTGATCAATGGACTGCTAATCGGGAAACGGGTGGTCCTGCTGAGAGCCACCTCCCTGCCCTTGCTTCGAACTCCACTGCCCCTCTCTCCCGAAAACCCCCACCCTGTGAACCCCACTCCCACATTATTTATTTGTAACCTTGGTCATCTGTGATCCTGGAACTCAGGGAGTGTCCTTCAGGCAACAGCCGCAAACTCCTCAGTGGCACTGCTGAGCGCAGGAGCTGCCAGCCTCTGATTGGCCAGAAGCTCTCGCTAGGAGGGACTTGTGCCTCCATGGTTTTGATTCCAGGGGAAGGCCTGCTGGTGGCCTGACCTCTGCATAATTGGATTGAGGTTCGACAGGCCTTCCTAAGAGGCAACACTGATCTCCATCTGACTCTCCAGCAGGCAGGAAAACCCCCCAATGCCTTAACAAGGTTCCACCCTACATTCCAGGTCAGTGAACTTTCATCAGAATGGGGAAAAGTTAGAGATGTGATAGGCTTTAAGCAAGGGGTGGGTGGGACAAGGATGAAAAAAAGGTTTGTGATGGGGTGGAATGCAGGAGAGATTGAATGACAGAAGAGTTAGTCTTCCAGGGCCAATGGGAATGGAAATGGGGCAAGAAAAGAAACAAAGAAACAAAAGATGTGCCTAAAGCAGCAGTGTTACTGTCTGAAAGCAAAACTAAGAGAAAAAAAACAACATGCAAAGAAAAGGAAACAAAATGAGGGGACAGAGTTTACAGCCTGAAATTATTGAATTCAATGCTGAGTCCAGAGGGCTGTAAAGAACCTAATCAAAAGATGAAGTGCTGTTTCTCCAGCTTAAATGGAGCTTCACTGGAACAGTGCAGCAGACCAAGGACAAAAATGTCAATGTGGGCACAAGGTGGGGAATTAAAATGAAAGGCCACCAGAAGCTGGGATCATACTGAACAGAGGTGTTCTGCAAAGCATTTTCCAGACTCAACATTGAGTTTCTTTTCTTGCCTCATCACCATTCCCTTTGTCACTGTAAGACAAATGCTTCCGTTATTTGTCACTCCTGTCTCCCACCCTATAACAGACCTTCCTTTTGTCCTTGTCCCACCCAACCCCTTGCTCAAAACCTATTACACTTCCAACTTTTCCCAGTTCTAATGAAAGTTCATTGACTCTATTCTAACTCTATTCCTCTCTCCAGAGATGCTGCCTAACCGCTGAGCCTTTCCAGGATTTTCTGTTCTTAATCACTGCACCATTGTGCTGAATCATGGAAGATTTTACTTTCAGTGATATATGCATAAGTTATACGAAAAATTCAACCAAAAAAACACTTCTGCAAACGAGCACGATTCTGAACACAATTTACGTCTGAACTGCTGATTGAGGACAAAGCAAAAACTCTTGGCCACCGTCTAGATAACCAGTAGGATGGAGCTATTGAACCTGATGCTGCAAAAGCTAAATTAAGCGCATGTTTGAAATCAGAAGAGCTCTGATGACAATTATTATATCTACTATGCCAATTCAGGTTCCTCAAAGCATTGGCTGTAGTCATTTTGTACAGCTAGCTCCCCCCACAATTTACTGTTTAAACAAAGTGTCAACACAAATACCACAAAAAGAATGATAAATTTTATTCTAATTCTACGGACATAATTTCTTAAAATATTCAGTACCGTTGCTAGGACTCCTTCTCCAAAATTCTAACAGTAAAATTGTTTATGACCCTAGACTATGCTATTACAAAGAAAAGTCTGTACCTAAAACTTACAGACTTACAAAGCAGTCCTGTATGACAATTAGTTTAAATGTTAACTTTAGCAAAGGTCCCATTACTTACAATTGAAAGACAGTAGTGTTTAAACTTTAACATTTTGTTTTTCACTGAATATTAATAAATGAAGGATGTTTGGATGATTCAAAAGCTGACATTTAAAATGTGAATTCTTTTACAGCATTTCTTTGTAATATGTAACATTCTTTGCAACATATGCACAAAATGCAAATTATTTTGTTCATTTTTGGCAATTAATTGTTAAAAACCAGTATTGTTCATTCAATCACAAATTGAATATTCTTTCTGGTCTTCAGATTGTAATGCCAATGGAAGTATAGCAGCATAACTCTAAAGAAAGTAATTGAAATGAAATTCTCAATGTTGTCTACCAGCATAATGTCAATCATTACAGTGAAATTAAGACAGTGTGTTCACAATGATGGGTGTTGAAATATTAAACATTGAACACCTCAACTTCACAATTGCCATTTGTGATATCACCTGGACCTTTGATTGGCTTACCAACCTGCAATTCTCTGTAAGGTGTCCATTATTTTGTAGATACTGTAAACTCGAGTTTTAAGTGACTACCACGCATTTTCTATGGAAGCTGCGGTAAAAACCTTAAGGAAGAGAGAATGCAGAAAAAAGCTTTAGATTTCTTCAAATAAGTAAAGTTAAAGGTTTGAGTCATGAAGAGGAATTTCCCTTTGTAACTTATCTGTATGCAAAAAATATTTTACATCAAATGAAGTTGGGAAACTACATGAGTAAAATAGTGCATCAGATAACTTAGAGCACACTAATTACAGTATTTTTATTTCAAGAATGAACATATAAATATTCTCCATTTACTACGTGCTTCTGTTGTAGCAAAACTTTATGTGCGCATTATTGCAAAAAGGTCCCTCAGTATTAACTGACCTGGTTTTCCGCTCACACAAGACATGTTAGAATTCCCAGCTATTAATGAAAGACAGAATGTAAAAATTCCTTCAACACAATTAAAAACTGAGGGTCCTGCCCTTTGCAGCTTTGAGCACTATGTTGAATTAATGTAGCATGAAAAATCATTATGCGTAGACACAGATGGGTGTAACCATGCAGAAAATGTAATGTTCACTCGAAAGATCCACATATCCAATAAATAATGTATATATTTTCATACTGTGGATTTATCCATAGGTTTATATGTCTGCAGATGGTTTGAAGGTTGTTGATTGCAGACCTTAACATTGTTTGTTTTATTTTCAGCTCCCATAGTCCACTTATCCAGAATCTAAAGAGGTTTGGTCACGTGTAAATATTCAACCATTAAAGCAAAAAGGACTCAAGCCAGGATTTAACTGAAACGTGGTATGTGTGAAAATACCGTGACCTTTGTATAAAGATTAATTTAACCAGCTTTCTCCAAGAAAAATAATTAACTCTAAGTAGTCAATGCCCTCTGGGCTGTTGGAAACACACCTTTTCCATATCATGTCATTTATGAATGTTATCTATAATGCTTTAAGTATACAAAGTAGATTAAGAGACATATGCAACAGCATAAACATTTCTTCAACCATACTTAGAACAAAACAAGAAACTGGTTTTGTTTCTTTTTCTCATTTGAGATGTCAACCACTGCTGGAGCCCTAAGAAAAGAGAGCCAAGTGTTCCTTGCTGGAACTTAACAGCTTTTATTTCCACTTGTATTTTTGACAATCAATATAAAGGTAAAATAAAACATGAAGGATATTTCCCTTAGCTTCTCCTTGGCTTACCTCAGAACAGAGACCATTTCTCTGGTGGGAATAAATGGAATTAGGTCGCGTATATTTGTGGAGGGAGAATTTTCTACATTTTTAATAACATTAACACATCTTCTGCACATCAAGAAGATGAACTGCTACTTTTGAATGTTTGTATCAAGTAACAAGAGCATCAATTAAATTTGAAACAAAAGCAAATTACGTTTACCTTTTTAAAAGGTAAGCGTAGACCAACTAAGATATGGTTTAGAGAGCTGCAAATGTGAACATGTTTTCCTGGACGCACTTATTCAGTTTTGTGCAACCCACACATCATCCCCCAACCCCCACCTCTCCAAGATACAACTAAGAGTTCAAAGAAAAATATTCACAATGTATCACAGTATTGATATTCGCTTACCCACAACTTTCATTTAGATTACCCGGCATTCTTTGACTGAATGGCTAAACTTCTGATGCAGCGTGTGGGGATTAATAACTAGGGATTAAAATTCTTTTCAGATTTTAACACCCTGGGTGACAAATATTTAAGTGTTCTCATCTGTTAAACAATGTTACGGAGAGAGTGCCTGGTTTAAGGCTCACTGAGTTTGCTTAAAAGGTTTAAAGCTGGGTTACAAGAAAGACACTTGTGTTCTTTATTACAACAGAGAAAAGGCATATCTATGTGATAGATGGTAAATAATTATTGAAAACAGAAGAATTTTGCTTTCTAATTCTAAATTTTGGAATTAAAAAGGCTAATTAGTTTTACTTTATTTGTCTCAAATGCAGATTCAAATAGGCATGTTTGTAATTTAAGTCCATAACAATAGGAACAAAATTATATAACCTAAAGTAATCAATAGGTCAATTACTAGTTAACTTTCAAATCCAAGCTTTTTCCTCCTTAATAAAAAATGCAGTCCCTGTATATGGCTAAAACAGTAATCCAGTTCTCATGCTGACTTTGCACAATTTGGATTAATTGTAACTCAGGACACTAACACCTTCCAGCTAAGTACAAGAGGTTTTGAGGTAGTTAGTACCTGGTAATTGCCTGGAAAATTGACTGCAATCTTAAAACAATAATCCTAATCTAAGTATGCAGTTTGAAATGAAATTATATTTAATACAAGTAGTGACGCCTGGATCTGAAGTTTGGATTTGGAATCATCAGCACTGCTTCAGACTTATTGAATGACATTGGCTGTCTCCCAGAAAATCCAAACTAATGATTAGAATCCAGAAGTGCATTGAAATAATCAATGTGATTGAATCCAGATGGATTCCATTTGTTGGCCAAGGATGAAGTCTTCAAATGTTATCTCCTCTTTCTTCCCCTCCTTTCCTTTTCACATTATAAAGAAATCGTCCAAACATGTAATTGTATTTTCAATTTTATAGAAGCACCTTTAGAGCATTAAAGTTGTCGATTTTAGAAATAATTTGAAGGTTAGTGTTTAAGTTGTTTGGCACATCATTGCAAAAGGGTGCTTTTCGATGAAACACCGGGCTGTGATGTGAGAGGGATAATTTATGTGATAAGAGTAGATAGTTATGAGATCAAGTACTCTGAGGCCGGCTTCCTGCTGCCTCATTTTCTGCAATAGCACTGGCATGCCCTTTGCCCACAATATCCATATTCGTTTGATGAGCAGATGAGAGCATGTGAAAGGATGGAGTCTGTCCTGTGTGTGTCCCCTCCCTGGAATGGTGCACTACTTTATACTGCTAAAGGAAATGTTAGTGAATGACATACTGAAGACTGATCATCTGTGCATGAGGGTAGAATAGTTTATTTGTGACTGTGATGAAGCAGGCGAGGTTAAAAGAGGGTAATAAAAGGAAAAGCAGTGATAGTGGCAGAGTTTGGAAGTGGCAACAAGAGAAGGGCCACTGAAGGGTATTGTAGTGATTGGATGAGGGAACATGAAGTGGAAGGAAAAGATTCTCATTGATGATATTGCAGTAGAGAAGGGCAGGGTCTGTGAATGGAAGTCTTAGCAGCTGAGCAGACCAGATCAGGTTATTGAACTCTTTTCTACATTGCTTCCAGGTCTGAGGGACTAAACTCCAAACATTAGCACTCACAGCCACCTCAATCATGCTTCCCTGGCAGTGTGGTGGGATAAGCATCTCCATTCTGATGGAAATAACATATTCTTTCTCCTCCTTACTTCATTAACTAAAGATTCCAGCAGTAGGATTTTCTCCCCGTCAGGGAGGAAGTTGAAGTACAGGCGTGCAAGAGGCACGCCTCCAATCGGCGCCCCTGATCAGGGGCATTTTATGTGGGCGGGCCTTAATTGGCCCGCCCAGCTTGATGTCCGCATGGAAGCGCTGAGCGCTCCCTGTGCGGGCGGCTGGGGGGGAGGGAAATCCCAAAACCTGGGAGTGCGCTCTTTCGTGCATGCACACTCATCTCCCTGAGGCTAAGTGCAGCCTCAGGGAGATCGGCTCTACAATAAAAAATATTAAAAATAGAGAAAAAAAAATCCCTGACATGCCCCCTCATGTGACACGGTCACATGAGTTGGGACATGTCCATAACTTTTTAAAAAACTTTAATTAAATCTTTTAAAACCTACATGAAACCTCATCCCGCCCATGGATGAGGTTTCATGCTTTTTCTGAAGCCCGCCAGGGCTCCTGGCCTGCCCGCCAACCTTAAGGTTGGACGGGCAGGTCCATTAATTACTTCAATGACTCTGTCAATGGCCTCAATTGGCCATTGACTGGTCGGCAGGCGCACAGCTGATTTTGCTGAGCCCCCGCCTACCTGAAAATTTAAATGGGGCGCGGTGACGTCGGGAACTCCGCCCGACATTACCACACGTCATTTTACGCATCGGCGAGCAGGCCCCACCCCCGTTCGCCGACGGGAAAATCCTGCCCCAGGACACTATTGAAGAATGATCTTCCAGTCAAAACCTTTGACTTTCCAGTTCAGAAGCAGCTTTCAGTTGAGCTCTAAAATGGCCACTGCACCTTTCCTTCAAAAGGTAAAGGCTACCAGGAACTGCGGCAGCCTGGCCCAAAATTCCTTCCCCCTCTCCAAATGGGTGATACCAGCCGATTTTCAATGACAACTTTCCTTTCAAATTTAAATGGAAAGTGATGTCGGTTTTAGGTGAGCAATGCAATTGCCTTCTCATTTCGCATCAGTTTTAGGCATTACTTAGAAATTCCCTCCAAAATGTCAATTCTATTTAATAACTAAACTCGTGAATATAAAATCTTATTAAATTCCTCACATAGAAAATGAACTCATCTCTTCCCCAGAGGGTTGTGGAGACAGGAGCACTGAATATTTTTAAGGTTAAATTAGATTGTTTCTTGATTGACAAGAGAGTCAAAGGATTCAGGGGGCAGGAAGGAAAATGGAGTTGAGGCGACAATCAGATCAGCCACCATCTTATTGAATGGTGGAGCAGGCTTGAGGGGTCAAATGGCGTACACCTGCTCCTAATTCGTAAGTTAATATGTATATATGGGATAATTGGGAATTATCTCATCCTCAGTAAATCCAGGAAAGTTCTTTGCATCAGATGTTCAACAGATAAATGGATTGAGGAAAAACTCATGTGAGGAAAATCATGGCCTTGCCTGAGCTTTACAACAAAATTAATTGAAGTAACCAAGTCATTCGTCATAAATCCAGGGAAACAGAACCAAATTTCAACTTTTCAGTTTGGTGAGATTAATTTCTCTAGCTTCCATTTTTTACAAGAGTATTTGGCATAAAATAAATCTTACATCAGATTTAAACTATACTCTGAGAACTGCTTAGTACAAAATGGTAAGTGGATCTATTCACTTATTCTGGGCTTTCTCAAATAGAAAGCCGCCTGAATACCATGGATTTCTCAGTTGTTCTTAGAACAGTACAATATATGGCATCCAAAAGTGCTACATGTTGCTAAGCTGTGGTTTTAGCTATAATTGTATAATGCTATCCATTAAAGCTGTTAATGTTTACAATTTGTAATATAGGTAAAACAAATGCAAACTGCAATCCTGCATCTTCTGAATAACTCAAGTTCATTGCAGACGAGAAGACACTGGGCACTTTTCAATTCCCTTATAAATCATTTTGTACCAATGGGGAGTGTAGTTTGCTGGTATGATGTTCAGATTTCAAACAGTGAAGACTTTCACTGGAATCAACAGTCTGAACAAAAGGATGGATAGGCTCCGTGACAGCAATTACATGTTCTGTTGCCTGGTTACCCTCAGATGTTGTCCGTTTCAGCAGAAAGAAATGCAATTTTTTTAAAAATCCTACCAGCAGCTGGCTAGTAGTCTGACGGAGCTGAGTATTTTTTAACTGCAGGGGTGATTATAGCAATAGTTTAAACCTTTTTAATAGTGAAATATAGTTCATAGTAACAATTTTTCACTATTGAGTCAGTCAACTGTGTTAAAATGAAGAAAATTGTAAAAAAACAAGAAAAGATGGCTCCACTGCTTGTGACGCCACATCCATTGATGGTTGTTCTGCTCAATTTTTTTAGAGATGTTGGGGGGTGGGGGTGTATTTAAATAAACCATGTGCACAGTCCTTCTGAGTGGTAGCAGCCTCATCCATGTTTACTCTGGCTGTGATTCTATTGCTAGCCACTGATCTGCAGAAGACCAGGGGCTGAATCTTCGGCCCGGCGAGCGGGGGCGGGGCCCGCTTGCCGAGGTGTAAAATGACGCGGGGTGACGTCGGGCGTGCGTCCTGACGAACTGTCACAGGCCTGTTAAGGCCATTAGTTAACTAATTAAGCTTATTGAGAAAGCTGCCTGTCCAACCTTAAGGTTGGTGGGCAGGCGACGAGCTCAGGCGGCCTTCGCATTTTTCATGGAACCTCATCCACAGGCGGGATGAGGTTTCATGAAGGGTTTATAAATTAAATAAATTTTTTCATTCAAGTTCATTGACATGTCCCATCTCATGTGACAGTGTTTTAATTTTTTTTTTCTTTATTAAAATTTTTGCAACTTGAACTAGCCCCCCTGAGGCAGCTCTGTGCCTCAAGGAGATTTCCGCATTCTTTCATGCAGGCCCCGACTCAGGGAAACCCTCACCCTCACCCACACAGGGAGGCCACAGCGCTTCTGGGCGTACATCATGCTGGGCAGGCCTTAATTGGCCTGCCCATGTAAAATGGCGGCGCGGATCCAATCAGGGGTGCCTATCGGATCCGCGCCTGCCCGCGCCCACCCCCGCACAATTCCCCTGACAGGGGGATGGTGGGGGGGGAGAAATTCTACCCCAGATCTTTGGGAAACCATAAGATTTGAGGAGCCTTGAATTCAAGCATATTGAAGGTGGCCTAAAAAAACTTGCTGTAAGTTGAAGTCCAAGTTCTATAGCAGCAGTTTGAACATTCATGAAATATTCCCTCTAGGTGAACTTGTGTCATAGATCTCACTGAACTTCTCATATATAGTGCATCACAGTTCTGTTAAGTAGCCTTCCACAA
Source organism: Cetorhinus maximus (assembly GCF_964194155.1). Taxonomy (NCBI): domain Eukaryota; kingdom Metazoa; phylum Chordata; class Chondrichthyes; order Lamniformes; family Cetorhinidae; genus Cetorhinus; species Cetorhinus maximus. Next base: position 55,359,158 of record NC_135897.1, on the reverse strand, counting down.
GTGCATATGTATGCATTTCTCCCCTACATTCACCGCCAGACTTTGCAGGGGACAGTAACACTCTCAAATATTGGTGCTCAGGTAGCAGCTGAAGGACTATGATGTGCACTGGATCTCCCACCAGCAGCTCCTCCACAATCACTTGCTTCTGCTCACTCATGCTCTGATGCTACAATGAACAGAGGGAGGGACATAGATGGTTGGTTTCTTGACAAAGGATTTGTATCCAAAATATCAATCCATCTCTCGCATACCCAACTGAAAATTGCAATGCATTTACATATTTTTCATAGGGGCATTGAGCTTATTCCATGCTAATAGTTTGATGTCTAAAACAGTTAAAACATTTTGCTCTAGCACACTACATATCAAATCAATGGGTCCCGCACACTGCTGACATGAAACACATCTAAACATCATATGGGAATCAACTATATGTTCCTGAAGCTCATGGAGTCTGGCTGAAAAAGTGTTGGAGGTTAAAACTGAAGAGGTGAAATGGAGAACATAGGAACACAGAAATAGGAATAGGCCATTCAGCCCCATGAGTCTATCCTGCCATTCAATTAGATCATGGCTGATTTGTATCTCAACTCTGTCTACTCACTCATAATCCTTAATAAGGGTCTATCAATCTCAGTTTTGAAATTTTCAAATTATTTAACCCCAGCAAGTTTTTGGGAGTCAGTGTCCAGGTTTTCACGATGATTGGTGTGAAGAAGCGCATCCTGACATTATCCCTGAATGGCCTCGCTCTAATTTTAAGATCATAGGGAGCTAAAATGGCAAACCAGAGTCGCACTTGCAAATAGGTGGTGATGTTCAGCGAAATGATCACTTAATGTCATTTGGTTCCCCTTCTGCGAAAAGGTCACACTGTGATCAGAGTATAAAGCATAGCATTCTCTTCAATGTTTCTTCCACCTCTCACAACAATGACAGGATCCCTCTTGTCTTAACCTTATATCCAATCAGACCCTGCATTCATAAAATCACCTTCTACCATTTCCACTACATATAACATGACCCCACCACCAAACCCATTTTTCTCTCCCATTTCTTTCTGCCCTGCTTTCAGGAGGACAGATCTCCCTGTAATAACTGCAGCAGCTATAAGACCTTGTTCATTTACCTCTTCATACAATGTGGCTTTGTCCCCTCCCTATCTCTGTAGCTTCTCCAGCACTACAATCCTCTGAGAACTTTGTACTCTTCAATTTTGGCATCTTGTGCACCCCAATCCTTCCACTGACTGGATTGCTCTTCAGAGGGCTGATATAGGCTCAATGGACTGAATGGTCTCCTTCTGTAATGTAATTATTCTTTTGCTCCTGAGGTGGATAGCATGAGCTGGGAAATTTCCAAGTTCTCCATGCACGCCTTGAGAGAAACTCCACTGAATGGCAGTATCTTCATTCCGAGGTGGGGTGACAGTAGGGTGGGGGTGTGTGGGTGCAATATAGGATGGGGTCGGGCCCAGCACCTCCAAAAGCAAATTGGAAGCAAGGGCTGCCAAGTGCTGAGGCAGACTGTTTAAAGGCCGCTCCCCCTCCCCCCTCCCCTGCCCCTTACCTTGGTTTTCTGGGACTTTGCCCCAGTTGTTTGCTCATGTTTTAGGCCCCCTCATCTCCCGCCCCTCACCACCGCCCCCCCACCCACTCTCCCTCTCCCATCCAAGCCAACTCAAGTCAACTCATGCCCCCACCCATTCCTCATGTCCCCTTACAGCACCTGATGACAACTTAATGCCAACTCATGCCAACCCACCCACCACCCTTTGACCCTTACAATTTCTATGCCAGCTCACCCAGTATCCACCATGGGCAGACCTCAGGAGTTTGTTGAGATGAAATAAAATAAGGTTCTAAATATCTATTAGAGCCTTTACTATATATTTTTTTTTGGAAATCCCATTCATGGGAAACCCATTCAAAGCTTTTAAATTCCCAAAGCTTTCAAATTCCCTGAGAAATAACTTCACAGCTTGTATTTTACAACTTTCACTGACACAGGCAGGCTGTTCGGTAATTTTTAAAAAGCTGGGGATTAAAATAACTTCATAACATGACAGTTCTACAGACCTTATCCACCCACCAATAGCATTTACATCTACCCTAAAAATTTGTAACGCCCACACTGCAGGTTAGCCTAGCTACAGCGAAAATGGAGAAGTTTGAACTCAGCACCAAGTTCCAATACCCCTGCTGAGTTTGGGTTTCCGTCATGTGTGAGTCACACCCCACACTCTTTCCCCTACTTGTGAAAATGGAATGTCAGAAATCGGGGTGAGGCTTCAGGATCTGGGCATCCCTGCCATTTTCAAATGTCCACAGAGTCCATGTGAAAATCTGTGCCTTTGACTCCACAAGACTTTTTTAGGCTGAGTTATACGAGGTGCCTGTTTCCCCACCAGCCCAGCTAAATTTCAGGAGTGAATCTGCCCTGGGGACCCATTCAGAGGAATACTGGCTGCCTCACAGGCATTTAATGGCCAATTAGTCGTTAATATGCTGGAGCTGGGACTGCTGCCCTTCTGAATCAGGAAATCCCACCTCAGAGAGCTACCAGCCAGTTAGATGCTGGCAGCTCTCCAGCACTTTGGGACAGAGGCATAGGGTGTTGGATCAGGATTTGGGTAAGTGTGGGGTGAGGGGGGTGGGGTTGGGGTCTTGCCAGGTGCCAAATAGGCAGGCCTCAGCAAGAGTTGTCAGAGGCGGAGGGCAGGGGTTGGAGAGGCCATGGGGGGAGGCAAACTCAGGGTGGATGAGCTTTGGGAGGTGCCCTCCAATGGGTTCAGAATGCCCATTAAAGAGAGAACCCCCCTGCCCACTGCCAGCCAGTGCAGGGAATATTGCCAGGCTGGCCGCTTGGCGTGGGGCTCTCCTGCTTTCATTTAAATCTCAGTGGCCATGGGCTGAGGGCCTTCAGTGGGCCCTGCCACTGGGTTAATTGTGATGGAGGCATGGGTGGGTGGATGGGTAGGTAGCAGGCAGGTGGGTAAGCTGTGGGGCAGCTGCAGACTGGATTTAATGAGCGCCCCCCACCTTCAAATCCATTGACAGGAGAGCATTAAATCCAGCCCTAAGATACTGTCCAGGACTCCCATGCTCCTTCTTCTTAAAGGTACCACTGAAGACCACTCAAGAGAGACCAGAAAAGACAATCTATTGGCACCAGCAGAAATGTCTGGGATCGAAGCACTCATCATCATCAGAGCCCAGCTCAGATAGAGGAGACATGTAATACGTATGACGGACGATAAAAACCCTAAGGTGATCATACGTTCACAACTCAAATCGGACACCGTCTGCAAGGTAGGTCGAGACTAAGGTTCAAGAATTCCTTGAAGGTGAAAGTTAGGAAATGTGGCATATTTACCATGGACCGGGAAAAAAGTGCACAAGAAGGAATTACCTGGAGAGCAATCTTTTATATTGGCGTTGTTTCCTTCGAACAGCAAAGAATAAAGGCAACTAAGGACAAAAGAAAGATAGAGCAGTCTCAGCAAAATCAGACAATTATCCTAGCCCGCACTGTGGAAAGCCATGCAGGTCTGTAACCAGGCTCCACAACCACATTAGAATGCACAACAGATGACTCTACGCAGGCAAGAAACGGCTATCTTCAATAATGAAGGGAAACTGATGACAACAAGAGGCATTGGTCAGCCAATGAGTTGGGGATGGGGCAAGCCTAACAGCAAATGGGCCATGCTATAGGACTCAAAGCAAACAAAACAACAATTTACAGAGTTTATTTGAAAACAGCTTTTATGAACAGCAGTAAACAGAACTCATGACTGAAACTACAGCAATTTCTCCTGATAAAAGCAGTGTAACTTCCCCAGCAAAATGCAGTGAGTGGAGGATAGTTACATACTATACTTGTAAAATCAATCCCAGTCACTTACTTCATTGTCAGTGGGATTAGAAAACTGGTACCAGAAATATTAAATGATCTTTTGAAAAGCAAGAAAGAAGAGCACAAAAAAAAAAATCAAATCACTGCTACCTGGTCTGAGGACCTCCCTCCTCCCACCCCCCCTCAATCTTTGGGGCCACCTCCCCGGTTTCTTACAGGCTTCAATTATCAGTTTGCTCCATATAGGAGCAGGCTGATTTCTCACCCACTATCACACACACAATCTACATCAGGATGCCAATTTGGCATGTGCAGTTCTCCACAGGCATGTTAATGAAGCCTCAGGAAGATAAGGATGGATTTTACTGGTTCCTGGACCCCGATATCGGGATCAAATGAGGGGGCCCAAGCCCACACTTGCTGGAATGTGCACCTACCGATGCAACCTTCCCAGGGGTGGCCTCCTAATTGACTACCTCCATACTCCCTGTCCAATCAGGGTACTGGCAGCTCTGGGGCCTCAGCAACCCTAATGGGAGAGGTAGGCATTGCTGAGACAGATTGGGGTCCACAGGAGCACATCAATGTGTTGATACCCTTGAAGATGTAGAAAAAAATATTATTTTGAGGGGCGGGGTAGGGTGGTAAGCCCCTCAGATTGAGGGAAAATTATCTGCTTAGATTGTTGATGTCACGGGGGAGCATTTGATTCCCATGGCCCCCTTTGTGGGGGATGGAGCCTCTCTCTCCAATGTACCCCCGGGCTACTTCAGGGTGACTGCCTTTATCAAGCTGGTGGCCTCCACACACAGTGGTTGGAGGGGAGGCGGGGGGTAGTGGTGGTGGGGGGGGGGAGTTGGTGCACTTCACCACCAGCAAAATTCCAGAGAGGCTCAAAAATTGCCCCAACTGGGGCCTTAGTTATTTAAATTGTCTGCCCACCACTGCATTCTGGGTAGCCAGTCCAGATCCCCATCCACCCCTGGGGAATTTTCCTGGCAGCAAGAATGCATCAGGGAGTCGTGAATGCGAGCATCACTGGCTAAGACAGCATTCATTGCTCATCCCCAATTGCCCGTGAGAAGGTTGTGGTGAGCTGCAGTCCATTTGGTGTTGCCACACCCATAGTGCTGGTAAGTTAGGCAGTTCCAGGAATTTTGACCCAGCATCAATATATTTCCACATCAGGATGGTGCATGACTTGGAGGGGAACTTGAAGGTGCTGATGTACCTATGCTCCTGCTGCCTTCAAGGTGGTAAAGGTCATGGGTTTGGAAATGCTGTTGAAAAAGCCTTTGTGAGTTACCACACTGTATCTTGCAGATGGTACATTGTATAGCCAGAATGTCCAATTGCAAAAGGAAGTGACTGCTTCAGGTGGAAAATGGGGTGCCAATCCAATAGGCTGGCTTATCATGGATGGTGTCAAGCTTCCAGTGTTGTGGGAGCTGCACTCATCTAAGCAAGTGGAGAGTATTCCATCACTTTCCCAACTTGTGCCTTGCAGATAATGGAAAGGCTTTGTGGAGTCAGGGGTTGAGTCACTCGCTGCAGAGCCTCTGCTCTGCTCTTGTAGCCACAATATTTATGTTGCTCAGCCAGATAAGTTTCAGTCAACGGTGACTCCCCAGGATGTTAATGATAATCCTGTGATGCCAATCCCGTAAAATGTCAAGGGGAGTTGGTTAGATTCTCTTGTCGGAGATCTTGTCTTGTCAAATGTTACTTGCCACTTATCAGACCAAGCCTGAATTTTCCTAAGGGCTTCCTACATTTGGGCACAGACTGCTTCATTATATGAGGAGTTGTGAGTGAAATAGAAACACTAAGTAATCATCAGCATTTTGATGGAGGGATGCTCATTAATTAACAACTGGAGTTCGTTGGGCCTAGGTCATGACCCTAAGGAACTCCTGCAGTGGTGTCCCGGGCTTGAGATGGTAGGCCTCCAACAAATACAATAATTTCCTGTGTACTAGGTATGACACCAGCCAATGTAGGATTTTCTCTGATTCCCATTGACTTCAGTTTACTAGTACTCCTTGGCGTTACAATCTGTCAAATGCTGCCTTGGTAACAAAGACATTCACTCTCACCTCACATCTGGAATTCAACTTTTGCCCATGTTTGCACCAAGGCTGTAATGAAGTCTGGAAATGAGTGGCCCTACCAGAACTCAAACTGAGCATTGGTGAGCAGGTTGTTGGTGAGTAGGTGCCACTTGACAGCACTGTTGACGACACCTTTCATCACTTTGATGATGTTTGAGAAAAGACTGATGGGGCAATTATTGTCCAGATTGGATTAGTCCTGCTTTTTTGAACTGAAAATATCTGGGCAATTTTCCACATTGCTGGATAGGTGCCAGTGTTGTAACTGTACTAGAACAGGTTAGCTAGGGGCATGGTTAGTTCTGGAGCACAGATTTTCAGCATTACAGATGGGGTATTGTCAGGGTCCATAGCCTTTGCTGTTTCCAGTGGACTTGGCCATTTCTTGATATCACATGGACTGAATCTCATTGGCTGAAGACTAGCATCGCTGATTGTGGTGAACTCAGAAGAAGGCCATCCACCCAACGCCTCTGGCCTAAGATGGGGTTTGTTGTGAAGGTGGCTGAGTTGATACTATTGTTGAGTTGATCTGCAAAACACATCTTGGGTGGAAATATTGAGCAGGATTTTGCCCTTGGTGGGGGTGGGTGGGGTCGGTTGGGAAGCTAACTGCCTTCCGCGATCGGATCCGCACCGCGATTTCATGCCGGTGGGCCAATTATAGCCCACACAACGTGGAACGTGATTGGCGGCGCTCAGTGCTGCCTGTGCGGGCGGGGGGAGGAGGGCAAGCGGGCCGAGTACAATCTACACAGATGCATGTGAAAGAGCGCTTCATTCTCCCTGAGGCACAGAGCTGCCTGAGGGAGATGAGGTGTTGTTTAAAAAATAAATAAAGGAAATAAAATTATCATAAAACATGTCCCCTCATGTGACTCTATCATATGAGCTGGACCTGTTTTTAACTCAAAAATAAAATTTTTATTTGATGTTTATTTGCTTTAGGAAACCTCATCCCGCCTGTGGATGAAGTTTCCTAAAAAATGTAAAGGCCGCTTGGCCTTTTTGTGTGCCCGCCAACCATTAGGTTGGACGGGCAGTATAAATTTGAATTTAATTAACTTCTTAATGGCCTTAATAGGCCTTTCAATTGTTGGCGGACGCCAATCCCAGCACGTGCCCGCTGAACGAAATATCATGAGACTGCGCAATGACGCCGGGACGCTTGCCCGATGTCATCGCACATCATCTTACGCTCGGGCATGTCAGGCGTACGCCCACATGCCTAGCAGAATATTCTGCCCATGAAGTTTATTTACAATATACAAAGCAGCTACTACCCAAATGCTTTCAACTCTAACTCTATCTCTACACTCTGACTGCTGAGGTAGGCCACGCTGCTCTCATATTCGTTACTACAGATCATGTGATCTTCCTTAACAAGTATTATTCTTAAAGGTACATTACACACTAAATAAAACCATAATTACTACATTCCTCCCCCTTCAACTCGGCTATACATATTATATTTACAAATACAAATTTTTCAAGACAACATAATATTTACTTTGGGTAAGGAATTTACAAGTTCAGTCTTTCAGGTGGTTTCCTGATATGTGTGGAACATCTCAGCTCCACAACTTCAGATTCTTTGTCAGAAACCTCCTTTTCCGGAGTTGCCTGAACATCAGATGCTTCGGTGGGCACTTGTAGTTCTGTATCCTCAACCCTTACAGGAACATCAGACATGTCTGCCCTGGGTTGAATATTCTCAACAGGAAACGCAGACCCGGTCATGATCACCGGTGGAACCAAATCTTGGTGATTTGTCTCTCTCTTCCTTAAATGGTCCATATGTTTTCCGATGATCTGGCCTTCCACCTCTACGTGGTAAGATAGCATCTGGTAACCACTTTGGTCCTTTCCCAAAGTTCTTCACGTTTACTGGCTCTCCCACAGTAAATTTCCTTTCGCGACTATGCCAGCCATGTCTAGTTTTCTGGCTTCCCTGACTCCTTTCCACCTTCCCCTCTAAATTTGGCACTATTTAGCTCAATCTCATCCTGAGGCAGTGTTTCAACATTAACTCTGCAAGTGTGACACCTGTTGTTGTGAGGGGTAGTCCTGTAATGAAAAGAAAGCATGCTAGCTTGGTTGCCAAGGGATCACCAGTTAGCTTTCTCATGCCCGCCTTGAACATTTGAACCGCCCTTTCAGCCAGACTGTTTGAGGAAGGGTGGTACGGTGCAGTTTTTACATGAGTGATACCTTTGAGGCTGATAAGCCATTGAATCTCAGCACTCGTAAATGCCGTGCCGTTATCAGAAACAACTACTTCTGGTAATCCGTGAATGGCAAAACTTTGATGTAGTTTCTCAATTGCAGCAGCTGACATTGGTGACTTCACCTCATGTACGTCCAACCATTTTGAATGGGCATCGGCAATGAGCAAAAACATTTTTCCCAGGAGAGGTCCAACGTAGTCAATGTGTAACCACACCCAGGGTCTACCTGGCCAGTCCCGTGGGTGTAACGGAGCTGCCGATGGCAACTTTTGCAGTTGCTGACATTGCACGCAGTGCTTCACTAAACTCTCTATTTTGCCATCCACCCCTGGCCACCATAGTTAGCTGTGTGCTATGGTCTTCATTTGGGAAATTCCTGGATGGGCACTCTGTAGCTCAATTAAAAGTGGCTCCCTTCCCTTTGGAAGAACTGTCACATGTGCTCCCTACAACAAGATGCATCCTGGCTGGTTATTTCATGTCTTCTGTTGAAGTACGGTTTCATTTCATCAGATACGGGCTCCTGTGACCAACCATGCAGCATTTGTTCTCATATAGGACTATCTCTCATATATTGAGGTAGGACTGTGTCCTGACTTGTCCAGTCTCTGATCCGTCGAGCATATGCCAGCGAGGAATCTAAGAAATTTAACAGTAAAACAAGTTTATGTGGAACTGGGATGTGCTAATAATGTTCTTGAAAAGGCAAATGACTAAGTGTATCCCCATTTGCGATTTGATTACCAGGCTTATGTTCAGAAGTGTATTCGTATGCTGCCAGAATTAAAGCCCATCGTTGTATTCTTGCTGAGGCTATGGGGGCGGTATAGCCTTGTCCTCGCTAAACAATCCTAGCAATGGTTTGTGGTCGGAAACGATTGTAAAATGGGGTCCGTGCACATACTGGTGAAATTTCTTGACACCAAAGACGATGGATAAGCCTTCTTTTTCTATCTGCGAGTATCCCTTTTCCCCTGTGGTGAGCATTCTTGATATGTAACTGATTGCCTATTCCATGCCATCGTTGATCCGATGAGAGAGCACTGCTCCCACTCCGTAGCAAGATGCGTACATGTCAGCACCAATTCTTTCATCTGGTCAGTTTCATCTAATAGATTGGACGAGTGCAGCAACTGTTTCACCTTTATGAAAGCTTCTTTCTGGGGCACCTCCCAAGACCAACGTTGGTTCTTTTTGAGTAGAGAATGCAGGGGGCCCAGCATTGTAGACAAATTGGGTAAGAACCGCCCATAATAGTTGATCATTCCTCGGAATGATTTGAGCTCTGAGGTGTTCTTTGATGTAGGTGCCTCTCTTATGTCTCTCACTTTCTCCTCAACCAGGTGGAGGCCCTGTGAATCTACCCAGTGACCCAAATAGATTACCTCCCTCACTTGGAACGTGCACTTTTCTTCTTTTAGATGCACTCCAGTTTGCTAGAAGCATTTTAACACTTCATCTAAGTTTGCCAAATGCTCTTTTTCATTGAATTCTGTCACCAATACATTGTCTAAAGGGACTACAACCTGGGGCAGTCTCTGCAGCAAATTTTCCATTGTTCTCTGAAGGATGACGCAAGCTGAGGAGACACCAAAAGGCAATCATGTATATTGGTACAACTCTTTATGGGTATTAATTGTGACAAATTCCCGGGAGGCATTATCTAACTCTAGTTGTTGATAAGCATGACTCATGTCAAGCATCATGTAGGTCGTCCCTCCTGCCAGCTTGGTATACGGGTCTTCGATTTTTGGAATGGGTTGCCTGTCTAGCTTAGCTACTTTATTAACCATTAATTTATAGTCTCCACAAATTCGGATGCTTTGGTTGGGTTTAAGGATGGGGACTATGGGTGCTGCCCATTCTGAGAACTGAGGTTGTTTTATGCCCAGTTCCTCTAGTGTGTCCAGTTCAGTGTTGACTTTTTCTCACAGTGCGCATGGCACCGGACTCACGTTCATGAAACGAGGGGTTGCTTCCAGATCCACATGAATCTTTACCTGCAGGCCCTGGATTTTCTCAAGTTCATCCTTGAAGACAGTGGCATACTTTCTAAGTAGCTCTGGTAGCCCACTTGCTCTCAACTGGAAAATTTCAGCCCATTCTAACTTAATCTCCTTTAACCAATTTCGCCCCAGGAGGCTTGGCCCTTCACCTGCTGTCACCATCAAGGGTAGCTTTGCCGATTGACTTCCATAATGGATAGTTACTCTGCTTATGCCTTTTACTTGAATGTCTCATGTCCTTCTTTCCCATGCCACGCAACTCCCCACCCTCACAATCTTCTTCCAGGTCCCCCCATAATCTTCACCCTTCCAAGCCCCCCCCATAATCTTCACCCTTCCAAGCCCCAAACACTCCACCCTTCCCAAATCAATGTTCCCTGACCCTGTCATCAACTTCTCTTTTTTCTCCAATCTCTCTGCTCTCCTCTATTGACATCCCACTGATCCCTACTCTCTACAGCCCCTCCATCAATCTCACGACACCCCTCCCCACCCACCACATCAATCTCCCCTCTTCCCCCCAAACCATCTCGCCCCTGAATCAATGTCTCACCAAGCACCACTCTGGTCCCCTCCATCAATATCCACTGAGCCCCGATCGCTCATGCGCTCCCATCAATCTACTCCTCTCCACCTCAATCTCTCCAGACCACCCCATTGATCTCTCCATAAACCACAATCTTTCTGGCCCCTCCATCAATGCGTCCCTGCCTCTTGATCTCTCTGACGCCGCCATCAATGTCTCCCTCACCTTCAATCTCTCTGGCCCCTCCATTGATGCCCTTGATCCCAATTTCTCCCTTCTTTCTGCTCCCTGGCTGTGGTGTAATGCCACCGACATACCACCCCCCCCCCCCCCCCTCAACAACAGCCTACATCTCAATCTGGCTGCCTGGAAACAGATCCCAAAAATAATGATGAGTTCCTGTCATTAAGTTTTGGCAGGTCCTGAAGGAAATCCGTTTTTCCAGGTTTCATGATTGCTAAACTGTTCCCACTTACCCCATTCTCTCCTCACCTCTCTGTAAAAAGCAGGGGGTTTTAACAGCTATATCTTTATTTACCTGCAATGATGTTTCATAATAAAATGGTGATAAAAGGGTAACAGATTTTAAATATTTATTTTTAACAGCAAGAAATGTAAATCTAACAACCTAGAGATCAAATTCCTCAGTACTTTAGTTGCAAAGCTTCCACAGGAGAAAGGTGTTAATAGGGTGTTGCTATTCATATGTTAAACATAAGATTGTAATGCAGACCACATCTTTGACACTAGTATGCATAAGATGTGAACAACCTGAAATTAAACTGGTAATTCATTTCAGCAGCTGACATTTAATAGGCTTACTGTTCCACAAATTAATTAATAATTCTTTTTAATGTATCTTAAAGTGTCAAGAAATTCTTCCCTGAGCATGAGTCACATTCCTTCAGTAATTTTTTTATGAGTCTTAAAATCAATATGACACCATAAACATGATTAAATGTTCAGCAGGTGATTCAATCAGTTACATAAGAATAGTCAGCCAATCTATACCAACCTTATTGGTGTGAAAAATAGCGGTTTTTGAATCTTAGTTTTATTCTGGAGGAGTTGGATTTCTGGCGATTTTGGCATACTGCAGATGTAATTTGATTGGAGTTGACGAGGATATTGAAAACTCAAACAAGACCTTACTCCAGATCCCAGCATTGCACTAAAATTTTCTCAATAGCCTGGTAGCAGGAGGCTGGGAAGTGAAAGTTTAAGGTCATTCGGCATTTAGGAAGGACAGGCAAAAAGGAAAAAGAGGTGGGGTCGCACTGTTAATAAAGGATCAATACATTAGTGGGAGAGGGCCTTAGATTGGAAGACCAAGATGCAGAATCAACTTGGGTGTAGCTAAGAAACAGCAAGGGGCAGCAAACTTTGGTAGGAGTTGTCTTAGGCCACCAAATAGTAGTGATAATTTAGAACACAATATAAATCAGGAAATTAAAGTTGCTTGTAACAAGGATGATACAGCAATCATGGGGACTTCAATCTACATATAGACTGGGCAAACCTAATTAGCACTAATGCTGAAGAGGACAAATATCTGGAATGTATATGCGATGGTTTTCTAGAACAATATGTTGAGGAACCAACTAGAGAACGAGATATTTTCGATCTAGCATTGTGCACTGTGAAATGGCTAATTAATAATCTCATTGCAAAGGAACCTTTAGGGAAGAGGGACCATAATATGAGGGAACTTTACATGGGCCAGAACTTTGGGCGGGTGCATGCCTGACCTGAATGGGCGTAAGATGACATGTGATGATGTCGGGCGAGCATCCCGACATCATCGTGCACTCGCGCAATATTTCGGTCGGCGGGCGCGCGCGGGTGTCGGCAGTGCATCTGCTGACAATTAAAAGGCCTAATAAGGCCATTAAAGTCCCAATTAAATGTAATTTTTCACTGCCTGTCCAACCTTACGGTTGGCGGGCAGGCGAAAAGGCCAAGCGGCCTTTGCATTTTTTAGGAAGCCTCATCCACGGGCGAGACGAGGTTTCCAACAGCAATTAAAAATAAAATAAAAATTTTAACTTTTCATTAATAACTGTCCCTGTTCATGTGACAGAGTCACATGAGGGGACATGTTTTGTAACATTTTTAAAGTCTTTATTTTTATTTCTTAAACTCTTCATCACCTTGAGGCAGCTCTGTGCCTCAGGGAGCTTTTCCTGCATGCACCTGTGTGCATGCACGAAGTTCCCCATTCGCCCTCCTCCCCCCACATACAAAGGCAGCACTGAGCTCTGCAGCCTGTGTTTCATGCTGGGCGGGCATTAATTGGCCCGCCAGCATGAAGTCGCAGTCCAGCCCCGATCACGGAGGGCGGTCGGCTTCCCTTCTGCTCCCACCGAGCCTGCCCGACAAGGGCAAAATCCTGGCCATGAAGTTTGAAAGTGATGTAGTTCCACTTGAACCTAGGGTCTTTCAGCAAAGAAACCTACAAAGGCATGAGGGGTAAGTTGACTGAGGTAGATTGGGGAACTACATTAAAAGGTGTGAAGGTGGATAGGCAATGGCTAGCATTTAGAGAAGTAATACAGGCTCTGCAACAAATTTACATTCCTTTAAAACACAAAAAAGCCAGCAGGAAAAGTGACCCAACTGTGGCTAAGATGAGATTGATTGATTCTATTAGATCAAAGGAAGAGGCATATAAAGTTGCCAAAAAAAAGTAGTAAGCATGAAGATTGGGAGCATTTTCAAATTCAGCAAAAGAGAGCAAAAAAATTGATGAAGAAAGAGAAACTGGAATATGAAAGTAAACTGGCGAGAAACATAAAAATGGACTGCAAAAGGTATGTAGGTATGTAAAAAGGAAAAGGTTAGTAAAGCCAACTGTGGGCCCATTACAGGCAAATAAAGGAGAATTTATAATGAGTAATAAGGAAATGGCAGAGAAACTAAACAAATACTTGTGCCTGTCTTCACGGAGGAAGATGCAAAAATCTTCCCTGATATATTGGAGAGCCAAGGGACTAGTGAGATTGAGAAACTGAAATAAATTAGCATTAGTAAAAAAAAGTGCTAGAGAAATTAATGGGACTGAAAGTTGATGATTCCCGTGGACTTGATGATCTATATCCCAGAGTGTTGAAGGAGGTGACTATAGAGATTGTGGATGTATTGGTCCATCAAAAGTCAATCAATTCTGGAAAGGTTCCTGCAGATTGGGAGGTGGCAAATGTAACTCCGCCATTTAAGAAAGGAGGGAGAAAGAAAGCGGGGAACTACAGACCTGTTAGCCTGACATCAATAGTAGGGAAAACGCTAGAATCTATTATAAAGGATGTGATAACTGGACACTTAGAAAATAATGGTAGCATCGGGCAGAGTCAACATGGGTTTATGAAAGAGAGATCATGTTTGACAAACCTGTTGGAGTTTGTTGAGGATGTTATTAGCAGGATTGATAAGGGAGAACTAATGGATGTGGTGTATTTGGACTTTTAGAAGGCTTTCAATAAGTTCCCACACAGGAGGTTAGTAAGCAAATTTAGAGCTCATGGGATGAGGAAAATATAGTGGCATGAATTGAGTATTTGTTAACAGGCAAAAATAGAGCTAGAGGTAAACAGATCATTCCCAGGTTGGCAGGTAGCAACTAGAGGGGTACCGCAAAGATCAGTACTTGGGCCCCAGCTATTCACAATCTATATCAATGATTTGGATGTGGGGACCAAATGTAATATTTTCAAGTTTGCTGATGACACTAAACTTGGTGGGAATGTGAGTTGTGAGGAGAACGCAAAGAGGCTTCAAGGAAATTTGGACAGGCAAAGTGATTGGGCAAGAACAAAGCAGATGGAATATAATGTGGAAAAATGTGAAGTTATCCAGTTTGGTAGGTAAAACAGAAATGCAGAATTTCTCAATAGTCTGAACAAAAGTGTGGATAAAGTTTCAGAAGCAGGTGAGATGAGGCAGAGATGGTCAATGCTACAGAGGTTGAAGTAGGCGGTCCTTGTGGTGCGGAGGGCATAAGGTCAGAAGCAGTGGGTCAAATAGCACACCGAGATTGAGAAAGGTCTGGCTTAGTTTGAGGCGGTGGCCAGGAATGCAATCGTGACTAGTGAGTTTGTGATTGGGTCAAAAAACAATGGCTTTGGTCTCCCTGATGTGTCTGCTTGAAGTAGTCTGACCAGTAGTAAAGGGAGTGAGGTATCAATGGAAGTCCTCACCACCTGCTTGTTACACCCATTTTTCAATTCGGCCATATATTAATGAGATTTGGAAATTTGAGTGTCAATAGATATCTGAAAATTAGATGCATGAGTGGGAGTAATTTTGAGTGTCGGTTTATGATTGCATCCACACAGAAAATTCCACTCCGCAACAGCTTTTTGAAAATTCAGATATACAGTCTTCCAGGGCTCCCTTCATCCATTAACCTACTAACCCCTTGAAGACTTAAACTAGATTGATAAAACATGACATTTTTTTTCCAGAAACCAGGCTGCAGATTCCTAATAGCCCCTTCTTTTCCAAGATCGTCATACAGAGTATCTCTAATGATACTTCCTAGCAAGTTAGCTACACTAATATCAAGTTAACAAGCCTATTATTTCCTGATTCTGGCTTGTTGCCTTTTGTGAATAACGATACAACATAAGCCTCCCTCCAGTCCATAAGAACCATTCTAAACTCAAATGAGCTACGAAATATAGAAACGTGGGGCTCACTTAGCAAAGCTCCCCTTTCTTGGGCCTTGGGGAAATGCCATCTGGACGAGCAGCTCGATCTGCTTTATTCTCTTCAGGATTACATCTGCATACACTTTAATGTTTACAACTATAGTATCAGCTACATATTGCATTCATAGTAACTGAGCACAGACAACCAGAGTAAAGCCTGAAGCAAGGTAACCATTTTAAACCTCTGGAAGTCCATCTAATTCTGCTTTGAGGAGTCATTCAATGGCCGTCTGCAGTCACAGAATCACAGGATTGTTACGGAATAGAAGGAGGCCATTTGGTCCCTTGTGTCTGCACCAGCTGCCTGAGCATTTTAACTTAGTGCCAATCTCCAGCTTTTTCCCTGTAACCCTGCACATTGTTTCTATTTAAATAGTCATCCAATGCCCTCTTGAATGCCTCAATTAAACCTGCCTCCATCACACTTCTAGGCAGTGCATTCCAAACCCTAACTACTCACTGTGTGAAAAAGTTTTTTCTCACCTCGCGTTTGCTTCCTTTGAAAAACACTTTAAAACTATGCCCTCTGGTTCTCAATCCATTTACGAACAGGAATAGTTTCTCCCTATCTATTCTGTCCAGACCCCTCATGATTTTGAAAACTTCTTTGAAGTCCCCTCTTAGCCTTCTCCTCTCCAAGGAAAACAGTCCCAACTTCTCCAATCTTTCCTCATAACTGAAGTATCTCATTCCTGGAACCATTCTCATTAACACCTTCTGCACTCTCTCCAATGTGTTTACATTCTTCCTATAGCGTGGCGCCCAGAACTGTACACAATACTCCAGCTGAGGTCTAACCAGTGTCTTATATAAGCTCATCATAACCTCCCTGCTCTTGTACTCTATGCCCCTATTAATGAAGCCTAAACTACTGTATGTTTTAGAAACAGCTCTCTAACTGTCCTGCCACCTTTAATGACTTATGTACATATACACTCAGGTCTCTCTGCTTCTGCACACCCTTTAGAATAACACCCTTTACTTTATACTGTCTCTCCATGTTTATGTACCAAAGTGTATCACCTCACACTGCTCCGCATTGAACTTCATCTGCCACCTATCTGCCCACTCCACCAATGTGTCAATTTCTTTTTGAAGTTCTACACTCTCCTCCTCACAGTTTACAATTTTTCCAAGTTTTGTGTCATCTGCAAACTTTGAAATTGTCCTCTGCACACCAAGATCTAGATCATTTATATATTACAGGAAAAGCAAGGGTCCCAATACCGACCCTGGGGAACTCCACTACAAACCTTCTTACAGCATGTAAAATACCTATTAACCATTACACTCGGTTTCCTAATCCTCAACCAATTTTGTATCCACGTTGCTACTGTCCCTTTTATTCCATGACCTATAACTTTTTTCACAAGTCTGTTGTGTGGCACTGTATCAAATCAATATACACCACATTAATGGCCTTGCCCTCATCAACCATCTCTGTTACCTCTTCAAAAAACCCCAGAAAGTCTGTTGGACACCATTTTCCTTTAACAAATCCATGCTAACTCTTCCAAATCAATCCATATTTTTCCATGTGACTATTAATTCTACCCCAAATAATTGTTTCTGCAGTATTTTAATACCTTCTGACTCCTAAATTACTAAAAGTAAATTTATTATTGCTACTGCAATTATTCACAGCTGACCTTTTGGTCACTCTGATAACAGTTTTAGTTACCTTTAGAGAAGTACAACATGGAACTTTACTCTTCACCCATGTGGAGGCAAGAATCCATGCCGCATACATCGATTTAACATGAGCCTGGCTTTTCATGCTTCCAACTGTGTCGGAATGGAGGTAACGAACTTGTACCCTGCATTACTGACCATTGCAGGAAGAGGTATCTCTGAGATTCCAACAACTTTCATGGAGTCGGGCCAGCTTCTCCATAACTCGTGGTTCACGGATCTCAGGGGTGAGATGAACCAAAGTCTAGATTTGGGAAACTTTTGAAAGGTAAGTTTGAAAGATCTTACCCATGGCCCTCCATGCCAACTCATGTCCCCCACCCACCCCCATGGCCCCTTATGACACCAATGCCAACTCAATACCAACCAAGCTGAGAGCCCAGACTCATAAAAGAATTATGTGAGTGGGGGGTTGTTTACACAGCTAGACAGAACTGACTTTGCTTGATTGACATCTTTGTGTGGTTATAATAAATTGTTCTTTCTGTGATCCCTTTTGCCCATGATTCAATGTTTATCTGCACAAGTTTAAGAGGTGTGAAGTGTTTAAACCTTGTGTTATTTATATTTTAATGGTCTGTGTGATTGACAATTTTATAGGGTAGTAGGAAAAGCAGTTTTTTCCCCCAAAGAATTATGAAAGGTTATATATATATAACTATATTCATATAGTTATGAACTATAGGGTTCATTAGTTCTGTACATTGTGTACACTATTGGTGAAGAGGCATGGAAGGGCCATGAGTTGGCATGAAGGGAATGAGGGACCATTGGGGGTGGATGGAGGCATGATTTGGCATGGAGTTGGCATGGGAGCATGGAGGTGGTATGGGGGATGGGTGGGGGGGTTGATGGTGTGTGAGGGCTAGAGGGCCTAAAATGTAACTAAAGAACTGAGACAATGTTCCAGAGCACAGAGGAGGGCCTTCCAACCGGCAAGCCTCAGCACTCATCAGCTTCTGTGGTGACCTTTGGGCTGTTTCCTGGGGCAGCAGGCCCGACTGTATCCTGCACCCACACACCCAGAGCGAAAATTGATGGGGCACGTTCTACCGAGGCCAAGTTGAGAAATTCCCTGATTCGGGCTACCTGTCACAAAATCCGGCCCATGGTCTCCCATTGGAAAGGCTTGCCTACACAAAGTGCCAGTGAAATAAATCCATGGAGGAATGGTGGCCTGAAAATAATGAGCACAAATGGCAAGGAAGCACTGGAAATTCATAGGGCTGAATCTTCGGCTCGGCGAGCGGGGGCAGGGCATGCTCACCAAGGCTTAAAATGATGCAGGGTGATGTCAGGCGTGCATCCCGACGTCACCGTGCATCACTTAGAGTTTCAGTTCAGTGGGCACGCAGCCGACTTGTCTGCGCGCCTGCCGAACTATCAAAGGCCTGTTAAGGTCATTAATTAACTAATTAAGTATATTGAGAAAGCTGCCCGTCCAACCTTAATGTTGGCGGACAGGCGAAGAGCCCAGGCAGCCTTTGCATTTTTCATGGAGCCTCATCCATAGGCGGGATGAGGTTTCATGAAGGGTTTATAAATTAAATAAATTTTTTCATTAAAGTTCATTGATATGTCCCAGCTCATGTGACACTGTCACATCAGGGGACATGTCTTAAAATGTATTTTTTTCTTTTTTAAATTTTTGGAACTTAAACTAATCTCCCCGAGGCAGCCCTGTGCCTCAGGGAGATTTCTGCGCTCTTTTGCGCGCATACGTGAAAGAGCGCAGGCCCTGACTCAGGGAATGCCCCCCCTCCGTCTGCACAGGGAGCGCTCAGCGCTTCCAGATGTGAGTCATGCTGGGCAGACTTTAATTGGCTCGCCCACATAAAATGGTGGCGTGGACCCGATTGGGGGCGTCAATCGGGTCTGCGGCCGCCCGTGGCCGCCCCCGCGCAACCCCCCCCCCTAAACAGGGAGAAAATTCTACCCATGGACAAGTAGGCAGGAGATGTTGGAGTTAAGGTGACAATAAAAAAAAGAAACTGTTTCCACTGGTAGGAGAGTAAGTAATCAGAGGTCTCACATTTGGCGTAATTGGCAAAGGAATTAGAGAGGAGATGAGAGGAATTTCTTTTACACATTGGCCAGAATATTGCCGTCAGCGTGCGGGGGCGAGCCCGACACGCTGGTGCATAAAATGACGCGAGATGAGATCGGGCATGCGTCCCGACGTCATCACGCGTCATTTCGATCTTTCATGTGGCACACATGTGCCGGAGGTGGCTGTGCACCCACCGAACTGTCAACGGCCTATTAAGGCCATTAAAAAGGTAATCAAGCTTATTAACAATGCTGCCTACCCAACCTTAAGGTTCACCAAGCGGCCTTTGCGTTTTTCAGGAAACGTCATCCACGGGAGGGATGAGGTTTCCTGAAGGTTTTATAAAATAATTTGATAAATTTTGCTATACTCGCAAACATATCCCAGCTCATGTGGCACTGTCACATGAGGGGACATGTTTAAATAATTTTTTACTTTATTTACAACAAGATTTTTTTTATCAACTTAATCTCCCTGAGGCAGCTCCATGCCTCAGGGCAATTGCTGCACTCTTTTGTGCACATGGCTGAAAGAGCGCAGGCCCCAACTCTCCCTCCTCCCCCTGCCCGCGCAAGTAGCACTGAGTGCTACCGGCCATGTGTTACGCTGGGCGGGCCTTAATTGGCCCGCCCACGTAAAATGGCAGTGCGCAGCCGATCGCGGGCGGCAATCGGATCCACTCCTGCCCCCGCCCTCTCCCGCCCAGCCCGCCCGACACAGATAAGGTTCAGCCCATTGAGTTGCTGTAGTCTGGAATGAACATCCTGAATGAACTGTAGAATCAGATAAAATGGTAACTTGCAAAAGGAAATTGAATAAATACTTGAAGGGGAAAAATGCAGGGCTTTGGGCAAAGAGCTGTGGACTGGATTTAATGGAAATTTTACCTGAATTTACCTGAATTTTACCTGCCACCCAAGGTGGCAGGAACTGAGGTGGCGGGGAGGGGGTGAGGGCAATGAAGTAGCAGGGGGCCGTAGAGGACATTTTTCAGCAGTGGGTGGGAGACAGGTGGGGACACTTCATGGAGGCAGCAACTGATTTGCCATTCAGCCCTCTGCCATGTGGGGAGACTGCCAACTTCATGGAGGTGGTATCCCTGCAGTAACCCAGGGGCCATCAAAGCTGGAAGTTCCATGGCCCAAAGGTAAGCCTGACTGCCTCAGTGACCCCTCAAAGTGGTTTCCCTTCTGATCTACGGGGCATTTTATCCTTGGCTATCCTGAATTTAATATATATTATATTACTATCGTATTTATTATTTCTACTTGCATGTCTGAGCAGTAACCCACCTCTCCTTAATCAGACGGTAGGAATGGAGACAGAGGATTAGGAGGCTTCTTCCGGTAAACTTGATGAGACAGTCCAACTGCCAACAAATGTGGACTTGGGACCCCATTTGATCTTGACGTCGGAGTTCTGAAGCCTTTTGTGCTGGAAGGTTCTATGCTAACTAATCTCAGTTTTGCATATTTTCAAGTGTTGCAATGTTACCATACACAGCCACTGTTTCTTCACAAAGAATTATTATTAGAAGCTGGGCTGAAATTACAGTGGTTTCTTCCCTTAGGAAGAGACTGGCCAGAAGGCAGTTCCATTGGCTGCAGAGTCACAAGTCACAGCTGCTGCCACTTTCTCACCGCTTGTATTATGGCAGCTTGCTTGTGCAGACATTAACATGGAATTATTGCAGGAAATTTTAACCACAAAAGTCATTTGTATGAGAGAAGAGAACTTCTTCCATTTGAGTTAGGTTGGAAACAAACCCAACCCGCCTCAAACCAAGATGTGTCTGGTTCTAATGGAGACAGCACGTTTGGTGGTGGTGGTGGGTGTGGGGGTGGCAGTGGAGCAAGGGGGTGGTGTGGAAGCAGAGCTAACTAATCCACTCTCAGGAGCTGGATTGAAGATTGATTAGGGAGAAGGGTTGAAACCTATTTTAGCAAGGCTTCTATTTTAACCTATGTCTGTGAGAGCTGGAAACCCAGCAGGTAAATGGAGGAGAGGGAAGCTGTATCCATGAAGTAAGTACCTGAAAAGCATGAGAATCAGGAGTGTCTCCTCTAAGCCCAGCAAACTTACCTTGTAAACCACCCCAGTCCCTGCGATCTGCCTGACCCTCCCTACCTCCATAATCTTCAACCCTTTTCCCGAAGCACTGAGCAACTGCACCCCCCTACCCCACCCCCGAGGCTATTCGATCAGAAGCACATAACTATTGAATAGGCAAAGTTTTCACCAATTGAAACCTTGAGCGCCAGTGAGCATGAACACCTGTGAGTAGAAGAGTGCTGCTCCTCCATGGACAATGTAGGAATGACTAATCTCAAATGAGAAGCCTAGGGAGTCAGACCTCAGTACCCTGTGTATCTAGCATTGACTGCAGGATAAGTTGATTAGCATTGTCCACTAGTTTTATATTAAAAGAATAAAAAGAGGTTGTTATATGGGACTTTGAGTGGCACATGGTTCCATCAATTTCTCTCTGAGTAGAGTATCAATGATCTTCTGGATGCAGTGGAAATAATCTATGTTCGGCCAGTACAATTCTATATTACTTATGTGTTAGTAACCTGTCATGGGTAGCTAGGCTCTCTTAGAATCATTGAGCAGAACATTACAGCATAGAAACAGTCCATTTGGTGCATTAAGTCTATGCCAGTTTTTTTCCCCATCAACCATCTAGTTTAATTCCACTCTTCAGCTTTCTTCTAAATGCTTTTAATATTCTTCCTTTTCAAGCAATTTCCTTTTAATTTCATTTTAAAATCATTTATTGACTCTGTTTCAGCAACTAAGAATCTGAAATGTCACAAACTAAACCTGCAATTCTCCCATGTTTGGGAATGAGCAGTTGATCCAATTACACAAGTGATGGTTGCTTGGAGAATATCAAAGGAAGAAAAGAAAGTCATGTAGTTATACTCTTTTGCGTATCATAAACAAAAGGACCAACCGCTAGTAAGGGGCACTTTCATATTATTGTAAGCAAAACCAAAATCATCAAAGGAAACAGAATCAAATTAATATTCCATGAGTCAAAAATGCACTCTAGTCCTCAAGGGGCCCATTGGTCGCGGAAGGGCTCAAAAGCCCCTGTGCACTCTGCGTGCTCTCTCTCCAGGGACCCCAAGGCCTGAATTTTTCACTTATTGGGCGTGGGCAATCGACGGGCCCAGGAGCGGACGGGAAATGAGCCCCTCTGCGGTTGGCCCCCAACTGTGATTTCACACTGTCTGGCCAATTAACGGCCAGCCAGCATGAAACTCATGCTGAGAAAGGCTCAGCACTGCCGTTGGGGGCAGGAAGAGGGCGGGCGCGGGTGCTGGTGAGCACTTCCACTGAGCTCCCTGAAGGCAGACAGGTGCCTCAGGGAGCTGCAGACCTCCACAGAATAAACAAAACAACAAAAATGCTGCAAAATATGTCCATGCAGCACAATCAAGCACCTGAAAGCGTACATCATAAAAAAACCAGTCCCCAGATATCGCTTTTTATTTTATTTCCCCATGGAGATTTCAACCCGTCCTGGATCGAGGTTTGAGCAAAAATGTAAAGGCCACATGGCCGATTGACCGGTCCACCAACCGTAAAAGCATATGGGCCACAAAAAATCACTTTCAATTGCCTCCTAATGGGCTTAGTTGTGCGCTTAATTGTCAGCGGGCGTGCCTCCGACTGTTGTGCGCACCCGCTGACCTGAAGATTGCTCACATGTGGGATGATGTCAGGAC
This sequence comes from Cetorhinus maximus, assembly GCF_964194155.1. NCBI lineage: Eukaryota > Metazoa > Chordata > Chondrichthyes > Lamniformes > Cetorhinidae > Cetorhinus > Cetorhinus maximus. Next base: position 55,336,244 of record NC_135897.1, on the reverse strand, counting down.
GCTCACCTGACATCACCTTGTGCTATTTCATGCCCATTCAGGTCGGTCGCGTGCCCGCCCACGAGGCATAAAATTCTGCCCCAAGTTGTGAATGTAACTGCAGAAGAGAGGCAGGCAGTTGGGCCGAATGACTCCCTCAACTGCCCATTGCCTGGGCCTGTTCATGGCCATCTTGGCTAGACCCCAAAGCAGTCCAACACGGAGGTCCTTTGATCTGCCCACTCCCCCCAACCCTGTCCTCTGCACCAGGTAGCCAAAGATCAGAAGCATGGGGCTGAAATGCAACTAAAACTTGAGGAGAAGCCCCTCTGAGATATAGGAACAAGGGCTCCAATCTCACACATTGCACATACACATGGAACATGTACTCCTCAAGGCCACAGAAATTACAGGTGGCCTGGGCATCTGTGAACTGACTTAACCTTCTATTGCACAGGACTGCCGCATGCAACGCCAAGACTTGCATTTATACAACACTTTTCACAACCACAGGATGACTGAAAGCTCTTTACAGCTAACTAAAAGTACGTTTAAAGTGTTGTCACTGTTGTGATGCAGGACTCCAAACTATAGCAAACAGGGCTAATTTATAAATTACACAAAATTGCCATTTTGTCATGGAAGGTTCATTGAAACACAAACATAAATCTCATACACATGGCAATGCATGATGGGTGACATGAGCTTTGAAACTCTCATTCAATCCTCCAAATTCCTAAGTAACTCCCTAAATTCTAAGAACTTCTGCTTGAAGGAATAAAATTAGGTTTGTCTGGGCCTTCTGTGGATAAGGCACAGAGGGGATAAGAATTCTTTATCCTCCACATAGTACAATTTTTTTTGCAGCTATCTTGTATTGCACCTGACAGAGAATGTTCATTACAGTGAAGAAAAAGGACACAGGACATCTCACGAATAGTATATCCCAGTGTTTCCTTCACCCACGTTCTGTTCACAGATCCTGCTCTGTATATGTCCCTGTTGCAAATTGAATGAATTGTTACTGAGCAATTGACATGCTAATCACAAACCATTGAATGGAATATGTCTAAATTCACAGCAGTTTGGTTGTAGTTTCAGGATGCTATCTTATTGTCAAGTGGGAGAAGAAAGGATGACATGTTTGGACTTGTAACAGATGGAGCTATTGTATAATGAATTCTGAACAATGCTTCAATTTACCTGCATTGGGACTCTGCTGAGGGTTTGGGTCACAATGTATTAAAACAATGAAAATTACAAGCAGGAATTCTAGCCACAATTCTGTCCAGATGAAAGCTAACAAAACTTAACTTCTCAGTATCACTAATCTATTTTTACTACAAATACAGTGTTATTTTATGAGAACAAATAATGAGCATATGTGTAATATTTTATAGATTCTGAAATATGTAGTATTTCCCACGTTTCATTGTGCAACATGTGCATTTTGTTATGTGATACATTTGAGCATCTCTCCTTCATTGAAAATTCAATATTTACCTTGAACAATTTGTCTTTTGTCGGTACTAGGAAAAATGCCAAAAACACCCAATAGTTGCATGCCATATTGTTTTGTTGTAATCTTCAAAATTGTCTCAAGAAACACTGCAGTTGTTTTACATTACCACAGGAGATGCAAAGTTTCAGTAACTTGTAGGCTGAAACAATCTGAAAGAAAAGAGCTTGGCTGCAAAATTTGGCTTCATAATGTTACTGCCATCTCTTCAGTCCTCTCAACTGGCTTTGTGTTCTCGTCTTGCTATCACTGTTGAGTTTCAGGAAGCCCAGCAAATCCATGCCCCCTCAGTTAAATCACAAAACCCCAGTTAAAAAAAGCTCTTAATGAGCTTTCAACATATTGAAAGTAACAGCCTGCCTCCCCCAAGGGGGTGGTTTCACACACACAAGTCTACCGTGCTGCAGGTAAATGTGGAATGGGTGTGTTGAAGCTAGCTTCCTGACAAGCTTTATGCCCCCATCTGCTCCCAAACCTACATGCTCCAGCTAGTAAACACCCACCCCCCGCCTCCACCCCACCCATCCCCTCAGGAAAGAGTTCTGTCAATGGGCCAGATGCAGACTAACTGCTTCTCTACCACCTGTACCTGTATATTGATCATTTTCATTTCTATAGCACTCCTCACAAGTAGGAAAACCTCTCAAAGCATTTTTGCACAAAGGAAAATAATAAGTTAACAGGCCAGGCAACAAAATCTAAAATGCAATCTGGCTTCAAAATAAATTTAGAAGTATATAGATTTCCTTCAACAGCATGCAATTGGTGTCAGATTTTAGTTAAGTATTTTATAGTTTAATTAAACTTCAAAAACATAAACCTTTGAATCCCCATGTTTTTTTTTGCTCAAAAGGTAAATAAATTCCCTCTAGCAAAGCTGTTTAAATACCATTCATAAATCAGTACATTTCCTTAATAAACGCAATCGCACCTAGTTACTAAATGCTTTCATTTAAAGTCCTGCAAAGGCTTTTCAAAGCTAGGCAAGTCCCTTCTGTTACAAAAGCTATAAAACCAGTACTTTATTCATCAGGCACCTTTCAGCTTACATTTATAGTTGTTCATCAGTGTAGCCCATTAGGCATTTAAACAGCTTAGCCTACAGCATTTTGATGTGTTAATAGAAGTGAAGTGGCAGTTCTCTCAGTGTCTTATTCATTTGGGAGTTTCATTTATGTTCTTACTCTAATTTAATACCACAGTTGAACGCTTAAAAGTGAAGTACAGTCTTTTTTATATCGTAATGAACACTACTAGGTAATGAGATAATGTCATGATATACATACATAATAATTCAAAATATTAATTATTTCAAAATCTTTTAGAAATTGGACTGCAGTTGAACATCAGGCCTGCTCTTCTCTGTTTTTTTTTCAGATTGGAGGTGCGCCTACCACCACAAAAACAAGTTTTGAAAAAGCTAAATTCACAAGGAGCTAGGAGAAGCAGGACTGCTGATCTCGGCTGCACATCGCTCTTGACGGTTGTTGTCATCTGCCAGCAATACTGCTCTTGCTGTCCTCCACCTCAGCACCTACCTGAGGGCTGCTACCAGTGAGGCAAGCAGCCCAAAATCTAGGTGCTGCAATAGGTGAGCTGCCTGTGAAAGCATGACAGTGCCAGCAACTCAAAAACGCATTTCATTTGGAGGGGGCACACTGCCTGTGTAACGGTTTGGACCTGAAAATGGGCCTAGACAAATTTATACTCCAACAGGTTTCCAATTCCACTTAGATCTTTCTCCCGGAAATAGGTACACCAGTTTCTGAACAAAAAGACAAAAGAACACTTGGTAATCAGTCACTAGTCAAATGTCCACACATAGGGCAGAATTTTACCCTCGCCGAGCAGGCTTGGCAGAAGTAGGCGGGAGCGGTTGGGAAGCCGACCACTGCCTGCGATCGGGGCCTGACCACGATTTCACGCTGGTGGCCCAATTAAGGCCCACGCAGCGCCAAGTGCATGCTGCAGCGCTCAGTGTTGCCGGTGTGGGGAGGGGGGGGTGGGCGAGGAGGGATCTTTGCACATGTGCACAAGTGCGCGCAGGAAAAGCTCCCTGAGGCACAGAGCTGTCCCAGGGAAATGAAAATATAAAAAATTAAAAATAAAGCATTTTTAGATGTTAAAAGACATGTCCCCTCATGTGACTTTACATGAGCAGGGACATGTTAGAAATTAGTATGAAAATTTTAAACTTTTTTTTCAATGGTAGATCGAGTGCTCATCCCACCTGTGGATGAGGTTTCGCAAAAAATGCAAAGGCTACTTGGCCTTTTTGCCTGCTCGCCAACCGTAAGGTAAGATGGGCAGCAAAAAATTAAATTCAATTAGATTGAAATCTGAAATATCGCTCGAGTGTGCAATGATGTTGGGGCGCTCGCCCAACAAGCAAAAAATTCTGCCCATAATATGTGTAATTTTAACCATCCCTCCTCCGCACCCACCTAGCAGCCCCCACCTCCCTCCCACCCCCAGTATGGATGGGGAGGAAAATGCTGGTGGGGTTAAAACTTCAAAAATGACCCAACCCCACTTCAAATATGACCCCTTTTGGGTTTTAACAGAGGCCAGTTAGAGGGTGACCAGGTCCCTAATTTAAATGTATAATGAGCCTACATGTCTCAGATTTTAGTTGGTCGACATTTGTGAACCAATTCTCCTGGTGCTTGGGAAATCTGGCAGCTGAAAGGAGGAGAGAGTGACCAGATCAGGAGGAGTTGGACCCCAAGTGAACATGTTCAGACTTCTGAGATTACAACCCATAGCAATCTTTCAGGCTGCTGACTGATCTTTTCAGCCTAGTCCCTCTGATATCCCTTTGGACCAATGTCTCCACACCCCCCACTGGTTGTTGCCCCTCAGTCCATTCACCCTACAGATGTCCTCCCAACCTCTCTGACCTATCCACTCCCAGGTTGTCCTCCCGACCGATCTCTCCAGACCCACTCAGTCTCGCCCCCTCCCCGATGACCCTCGATCCACAATCTCTCTCCCCCTCGTCTCTGCCCCCGGCTGTGGCGTGGCACTGCAGGTTTTCCAGCCAGCCTCTCAAGCTGGCTAGCTGCAGTCATGAAACCGATTCAAAAAATGTTAATCAATTCCTGCTGTTAAATTTAGCACAACAATTATTGGATCTGATATTTCCAGGTTTCTGGTGCACTACGTTTGCCCCTAACAGCTCCTCCCCATACATTTCGGGGCCAATGAATCTATACAAGTATGGTAAAATTAAGGCAATGAGTTTCACATACAGCCTAGATATTCACTGAATTAAAATATTTCCTAGGACCGAAAATTACTTCATTCAGCAAGTTCATACAGAGGCAAGTGAATATAGTTGATGATTTGCTGAGCACTGGAGAATCCAACAATACTGAACAACCTGTTTTGCCCTCAATTATTCTTGTGGTGTTGAAGGAGTGTGAATGAAGTGATCCACTATCTTGACTAATGTAGTAATAACCCAGTACTTATATTTGTATTTCTCTTATATCTATGCTGTCAGTACATAACCAGTTGTTGGCACTGAATCTGCAAAAACAGAATTACCAAGGTGAAGTAAGTTATTCTGGCTGCACACACCAGTGCCGATGGGATTGTAACCATGTCAGAAACCTGATATTATAGCAGTTATTCAAGTCTTACAAAGGAAAAGAAACCCTAAGGTAACTCACAGCAGTCATATGCCACATTATTCCTTACAGAGCATTAAAGTGGCATTGAGATGCAAGCTGGCACCTCATTAGACTGATGAGAACACCATTTTGCAAATTGGCATCAAGTAGTTTGTCCGAATGGCACTGAGGTCATTATGCTACACTTCAGGGACCAGATCAGAGCAGATGTCAGCACCTATTAACTTCCAATGGTTTAGTATAACAGGTATATTGACATTGATGTCTGGCTGACAATTGTAGAAATTCCAACTGAGTTTAAAAGAGTAGCTGTGTATGGTGTCTACAGGATTTTCAGCAGGGAACTGAAAATGAATGACAGCACAGAAGGCAAATGTTGCCTGCAATGTGCACAACAAGGAACTGGAAGGTAGGGGTTTTACAGAGATGCTGTTTGCAAATCTTAAAAGCAGCAATACAGAAGAATGTAAAGCAACAGCAATGGAAAATTTGTATTGTACCAGTTGTCCAATCTAAAACTAAGGAACCTTGAGTTGGCCCAAACTATTAATTCAATGCCTAGAAATCTTTGGGGGCATGTTTCTCTTGTCACCTGGATTTGGAATGAATGAAGCCTTCAGCCACTTAGTAGCAGGTGCTGTTGGGAAGTAAACCAGCTGTGATTTTCCTTTAATGGCACAAAAACAGCTGACAAACAACACTGACAGGACCCAGTTAGTGGCTGTTAATTGGTCAATAAAATAGCATGGATGGTGCTGTGAGCTCCACCATGGATCATTTAGCAGCTACACACAGTGATGATTGCAAACAGCAACTGAAATACGAAGGAGGGGCTAAAATACAGAGAAGCACAAACAGGAATTGCTGTCAAATAAACATCATGGTCACATTGAAAATAAAAATATAAATTGGACCTAGCTTCAAAAGTGTTTAGCGGGTATGGCTCTTCAGCATAAATCTTAATAATTTTGGCACCAATTTGAGCTACATATCCAGAACTGATGTAAGAAATTAAATTGTCACTAATGCAATCGCGTGCTCTTTGGAATTTAGAGCAGAGCAGAGAAAACTTTGTTCTGTACTCAGCCCAATCTGTGACTGATCTGGGAAGGGGAAGGGCGAGGGTTTTTTTTTCAACTTGCTGGTTGAGTGTAAAACTAATGTTGTGGATCGGCCACGCATTGGGGAAACTGTATGTTCCTTTCCTATTGTATTGATCACCGGTAAAAATATCAACAATTTATATTTATATAGCATCTTTAATGTAATGAAGCCGAAAGAGCTTCACATGAGGATTACAAAACAAAGTATAACATCAAGCCGCACAAGGGGATATTAGGTCAGGTGAACAAAAGTTTGGTCAGAGAGGTAGGTCATAAGAAGTGTCTTATTAGAGGAAAGTGAGGTAGAGAGGATTAGGGAGGGTGTTCCACAACTTTTTGCCTAGGCAACTGAAGGCATAGCTACCAATGGTGCACTGGTGGAGCAATTCAATTTGGGGATGTACAAGAGGCCAGGATTAGAGGAGCACAGATATCTTGAAGGGTTGTAGGGCTGGAGAAGGTTACAGAGATAGGGAGGGGCAAGGCCACAGAGGGATTTGAAAACAAGATGAGATCTTTAAAATCACGATGTTGCTTGACTGGGGGCCAATGTAGGCCAGCGAGCACAGGGGTGATAGGGAAACAGAACTTGCAATGAGTTAAGACATGGGCAGCAGAGTTTTGGATTACATCAAGTCACTAAGTAAGATGTTAAGCACTTTAAAGTTTTAGAATTATCAGATATCTCTTATTTATTTGTGTTCTTCTGCTTTTCAAACATCTTCTTTTGTTAAAATTAAGCTTCCAGTCCTCAATTTACATTCATTTTCAATGTAATCATTTTTGTCTTATGACCCCTTTCATTGCTTTCATATCTTTATTTCTGCATTTTCAATTTGTGCTTAACAGCCTGTACATTTAATTAAGTTATTATCTTTTAATTGTGATTAATATTTTTTTAACTAAAGCCTTCTGTCACATGTCCATTCTATTATTAGGTAAAGAGAACAGTGGAAGACAATGTCTGGATGTAGAGCAGCGGGAGGCTAACACAAATTGAGTAAGGCCTAAATCAGGAGACAGGATAAGGAGTATAAAGCAAACAGATTGGAATTGAGGGTGTGAGTGAACGATAACATATGGGATTGGGATTGCAGTGAAATGGGTAGGAAAAGACAAGGAAAGGAAAGTCCAAGACTGGGACCCCCTGCTGACTTCAGAGAGTTGTAGTCTGCATTTTGATGGAAACTATTGCATTGCAGCTCATGGGAATTATAGTTCAATTAGTTAACTCAGAACATCAGGCCTGAACTAGGCAGGCTTGGTAATAAATAATCAGAAGATTGTGTTTCAGAGGCTGATGATGTTCATGAGTCCTGGCTGGTGTGTTGAGTCATGGTCAGTGGGAGCATGGTGGGGATGAGGAAAAAAAGCAGTTGGAACGAATTAAAGATTACATGGGCGAGCTTGTGTGTTATTTTTGAATTTTTTCATATTAAATTATAAAGTAGTGCTACTGCGATCTGGAACTCCCAACAGGGAGTATACTTTGATACATCTAAGGTGTGTAGGCCATGAGTTTCCATCCATTAAAATTACAGATATAGTTTGGAAGAGGCTCCTTTAAGAACTTTAATGAAATGACCCTGATATCACCTCCCCCACACATACTGATTAGTTAACTGGTTAAAAAGTCATATGGTAAAATCCTTAACATTGAAATTTTGCATATTGTCAAACTGCCTAAACAGGCTTTGTTTTAAAAAGAACAGAACTGGGTCAAACATTTGTTCTGAATCTTCAGCTTGGCAGAATCCAATATGGAAGTGAATACATTACAGGAGATCACAGACACCACATGGTGGAAGCAGTGATGTGCCAGTGGGAATGATGACAAGCATATGGAGAAATCGTTTACTATGTGGGATGTGAGGTCACATGCCATCAGATAATTTATGCCAGTTGTGGGTATAATTTATGCCAGTTGTGGATGTCAGAGACACGTTAGCATGAACATCGACTGCAGGATCAGCCACACATTCTTAAAGTTACAAATCTTTTCCTTAGCCTATACAATAAATTTTATTTACTTATTCGTAATGCCTGATAACAAGCATTGATACATAAAAAGGATGGAATACTATTGACATTGATGGATTTAAAGTACAATAAACACTAGGTAAATGGCTGTAAAAAAGAACCTTCAATCCAGGAAAGCAGTGTACAAAGCCTCCTAGGTTTCACAAGGCCCCACTCCGAGAGTTTACCTCCCTCTTACAATAATGATCCAATATTTTTTCAGAGCCAGGAGGAGAGAGAGAGAGAGAGAGGGGGAAAGAGAGAGATGGTAGGTGGGGCCACTGATGGGAATGGGGTGGTAGGAATTTGGAGAGGATTTCCAGACATCCCACACAGTTGGGTATGGGAAAGCTGCTGGGAAGTGGATACCAGGTAAGTAGATGACCACGGGAGGGCAGAGCTATAGTGGGAGAGGTAGTCTTACATCGGGTGGGACATTCCAAATTCCAATCAGTTGAGCTGGGGACACCAGGTCTGCAAAGACCCCTCAAGGACAATGACCAGAGGATTAGGAGTGAAACACATGTCCTGTCCCCATGAGCAAGGCATCAAGGCAATCACCTGAGGTATTCAACTGGTAGAGATGAATCATGAAAGCTAACCCGCTTGGACAATGTGACCCTGGCTGAGAGGTGGGATTCCCAGACATGAACTGATTAAGTTACAAGGGGGAATACACTAGTCATGGCCATGTTTGAGTCACTGGGTGATGGTCATGTGACAGGTCCACCCTTTGTGTGTTTAAGTTTTTGCCTTCCTTGCAGTAAGAAGGCAAGCAGCTGAGACCCTTAAGAGAGAAGACCCAATTGGGTCTCTCCTTCCTCCTTCTCTCTTCAAACTCACCTTACAAGATTTCAAACCATTTTCAAACCGTGACCTCCCAGGGTTACCCCTGCTTCTTGAAGGATATCAATCCTGCACTATTGTCGCCAGAAGAACAGCAAAATCAGCCATCAACATCTTTAAATCACTTCAACAAAAAGAAAAAGCAGGATTGCTGAATTCAAACTGAAGCTAGTCAAGTCACCAAACCATATGCTGTGTACCCCTTTTATTTCTGTGGACTCAAATTTGATTAACTTATCCTTCCCAACTCCGTAATCGATTTGTGCCTGAACTTCGAGTATGTGTACGTGAAAGTTGGAGCGTATTTTATTATTTTACTTAGTCTTATTTAAGTACAATGAAGGTAACCTCTTTCTTTGTTAAACTCAAGAAACCTGTCTGATTGGTTCTTTTATGATTACAGCATGTAAACAGTTAAACACTCACTGAACTGGCAAGTATATCCTTTTCTCAAAAACCATATGTCAGTCAAACAAGGAGTGGGAAGAGAGGTGAGCCATTCAACCCTCTCCTCACCTGATAGTAACACAGGAGAAAGACAAGGTCTGAATCTTAGTTTTATGCTTGGGTCTGACTGTCCCTTGTGGGTGGATACTGTCAGTTCTTTGTCAGAGTGTGTGCATGCGTGTGTGTGTGCATGCGTGTGTGTGCGTATGTGTGTGTGCGTGTGTGAGAGAGAGAGAGAAAGGGAGATTCTGCTAGGCAGGTATGGTCAAAAATCACTTCCAAAATTTATCACTGGTCAATAGTTAAGAGCATGTGCTGTTGCATGGCATTGCAATCATGTCCAGGTATTAAAGATCTCAGGGATTATTTTGGTCAAAGGGTGAAAACAGACATTACATAGGCACTATGCTAATAAAACCAGCTTGTTTGAAAGCCCAAATTTAGCGAACCTTGTTGTTCCTAATTGTTGATTACCATAAATTGAAAGTGCCTGGAGGTGCTAAACAGACATTCGCAGGTTTAGTACTCAATTGCTGTTTAGATGCAAATTTGTGGAACAGTATATGTGCGATCCCTGCACCACTTCCTCTGGAGGTGTGGATTGTGCTGGCTGGCAGGGTGGCTCTGGCAGTGAGGGAAAGGACACACAAGTTCTCAGATAGGGCAATGGAGATCCTGGTGGAAGAAGTCCAGATGGGCTCTCTGTCATGCAGCAGCTGGGCTCATGTCTTGCTCCCATTCCTCATCCAGACTGAGGGGGCCTCCTAGCACCCTAGGATGATGCCAATGACCAACTTCTTTTCCTAGTCATTCCAATAAGGTGGAGTAGCACAGCACATATTCTTTTCATGTGAATTCCTTCGAGAACTTGTTGTTCCAGTGTTGGTAAAATCTTGACAAAGCACCCCAGAAAGTCTCCCAATGTGTTTCAGAGATCCACTTCACAGCCCAAGCGGCATGTGAACATCTTTTTAAGTGCATCCCTTTAAAGAGTGCTTGAAAACATCATCAACATCATGTTTACTTCCAAATAGCTGGTCACTGTTAGGAAAGGGTGTTAGTTGAAGCATTAGGGTGTAAGGGAGGGGTAGCACCCCTCACAGTGGGGCTCACTGCAGTCTTCAGAGTGGCTCATCGTGTACTGTACACCCTCACCTTCACCGAGCGCTCACCTGGGCTCCAAGTAGTTGTTAACATGTGTTAGCGACCACACCCCGGTAAACATCTTCAATGGTCAGAACAAACCAGTTGAGGGCAGCCATTGGGTATCCTACCCTCGGAGACTTAGGAATTTGCACCTGGCATGTGAAGACTGATTCCAGCAGACTGGGTGGATGAGATCAATCTAAGATCCAACGGTTCTGAAAGCAGGTCAGCACCGTGTTATGGAATCGATGGAGCTTGATAAGACATAGAAGACACCCTGGCCACCTACTGCATCCAGATCTATCTCTAGCCATCTAAACTCGTCTTGCCATCAAGATACGTCAGGACAAGAGAGTTAGGTTGATGATGCATAACCCTCCCTCACTATAATCCAATTCACGTGCAAGTCATATTCATCATCTTTTTATCATCTGTCATTCATCATCTGTCACAAGCCCTGTGGCGATGGGGGAGCAACATAGCAGCAAGTCTGGATTCACTGGAAGCTGTAGCCGTGTATCTGCACACAGGCAGCTCAGGCCGTAGGGTCATTTTTCACTGGAAGGAAGCAGAAGTGGAACTTGATAGCCCCGTGAGCCACTGAGCAGCTCTTTTCAGAACCATATTGCTCACCTCCCTAGAATGAGGAAGGGGCTAGAAAAGGTGCCCAAAACATTTTCTGCTTCACTTCCTTGGCCAGCAAGCCACAGCTGGCAGAGATCCAATCAACATGGTTGTAAGTCAATCACAAAAAATAAAATAAAGGTGAAACCAGTCACCATTGGGACATGGCACAAGCACACCTTCATGGATAACACCACAGCTGACAGTTCTGAGAGAGGACCTGTTCTTTTCGGTAGGGAGCTGGCTAGGTACAACATCCAGATTGATGCCCTCCATGAGACTCATTTAGTGAAAGAGGGTCAGCTCAGGAAAATTTGTGCATATTGTTTTGGAGTGGCCATGGAAAAGAAGAACAGCACAAAGCTGGCATAGGCTTTGGTGTCATGAACCATTTTATCAGTAAATTGACTTGCCTTCCCAAGGGTGTTAATGAGTGTTTGTTGGTGCCTAAACTCCTCATGCACAGCAACAGACAAGCAACTTTCATCAGTGTGTGCACCTTTACCATACCCAACCCTGATGAACTCAAGGATTAATTCTATGATGACCCCCACACCTTGATTATTATTGTACCAAAGTCAAACAAGCTGATCATTTTGATGATGCAAGAGTTGATGCAAATCAACAGACTTGGGAAGGTGTCACTGGAAAAAATGGGATTGCCAGGTATAACATGGCCTCCTGTTGCTGAAGATGTGTGTTGAGAATGACCTCTTAATCACCAGCAGTTTTATGCCTCCCTAATCACAACAAGAAATCTTGGATGCACCTACATTCCATGCACTGACTATCTAATCGACTATCAGGGATATCATATACCCCACTGCTAGAGGCCTTATCTCCTGTAAGCATCAAGGTTAGTTCAATGAAAACAATGAGATAATCCAGAAACTACTGGAGGAGAAATATCATCCCTACAGGGTTTACCTCAATGACAAGTCATCACTATCCAAGCACGATGTCAACCAAAACATCCACAGGGCTATGTATGCAAGGTCAGAGGGATACAAGGCACTTGACTGCATCAGAAAGCAGGTGAGCTTCGGTCATATGCAGACCACAACGACTGGAAGAGATTCTACAATGATTTGAAATCTGTCTATGGGCTCAGTCCACGGGTTCATTATCGATCCTTGGTGCTGATGGGCCAGCTGATGCCTCACAGAAAAAGCCCAAATTCTAGAAAGATGGGCAGAGCACTTTAGTCACATTCTCAATCAGCCTTCATCCATCAATGAAGAAGCAATCAACAGGCTGCCAAAGGTTGCCATCAACCAATCTCTTGATGACCGACCCATGCTGTTAGAAACGACAAATGCAATGAAACTCCTGTGTGGCGGCAAAACTCCAGGAGCTAACGCCATCTATCCCAGACAAAGTCTATAAGGCTGGAGGTCAATGTTTGGCCAAGAAGTTCACTAATCTCTTTTAGTCCATGTGGGAGCAAGGAACCATTCCACAAGGATACAAAGATGCCTCCATTATCAACCTGTTCAACACTATTAGTGACTGGGAATGAGCCAGAAGGCTTACCATCATCCAGGACAGACGTGAACAGAAAGGCAGTGAAAAGGAGCTCACCAATCTTGCTACAATCATGGAGGATACTCACTCCTCTACATTACCAGCAAAATCTTCACCAGAATTCTACTGAACCACTTAATACAACATCTCAACCAGGATGTGCTGCCAGAGAGTCAGAGCAGTTGCAGAAAAGGTTGAGGAAACACGGATCTGGTGTTTGCAGTTAGATAGTTCGAGGATAAATGCCAAGAGTAGAACATTGACCACGTTTGTTGGTCTGACTGAGGCTTTTGACATACTTGGTGGTGAGGGCCTTTGGAAGGTAATGGAGGGATTTGGCTACCCTGAAAAATTCAACACAATGGTTCAACAATTCTGTGATGGAATGCTCGCAGATGCCCTGAATGATGACAAGTTTTCTGACTCATTCCCAGGCATGAATGGAGTTAAATAGGGCTGTGTGCTAACACTAATCCTCTCTTCTGTGCTCAGTGGGCACCAAGGGGACTGGGGTACTTCATAGACCTCTTTGATCACATTTTGGTTCAATGATTGTAAGTTTCCTTTGGCGTTTGACTTTTTCTTCACAGTGTCCCTTTAAGGGGCTGCATCTTGTTTTGTTCCCCCGTTTTTTCCTAATTTAGTTTTGTTGAAACTTGTGAATCCCAACTATGCGTTTGTTGAGGGATGACCAAGTTGGTACTCTAGATAGAATTGATCAGCAGACATTTCTTAGGTGGAACATCTTGGGGAGAATTTTCTCCCTGTTGGGCAGGCCGGTCAGGAGTGAGCGCGAGTGGGCACGGAGCCGATCGCTGCCTGCTATCGGCTGTGTGCCGCCATTTTACGTGAGTGGGCCAATTAAGGCCCACCCAGCGTGACGCATGCCAGGTAGCAATCAGCGCTACCTGTGCGGGCAGGGGCAGGAGTGAGAGTCGGGGCCTGCACTCTTTCGCATTTGCACACAAAAGAGCACAGAAATCTCCCTGAGACACAAGGCTGTATCAGGGAGAGTAATTTCAGAATGAGAATTTTCAATAAAGAAGGTAAAAAATAATTTACACATGTCCCCTCATGTGACAGCATCATATGAGCTGGGACATGTTTATGAAACGTATTAAAAATATTTATTAATTTAATAAACCCTCCATGAAACCTCATCACGCCTGTGGGTGGTAGCAACTCTAATGCCATAAGACATTCCCAGACACTTGGAGATGGAGGGGGTATGTGGTCCAAAGTCAATGGGGAAATAATGGCATGGCAGTAATGTCACTCTAACTCCAATTGTTGATAAGCATGACTCATATAAAGCTTCATGTAGGTGGTTCCACCTGCCAGCTTGGCATACCGGTCTTCGATTTTTGGTTTGGGGTGTCTGTCTAGCTTAGCCACGTTATTAATCGTCAATTTGTAATCTCCACAAATTTGAATGCTCTGGCCGGGTTTAAGGACGGGGATTATTGGCGCTGCCCATTCTGAGAACTGCACAGGTTATATAATGCCCAGTTTCTCTAATCTGTCTAGTTGGTGTTGAACTTTTCCCACAGTGCATAAGGTACTGACCTTGCCTTCATGAATCAGGGGGTTGCCTCTGGATCCACATGAATTGTTATTTGCAGCCCCTGTATCTTCCCAAGTTCATCCTTGAAGACTGTGGCGTATTTTTGTAACCCACTTGCTCTTAGCTGGAAACTTTCAGCCCATTCTAAGCTAATCTCCTTTAGCCAGTCTCGTCCCAGGAGATTTGGCCGCTCACCTGCTACCACCATCAAGGGTAGTTTTGTTGATTGGCTTCCGTAATGGACAGTAACTCTGCTTATGCCTTTGACTTGGATGTTTTCAGTTTGGCATCAGCTTCTTTTCAATTTAACTGATGTTCTCCATTATTCAGATATCTAAAGGTATGTTGCCCAATTACTGCAGTGGAAGCTCCTGTGTCCACTTCCATTCGAACAGGTATGCCATTTACTTTCACTGTTACATATATTGGTTCTGTCTTTCCAACCTTCAAATTAAATAATGAATAAATATCTGAATTTGTTCCTTCAGGCTCTTCTACATTGCACAAAACTGGGTTTTCTCTTTTGTTTGAAAGCCTGACTGAGTCTTTCCTTGCACTGTCTCATTCTGCATCCACTTCGATGACAATAAAAAACATTCAATTTTCTTAAATTGCCAATCGTTATAAGACTGCTTGTTTCCACCTCTGTTGCAATTATTCATTGTTCTCACTACTAAGTCAATTCTTTTTATTTTTCTGATAGCAGTGGCTGTTCCCTGTTTCTCAGCAGAGTCTTGCATTTTTGCATCCTTTTTGGCTGGGGCTTCCCACCCAACGTCGAGGGCGATGCCATTTTGCGCTCCCTGTATGGCTTTTGAATCCCTCACTGAGTTTTCCATTGCCAGTGCTACCTCTAGCACCTTCTTAAAACCCAAATTTGTTTTGGACAGTAATCTCTTCTGAATTGTGAGCTCATTCACACTGCACACTAAAGGATCTCTGAGCACGTCGTTTAGAGATGTACCAAACTCATAATGTTCTGTTAACTGTTTCAAACTTGCCACATAACAAGCATCTGCCTCCCCGGGGCTCTAATTCTTGAGTTAAACTTAAACCATTGCATCATTACCGAGGGTTTTGGCTGGTAATGACCTTTCACAAGGTCCACCAGTTCATCAAAATTTTTTCAAATCTGGGGCACTGGGTGCCATCAAATTTCAAATCAAACCATAGGCTTTATTCACACATGTAGATATGAGGTTCGCTCGCCTCTTCTCTTCCCCCGTAATCTCGTTCACTTGGAAATAGAACGTGAGGCATTCAATATAATGAGACCAATCGTCCATGGTTGGATTGAAATGATCAATTCTTCCAAATTGTGGCATTCTGTGAGGGATTGACTTAGACGATTTGAACGGAACTTCTACTTACAATTGCTCTGCAAGTCACAGCCCGATTTCATTTCTCCTGATTTCTTCCTTTAACTTATTTTACTCTTGATGTCAGTTTGTTGTATCTTTGCTTTATCCTTGCTTTATCCCCGCTTTATCCTTGTTGTCAGTTTGTTGAGATTTCTGAATCCCAATTGCATGCTTGTTGAGGCATGACTGAGTTGACACTCTAGCTAGAGTTGCAAAGGCAAACTCAAGAACATCAGGAAGGGATGTCCACTGCACTCCTCAGATTGCAAGGCAAGATGGATGAGTTCAAGCGCTTTTGGGCTGAGGTGATAGCGCCGGAATGCTAATGCACCAAGGTCAACACTGGTAGGATGGCAGCCGCCATGGAGACCTTGGTCTAGGACATTGCCCTGCACTGCTGCACAGGCTCAACTCCAACACTGATGCCATAGTTGACCTCCAACAGTGTGTATGCAAGATGGGTGTGGGGCAGGCCGATCTCACTCCAGCTACCCAGTCTCCTCAAGGAGTCAGCCAAGAGCCCTTGGGCACTCATAGAGAGGAGGATCAGAAGGCTGATCCCCCTGGGGCCATCCATCCAGGTGGATCCGGGAGTGACCAGCCCATCGAAATCCCCTCTTCCTGTGACGTCAGCATCTCCAGTTCCACAGGCTGAGGAGGGTGCCACTGCCACACAGCAGGACCCCAAAAGCAGGCCGGGGACCCCCAGGTCTCAGCCCTCATCACAGATAGGGCGTAGCAGTCAGCAGGCTGCCTCCACCTCCCCTGTGGATTTCCAGGGGGCACCAAGACATGGTTAGGAAGGTTAAGAAGATGTAACTCTTTTGAGTCAACCAAGTAAACTAAATTAACAAAATTAGAGACAAAGTAAAAGGCAGCCCCTTAAAGGGAAACTGCAAAAACAAAGACAAAGTTTAAAGGAAACTTGCAAACATTAAACCAAAATGTGATTAACAGGGTCAATGAAACACCCCAGTCCCCGTGGTGCCCACTGAGCATGGGAGGCCTCGACAGTGCCAGTACACACTGTGTGCTCCCTCTCCAGGGACACCCAGCCGCGAACATAGCCTCAGGAGAGAGGCAGACAGTTGGGTCAGACGACACCCTCCGATCGCCTGCTGCCTGGACTTGTTAATGGCCAACTTGGCCAGGCCCAGGAGCAGGTTGTTAAGATGATGTAACTCTTTTCGAGTTAAAACAATTAACTAAATTAACAAAAACAAGGGATAAATCAAGCGCAGCCCCTAAGTCAGGTCAGCTGTAAAATCAAGGAAAAACTTCAAAGGAACCTTACAAACATCAAACCAAAATGTGATTAAAGGGGTCAACAAACCACCCCAGTCCCTGCGGTGCCCACCGGGCATGGAAGGCCTCGATGGTGCCGGCAGACACCGCATGCTCCCTCTCCAGGGACACCCGGCCGCGAACGAAGCCGCGGAAGAGGGACAAACAATCGGGCGGGACTCCCCCCTCGATCGCCCGCTGCCTGGACCTGTTAATGGCCAACTTGGCCAGGCCCAGGAGCAGATTCACGAGGAGGTCCTCCTCCTTCCCGACCCCCTTCCGCACCCGGTGTCCGTAGATCAGGAGCGTGGGACTGAAGTGCAAATAAAACAGTAACAGAAGGTTTTTTAAATAACTAAAAAGGGAGTGCAGCCTATCACACCCTATGTAAACGTGATCCACGGACTCCACAAGACCGCAAAAAGAGCAGGTGTCCTGGGAGTCTGTGAACCTACACATTTTTCGATTGTATGGGACTGCTGCGTGCAACACCCTCCAACCCAGGTCCCCGTTAGAAAGTGGGAGGACACCTCCGTAGAGGGAAAAAACAGTTTAACATCTCATTTGAAAGATGGGATGTCTTCCTCCATACTAAATATCTGCTTGATTTATGTGTTCATGTTCTACAGTAGGGCTTAGAACTCACAACTCTCTGCCTCAGAGATGAGATTACTGCCGCTGGGCCAAGTTGACTCTTGGTTTAAGATGATGTAACTCTTTCGAGTACATTCACAGTTCTTGACTTTTTTTTTCCGGGAGTGGGACATGAACCCACAACCTTCTGACTCAAAGGTGAGGGTGCTATGAACTGAGCCACAGTTGCACAGCCTGGGCACAGGTGTTAATCACTCGTACATAATGTCCACTATTGTCAATAAACTCCCAAGAATATCTCCCTGCCTATGGCTCCTTGTTCTGATGAGCTGTGTTTGTGTCACTCAGATGTGAAACCTTTCTGCACAAGATGGAGGCAGCTGTCACAGTCCAGGGCTTCTTCCCTGTGCTTTGTGTAGCCTTTAAACCAAAGTGATGGTCTGGCCTCACACTCCCTGGACAGATTACTGATGCCATCACCTCAATGGTGTTTGTCATTGCTGCCAGAATGTCGAGGGCAGGGTCACAGAGTTCCGTCATTCTCTCTGTGTGCTCTCAGCACTTTTTAAATTGGGGCTGGCCCCCATCTCTTCAGCATCTGTGACCAGTGACACTGTGCTCCTGAAGGGGTCAGGTGCTGAAGGACAAAGGATCAGGTGCCATTAATATTTCATGCCTGCGTCTCTATGATATGACCCTGACAGGAGTCAGACATTCTCAGAGGCCATTTGAAGATCTATGGGGTGTCCTCACTGCATGTCGTCATCGTCATTCTGCAATCGAGCGACTATTAGGGCCTCCACTGCATCTCCATGACAGGAGCATTATCACAGAGGGTATGTGCACTGCCATAAGCCAGACTGGAGTCAAACATTCATTCATGCAATGTGAGGATCTTATGGTGTCTCCTCACCACATGTCGCCATCATCCTCCACAAATCTAGCAGTTATGAGGGCCTCCTCAGAGTGCCTGCCTCATCTGGCCAGTGGAAAGGCCTCATCGCCGCCATCGTCACCTTAGAGGACCTCCTCACCCTCATCACCATTGACATCCTCCTCATTGGAGGAGACGTGCAGCTCCTCCATCTCCGCCTCAGCCAGCTTCTCATCCAGTTGCAGTGCCAGGTTGTAAAGGACGCAGCAGACGACGACAATGTATGACACCCTCTGTGGATTATATTGCAGGACTGGACCATGCACCAGAACCTCATTTTCAGCATCCCGATGGTTTGCTCCACCAAGTTGCAAGTTGCAGAATGAGCCTTGTTATACCTTCGCTCTGCTGCAGTCTGAGGCTGCTGCACGGGTGTCATCAGCCACATCTTCTGCTGGTAGCCCTTGTCCCTGAGGATCCATCCCTGAAGCCTCTGTGGACCCTGGAGGATGTCAGGGATCTGTGACTGACTGAGGGTGTAGGAGTCATGCACACCCCCTGGAAACCATGCGCAGACCTGCAGGATGCGTTTGTGGTCATGGCACACCAGCTGCACATTCACAAATGGAATCCCTTGCGGTTGATATGGTTGACCGCTAGTTGCGATGGAGATCTGAGCGCCATGTGAGTGCAGTCGATGGCACCCTGTGTCTGTGGGAAACCGGAGACTTGGGCAAATCCAACCGCTCTTGCATTCTGGCTCCCCTGGTCCTGGGCAAAATGCACAAAGTTATGTGCCCTCACGAAGGTGTCATCCGTGATCTCATGGATGCATTTGTGGGTGGAGGCTTGTGATATCCCACAGAGGTCACTTGTGGAGTACTGAAAGGAGCCACTGGCATAGAAATTGAGCACCACTATTACTTTCATGGTAGTGGATGCCCTCCATGTCCCCGTGGCGCCAAATCCTGCAGTAGCTGGCAGATGTGACCAACCATTTCCCTAGACATGCGCAGTCTTCGGCGACACTGGTTCTCAGTCATCTGCAGGAATGAAAGGCGGTGTCTATGGACCCTGCGTCTAGCTAGGCACTGACCAATGACAGCTCACTGTGGCTCTTCGGCGGCGTGTGCGGGAGCCCCAGCTGCCCCTTCTTCCAGAGGGTGCTGCTCCTCCCTCTGCGCAGCCAGGCACCTCAGTCACTCTGTTCTCCGTTGCCTTCGCTCTCCTATATGCCATGAGGCAAACAGTTCATTCACCAGGCTCCATGATCCTGATGTACTCCTCCTGCGGGATGACTGAGAGAGACTTGTGGGTTAGCATGGGTGTACTAAGATCCTCTGTTGGTTAAGTCTGGAGGCCCCTTAAAATATCCCAGAGAGTGCTGACCGCCACTTGAATGGCCAGAGTTTAGTGTGCTGCATTGTTGCCTGAAACCCTACCTTCCTCTGCCCCATTCCACCTGGCCGATCGGCAGCAGCTTTACCCACTGGACTGCATGCTGTACTCTCAGCTCAGGCACAGGCATTCTCCTAACCTGCACTGCAAGGCTGCACTGTTAGCTTGAACCATGGGGGAGACTGGTCCAAGCCGGGATGGTGACATTGCAAGGGGCTGTGAGGCCTCCACCAATGACTGCTGCATGGCCAGCTTTAGCAAGGAGATTGTACAACGTGCTCAGTCATTGAACTGTTCTGCAGTCCACTAAAATGCTCATTAGTTTGCCCAAAGGGTGAGAAGCTCTGGAGCACTTGGTGGCACTTTGGTGCCTCGGCGTTGCTTGAGTGGGCAGATTATCTAGAGGCCCGACTCCAATCATGTCAATGTGGCTGCGCCTAAACTGTCTCAGCTGCAGAGGAATGGTCACTTTATACAAGGTGCCCCTAATACATGGCCGCTTTCCTCATCCACCCCCACATACCCAATACCTGCTTGTACGCTACCTTCAACGGCAGGACAGCCTTTGCTCCCCCCTGCCAATGCGTCTCAACCTTGAAGTCCAACAGGTGTCACTCGTGAGCGCTGCGCAACGTTACTGTGCACTCACCTCCGAGTTCACCTCAAAGTGCAGCCCACCAACTGCACACCTTTTATATGCTGTTATGAAACATATTGGCGTGCAATCACGCTGACGTGGGCGGACGACCCAGCATGCAGGGAGGGAATGAGTCCAGCAGGCTAGCCTTATAATGATATACTGATGTATAACAATGAGGTTCCCGATGTCTGATGGCAGGAAATGTGGCCCACCATCGGCGGGCTGAGCAGGTGATCGCAAACTTGTTTCACGATGCTATCCGCTCACGCCACTGAACGCACCCGATACCCACGGGCACAGAAAATTGCACTGTTGGTCTATGTACCAGCGTCATGCCAAGAACCACAACCAGTTCCAGCTAAGCTGTCTTCAGAAGCTGGCATGCCAAGAATTCACACAATCACAAGCAGGCTGGGTTGGTCATGTAACAAGAATATCTGTCTGACACTTGCTTACCAAAGCAAATCCTCTCTGGGGAGCTTGAGTCTGGGATGCACTCCCATGGTGGTCAAAGGAAATGATGTACAGGACACTCGAGCTGGAGGCTTCAATTCGGAGTTTTGACATCGACTTTGAGTCCTGGGAGAAGCTTGGCCAGGGTCACTGCACCTGGCAAAACCAAGTAAAAAAACAGTGTGGCCTCCTTCAAAAGCAGGCACATATCAGAGGAAATCCCGAGCCCACAACTGTAGCATAGTGGTATTGTCGCTGGACTGGTAATCCAGAGACCCAAGGTAATGCTTTGGGGACTCGGTTGACTCTTAAAACGCCGTCTGAAATGGCCTAGCAAACCGCTCAGTTGTATTAAACTGCTAAAAAAAGTCTCAAAGTAATGAAACCGGACAGACCATCTGGCATCGACCTAGGCATTGGAAATGATAATGGCAAACCCAGCCCTGTTGACACTGCAAAGTCCTCCATCTGGGGGCTTGTGCCAAAATTGGGAAAGCTGTCTCACAAACTATTCAAGCATAGTCAAGCAGTGACATAGTCATTCTCATGGAATCATACCTTAAATGTCATGTCCCAGGCACCACCATCACCATCCCTGGGTATGTCCTGTCCTTCCAGCAGGACTGACCCAGCAGTGGTGGAGGCACAGTGGTATACAGTCGGGAGAGAGTTGCCCTAGGATTCAAGAAACTTGACATCATCCAGGACAAAGCAGCCTGCTTGATTGGCACCCCAATCCACAAGCATTCACTCCCTCCACCATTGACGCACAGTAGCAGCAGAGTGTGCCATCTACAAAATGCACTGCAGAAACTCACTAAGGCTCCTTCGACAGCACCTTCCAAACCCACGACCACTACCATCTAGAAGGACAAAGGCAGCGGATACATGGGAACACCACCGCCTGGAAGTTCCACTCCAAGCCACTCACCATCCTGACTTGGAAATATATCGCTGTTCCTTCACTGCCGCTGGGTCAAAATCCTGGAACTCCCTCCCTAACAGCACTGTGGGTGTACCTACACCACATGGACTGCAGGACCATCCTCCCAATGGCAATTAGCGATGGGCAGTAAATGCTGGCCTAGCCAGCGAAGCTCACATCCCATGAATGAAAAAAAAACTCACTGTTCTATGGTCTCCTGTCCTACTTGCAGGAGAATATTTCAGGCGCAGATCGATCTTAGCAGTCACCTATGTACCCAACCAAACACCCCAGATGATGAATATAGTCATGCCTCGAAGGATGAACATGAAGAGTTGAAATAAAAACAAAAAAACTGCGGATGCTGGAAATCCAAAACAAAAAATAAAAAATACCTGGAAAAACTCAGCAGGTCTGGCAGCATCGGCGGAGAAGAGTGCAGTTACTCTTCTCCGCCGATGCTGCCAGACCTGCTGAGTTTTTCCAGGTATTTTTTTATTTTTTGTTTGATGAAGAGTTGAAACATTAGCCACTACACTGCCATATAGCATCTTCAGTGGGCACTAGTAGGCAACAAGCTGTTGAATAAGCCTCCAAACATCCGTTCCTGGCACCTTTACCAGGGGGATGCGTTGCACTAAATGCAGGTAAACCAGCATTTCAGTGTAAGACCCCAGCTTGCTACCTCTTCACTTCTTTAGTGCCTAAAGAATTTGATGAAATTCACTCTGTTTAGCTATTAAAATCAAAAAGTAGAGCACTTTGCTAGCTCTTCAATTTGCTCTTGTTTTTGAAATGTTAAGGATACTACTAACACGTAGTGCTGACCATACTACCTTAGCTATGCAATGTCAGATTTTTTACACCAGAATTCACTTATATGATACATTAAACCTGCAGACCAGACATGTAAACAACAGTAATGTGTAGAGACAGTGAGCATAAGCTCAGCAGCTGTTATCGGCATTGACAGTTTGATAGTTACCCGAAGGACTACACTAAACATTAGGTCAGCTATTCTTGTCCTTAAATTGTAACAGGGGAAAACAACAACAGACATTGAGTAATCGACAGTTGCAGAAGCTCCATGGTGGGTAAATGCAATGCTCATGTATTACTGCACCATACAGACCAGATCTAACTTAAGAAAGAATGAAAACTCTCATAGAACATGAATCCCAATGGAGACAGAAGAGTAATGGCTGGGCTTTTCCATTTCTACACTTGCTAATCTGCAATTTTCCAGCCATTCATTTTCATGAGTGCAAAATCACAGCCTGGCAAGTGCAAAAAATTAAAAAAACCTCAAAAAATATTCTCTATTAGAAGAGGAAATAACCTTGTTATTGCTAACAATTTAACTATTGACCTTTTTATTCAAAATTATCAGGACAGAAGAATTATTCGGAATATAAGATTTTCCTGAGGGAGAGATAGTAAGGTAGAGTTTGTGGCTTTAAAGAATATTGAATACTAAACCAGCAGAAAAGGCAGTTTTTCCAGGTATTTTTCAGGGTGGGAGGATGATGACTGGTGAGCGTATGGAGGTGGTGAGGTAAAAATAGTAAGATGAATGTGAACTGTTCAGTTAAATTTACAAAGTGCATGTCGCTGTTCATTTTAAGCTTTCTGCTGTAAGTAAGAAGATCAGTGGTTGCCTGAGGGAATTTCTGTACTGATAAATCTGACAAGCTTCTTGCAATGTGTATTCAGTGGGAATAGAAAAAGCCTACATTTCATTTGAAAACTGCTTCAAAGTGTTTTTACTTAGCTCAGTTACATAATACCAAGTCCTCTAACATGCTACACTGAAAGCGAGGCTTTAAAAAGGTAAAAGAAGATCGAGGCGAAATTAGTCTTCGGCAATAGAGCAAAATGGGCGGTAGCAAACCAGCAGCCCGATTTACACTCACCCAATTTGTGCTTTTGCCAAAGACCAATTACTCTCATCTCTGAATCAGAAGGTTCTGCATTCAAGACCCGCCCCAGAGATTTGGGCACAAAAAGGAATGCTGAAACTCTAGTGCAAAAAGGAATGCTGAAACCCCAGTGCAAAAAGGAATGCTGAAACTCCAGTGCAATACAGTCTGAGGCACCATCTTTCAAATAAGATGATAAACCAAAGTCCTGTCTTCCCTTTCAGATGAACGTAAAAGATCCCATTGCACTATTCTGATAAAGAGCAGGGTAATTATCCTTGGTGTCCTGCATAATATTTATCTCTCAATCAACATCAGAAGAACAGATTTCCTGGTCATCATCAGTTTCTGTCTACTGGAGTTTGCTATGTGCAAAATGGCTTCTACATTTTCTACATGATAATAGTAACTACACTTCAAAACTACTGGGCTGTAAAGCACTTTGAGATGCCCTGGCCATGAAAGGCTCTCTGTAAATGCAAGTCTTTCTTTCACGTTTATTTGTACACACTGCA
Organism: Cetorhinus maximus; assembly: GCF_964194155.1. NCBI lineage: Eukaryota > Metazoa > Chordata > Chondrichthyes > Lamniformes > Cetorhinidae > Cetorhinus > Cetorhinus maximus. Next base: position 55,311,875 of record NC_135897.1, on the reverse strand, counting down.
AATGCTAAAGACCTCACTGGGCTAATTTTGAAAAGAGACGTTACTTCAGAAAGATTGACTTTTTTATGAAGCAGTATGAATTAAATTCACGTATGTAATGTTTCATATGCAAATTATCTTTTCAGCTTAATTATATATTGGGGAAATGATAGAAATTTTTCATACTTGCGTATGCCTATGCTGAAGTAGATAGGCCAAGGCATGCCTGATTTTAGGCCCCAAGCCTCAAGTACATGAGACCAGCCAGCAACAGATAACTGAAAAACTGGCATGGTGCAATACAATTTTCTCTCTCCTGCTTGGTAAGCAATCGTTAAAAGTATCTTGCTGGCTGTATATTCCAGAAAAATTCTATCAGCTAATGCCTGCTGCAGTTATTGTTTCAGAACAGGTAATTGCATTTTGATGCCTCATCTCAGAAACATTTGAAAAGTCTCAGGTTGATGTGAAGCCAACAGGAGGATAGGGTCTTTCACACTCCCCAGGAGGCTGAGTGTTTTATTCATCCCACTTGGTGGAATGTGAGACTTTGTGGATTGTCACAATCCGAACGGTTTTCCATTGTCTGTCCATTTCCACTGTGTTCCAGTGTTTTTTTTTAAATCCAGCCAGAAAAAGAAAAGTTAGAAATTGTATCTTTAAAAAGCACATCCTCGTAACATGCAATAGAAACATTTATATAGTGAGAGTCAAGTCGGCTGTGTAAATACAGGCACAATGGTACAACTGAAGAAAGCAGACGGCCTAGCAGAGAAGTATGGTAGCCAGATGGAAGAAAAGAGCAGCAAACTTCAAGGAGTTTGGCCTGGACATCCTCCTAACAAAGATATATAGCAGGAGGGCCAAGATGCTTGAGGTCAGGAGCAGGAGACATGTCAAACATGTCTTGTGGATAGAGGTAGCTGTGGCAGCTTCCCCACATGGAGGAGTGCACACTTTCCACTGGTAAATTGCCAATTGCAGCAGAAAGAGTTCCTTAAATGACCTCTGGCGGGAGGGCCATCTGCCATCTTCAGCAATGCTGGTAAAATGGTAGGATTGCAGGAAGATGACAGGCACTCCACCCGCCTTCCCGTACCATTTTATGGGACCCTTCCCCATCTCCCAGCCCATCTTCGGAAGGTGGTTAAAATTCAACCCATATTTTATACACCAAAGCATTTGTAGGATTAAGATTGATAAAATGATTCCTGATATTATATGCATATCCAAGAATAGAACCTCAAGACAAGCAATTTTACTGAACATTAATAAACATCAAATTGTGCATATACCAACAGGAATATTTCCAGTGCAAATATTTATTACAATTATCCTTGCTCATGTCTACAGAAATTTTCTTTCCCAAGAAATCACATCATCCAGCCAATGGGTGGGATTTTCTGCATCCGCCCGCTGCCGCGATCTTCCGGTTCCGCAGCAAGTCGATGGACTTCTGGCTGGGGCGCCGCCTCGCCTGCGGGGGGGTCCTGCCCATGCTGGGGCCGGAAAATCCCAGCCAGTGTATCCTTTTTCCTATTCCATCCATACAATGATCACAATAAACACCTACACTCCTGCGGAGAAGTTGTACAAAGAGCAGTGAGGGCTTATCAGCTTTTGTCACTATAAAATCCAAAATTTTTAAAAATGTAGCTCTCAGACACATGAAATTATGTCAACTCTGTAAATTCTAGCCCTGTGCCAGTTAATAGGATGTAATATCAGAACTTAAGGTGTAGAGCAACACTGGAGCTTATTACCTGCCACTGCAACATGACCTTGTTGTGAGAAATGGGCCACATCCCACAAGGCTTTGCTCTTTTTTCCTCAAGTTATTAAGAGAATTTCTGATTAAAGGGAGGATGAAATGAGTTTGCCTTCCCCTCAGGTCCCAGAAGGCCAGTAGTAATATGCCTGAAGCATTATTCCTATTAAAAATGTATCAGGCTGTGACCATGTTCTACGTTCACCCAGGCTGTACTTCTTGTTTCAGACAGAGCACGGACCTATTAATCAATGTGCTTCCTTTACCAATTAATGTAAAAGGTACAGCTCCCTCACCAATCTTCTTTGAAGAAGCACTGAGAGATGACCCAGTTATGGATTTAAACTGGAAAGATGCAATTGTCCAACAGTTTTCAGCAGGTCTGCTCTGGTGTTATAAATAGGGGTGTACATAAAACCAGGTCACCAGCTTAATTGGGCAATTTATTTTTGTTGCTTTAACAATATTGAGTCACACAGATGTACATTTTCAAATTGGCAGACGCATGATGACTTGAGATTGACAAAACAAAGAGGAAACTCTTCCATCCTTTTTTTGTCAAAGAGGTGGAGAGAAGGGGCGTCTGGGGTTCACTGGTTGTGGTAACAAAATACTTTGCAGTGAGAATACCTGGAGAATCATTTTTATTATGGAGAACATTAACATGATTGAATCTCAAAAGATTCAGAAGTTCCCATGGATTTCATGTTAACTTGGAATACATCATCACTGTGTGAGTTCCATTCCAATATTATCTTCCAAATGTGCTTTTTGACAGAGGAGTGGGGCTGTAACTTGATGACAAACTGTACCTTAGAGGAACTAAGAAGAACTGATCAAAATCTACTGGAGGGGAATTTGAAACCATAAATAGGTCATTTGTGAAAGCACCTACCTGACCAATCTGTGAAAGTGGTAACATTTTTTTAAAAGGCTATTGTGACAAGGACTAAGCTGCTTCAGGAAACTTGAAGGTGATATAACTAAAGAATGAAACCTTAGCAATACAGTAAATGGAGGGCATAAATCTTTTTCACATTACAAGGTGGCTTCAGGTTTATATATTTACAACAGCCAGTTATCACACACAACAGGTACTGCCAGAGCTTCATAATGCTGAAGTACCAGACCATTGGAGGAGGGTAAATGTGGTTCCAAAAAATGCTTTATGTGAATCTATTGTGCATGCCCGTCAGCCTTTATCTGTATGCCGCCCTATCGAGTCCACTTCTAAGAACTCACGTACGACTTCACCGCCTGAGAGCTGGCATCTGTGGGTCCCTTTCATCCTGCTGTTCATGGCTTATGTCTCACCAGATGCAGATCCCACCTCTAAGCTAGTCTGTAAAATATGTACAGTGCAATTACCTGAGCTGGTTGCTGCAAATGTGAGATCAAATGACAAGTTTTTCATCATCACCAGTCTCTTGTTCCTCTTGGACTTTGCACTAGTGCCTGACCAGGTGGTAATTCTTGGGTACCCGAAACAGGAAAGGTACAAGGGTAGAGTTGTGGTGAGAAAACTGTCCACTTACTGCACCAAGGCTTCTAGTACTGCTTCAGGGAGCCTTTGAGCATTCTGTCTATCCTATTGTGCCTCTTTCATTCTTCTTGCAGGTCAGACACTCTTCTCCACTCACTTCCAACACCTGCTGAAGCTACAATGCAGCTGCCCTTTAAGTAGTGCAGGCTAGCTTTAAGTAGCTTGACTTGTGCCTCCTGTGAGGTGTGCAGCCCCTGGTATAATTTAAATTAGCAACCAAGATGGAGTTTGTGTGCTGCCTGCATCACAATAAACAGGAAGGGGCTAATCATGACTCACAATACCCAAGCAACTTTTTGGGCCTTATCCAGTTTTTCCTCCAATATCCCCTACCTTCTTCCCACTAAAAGTATGTATGTATGAAACATGTATTTCGTTTTATATGCATAATCCGAAACATCTTATCTCATTTACAGAATTATGAATTAATGGTCCAATTTTAATCAGGGTACAGGAACAGATGGATCTGGGGGTGTATGTACACAAATCTTTGAATGTGGCAGGATAATTTGAGAAGGCAGTTAAAAAATCAGACGGAATCCTTGGCTTTATTGCCAAAGTGTTAAAGCAAGTAAGTTCTGCTAAACCTCTCAAATTCTATTTAGGCCTCAGCTAGAGTATAGTTTTCAATTCTGGGCCCCACACCTTAGGAAGGATGCCAAGAAAGGGTACAGAGGAAAGGCTATAGTTATAAAGAGAGACTGGTGAAGCTGAGGTTGTTCGACATAGAGCTGAAAAGGTTAGGAGATTTGATAGAGGTGTTCAAAATCAACAGTTCGATAGATTAAGTACTGCAGACACTGGCTGAAGTATCAAAGGACATTGATTTAAAGTGATTGGCAAAAGAACCAGAGGTGTTATGAGGAAATTTGTTTTATGCAGCAAGTTGTTGCTATCCAAATTGCATTGACTAAATGGTTGACAGATATAAATTCGATGCAACTGTAAAAGGAGGAGTCGATAAATATTTGAAAGGGACAAAATGTACAGGGCTATGGGGAAAGAGGAAGGGAGCAGAGCTAATTAGCTCCACCAAAGAGCTGACCAGGCATGATGGATCAGGTCGCCTCCCTCTGTGACATATTGTTGTAACAATATATGATATGAATGCTCTGTAATTCATTTTGTGCCAATGTCAACCATAGTTTGTTGTTCTTGTGTATTGCTTTTATGATTTGGCATAGAAATTTTAAACTCTTGTTTCAAGCAAGTGTATCTATTCACTATAGAGAGAGATTGTCATATTCACCATAGAGAGAGATTGTCAGAAATAAAAAAAAAATATGGGTAACATGAGAGGTGGGGCATTGACATTTTGTCTGAGTTTCAGTGTGAATCCAACCATATCAGTTCCCTTGGCAATCTCAACCCAAATTTTATGAGAAACAAATCTCCAATATAAAACTGATCAATATTTGGCAGTAAACTGCCTGTCACATTTAGAGGAGCAACAAGCTGGCTAGTGCTAATGGGGCCAATTTGAACCTCTCAACTGTTGCATTTACACCTGTAAAAGCATTGATAGCCAGGCACCAACTTATACCATTGGTGGACCATCTATTCCAATTTTTGGGAAGACCTCGATTTAGCTGGCAAGTGCTCCCACCGATAATGAGTGGGGCCTAATTAAAATATTTAAAAGAAGTCAGGTGACAGTGCAAAAGCCTCTCGAAACCCTTTTCCTATTAATCAGCATTGCTCCCATTACTTTTCCTAAAATTAGTGAATAGATATTTAGAAATTAAGTCATTTTGTATTTTTCAGTGTCAAATACAAACCTACAAATACAAACCTACACAAGGCAAACTTTCAATTGCATGTTTGAATTAGAATCATGATCTGTGCCAAAATGCCCAGCTTATGTAGATATAAAACACAACAACTCATAAAGATTCCGCAAGTGGTAGATGCCTAAAAACAATGCAAAATTCCAAAAATCTTTAAATATATCCTGTTATCTAAAATGCATTGCATAACAAAATACTGGTAACTAAATGAATTATGTGTCTGACAGGACGCTTTCAATACCTCACATAGTCAAATGTATTGTGCAGTGTAAATATCAGCAGGTGGGGTAGGGGTGGGTAGCTGAGTCATTTCCTGTAATCTCATTGCTGCAATAATCGTACCACTTTAATTTTTTGAACAGTGATTTAAAAATAATGTAATCCAATGTGTGAACATCACTTCTCCTGAAAAGTTGGCAGTTATCCTATAACAGCAAGGCATTAACATTTATAACTTTCTTTGTTTATATTCAAATTTGTATCCATTAAGCACACACTTTGGCCTTGAAATTCCTCAAAGTCATTCCCGCTCCAATGGAATTACTTCACTGGAGGTGAAAACGCTGCTTACATGTGAGAGCAGTGTTCCACCACGCTTACAGCAAAATACCACTGGTGGAAACAGCTTCAAGGAACTTTCTAGCCATTAACTTATAAAATCATGTTCGAAGAACATTAGTAAAGATCTTCTTGTTTGTTATATACTGTAAAATCACAGACCTGTTCTTTTGATGTGTAATTATGAATCCACGATTCCAAATGCAATAGAAACTATTCTGATTATCAAGACAAAATAATGACTACTGACATTGTTACTTTTCAGCACAGCAGCCCTGGATTGTAGTGCCTTCTCTAATAATGGTTTGATTACATTAATGTAGTTAATTACTGTCAATGAATCATTTCAATATTGAACTGAAAAATAAAACTTGATGGCTTTAGTGTCCAATAATAACGGTGTGTACTGCACTTCAAAGAAGTCTTCTGCAGTGAGTAGACAAATGAGAAGATGTGTATTCCATGATCAGAAAGAAACAGAAGATGGAAAGAAAAACCCATATATCTCATTTAAAGTGCATGTCATGCACTGTCACAGTAATGAATACAAAAAGACCAGTGATGAATGACCATGTACAGACGGTAAAGCACTAATAAGCATAGCTCCCCACTTCAAAGCTTATGACAATAGGGAAAACAGACTAAAGCTGCAGTAAAATTCACATCCTACACTAGAGTACATATATGCAAAAGGCAAACTGAAGCAAGATGTTTTTACCTCCTTACTTGAAGCATATGTTTTCCCTGTGAAAGATGGCACCTTTCACTTCAACTCATTGCAGCACATAACCCATTTTTCATTTTCCAGACAGCTACTCTGTTGGGATTGGGAGAAAAGACAAAGTGAACCTGAGAGCAGTTTACAGGTAATAAGCTTAAGCAAATGTTTATGACAACCACATTATAATTAATTACTTGGCAGTCACTTCGTAAACGTGCAGTAACACACAAGGATTTTTTTCAAAACTATTTAAGTAGTCCTACCTGTTGGAAAATTTGAACAGCTGTGTGGGCCATTCAGTGCTTCCTTGAACCCTCAGGTAATTAACCTCTTGCTCCAGCCAATGCCTAGAAAATTATGTACGTCGGCCAAGCCAACAATATATTTTTAATTGAGAAATCGGATTCCCTTTCTCTTCATTTAACAAAGGCATTTGTAATTTAAATTAATTTTTAAAAATCCAGAAACTGTTTTAGAGACCTATTTATTTCTCTTTGACCTACGGAGGGGGAAGAGGAAAGAGAGGGAGTGTAAGAGTGACAGAGAATATTGCTGGGAGTAATCTATTGAACCCGTTCATAGCATTGTCCCATAATTCCATGTTAGCAATGACATAGGGCTCCTTTTACACCCAATTGTTAATCTGTCACAATTCAGAAAGCACGTAGGGCATTTACAATTTCGACATTTCTTGTCCACTCTGGTCTCTGAGAAAAAATTATTGCAACTGTCAATTTGGATTAATGTCTATCAGGACGGGCAGAATCATCCAGTGCCCTTGGCAGTGGGCGTCATGGCAGACGTGAGGGGACAATACGCCGAGAAGGCCAAAAATCAGTTTTACACCATGGTCAAACCAGTTTGCGACCATCGGCTCCACCCGTCAATAAGGGGCCGTGTTTCCCACTGCCGTACAGCAGGAACCTAAATTCAGTACTTTAGTATCTCGTTATAAGCCCTACTCACTGGATTCATTCAAGTCAAATCTACTGCCCATGTTGGCGTGACTTCAGAACAGAGTGCTTCACAGCTGCCTTTAAAGGGTGTGCACCCGGCGACCTGAACTTCAAGGGGAACTCGGAGGTGAGTGCACACAAACTGGCGCAGCACTCATGCACATCGCCTGTAGAATATCAAGGAAGAGGCACCGCACATTCTGGCAGGACACAGGCAAATTGTTCTTTCCTGGCTGGCTTTCATTGCGGTGCCAGGGCAAGGGCTCCAGTGTGGGTGAGGCCAGGGGGGTGGGGGTGGGGGTGGGGGGCTCAGGGTCGAGGCAGCACAGACTGAAGGAAGTACTCAAGCACATGCCGGGGGTGGGAATGGGGGGGGCGGTGCGGTGAGGTAAGCAGCCACGCGCCTGGAAAAGCTTGTCAAAAGTGAGCATCCTTCCACAGTTGAGATCGTTCAGCTGCAGCTTTATTGACATGCTTGGAGTCGGGTCTCTGAAGCTTTTCTACCCACTCAAGCAACACAAAAGCGTTAAAGTGCCACCAAATGCTCCAGAACTTTTCACCCCTCAAGTGCAGACTGCAAATTAATGTGCGTTTTTGGGGGCTGCCGAACAATTGGCCGACTGGGCAAATTGTAGAATCCACTTGCAAACGTGGCCATGGTGCAGTCTCTGGTGGAGGTGTTCAGAGCCCCTTGCAATGTTTTTATTAAAGCTTGGACCAGTAATCCCTCATGGTTCAATCTAACAGCGCAGCCTTGTAGTGCGGGTTAGGAGAATGACTGCGCCTGAGCTGAGAGCACGGCATGCAGTCCGATGGGCAAAGCTGCCACCAATCAGTCAGGTGGAGTAGGGCGGAGGTCGGTGGGGTTTCGGACAGCCATGAAGTGCTCTACACACTGGCCATCCAAGTGGCAGCCAGCGCTGTCCTGCATGTGTGAAGGGCCTTCAGACTTATCTAAGAGAGGTTCTTAGGACACATATGCTAACCTACACTCTCTCCCTTTGATCCTGCAGGAGGAGAACATCAGGATCATGGAGCCTGGTGATGTAGCGGTATGCCTCATGGCTTACAGGGAGCAGAGAAGAAGAAGAAGAGTGCGGCAGAGGTTCCCAGCTCGGCAAAGGGAAGAGCACCACCCGCAAGATGAAGGGGAGGTAGGGCCTGCTTCATACAGCTGGAGATCCACAGAGAGCCTCGATAAATCCGGTGGAGCACTGTAATATAGTCCCCAGAGGGTGTCGTGCATCATCATAGCTTGCTGCGCATGACACAATCTGGTGCTGCAATGGGGAGAGAACCTGGCTGAGGAGGAGATGGAAGAGCTGCATGTCTCCTCCAATGTGGAGGACATCGAAGGGAATGATGGTAATGAGGTCATCGAAGGCGAGGATACCAGCAATGAGGTCATCGTACTGGCCAGACAAGGCAGGCGCTCAGGAGGACCTCATAGTCACAAAACTCACGGAGGATGATGACAAGATGCAGTGAGGACAGTCCCGACATCCTCATCTTGCATCTGTGAACTGTTTGACTCCTGTGTGGCTGATGGGAGCGCAACATGCCCTCAGTCCTCAGACTTATGTCATGGAGATGCAGTGGAGGCCCTAATAGTCATTAGATTCCAGGAAGATGATGGTGCCATGCAGTAAGGACACTCCATAGATCTTTACATTACATTTGTGAGTGTTGGACTCCTGTCTGTCTGAGAGCAGCTCACTTGCATCATGTGATCAGGTTCATATCATGGAGATGCAGCCATGAAACTTTAAATGTACCTGATCCTTTGTCAGCTTTCAGCATCTGACCCCTTCAGGAGCACAGTGTCACCGGTCACAGATGATGAAGAGATAGGGGCCAGCCCCACCTCAAAGAGAGCACATAGGGAGAATGATGGAAGTCTGTGACACCTGACCACGATATTCTGACAGCAATGACAAGCACCATCGAGGTGCAGGCAGGTGAGCACTAATGTGTTCAGGGAGTGTGAAGCCGGACCATTGCTTTGGTCTCAAGACTGCACAAGGCACAGGAAAGAGGCCCTGAACTGAGACACCTGCCTTTATCTTGTGCAGGAACCAAGGTTTCACATCTGAGTGACACGAACACTGTTCATCATAACAATGCTCCACAGGCAAGGAGACATTCTTGACAGTTTATTTACAACAGTGAACATTAAGTACAAGTGATTAACACCTGCGCCCAGGCTGTCTTAAACTTCTTAACTCTGCTGCCATGTTTTCGTGCTCCCTGGCATCCACAGTGGAGGTGGAGGTGGAGGCAGCCTGCTGATGCCCTGTCTGTGATGACTTTGGTGGGCATCTCTTGAGGGTTGAGATCTGGAGGGCCCCGGCCTGCTTTGGCTGTCCTCCTGTGGGCCAGCTTCACCCTCCTCAGACTGTGGAGCTGGAGCTGCGGGGGTCACAGGAAGAGGGGATTTGGGTCAGCTGGACATTCCCGGAGTCCCCTGAGTGGATGGCCCTCCTCCCCATGGGTGCCCAATGGCCCCTGGCTGACTCTTCAAGAAGAAGGGAAAGCTGGAGTGAGTTTGAGCTGCCCTGCACCCCTCTCGTTTTGACACTGTTAAAAGCTGACTATGGTGTCAGTGATGGAGTTCAGCCCAACGTCCTGGGCCAAGGTCTCCATGGCGGCCACCATGCAGCCAGTGTTGACCTCGGTGCGTCAGAATGCTGGCGTTATCACTTCAGGCTGAAGGTGGATGGACTCCTCCATCATTGCTTGCAATCTGAGGAGTGCACCAGACATCCCTTCCTGATGTTCCCGTGATTGTCTTTGCAGATCCTCCAATTGATTGAGGACCCAGTCCAGAGGCTCATCATCTGCCTAGGACTCTGCAGATTCTTGCCTCCAGCAGTCCTCCAAGTGCCGGTGACTGAGGATGTCTCTGCCTCTGGCTGCTGTGGAACAAACTGTGTGCTGTGCTCACCAGGTTATGATCCTGAAGCTGCTCTATATCTAGGTCCCACCGAGGTGTGTGTCTCTGTGCTGGTGGAGGGTATGGGTGAGCGCCGTGCTTGGTCTTCAACAGTGCTACCCTCAGGCTCCTCATCTGAGGTGCTCTCGGTGTTGGATTTTGGGTCAAGGTAGCCCGAAGGCAACATGTGAGATGTGCCTAGGACAGAAAGTGGTGATTATTAGTGCTTGGCAGCTATGTTGAACACAGAACAGTGGACTTGGAGTAGCGTTGACAGAGGGATAATCTGGTGCAAGGTCCTCACATTGGTGTTTGCCACTGACCTCACCATTACTGCAGGAACGGTCACTGTCCTCTCTGGTCAGCTCCAATGCGCAACTCTTGAACGGGATGAGGACCTTGACTCCACCCCTGGTCTGGGGCCTCTCCCATTGATTGTGTGCGATCTTGTCCTCCATAAAGGCAGACGGAGAGAGTGTGAGGAAGGCGCATGCCCGGCCAAATGAGAAGGACACCAGGTGTGCGTGTGTGTTGAGTGGAGCCATGGATGGGATGAGGAGGCTATCTGCAGAAGAGATGAGGCCCGATTGCAATGTGAGGGTTTGTGTGAGAGAGTGAGCGATGATGTCCCTAGAGCTGGCAGTGAGCGAGATGCCAGTGACCATGTGATGGGCTTGTCAGTGGGTGAGTTGAGATTGATGAGATGGTTGACTCACCCTGGCAGCACGGATGAGATCATTCATCTGTTTTTTGCACTGGATGGCTGACCTCTTGTGTGCAGCGTTGGCACTGGCCATCTCTGCCACTGCCTACCAAGCCCGGGTGGTGAGACTGATGCGCCTCCTGCATCCAGAGTGGGGATAGAGCACATTGTGGCAGACGTCCACGGCATCCAGGTGTCCCAGGGATGTGTCGCTGAATCGGCGGGGGAGGGGGACGTGGTGTCTGCACTCTTCTTGGCTTTTGAGGCCATGTCTTTACTAGAGCAGTCCTGGGCTGCAAACATTGAGAAGTATGCGCGTGGCTACATTTTAAATATGGCACCTGGCATGAGGAAGTGGCGAGGTAACGGTGTGACCGGTCAATTGAAGGCAGCCGGCCAGCGATCCAGCATGTTCCCCGTGACTGCATAATTTATGGGGCTGCATGAAAACCTGCCACTGCAGCCAGCAGGTAAAGCATCTTTTCTCACGCCCGCCACCACACTTAGCACAAGTCTGGGAAAGTTTCACCCATGGTGCACGGTCCAATTCCTCAAATAAGCCAATTCAAAAGGATTTCAGCTTCATGCAATTTATGGTCCATTAAAAGGTCCTGAAAATGTATCGAGTCAACATTCTTTGCTTTCTCTAGTAGACATAACATAACATAACAACATGACAAGTGTGACAAGGGAATGTTACAATACTATTTATGCCATTGTGCTTTTACTGAACAAAGCTAAAAGCAGAATTTGGCAACACTTTTCATTAGCATACCTCATTCAAATTCTCATGATTTAAAACTGTTCTTTCATATAATGGCTGCATGATTACTTTTCTTTTTACATCATGCTGATTTCAATCTGCTAGAATTCAGCAAATGATTTACTCAATTTGAAAGAAATCACCAGCAAATCAATTTTTTGGAATATATTTTATATATTATTTTCCAGGAGATTACATGACTGACAATGGAAGGGTTCATTGGGAGTCATGGGTCTTGGTTTTTATCCTAGAAACGGGGAGAGGGAGTTGGGAAATTTCCAGGCTCGGCCCACCCATCTCAGGGGAAAGTGCCAGCAAAGATGGGATATTCGTTCCACAGGCGGGCGCAAGTGGTAACAGGGCTTAGGCCCACTATCCCCAGAAAGAGCTTGGAAGCAGCCACAGGGGCTGTGAGAATCAAGGCAGACTGCTATTTAAAAGGCCTGCATCGGTGCTTGGGGAACTAGTCCCAGTTGTAATAATGACAGCAAAGCAAAGAACAACCCCTTACACCACCCCCTCCACACACTACCCATCGCCCATCCATGCCAACTCATGCCCCACCCAGCATCCCCCAAGGCCCCTCATACCCCTCTGCTCACTCCCCCGGCTGACAGCCTAGACATCCATTAGACTATTGAGACAGCTGCACCCTAGGGGAAAATAATGTTTGATTGACAATTGCACAAGGTTTATTTACACAATATAAAGATAGTTCAAGTGCTTGCAGTTTCAGCTATTGATAATTTAAAGGATCTGGGAGTTAGACACTTTAAAACAACTCCTTCCACTACAGCCCTATAAAAGGAAGTAGAAAGTTATGAACGTGTTATTGACAGGAGGGGTGTTAATTTAAATAACCTTGATTTCTCCTCTCGCTACCCATCCATAAACAGAAAGGTGTTTTGATTTGCTTCCCCCTTTATAAGCATGTATTTCCTAACACCCTAGTTTTGATGTGCTCCAATTAATTTCTATTAATTACCCCACAGCAAACTCGAGATAGGGTGAACTTGAAGGGTTGGTTTAATTGCACACATTCAAATGCAGGACAAGAGAAGTAACGTTGCCTTCTTTTTACTCATATAGTAAAAGAGGGATTGAGAAAGAAAGATTTACAGGGCAAAGACCACAGAGAAAAAAATTATTGTTTCACGTGGGGCCAGAGATCAGAATCCAATAAGGTATCCCTTCATGGAGGTCCACAGGCTAGAACTTGATGCTGTATAATTCACTTTTGCAGTAGAATTGACTTCCATGATGAGATAGACACACTAAGATCAATCAGCCTAGTAGGTATTTGTACAGAAGTTCCAGTGGAAACAGTATAGATAAGGCCAGGTATTCAACCTGGGCAGAGCCCCTCTTCTGTATTACTGATTGAAGATGGTAAAATGGCAGACTGAGTTTTCAGTACAGCAAGGCAATATAACTGGTTCCACCAGCTGGAGGATCATGTCACATGACTCCAACCTCTGCACTCTGGTTTTGACAAAGGTGTGTATCCCTTTGTCTAGGTCCCTGAGATTGTTAATGTTCCAACTTGAAAGGAAGGTTGCGGGGTCCTTTATCCTAGCAGACTATTAGGCTCCAGCTGGTCAGGCCTGTCTTATAAAATGCAATGGCCTTTGTATAGTTCTCTTTGAATTTTGTCTCTGCAGCTCACCAGGGTTGTTATTGTCTCTTCAGAGATAATGAGGCGCAGGTTTCTGCCACACTGCCATGGCTACTGTCCTTGTGGTACACATGATCCTTTAGTTCAGGATCACACTCAGACATAGCTTCAGCCAGTTTAAGATCTTCGTCCAGTTTTTAAAATTTTAGAAATCAGCCATGAACCTATATATATTACATAATTCCTAGTCCTCTGACAAAATAATGAATTTTTATACGTTTTTTTATACATCTTATTGTTACCATTGGGTTCATTGGTTCTGTACAGTGTGTATAGTGGTTGAATGGGCATGGAAGTGCCATAGTTTGGCTTGGAGGGTATGAGGGACTACAGGGGTGGGCAGAGGGGCATAGCTTGGCATGGGAGGAATGGGAATGGGTAAGATCTTTTGAACTTACCTTTCAAACGGTTCCCTCATCCAGATTATGGTTCATAACAACACCTCTGAAGGACTGTGAATCACAAGTCCTTTAAAAGCTGGCCCAACTCCATGAAAATTACAGAGGACTGGGATATACCTATTCACACAATGGAGCTGGGCTGATGAGGATAACAGGCAGCGGGTTCACAACATGCCCCAACCTTAACCTGCACAGGTAAAAATTGGGGGCACTGGGAATACGGTTCTGTCTGCCATTTTTACATCTCTACGGAGTCTCCCTGACTTCATTAAAATCCAACCAAAATTATTTAGTTGTATTGTGACTGATCAGAACAGACTTGATGAGCCAACTTGACTTTCCCTGTCCATCTTTTCATGTGTATAACTGTATCCATGTGTCTTAATGAATATTCCTGCTGATTAATGATCAGATGATCTAATGGTTTACCTGAAAGTCAATTTTATATAGAAATGTACTAATGTACAAAACTGGAAGACTATTTCAGTCTTTCTGGCGAGCCACAAAGTTCAATGCAAGTGTATACCTATATACCTCAGTGGATGTTCTCTCCAAATGCCTGATGACTCCCCATTTACAAATACTGACGGTAGCTAGATTGGTGCAATGTTGCAAGTGTCTCATTAACTATTTTTCAGGAGGTACTTTAATGCTGTTTTATTTATAGCAGACATTTAAGCAATCACTGCTCTATAATGGTCAATTGGAATGTCCAAAAAACACAATTGAAGAAAATTAGATACATACTTGCAGGACTATAGGGAAAGTGCAGGGGAGTGGAATTAATTTGATAGTTCTTTCAAAGACACAGCAGCACAAGAGCTGAATAGGGCTTCTTTCTCTGCTGAAAGATTCTATGATTCAATGAAGGACTCTTAACACCAAATTATGAAAATCCTGAACAACAATTATCATCATTACTTGTAGATTAAAACTTGCATTTGTATTAAATATGGGGGAAGGGAGTCTCGAAGTAGCCCCTGATTTTCTGAACTGTGTCCATTGTTTCTAGAAGCTGCTGCAGAATGTGGCGGCTTCGATATTACAGAGCCACATACACGTATACAAATATTTGCATTCTTAATTTGTGCTCAATGACATTGTAATATGAATATGATACCCCATTTATTAAGTGCTCCGCAATGAGTTGTAAGCCATTTCAATGCCTAATGATGAGACAAAATTAATTCAAAAAGTGAGCACTTTCCAAGATAAAATAGGGCCCAGTTTAACATTAGATGATTGAATTAAGGTTCCGTTGCAGACAGTGATTTTATTAGCTGAGATACATAAATTGCAGAATCATTTATTTTTTTAATTTTGGAGATGATAACTTGTATGCAGCCTAACATAATTTCTATTTGAGCGTTCAGTTGCTTTAAAACTAGTAATTAATTTTAACTGGTTGAGCAAATAAAATTGGAAAATTTTAAGTGGGGAATAAAATTTCACTTTTGCACAGAAGCCCTATTCAAAAGTTGCTTTGAACAAACTACAGAAGCAGGTTGAGTTTAAAGTTTCAACTGAGTTCTTTTGCTGTTCAAATCAACTGCTGCTGAGATCTTGTTTTTATAATATCAAAGTGTTACACATACAAAATGTCAGAATTGCATTAAATGCTCCAAAAAGAGTTTTAAGCCATTTCAAAGCCTAATGATGAGATAAAATTAATGCTTTGCAATGTGAAAGAAACTGCCCAGTCACAAGAGGCCTGAGGC
Organism: Cetorhinus maximus; assembly: GCF_964194155.1. NCBI lineage: Eukaryota > Metazoa > Chordata > Chondrichthyes > Lamniformes > Cetorhinidae > Cetorhinus > Cetorhinus maximus. Next base: position 55,296,371 of record NC_135897.1, on the reverse strand, counting down.
AAGTCCTGCACAAAGATGCAGTAAAAGAATCTTTAATGACAGAGCTTTTATGGATCAACCACAACCATGCCTTTCATGTATTTCTGAGAAGCACCTGGTAACTGCAGCTGCATCATAATATATGATCTTAAGTGTAGACTGGTTCCCCAGTGACCCACAGATTCAAGCCTCGTCATCAAAAGCTGCAACTGTGAAGTATATAATTTATCATTATGCTTACAATAGTGTCTGGAATAGTACTGTAGACCTCAGATCTTGAAACAAATTATGTGTCATGAGGCGAGGACACTTGTGTGAAGAAATAAAAACTTAATTCACTGGTGTTTCCCAATGTTTTGATACTCATGTATATATCTACTCAAATGTTGTGGCTAAGACTGATATTAGAAAATAGCTGATGCTTTGTTTTCAATACAGTTTTGTTAGGCTACCTGCTTTAGGTACCTCATATGTGGCTTAAAATATTAAACTAAGAGTTCAGCAATGCTGTTGACTGCTATAGCTTCTCAAGTCATAGCAATACGCAATGTATGATGCACAGTAAAATTGCACTATATCATACCAGGTCCAATGGCAAAACTCCAGCATTTTCAGTGAAGGACATAGATCTGTAAAGGTCTGGTGGGGTGATCAAGTTGATGGGTAATGAATAAGTATGATGCTTTGTAAAAGGATAGCAGGGAGACCTGATTTTTGATGACCTTTTAGGATGTCTTGTACTCTGGAGGAGTAAGCAAAAGGCAATGACATGTGTTTACACGGTACTAACACATGAAATGTCACTAATTTTTTATACTGCTTTTTGAAAAATCAAGCTCTGAAGGCATGCATTTGGAGATCTTAAAAGATGTAGTAAGCTAGCAATTTATTACAGTGTACTATTTGATTGAAAATGCCACTATAGATAATAGTGAGAAAGAAGTATAAAAGTGCAGAAAACCTTGATATTTGATACTTGTGACTTTAAAGTTACTTTTAGACTCTGTTGTAAAATGATTCACTAAGCAAGCAAAATAAATAAAGCTAATTAGCATCAGAAAACAATTCTGAAATGTTCGGCAACACCAGACAAGACTTAAGGGAATTTCATGCATTGGGAGGGAATGCAAATTGGATTGCATATAGCATCTGTACTGAAGTGAAATGATGAGACAGAAAAGCAGTATATTGTAATGTTACACGATTGATCCACTGCTTGTCAGGTAGCAGATGCCATCTGATAACATTCTATCCCCATTCCTAATCAGCATCTTCCTTCTTAGAGTGAAATATATAATAGAACTTTGTCTTTTCTTAAGTAAGATAAATCTTTGTACCTTATACTTTTATCAACACCTCTGAGCTAAACAAGAGCAGGCTAGTAGATACAATGTATGAGTAACAAAAGATAAGTGCAGCTCTCCCTTCTCACATAATAGAGCTTTTTATTTCAATTTCTGCCTCAGGTGTGAAGGTGACAACCATTTCTAGATGGTCACTGTATGAAGCACTGAAAACATGTCAAGTTTCACATTTTCATTGCCTAAGTAGTTTGCTCCACTTTCAAAAAAATCTTAATGATTTATGAAGTCTGCCAGCATTTACAAGGCTTTGAAGCAAATAAAGAGTATTAATTACAAGTATGATTTAAAACATCATTTCAAAAAATATAGAAGAGCTCCTCACTTTTCACCCAGCTGTTACTGCCAACAAAAACTGCAGTTGAATTCTTAGGGGAGAACTTCCCCCATGTTGGGCGGGCTATGCGGAAGCGGGCGTGGACCCGGACCCGATTGCCGTCTGCACCGCCATTTTACACAGGCAGGCCAATTAAGGCCCGCCCAGCGTGTTTTGCGGCTCCTGGGGACAGCGGGAGCGGGTGGCTGGCGGCGGGTCAGCAATTGCCATCGGGTGGAATGGCAACCCGGTGGCCTGTTTAAATGCCAAGCTGCAGCCGCTCCAAGGCTGCTGTACATGGCCAGGGGTCAGGGCCAAGGCAGATCCAGGCTGGCCATGCAGGAAGGTAGGGCGGGTGGTCAGTGTGCACCATGGTTTTTGGACGAGTGCCTTGCTGCCCTTCTCGAGGAGGTGGCAGCATGACGGGAGGTGCTCATCCCCGAGGATGGGAGGGGGAGGGCACCCCACTTGACAAAACGTGCGGAGGAGGTAGTGAGCTCCCACGACGTGGTGCGGCGCACATGGATCCAGTGCCGCAAGCGCTTCAACGACCTGCTGTGCACGGGAAGAGCGAGTAGCATGTTGGCATCGTTCACTTCACCCATCATGTAAGCTTCTCCCCCGCTGGCGGACCACCCATGTCTGACTGGCCTGAATACAATGAGTCATTGATGGCATGTGCCTTTAGCTGGACGGGCCAGCAGATATTCCCTATGCATTGGTCAGCCTGAGAGGGTGATGGTGAGGTGGCTTCTGCACCCGCAGCATGTGGTGGACTGAGACCCATATGACTGTGGTGGGGGCAGCCTGCAGGATCTGTACCCAGGCACACTGCTCGAACTCCAGGACATGTCGAAGTCAGGGTGATGACATGGTGGGAGGGGATCTTCAAGGTGGCGTGGCACAGATAGATCTGCTGCCCTCTGCGCTCCATGTCATTGTGCCTCCTTGCAATGGCAGGTTAAATTGTGTGCTCCCAAGTGTGATGAAGGCAGCATGTGGCCAAGGGAGGGGGTACGGGCATGCGGTGGGGAGGACATACCTGGCGTATTTGTGTGAGTGTTTGGCAGCAGTGGGGTAAAGATGCACTGGACTCCTGCAATGGCCAACTGGGCTTGGGGTGGGCTGGCCATGAGGAGATTCACGGTACAAGTATCACTTATCAATGCTCTTTTCTCATTTCCAGGAGAAGAATTCTTACAACACCTCCGAGTGGCTGAAGACTGGCGGTGGGCCAGTCCAGGTAGTGCTGCTTAGCCACTTCGAGCAGGGGAACCTCGACCTGGAGAGGCGCCACGCACCCAGGTCCACCGGAGCCGGAGAGGCTGGGATTCCACGGGCAGGTATGTGTGTCCAGCACTCATGTCACCAGTAGTCTCCCAACAACCATGGCAGTGCTGATTGTTGAGTGAGTGACGTTACCAACATGGCTTGTCCATTGCGTGTGGAATGATGAGTGCATGGTGATCCGGGGGACAGGCATGTACATTGACATTGCCCACAGGCTAACTGATCGAATTTCCTTACTCTTCCTTTCGGCATCAGTGGCGCAGGGCCGGGACTCAGAGCAGCAGGGGTCCCCTCTGACACCTGAGGGCCATGAAGTTCCAACATCACAAGCATGATGCCATCTCTGCCAGGTAGGCACCAGCGCAGATACTGGCCCCTGGGTGGGCATCAGACCTTCATCTAGTGTCCTGGCACAGCGGTGAGGGCACTTCACAGTCATTGGAAGAGCTGGTGGAGACAGAGAGTGCCCATGGCACTGGCAGTCAGAGGACTGCAGCAGCCCAGGCATGTGCTCAGTCCATGGCTGATGATGAGCTTCTGGAGTCATCCGTGATGCAGCCAACTCATGAGATGCGGCCGGGTGTGAGGGACCATCTGGTGGAGATACATGGGGCTCTGCTTGGCTTAGTGTCAGTGTTGGAGGAGTCTACGCGGACTGTAGCTGATGCATTAAGCCTCATGGCTGAGCGGCAAGCTTCCTCCATGGAGAGATTGGTGACTCTCATGGAGAGGCAGCTCCAGGGACAGGATCAGGGGTTCCTGGGGTTGCGCTCGGACCTGCAATCCCTCACAACGGCATTGACCTAAGGTGGTCAGTGCCCGTGTGGGCGGTGGTTTGGGTATCAGGTATCCCACCTCGGTGCCCATCCATCTACGGTGAGCAGGGAGGGCCGAACGGACCTCACGTCAGCGGAGCATCTGCCTGTCATCTCTGCTGGCGCCTCTCAGGGCGCTGCGGATGAGGGCGGCAGCTCCTCTGCCGCTCTGCCAGTGACCACGGCACCCAATGAGGCTGCGGCAACTGGGGAGATGCCAGGTGTGGAGCTGGCAGCTCCCTCCCAGGCGGGGCCAGCACAGGCTCCACGGGCCAGCGGACGTCCGCCAAGGTCATCAAGGCCAACAGGACAGCAGAGAGAGCAGGCTGTCTCAGATGCCAGTGCCAGCGAGGAAGCACCACAAAGACATAGCACCCGCAAACTTAAAATGAAGGCACCTTAGGCACATCCCGGGTTCATCACTGGTGGTTTTCTGTTGGCCCCCCTATGAGTTCCTTCTGATTGTGTGTGAAATGCGACACCATTTTATTTCTGTTATGTCAAAAGACTTTTGTTATAGCATTAAATTTATGTTGTCTAACATGGATGGGGGTACCTCTATTCTTGGGCAGGCAGATGGATTCCTGAGATATTACGAGTGATTTGTGTGTCATTGACGTTTATTGACTGGGCCCATTGTCAATACTCCTATCCTGACAAATTTTGCACTAAGGTCTCCTGCAGCCCAGGCTTGTGTTGGAGGTCCATATGTGCTGTGCTAGCTGAAAGTTCCTTGGATTAGAGTGTCCTGGGTGTTCCTGCCTCCCTGGAGTATGCTCGGGTCAGCATCTGCGCATCAGCATTTCCCTGTGCATGCTCATCCTTGGACTCACTGCTGGACTCATCGCGTGCAGCCGCAGCCACTCCGTCTACATCTTCTTCATCCACAGCGTCCCCCCTTTCCAGCGCAAGATTGTGCAGAGCGCAGCATGCAACCACTATCAGCAACACTCAATCTGGGGGGATACTGGAGTGCGCCACAGAACGTTTCAGGCATCGGAAGCACATTTTGAGAAGACCGATGGCTCTCTCCACCACAGCCCTTGTGGAGATGTGACTTTTATTGTACTGCTGCTCAGCTTCTGTTCTTGGATGGCGGAGAGGTTTCAGGAGCCACCTTCTGAGGGGATAGCCCTTGTTACCCAGCAGCCATCCATCAAGCCAGGCTGGAGCACTGAAGAGCCGCTGCACCTGGGAGTGTCTGAGGATGTAGTTATTGTGGGAGTTGCCTGGGTACCTTGCACAGACTTGTAGAATCTGCATCCTGTGATCACACACTATCTGCACGTTCATGGAGTGGAAGCCCTTCCTGTTGACAAAGGCACCGGGCTCACCTGCTGGCACCTTGATGGCCACATGTGTACAGTCTATTGCACCCTGGACGCAGGGGAAGCCAGCAATGGCCGCGAAGCCTCTGGCTCGCTCTGTCTGGCTGGACTCGTCCCAGCGGTAGTGGATGAAGGTCAATGCACACCTGAACAGAGCGTTTGTGACCTGCTTGGCCCCCTTGACAGACAGAGCCTCCTTTGGCATTGCACCTCAAACATATTGAGATAGCTACTTCACCGCCTGTATACCCTGGCAGCAGGATAGTGGCGTCTTCTGCGTCCCCTTCCACCTTGGACTACCTCTTGACCCTGCGCCCCTTGTGCCTGCGCCTCTCCTCCCAAAGGTGGCTCCCCTGGAGGCTGAATGTGCACTCCTGGCCTCCTCCTACTTCTAGTCCTCCCTCCTCAGAGGAAGTACCTCCAGTGGAGAGATCACCTCCCATTCCCAGGCTCAGGGAGGCTTCCTGAAACCTACAGGCCCCAAAACAAATCCTCACTGCAAAGTGCTGACCTGAAGGTTATGAGTCCAGTCCAAGCAGCTGGTATGTGTTTTGAAGTTTTCCAGCTCACACAGGCAAGTTTCATTAACTTTTGTACAATAACTTTTAAATCTGTAGAATCGCGACCCCACTGAGCCCTCTTCTCCCACTCATGGATGAGGTTTATACAAATTTCTGCTACCCGCCTGCCCATTGCGCCCATGCGACGAGCCAAAGATCACATGGGTGCCACGAAATCTCCATCAATTGGAGCCTTAAGGGCCTTAAGCGGCCCGTTAATTAATGGCGGGTGCGCAACGGAGATCGTCGTGCATTCGCCCACTGAAATATCGCGATGGCACACGGTAATGTCAGGACGCTCGCCCGATGTCACTGCGCACCATTTTACATGTCGGTGTGTAGGTCCCGCTCCCGGACACCGAAGGGAAAATTCTATCCTTAATGTATTTCTAACCCAACTGTCCAATTTTTGCTTTACCACTCTTGTTTACTACAGTAATTTCTGCCATACAACTCTAAAATATTTTTTTCTGCGGACATAAAATATGTAACCCCTTATGGTTACATTTTCACTTAGACAGAAGCCCTAGTAACATTTTCTCTCACTGTCCCATCCCTTTTCCCATAACTGCGAAGAAACCCAACAGGGCACAGGACAAAACAAATAAAATTAATTACTTTCCAGTCCTTCATATAGTTCTGTGGAGCACACATGTCATACATGCTGCTGCCCTGTTTGTTGGATCCTAGTCACCAGCTTGTTGGATCCTGTTTGCATGCTTGTTGTAAGGGACGGCCAATTTGGTACTAATGATAGATTTGAGTAGAAAACACTTCATAGGTAGAAACCCTGTGCTTATTTACAATGGTACTCAGCAACAACTGAAAATGTGCTTACACTTCCAACTCTAACTCTACACTAATGCTGCTACTATACTGACTATAGAATACTAACTCAGAGGTAGCCCATGCTACTCTGCAATTATGTACTAGGATCATATGATCTTCCATTATAACATTCTTCTTAAAGGTATATTATACATCAAGTTACCACATCCCTCCCCCTTTATTCAGAAATACATTTTATATCATCTCAGCTCCAGGACATCACTGCAGGAATTCCTCAGGGTAATGTCCTCAGCCCAACCATCTTCAGCTGCTTCATCAATGACATTCCTTCCATCATAAGGCCAGAAGTGGGGATGTTTGCTGATGATTATACAATGTTCAGCACCATTCGTGACTCCTCAGATACTGAAGCAGTCCATGTCCAAATGCAGCAAGACCTGGACAATATCCAGGCTTGGGCTGACAAGTGGCAAATAACATTCACGCCACACAAGTGTCAGGCAATGGCCATCTCCAACAAGAGAGAATCCAACCATCGCCCCTTGATGTTTAATGGCATTACCATCACTGAATCCCCCACTATCAACATCCTGAGGGTTACCATTGACCAGAAACTGAACTGGACTAGCCATATAAATACTGTGGCTACAAGAGCAGGTCAGAGGCTAGGAATCGCGCAAAGAGTAACTCACCTCCTGACCCCCCAAAGCCTGTCCACCATCTCCAAAGCACAAGTCAGGAATGTGATGGAATACTCCCCACTTGCCTGGATGAGTGCAGCTCCTACAACACTGAAGAAGCTGGACACCACCCAGGACAAAGCAGCCCGCTTGATTGGCACCACATCCACAAACATTCACTCCCTCGACCACCAACGCATAGTAGCAGCAGTGTGTACCATCTACAAAATGCACTGCAGGAATTCATCAAGGCTCCTTAGACAGCACCTTCCAAACCCACGACCGCTACTAGCTAGAAGGACAAGGGCAGCAGATAGGTGGGAACACCACCACCTGGAAGTTCCCCTCCAAGTCACTCACCGTCTTGACTGTCACTGGGTCAAAATCCTGGAACTCCCTTCCTAATAGCACTGTGAGTGTTCCTACTCTACATGGACTGCAGTGGTTCAAGAAGGCAGCTCACCACCACCTTCTCAAGGGCAACCAGGGATGGGCAATAAACGCTAGCCCAGCCTGCGAAGCCCACATCCCATGAATGAATAAAAAAAAGTACAATTTTCTTGAATTAGTTACACTGATAAGTAATTTACAAATTCAGTCATTCTAGGGGTTTCCTTATGAGTGTAGAGCGTCTTAGATCTACAACTTCAGATGCCTTGCGAGGAACTTCCTCTTTGGGAGTTGCCTGAGCATCAGTTATTTCGGTGGGCTCCTGCAGGTCTGTTTACTCCACTCTTAAAGAAACAACAGATGTGTCCATGCTGGGTTGATTTCTCTCAACAGGAAACGCTGACCCAATCATGAACACTGGTGGAATCATTTCTTGGTGCATAGTTCCTCTCTTCCTTCAATGATTCACATGTCTCCATATAACTTGGCCTTCCAGCTCCATGTGGTAAGATAGAGGTCCAGTCACTGCACTTATTTCACCTGGTAATCATTTTGGGCCTTCTCCAAATTTCTTCACATATACCATTTCTCCCACGGTAAATTTCCTCTCGTGACTATACCAGCCGTGTCTAGTTTTATGATTTTCCTGACTCCTTTCCACCTTCCCCCCTAAATTTGGTACTATTAAGCTCAATCTTGTCCTGAGATGGCATTTCATCAATAATTCCACAGGTGTGACACCTGTTGTTGTGTGAGGGGTTGTCTTATAATGGAAAAGAAAGCGTGCTAGCTTGGTTGTTAAGGAATCTCCGGTTAACTTCTTCATGCCAGCCTTGAATGTTGGAACCGCCCTTTTAGCCAGTCCATTTGAGGAAGGGTGGTACGGTGAAGTTTTAACATGAGTGATACTGTTGAGGCTGATAAGCTGCTGAAACTCAGCACTCATAAATGCTGTGCCGTTATAAGAAACGACTACTTTAGTAGTCCATTAATAGCAAAGCTTTGGTGTAACTTCTCAATTGTAGCAGAAGACGTTGGTGATTTCACCTCATTTATGTCTATCCTTTTTGAGTGGGCATTAACCATGAGCAGAAACATTGTTCCGACAGAAGGTCCTACGTAGTCAATGTGTAACCGCACCCATGGTCTTCCTGGCCATTCCCAAGGGTGTAATGGAGCTGTTGAAGGTAATGTTTGCAGTTGCTGACATTGCACACAATTCTTCACTAAACTCTCTATTGCACTATCCATCCCAGACCACCTTAGGTAGCTGCGTGCTATGGTCTTTATTCAGGATATTTCTGGATGTGTTCTGTGTAGTTCAATTAGCAATGGCTCTCTTCCCTTTGGAGGAACTATCACTCATGCTCTCCACAATAAGATACCACACTGGCTGGTTATTTCATGCCTTCTATTAAAGAACAGTTTATTTCATCAGATACAGGCTCTTGTGACCAACCATGAAGTGTTTGTTCTCGTACTTGTGATAGGGCTGTGTCCCCACTTGTCAAGTATCTGATCTGTCGAGCACATGCCGGTGATGAATCTAAGAAATGTAACAACAAAATAAGATCTCATTGAACTGGGACTTCCACATGTTTTTCTTGTAAAGGCAAACAACTAAGTGCATTGACATTTGCAATCTGACTAATGGGCCTATGTACAAAATTATACTTGTACGTTGCCAGGATTAAAGCCCATCGTTGTATTCTTGCTGAGGCTATGGGTGGTATAGCCCTGTCTTTGCTGAACAATCCTAGCAATGGCTTGTGGTTTGAAACGATAGTAAAATAGTGGCCATGTATGTACGGGTGAAATTTATTAATACCAAAGATGATTGACAGGCCTTCTTTTTCTATCTGCGAGAAACCCTTTTCCACTTTGGTGAGCATTCTTGATACGTAACCAATAGGCCATTCCGCATCATCGTCCATCCGATGGGAGAGCACTGCTCCCAGTCCATATGGCGATGCATCACAAGTCAACACTAATTCTTTCCTCTAGCCATAAGGTATCAATAGGTTGGACAAGTACAGCAACTGTTTGACCTTTTTGAAAGCTTCCTTCTGGGAAGCCTCCCAAGACCAACATTGGTTCACTTTGAGTAGCTAATGTAGGGGTGCTAGTTCTGTAGACAAATTTGGTAAGAACTATCCATCATAATTGATCATTCCTAGGAATAATTTGAGTTTTGAGGTGCTCTTTGGCGCAGGTGCCTCTGTTATGGTTCTCACTTTCTCGACAGCTGGGTGGAGGCCCTGTAAATCTACCCAGTGACCCAAATAGATTACCTCCCTTGCTTGGAGTGTGCACTTTTCTTCTTTCATAGGCATTCCAGCCTGCAAGAAATGTTTTAAAAGTTTGTCATGTGCACTTTTTCAGTGAACCCTGTCACCAAAACATTATCTTAATAGACTGCAACCTGGGGCAGTCCCTGCAATAAACTTTCCATTATTCCCTGGAACAGGAGAGTGCAAGAGGAGGACTCTGGGACAGGCAGTCAGCAGCACCTAGAGGAGTCAAGAGTTGAAAAGGAGCACGAGAAGAGCCGAGAGTTGAAAAGGAGCGCGAGAGGAGTCAGGAGTTGAAGAGAAATGTGAGAGGAGTCGGGAGTTGAAGAGGAGCGTGAGAGGAGTCGGGAATTGAAAAGGAGCACAAGAGGATTTGGGAGATGAAGAGGAGCACGAGAGGAGTCGGGAATTGAAAAGGAGTGTGAGAGGAGCCCGGAGTTGAAGAGAAGTACGAGAGGAGTTGGGAGTTGAAGAAGAGCGCGAGAGGAGTCGGGAGTTGAAGAGAAGCTGGGAGAGCAACCTTTGAGTACCGTGAGTTCGGCTGGGAAAGCTTTTACTATTTTTATTGCTTATAGTAAGGTCTTATTTTGTGGTTCATCATTTGTAGGGGCTATATACTGTAACAACGAGGAGCAGGGAAGAAGAGCCCGAGAGTAATTGATATTAAGTATCTTTCAAAAGGTTTAATTTAATTTAAAGGGGTAAGTCATGGCAGGAGAGCTCACAGCTGTGATGTGCTCCTCCTGCTCTATGTGGGAAGCCGGGCACAATTTCAGTGACCAGGGTCAGCATGTGTGCGGAAATTGTCTCCAGCGGCAGCTCCTGGAAGCTCGGGCTTTGGAGCTGGAACGGCGGCTGGGGACACTGTGGTGCATCCGCGAGGCAGAGAGTATCATGGATAGAATGTTTAGAGAGGCAGTCACATCGCAGGCTAAGAGTCCACAGGCAGGAAGGGAATGGGAACCATCAGGCAAAGCACGAGGACTAGGCAGGCAGTGCAGGAATCTCTTGTGGCTATTCCTCTGCAAAACAGATATACCTCTTTGGATACTGTTGGGGGGAATGGCCTCTCAGGAGAAAGCAGCAACAGCCAAATTCGTTGCACCATGGTTGGCTCTGCTGCACAGGGGAGGAGTGAAAAGCGTGGGAACGCAATAGTTATAGGGGATACAATTGTAAGGGGAATAGATAGGCATTAATGTGGCACAAACGAGACTCCAGGATGGTATGTTGCCTCCCTGGTGCTAGGGTCAAGGATGTCTCAGAGCAGCTAGAGGACATTCTGAAGGGGGAGGGTGAACAGCCAGTGGTCATGGTACACATGGGTACAAACGACATAGGTAAAAAAAGGGATGAGGTCTTAAAAGCAGAATATAGGGAGTTAGGAAGTAAGTTGAAAAGTAGGACCTCAAAGGTACTGATCTCAGGATTACTACCAGTGCCACATGCCAGTCAGAGTAGAAATAGCAGGATATATCGGATGAATACGTGGCTGAAGAGATGGTGTGAAGGGGAGGGTTTCAGATTCCTGGGACATTGGGACCGCTCCTGGGGGAGGTGGGACCAGTACAAACTGGACGGGTTACACCTGGGCAGGATCGCGACTGATGTCCTTGGGGGGAACATTTGCTAGAGTGGTTGGGGAGGGCTTAAACTAAAATGGCAGGGGGATGGGAACCTATGCAAGGAGTCAGAGGAAGGGGAATAAAAGACAAGAACAAAAGACAGAAAGCGGAATAAGTGATAGAGAAATCAAGGGCAAAAATCAAACAGGGCCTCAGTGAAAAATAGTAATGTTAAAAAGACAAGTCTTAAGGCTTTGTGCCTTAACACGAGGAGCATTCGCAATAAAGTGGATGAATTAACCATGCAAATAGATGTAAACAGGTATGATATAGTCAGGATTACGGAGACATGGCTGCAGGGTGACCAGGGATGTGAACTGAACATCCAGGGGTATTCAGTACTTAGGAATGACAGACAAAAAGGAAAAGGCGGTGGAGTTGCATTGCTGGTTAAAGAGGAAATTAACGCAATAGTGAGGAAAAATATTAGCTCCGACGATGCGGAATCTGTATCGGTAGAGCTGAGAAACACTAAGGGGTAAAAAACGCTAGTGGGGGTTGTATATAGACCCCCAAATTGTAGTGGCGATGTTGGAAATGGCATTAAACAGGAAATTAGAGACGCATGTAATAAAGGAACATATATAATTATGGGTGACTTTAATATGCATATAGACTGGGCAAATCAAATTAGTAACAATACCGTAGAGGAGGAATTCCTGGAGTGTACACGGGATGTTATTCTGGACCAATACATTGAGGAACCAACCTGAGAACAGGCCATCCTCGATTGTGTATTGTGTAATGAGAAAGGAATAATTGGCAATCTAGTTGTGTGAGGCCCCTTGGGGATGAGCGACCATAATATAATAGAATTCTCCATCAAGATGGAGAGTGACATAGTTCATTCTGAGACTTGGGTCCTGAATCTTAATAAAGGAAACTACGATGGTATGAGGCGCGAGTTGGCTATGATGGATTGAGAAACGTTACTTAAAGGGATGACGGTGGATAGGCAATGGCAAACATTCAAAGAGCACATGGGTGAACTGCAAAAATTGTTTATTCCTGTCTGGCGCAAAAGTAAAACAGGAAAGGTGGCCAAACCATGGCTTACAAGGGAAATTAGAGATAGTATTAGATGCAAGGAAGAGGAATACAAATTGGACAGAAAAAACAACAGACCTGAGGATTGGGAACAGTTTAGAATTCAGCAAAGGAGGACCAAGGGATTAAGAAGGGGAAAATAGAGTACAAGAGTAAGCTTGCAGGAAAAATAAAAACTGACTGTAAAAGTTTCCATAGGTATGCGAAGAGACAAAGATTGGTGAAGACAAATGTAGGTCCCTTACAGTCAGAAACAGGGGAATTTATAATGGGGGACAAAGAAATGGCTGACCAACTAAATACATACTTTGGTTCTGTCTTCACAAAGGAAGACACTAATAACATACCAGAAATGTTGGGGAACACAGGATTTAGTGAGAGGGAGGAACGCAAAGAAATCAGTATTAGTAGGGAAATGGTGTTGGGGAAATTGATGGGATTGAAAGCCGATAAATCCCCGGGGCCTGATAATCTACATCCCAGAGTACTTAAGGAAGTGGCCCTAGAAATAGTGGATGCATTGGTGGTCATCTTCTGAGATTCTATAGACTCTGGAACAGTTCCTACAGATTGGAGGGTAGCTAATGTAACCCCACTATTTAAAAAGGGAGGCAGAGAGAAAACAGGGAATTATAGACCAGTCAGCCTGATGTCGGTAGTGGGGAAAATTCTAGAGTCTATTATAAAAGATTTAATAGCTGAGTATGTGGAAAACAGTGGCAGAATTGGACAGAGTCAGCATGGATTTATGAAAGAGAAATCATGCTTGACAAATCTACTGGAATTTTTCGAGGATGTAACTAGTAGAGTTGATGAGGGGGAGCCAGTGGATGTGGTTTATTTGGACTTTCAGAAGGCTTTCGACAAAGTCCCACATAAGAGATTGGCATGTAAAATTAAAGTGCATGGGATTGGGGGTAGTGTATTGAGATGGATAGAAAACTGGTTGGCAGACAGGAAACAAAGAGTAGGAATAAACGGGTCTTTTTCCGAATGGCAGGCAGTGACGAGTGGGGTACCGCAGGGATCGGTGCTGGGACCCCAGTTATTCACAATATATATTAATGATTTAGATGAGGGAATTAAATGTAATATCTCCAAATTTGCAGATGACACAAAGCTGGGTGGGAGGGTGAGCTGTGAGGAGGATGCAAAGATGCTTCAGTGTGATTGGGACAAGCTGAGTGGGCAAATGCATGGCAGATGCAGTATAATGTGGATAAATATGAGGTTATCCATTTTAGTAGCAAAAACAGGAAAGCAGATTATTATCTGAATGGCTATAAATTGAGAAAGGGGAATGTGCAATGAGACCTGGGTGTCCTTGTACACCAGTCGCTGAATGTAAGCATGCAGGTGCAGCAGGCAGTAAAGAAGGCAAATGGTATGTTGGCCTTCATAGCCAGTGGATTTGATTACAGGAACAGGGATGTCTTGCTGCAATTGTACAGGGCCTTGGTGAGACCACACCTGGAATATTATGTGCAGTTTTGGTCTCCTTACCTGAGGAAGGATGTACTTGCTATAGAGGGAGTTCAGCGAAGGTTTACCCGACTGATTCCTGGGATGGCGGGACTGACATATGAGAAGAGATTGAGTCGATTAGGATTATTTTTGCTAGAGTTCAGAAGAATGAGGGGGGATCTTATAGAAACCTATAAAATTCGAACAGGATTAGACAGGATAGATGCAGGAAGGATGTTCCCGATGGTGGGGGAGTCCAGAACCAGTGGTCACAGTCTGAGGATATGGGGTAGACCATTTAGGACTGAGATAAGGAGAAATTTCTTCAACCAGAGAGTGGTGAACCTGTAGTTGAGACCAAAACATTCTATGTTTTTAAGAAGGAGTTAGATATAGCTCTTGGGGCGAAAGGGATCAAAGGGTATGGGGAGAAAGCGGGAGCAGGCTATTGAGTTGGATGATCAGCCATGATCATAATGAATGGCGGAGCAGGCTCGAAGGGCCGAACGACCTACTCCTGCTACTAGTTTCTATGTTTCTATGACGCAAGCTGATGAGATGCCAAAAGGCAATCGAGTGTACTGGTGCAACCCTTTGTGAGTATTAATTGTGACAAATTCCTGAGACGCATTATCTAACTCTAATTGTTGATACACATGACTCATATCAAGCTTTGTGTAGGTGGTTCCACCTGCAAGCTTGACATATAGGTCTTCAATTTTTGGTATGGGATGTCTGTCTAGCTTAGCTACTTTATTAACCATCAATTTGCAGTGTCCACAAATACGGACGCCCTCGTTGGGTTTAAGGGCAGGGACTATGGGCGCTGCCCATCCTGAGAACTGCATACGTTTTATAACACCCTGTTTTTCTAGTCTGTCCAATTTGGTGCCGACCTTTTCTCTCAATGCATAAAGTACTGGTCTGGCCTTCATGAATAGGAGGTGGCTTCTGGATCCACATGAATTTTTGCCTGCAGCCCCTGGATCTTCCCAAGTTCGTCCCTGAAGACTGTGGCGTGTCTTTGTAGGAGCTCTGGTAACCCACTTGCTCTCAATTGGAAAATTTCATCCCATTCCAACTTAATCTTTTTTAGCCGGTTTTGCCTGAGGAGACTTGGCCCCTCATCTACTATTACTATCAATGGTAACTTTACTGATTGCCTGCCTTAATTAACAGTTACACTACTTATGCCTTTGACTTGAATGTCTTTACTCATGTATGTTTTTAATTGGGCAGTTGTTTCTTCCAAATTTAACTGTTGTTCCCCATTACTCAGGTATTTGAACGTATTCTGTTCTTCCAACCTTCAAATTAAATAACAAATCAATAACTGAATCTTTTGCTTCAGGCTCTTTTACATTGAAGATCTCACTGTTTGTTCCTTTTGTTTAAAAGTCTGCTTGACTCTTTCCTCACACTGTCTCATTATGTGACCATTTTTATGACAATAAAAACATTATTTTTTTTGAAGTGTCAATTATTAAAAGATTGTTTGTTTCCACCTCTATTAACATTACACCTTGTTTTTGCTGCTAAGTTGTTTTTTTCTCATTTTCCTGCTAGCTGGGGTTGTTTCCTACCTCTCAGTAGAGTATAGCATTTTCGCGCGCTTTTTGACTGGGGCTTCCCGCCCAATGTGGAGGACGGCGCCATTTTGTGCACCCTGTATAGTTATTGAATCTCTTACTGTGCTTTCCATTGCCAGTGCTATCTCTAGCACCCTCATGAAATCCAAATTTGCTTTGGGTAACAATTGCTTCTGAATCATGTCCTCATTCACACTGCACACTAAACAATCTCTAAGCATATCATTTAAGGATGTACCAAAATCACAATGCTCCATTAATTGCTTCAAACTTGCCAAATGTCTCCCCTGGGGCTCTAATTATTGAATTAAACTTGAACCTTTGCATCATTACTGAGGGCTTTGATTGGTAATAGCCCTTCACCAGGTCCACTAATTCATCAAAATTTCTTGAGCCTGGGGCACTGGGTGCAGTCCAACTTCTAATCAAGCCATAGGTTTTATTCCCACATGTACTTAAGAGGATCGCCTGGCTCTTCTCTTACCCCATAACCTCATTTGTTTGGAAAAAGAACGAGAGATGCTCAATGTAGTGGGACCAATCATTCGTTGCTGAATAGAAAGGATCAATTCTTCCGAATTGCGGCATGCTGTGACGATTTGAACAGAACTTCTGCTTACAATTGCTGTGTGAGGTACAGTGCTGATTTTGTTTCTCTTGCTTGCTTCTATTCAACTTATTTAATTCTCATCGCCAATTTGTTGGATCCTAGTCACCAGCTTGTTGAATCCTGCTCGCATGCTTGTTGTAAGGGGCGGCCGATTTGGTACTAATGATAGAGTTGAGTAGCAAACACTTCATGGGTAGAAACTCTGTGTTTATTTACAAAGGTACTCAGCAGCAACTAAACATGTGCTTACACTTCAAACTCTATCTCTGCACTACTGTAGTGACTACAGACTACTAACTCAGAGGTAGCCCGCGCTACTCTGCTATTGGATAATAAGATCATGTGATCTTCCATTATAACATTCTTCTTAAAGGTATATTACACATCAGATTACCACACCTGTACATCTACATTCTAGGGTATTTGCTGTGCTACTCCTTCCAGTATCCATGTCCACCGTAAAGCTTTCTGCTCTTTGTGTAGGAAGTCTGCAATTTACTTACAGATTACATTTTTAGAATATCATAGTCTGGTTACAATTTGTTACTAGGCCAATTCATATATCATTTCAAATGGAGGACTGTAGTATATAAATAATATCTATCCTATATATTACAATCTGTCACCATTTTGCTATTCACTCATAAGTTTTCTACAAATTGCAACTGCAGCTTTTTTAATAAACTGCCAGAGAAACTTGATCCCTATCTGTCTTGGGCCTCAAACCTCAAATCCTGTTCTTCATTCCAATGTTCTCTTTTCTCCTCATTCCATTGTGAGGAAAGTAACTCAAGATAGTTATTGTTCCGTAGATATTAACTGCATCTGTAGTCCCTTACTCAAGCCTAAACAATATCACAGCTTATGTGAGATCAACCCTATTTTCATCCAACATCACATATGCATGCTTTACAGCAAGAGTGTCACTGATGGTGTTCAGAAGCCTGTTTTTGCCTTTGCCTAGCCAATTGTAATGATGCCATAATTATCTAAGCTTAGAATATCTGGACAAAGATTGAACATGCAACCTTCTGTCCTGGTCTATGTAGTTCAGGGTGACACTTTGAGACTCAATGCCAGTGGCAGGGTTCTGTACACAGTGGTGCGTTTATCTGAAATCATAGGCCGGACTTTCAGCCCCTACTTAGGTCAGGAATGGAGTTGGCCGGAGCAACAAATAGTCCTGTCAGTGCCCCGGTTCTCTGGCTTCAACCCATCTCCAGGCCAGTTTTGTGGAGATAGCAGGGCTGCCCACCCACACTCAGAGTGTTTCTTTAAGAGACTATTGAGGCCGATTAAAGGAGGCTGACTGGGATTTCCCAGTGACCAATTTAAGTACTTGGAGATAGCCTCCTGGCAGCAGGCTCCAATGCTCCAGGCAAGCCTAGAGGCCCTTCACTCCTGCCTGGATACAGGAGCAATCACAGGCCACCATGTAAACGGATTGCAATCAGAATGAAACATTGTTTCCTCTCCCCAACCCCCCAACACCTTGTTGGGGGGGGGCGGGTGAGGGTGGGGAGGGGGGTGCGGAGGACAGGTTTGGGACCCAGAAATGTCCTTGACTTGTTTCCCATCCTCAATGGGAAAATCCTGCCACATAAGTCTGTAATTTTCAATTCATTGCCATTAATGGACAGAAAAGGCTTGCCTGGTGCGGGTCTCAAAAAAATTCAGTGCAGCATATTTTTCCAATAACTTACCTAGAGTATTGACAAAATTTTCCAAAGATTAGCTTTTGTGTATAAGTGATATAGTAGAGTTGGATCACAGCTCACATGAGGATCGCATGGATTTAGCTTCAACTTATGATGAAACTGAGGTAATGGAAAGAATCTGTTGGAAGGCAATTTTCTTTTAAATCATTCGACAGGAGTAGGTAGGAAGGTGTTTCATTTCATTGACTGCTCCTTCCTACTTAACATTATGCATTTTTCTAGCAATCTAAGTATTACAGAGATTTTCTGGTACATTGTCTCACAAGCTATGTGGGGTAAAAATAAACATATTTTCTAAAAATAAAACAAACAAAAACAACTAAAAATTATATCTCTTTTGATAGCATTAAAAATAAATTTTCAAAAGGCTATGAAAACTTTGTAAACCTCCAGAATGAGATAAGGTCAATTCAGTCCATTGAAGCTCAACCATAATTTATATCCAAGGTCCATATTCTGAATCTAATGTCTGATGCAGATTAAATAGAATGGTCTATTTATGCTGCATGTCCACATGGATGAATCTTATTATTTCTTTACTTAATTTTAAGCAGTGACAATGGAAGGCTATGATCTTGAGTTTTGCTGTAAAAAAGAGACATTTTTGTCAATGTCTTTTGTCTTGTACTCATCAGGACACTGCAAGAATACCAATGTAAATTTATACTATATGAGAAGAGAGTGCTGATTGGCTGGCAAGTGGACTCTGATTGGTAGAGGCATTGCCATGAGAAATGAACTGGTGAATGGCTGTCACTTATTTTATTTAGCTGAAACAGGCGCAATGTATATACATGCTCTTTCTGTCTGCAAAGAATAGGGCTTTGTGTATTAATATATGTAGCTTCTAGTAGACGCAAATGTGCCACACTGTGAGCCTGACTGATAATCTTAAATTGTTTGTCAGCATAATTCTTAGCACATTGAGGATTATTTAGCAAATGTTGTCCAATCGTGGAATCACATCTAATGTCGGTCACTGTGTTGTGAGTTTTGCTAGCACGGGCTGGTTGGGTACAGTCTGTACCTTGCCCATTGTGAACAGCAGAAGGGACGTGGTGTTTGATATGATCCGCTAGTCTTTGGGACATACGGCCTACATACGTAGCATCACACTGGCGCTGAAATATATATATCACATTACTCATTTGTGTAATAGGCAGAATATCTATTTGGCTTGACAGCAGTATCCTGTTAGTGGCGAACATCACTCATGTTGCTACCACATGGTAGCAGCGTGAAACAGCTAGCTTCACCTATTGCTCAAATTTTTGAGATACCTTGTCCTTCCAGGGTAACCTGAGGTAGACTGGGCACTTTGCAGTGCCGAAAGTGATGACCTTAGGTTAATTCATGAGTATGCGTGATATACAGGGTGAAATGATCTGAGCAGGGCAGCCATTATTCTTCAGGATGCCTTTGATGCACCTTTTTTGGCAAATGGTTTGGGCCCTATTTCTGAGGTTGCCAATAAGGCCAATCTTATAGTGCGTGAAACTGTAATAATCCCAACGTGTATATTGTCCAGTGAAGTTGGCTTGCGGGTGATCGTGGAAAGAGTGTGGAGGCTGTCAGTTGCAGAAGTAGGCTGGGCCAAAGGCTGGCCACTGTGCACCGGCACATCATAATAAAGCAAAAAAAAAAGCCCTCCAGCCTTCACTACTCACACCCTGTCACCCACACAGTCCCCATGCCCCACCCATGCTAATCCATGCCACTTCATGCCCTCTATTCACCCCAGGACCCCTCATACCCTCCACACCAACCTGAACCTATGGCCACCCCCGTAGACCCTTACAGTTCCTATTCCGAATTAGTGTATTGGAATTCATAGGCCCACTTCAAAGAGTTTGTAACCATTTGGAGTTGTCAATCAAACTGTGAACTAACATGCACCCCACTGTGATCAAGAAATGGGAGGTGATGGCATAGTGAGATGGACGACATGGGTGTGGAAATCAGGCAGAAGGAATTTAATATAATTAAAGAAATTAGCATAAAAAGGGAGGAGGTTCTAAGAGGTCCGACAGGCTTAAAAGTAGAGAAATCCCCAGGCCCGGACGAATTGTATCCCAGGCTGTCGAGTGAGGCAAGGGAGGAGATAGCAGGGGCGATGGCAATAATTTTAATTACCTCTCTGGCCACAGAAGAGGTGCCAGAGGACTGGAGGACAGCCAATGTAGTACCATTATTCAAGAAGGGAGGAAGGGATAAACCAGGGAACAACAGGCCAGTCAGTCTAACCTCAGTGGTAGGGAAACTATTGGAATCAATTCTGAGGGACAGAGTTAATCTAAACTTGGAGAGACAGGGATTAATCAAGGACAGACAGCATGGTTTTGTTAAGGGGAGGTCATATCTGACCAATTTGATTGAATTTTTCGAAGAGGTGACCAGGTGTGTAGATGAGGGCAATGCATTTGACATAGTCTACTTGGACTTCAGCAAGGCTTTTGATAAGGTCCTGCATAGGAGGCTGATAATGAAGGTAAGAGCCCATGGGATCCAAGGCAATTTGGCAAATTGGATCCAGAATTGGCTGAGTGGCAGGAAGCAGAGGGTGATGGACGAGGGGTGTTTTTGTGACTGGATGCCTGTGTCCAGTGGGGTTCCACAGGGATCGGTGTTGAGTCCCTTGCTGTTTGTGGTATATATAAACAATTTAGACTTGAATGTAGGAGGTTTGATCAGTAAGTTCACGAATGACACGAAAATTGGTGGCGTGGTAAATAGTGAGGAGGATAGCCTTAGATTACGGGAGGACATAGATGGGCTGGTCAGATGGGCTGATCAGTGGCAAATGGAATTTAACCCAGATAAGTGTGAGGTGATGCACTTGGGCAGGACAACAAGTCACAGGAATACACAATGAATGGTAGGACCCTGGGATGTACCGAGGATCAGAGAGACCTTGGTGTGCATGACCACCGGTCCCTTCAGGTAGCGGGACAGGCATATAAGGTTGGTTAAGAAGGCATATGGGATGCTTGCCTTTATTAGCCGAGGTATAGAATACAAGAGCAGGGAAGTTATGCTGGAACTGTATAAGATGCTGGTTAGGCCACAGCTGGAGTATTGCATGCAGTTCTGGAATCCACATGATAGGAAGGAGGTGATTGCACTAGAGAGAGTGCACAGGAGATTTAGCAGGATGTTGCCTGGGCTGGAAAGTTTTAGTTATGAGGAGAGATTGGATAGACTGGGGTTATTTTCCCTGGAGCAGAGGAGATTGAAGGGGGACATGATTGAGGCGTATAAAATTATGAGCGGCATAGATAGGGTAGACAGGAAGGAACGTTTCCCCTTGGTGGAGGAATCAATAACCAGGGGGCTAGATTTAAGGTAAGGGGC
The DNA here is from genome assembly GCF_964194155.1 of Cetorhinus maximus. Classification (NCBI taxonomy): domain Eukaryota; kingdom Metazoa; phylum Chordata; class Chondrichthyes; order Lamniformes; family Cetorhinidae; genus Cetorhinus; species Cetorhinus maximus. The sequence goes on along the minus strand of NC_135897.1, from coordinate 55,275,168 downwards.
AGGAGGTTCAGCGGGGATGTGAGGAAGAATTTTTTCACCCAGAGGATAGTGGGAACCTGGAACTCACTGCCTGAAAGGGTGGCAGAGGGAAAGTTACCCTGTTTCTCTAGATTACTAGTCCAGCAGCAATACCATACAGTCATAGATGTCGACAGAACAGAAAAATGCCCTTCAGCCCATCGAGCCTGCACCAGTCAAACAAGCACCTAACTAATCTAATCCCGTTTTCAAGCACTGGGCCCATAGCCTTGTATGCCATGTCATTGCAAGTGCACATCCATAACCACCTCATAACATTTAAGAAGTATTTGGATGTGCACTTGCGATGCCATGGCATACAAGGCTTTTTCTGTGCTGTAGACCTCTATGAATGTATGGTATTGCTGCTGGACTAGTAATCCAGAGAACCAGGGTAACGCTCAGGAGACCCGGGTTCAAATCCTGCCACAGCAGATGGTGAAATTTGAATTCAATGAAAATCTGGAATTAAACATCTGATGATGACTATGAAACAATTGTTGTAAAAAACCCATTTCACTAATGCCCTTTAGGGAAGGAAATCTGCCGTCCTTACCTGGTCTGGCCTACACGTGACTCCAGACCTACAGCAAGAGGCTCTTAAGTGCCCTCTGAAATGGCCTACCAAGCCAAGTTGTAACAAACCGCTACAAAGTTGCAAAAAAGGAATGAAACCAGATGGACCACCTGGCATCGACCTAGGCACCCGAAACGACAACGGCAATGCCAGCCCTGTCAACCCTGCAAAGTCCTCCTTACTAACATCTTGGGGCGAGTGCCAAAATTGGAAGAGCTGTCTCACAGACTAGCCAAGCAGCAGCCTGACCCAGTAATCCTCGCAGAATCATACCTTACAGATAATGTCCCAGACACCACCATCACCATCGTTTGGGTATGTCCTGTCCCACCAGCAGTCCCACAGTGGCATACAGTCGGGAGGGAGTTGTCCTGGGAGTCCTCAACATCGACACCGGACACCATGAAGTCTCATTGCATCAGGTCAAACATGGGCAAGGAAACCTCCTGTTGATTACCATGTACCGCCCTCCCTCAGCTGACGAATCAGTGCTCCTCCATGTTGAACACCACTTGGAGGAACCACTGAGGGTGGCAAGGGTGCAGAATGTACTCTGGGTGGGGGACTTCAATGTTCATCACCAAGAGTGGCTCGGTAGCACCACTACTGACTGAGCTAGCTAAGTCCTAAACGACATAGCTGCTAGACTAGGTCTGCAGCAACGGGTGAGGGAACCAACAAGAGGGAAAAACATACTTGACCTCATCCTCACCAACCTGCCTGCTGCTGATGCATCTGTCCATGACAGTATCAGTAGGAGTGACCACCGCAGTTATTGTGGAGACAAAGTCCTGCCTTCACATTGAGGATACCCTCCATCGTGTTGTGTGGCACTACCACCATGCTAAATGGGATAGATTTCGAACAGATCTAGCAACTCAAGACTGGGCATCCATGAGGTGCTGAGGGCCATCAGCAGCAGCAGAATTGCACTCGAATGCAATCTGTAACCCGTGGCCCAGCATATCCCCCACTCCACCATTACCATCAATCCAGGGGATCAACCCTGGTTCAATGAAGAGTGCAGGAGGACATGCCAGGAGCAGCACCAGGCATACATAAAAATGAGGTGTCAACCTTGAGCAGCTATACCACAGGACTACTTGCGTGCCCAACAGCATAAGCTAAGCGATCCCACAGCCAACGGATCAGATCTAAGCTCTGCAGTCCTGCCACACCCAGTCGTGAATGGTGGTGGACAATTAAACAACTCACTGAAGGAGGAGGCTCCAAAAAATACCCCCATCCTCAATGATGGGGGAGCCCAGCACATCAGTGCAGAAGATAAGGCTGGAGCATTTGCTACAATCTTCAGCCAGAGGTGCCGAGTGGATGATCCATCTCAGCCTCCTCTGGAGGTCCCCAGCATCACAGATGTCAGTCTTCAGCCAATTCGATTCACTCCACGTGATATCAAGAAACGGCTGAAGGCACTGGATACTGCAAAGGGTAGGGCCCTGACAATATTCCAGCAATAGTACTGAAGACCTGTGCTACAGAACTTGCCGTGCATCTAGCCAAGCTGTTCCAGTACAGCTACAACACTGGCATCTACCCGCCTATGTGGAAAATTACCCAGCTATGTCCTGTACACAAAAAGCAGGACAAATCCAACCCAGCCAATTACCGATCCATCAGTCTGTGCTCCATCATCAGTAAAGTAATGGAAGGAGTCATCAATAGTGCTATCAAACGTCATTTCCTCAGCAATAACCTGCTCACTGACACCCAGTTTGGGTTCCACCAGGGCCGCTCAGCTCCTGACTTCATTACAGCTTTAGTTCAAACATGGACAAAAGGGCTGATCTCCCGAGGGGAGGTGAGAGTGACTGCCCTTGACATCAAGGCTGCATTTGACAGAGCATGGCACCAAGGAGCCCTAGCAAAACTGGAGTCAATGGGAATCAGGGGGAAAACTCTCCGCTGGTTGGAGCCATACCTAACACAAAGGAAGATGGTTGTGGTTGTTGGAGGTCAGTCATTTCAGCTCCAGGACATCACTGCAGGAGTTCCTCAGGGTAGTGCCTCGACCCAACCAACTTCAGCTGCTTCATCAATGATCTTCCTTCCATCATAAGGTCAGAAGTGGGGATGTTTGCTGATGATTACACGATGTTCAGCACCATTCGTAACTCCTCAGATACTGAAGCAGTCTATGTCCAAATGCAGCAAGACCTGGACAATATCCAGGCTTGGGCTGACAAGTGGCAAGTAACATTCGTGCCACACAAGTGCCAAGCAATGACCATCTCCAACAGGAGAGAATCCAATCATCGCCCCTTGATGTTCAATAACATTACTATCACTGAATCCCCCACTATCAACATCCTGGGGCTCACCATTAACCAGACACTGAACTGGATTAGCCATTTAAATGCTGCGGCTACAAGAGCAGGTCAGAGGCTAGGAATCATGCAATGAGTAACTCACCTCCTGACTCTCCATAGCCTGTCCACTATCCACACAGCACAAGTCAGGAGCATGATGGAATACTCCCCACTTGCCTAGATGAGTGCAGCTCTCACAACACTCAAGAAGCTTGACAATGCAGCTCGCTTGATTGGCACCACATCCATAAACATTCACTCGCTCCACCACTGATGCAAACTAGTAGCAGTGTGTACCATCTACAAGATGCACTGCAGGAATTCACCAAGGCTCCTTCTACAGTGCCTTCCAACCCCACGACCACTACATCTAGAAGGGCAAGGGCAGCAGATAGATGGGAACACCATGACCTGGAAGATCCCCTCTAAGTCACTCACCATCCTGACTTGGAAATATATTGCTGTTCTTTCAAAATCCTGGAACTCCCTTCCTAACAGCACTGTGTGTGTACCTACACCACAAGGACTGCAACGGTTCAAGAAAGCAGCTCACCACCACCTTCCCAAGGGCAATCAGGGATGGGCAATAAATGCTGGCCCAGCCAGCGAAGCCCGTATCCCGTGAATGAGTGAAAAAAAAAGGTTAAAAAATCGGCCATACAGCACAGATCCTGTAATGATAACCGTCAGGCTTAGATCAGCAGATAGAGTGAGAAAACTGCAGATAGCGTTTTTTTCTGAATACTTAAAGGGCAGGAATTTTAAATGCCTTGACAGCTCTCTTTGACAGTTCCCTTTTACCGCTCCCCTTAACGTTCTCCCTTTGACAGCTCCCTTGACAGTTCGAATGAGTTTATGCAGTTTTTACACATGTTGATGTCTACTTTTAATAATCCAAAAGTGAGCCTTACCTCTCACAAAGGTGTCCTAGGACGATATCCAAAAAGGTACCTTACTTCTCCAAAAGGGTACCCTTCCTCTCCAAAGATCTCTGGCACCTTTAGATCTAGTCTTACCACATCAAAAGTGCACATGTCATGTTTTGAACATCCCACCAATGAAAATCAGATCAGCCTGAGGCGACTGCATTTTAACATGCGCAGCTGCCTCCATGAGCCGTGGATATGCAACTTAGAACCAGTCCCCGTTGCCTTCCGCCCCCCGCACCCGCCGTGAAAAGATAGGTGCCGTGTTTGGGGACGGGACTTCCAGATTTGGGCCTCCACCACTACTTTCGTAATGATGGAGAAATTCTCCAACTTTACAAAAATTCAGGCCCTTATCTCAATCAGCTGTATAGTGAAGTTCAGATTTCAAACAATTTTGGGTACAGAAATAACCATGGCACAGTTCTAATCTATTGTGCTCTAAGAGTAAGACTAAAACCACGTTGAAAACCTAGTGGGTTAAATTATTAACTCATGAAAATATGTGTGGGGATTACAGCATGTTAAATTGATGCCAACTTCTTCTTTAAATTATTGCTCCATACAGTCAGCGCTACCTGCACTGTTCATTGGCTGCATTAGTAGGGAGCCTGAGATCACAAGTGGCTTGAGTATGTAAAGGCAGTCTGCACCTCGTAAAGGTGAGGTGCATGGTCGCTGTAAGAAGGGGTTTATTAGAAAGTGTATCAAGGTTATGTTACTTTGAGGAAATACTGAAACTGTGGGAGGGTGAGCACCTAGGTTTTCAAGCAATGCACTGGAGTCTTGGTGCAAGACATAGAGAGACAGAGATGCATCTTATATCTGCAGGGAGCAGAAGGCCTCTAGACATCTGCCCAGGAAGAATTAGGAAGAAGCAACAGCAGACCTCAGTGCCAGAAGCATTTCTCCAAGAAGATAGATGCAATACAGGAAAAAGTTAAATGATCTGACATAAACTGTCAAGATGTGTGAATTCATCTTCAAATTGATATCCTACCACTTCACCAGTAGGATCATCCACTGCTCAATCCACTACCACTCCCCTCACCCATCTACCAACAATCTCAATCAATCATTACTCAACCATTAAATTCAGATACTTTACTTCACCTTCACACACTTAGTAGTTGTTACAAGCCTTGCACTCACACAGCGGCAGCCAATCAATCGTGACAGCCACATTAGCCAAACATATTCCAGAGCACCCACTAAACACACTTTCCTCTTTCTTGCAGGAGATGGTGGTGGATTACAGGAAGTAGCAGGAAAGAACTGGAAGAAGACAAGCCTACCTGCATGTCCTTGCCCCAATGGAGAATATGGTGCTTGCCATCATGGTAAGAGGCAATGTTGAGGCTATGGATACTGGCCGGGCTAAGGGTAGTTGCACTTCCTTTTCCCAGCCTACTTTTTCCTCATTCAACAATCTCTTCTGATTCAGAAACTTCAGGTGGTGTCTGCACATAGCTTCAGTTTCATTTATTGCTGTATCTATTTCAAAATAACATCAGGATGAATTGATTGAACATTACCTAGTGCATTTTAATTGTGACCAGATGGATGAAGTGAGTTGAAGTGAAGGGAAATGAGGAAAGGGAAAAGATGACAAATGGGAATTTGCAGCTGTCCTGTAAACAAAACATTTCCTCCAACTAAGGATATTAAATTATGGAAAGTACAAGTTTCCAAGGGCAGGAACAGTGCAGAAAATTACTTCCTTATTGTGATGACATTAATTTTTTCATACTAAATAGCAGGTTGTATTCAGCTTTAATTAATGTATGGCCAACAGGAGATTAGTTGAACAAAAATTGACTGAAAAATTGTTCCTTTGAACAATGCAGAAATTCTGATTTACTGCATTAAGTCACATATAGCTATAACCTTCTGTCGCAGCTTCTAACAAAGCCGCCAGCTGCCTTCCTACATAATAGAACTTGACTAGTTAGGCTGTCTGGAGTCCTGAGCTACTCAAGTGCATTGCCAAAGTGTAGAACATGATTTGGGGGCTAGATTTTAAGTTGCAACGTATTGAAGCATGGGGACTGGTAGGGGAGGAATCCAGTAGCACACAAGAAACCCGGAAGTGCGGCGCACATCAGCGGTTTTTAACGCAACCATTGCAGGACATAATATTTTCAGGTTTCCAACTCAATTAGATTGAGTGGGTATAATGGCCCACTTGAATTGATTTCAACTAAGATAAATGAAACCCTAGCCTTGGCCTTTCACTAACCCACTGACCTACAGCAAAGTGTACTCCAGCTCATTGCCAGCAGGGAAGCATTGGCCAATCAGAGAGATGATGGTGAAAGGAGACATGGAAGTTTAGACTCATCTCAAAGCATTTCAACTTCTTATCCATTACTCCCCCACCCCCATTCGGCACTCGATATGCTGCTTCCTGACCTGATGTCTGCCCTGCTGAAACAGGGTTGGGCCCTCACAGGCTCAAAAGATAGCATCAGGAGTGTCTCAGCAGTCAGAGCAGGGATCTGAGTAGTCCGCCTGTATCTCTGCTAAAGCTATATGGGTTGTACCACATAGAAGTATTAGGAACAGGAAGAGTAAAGATTTGTGGTTGTACAAGGAAATGCACATGTGTGTGTTACACCATAATAGAATGTTAAGTTTTTGTTTAATTTCTGAGCCAAATATATATTGTTTCCACCACTTTCCTGTCCTGCCTATTTTTGGCTGTTGCCTGGCAAGTGACCTTTCCATTTATGATGAATGGTAAGACAAGAATTGATGGCAAGCAACTAGGGCAGTGAAAGGAATGCTTCATTGATTGTAGGACTACTTCGTGTTGGTGGAAGTGGCTTTTGAATGTGACTGTCAGATGGGTGGGCTGAAGGAATCTAAGTGAAATTCAGAGCAATGAGACCATCCCAGGCATCCGTGTGTTGCCTTGGCTGTTCTGTCTCCTCCTCAGAATTGTCTACAGAGACTCTCTGCCCTGTGCCTTGTTCTTCCTACAGGTTCAACCTTGCTGCTGTGCAATGTTGTGCAGAGGACAGCTCAACATGACCATTCTGAAGACCCTCGCTGGTACTCAAGAAGGGATCCTCCAGATCCGTTCAAGATTCTGACGTGCATCTTCAACATGCTGTTGATTTGCTGAATGGTGCATCTGGTGTTCATAGGGCTTTCACTCTGGGCCGTATTGGCTTTGTGTCTCACAGTGTTATGAGCCACAGGTATTATGAGCTATGGATATCCCTGATCTCCAAGCAGCCCAGCCGGCACGCCTGCTTTGAGGTGGAAAGAGATCAGTGAGGGTGAACAGCTGCAGGAGAAAAGCATCATGGTAGCTGCCACAACTTGTGGAATGATCTTTTTGTGGTTGTACAACATTGAAGAAGTAAAAGTTGTTGCAGTTGGTGAACACTCCTGGGTGAGCCACAGGTGCTTTAATTGCCATGTGTGCACACTGCATCTGTGGGAAACCAGACAGAGCCAAAAATCTGAGGGCCCACTCTAATTGACATCATAGGTGGCAAAGTTGACAGAATTACCTGCCCTAGAAAATAAACTATCAGTCATCTGTCTTGTAGACTGCCAACTGCGAGATCCTACAAATGTGTTCAGTTTCCCTGGAAGGAACTAGAGAAAAAGAAGTTGAGGGCAGTGGTGGCTTTGACAGCCACTGGTAAAGCATGGCTAATGGGTCCACTTAGCAGTCTTGTTCCAGTAGGCTGCAAATGCCTGCCACCACCTGACATGAGAGCCTGAGCCTCCTGAGACACTGTTGTAAAAGCTGATTATCATGCTGAGGAATCTGATTATTTGTTTGTTCACCCTATATTGTGGGTATGGCCTCCTGTGAGCTTCTCATCCCCTCTCTCCTGCTGCTTTTGGTTTTTTTCTAATTCATTCACGGGATGTGGGCTTCACTGGCTGGGCCAGCATTTATTGCCCATCCCTAATTGCCCTTGAGAAGGTGGTGAACTGCCTTCTTGAACCGTTGCAGTCCATGTGGTGTAGGTACACCCACAGCACTGTTAAGAAGGGAGTCCCAGGATTTTGACCCAGCAACAGTGAAGGAACGGCAATATATTTTCAAGTCAGGATGGTGAGTGACTTAGAGGGGAACTTCCAGCTGGTGACGTTCCCATCTATCTGCTGCCCTTGTCCTTCTAGATGGTAGTGGTCATGGGTTTGGAAGGTGGTGTCGAAGAAGCTTTGATGAATTCCTGCAGCGCATCTTGTAAATGGTACACACTGCTGCTATTGTGCGTCAGCGGTGTAGGGAGTGAATGTTTGTGGTTGTGGTGCCAATCAAGCGGGCTGCTTTGTCCTGGACAGTGTCCAGCTTCTTGAGTGTTGTGGGAGCTGCATTCATCCAGGCAAGTGGGGAGTATACCATCACACTCCTGACTTGTGCCTTGTAGATGATGGACAGGCTTTGGGGAGTCAGGAGGTGAGTTACTTATCGCGCAATTCCTAGCCCCTGACCTGCTCCTGTAGCCATAGTATTTATATGGCTATATATATATATATATATATATATATATATATACACACACAAGAGTAGCAACACTTTTGTGCTGCTCTTGCTCCTACTGGTGCTCTTCCTGCTGCTATTGATGCTTCTGGTAATCTTGATCCTCATCTAAGGTCCAAAATAAAATCCAGCACCCACGCTGATCTGATAGGCCACAGCTCCAGAGTGGAAATCAAACGTACAAACTTCTAAAATCATGAAAGTAACCTCTCAACGAAAAAGCTTTGAACAAAGCCCTTCACAGAATCAGGGAAGGAAATAGCTGTAAAGTTTCAGTACTTATTGCCAAATTTCCCTGTCATGTCTTCAGTCCCCTGAATTATCTCTGGGCCCTCACCTTAGTTTCATGGTGAATGCCAGGGAAAATCGGGAAATACATGCATCCACAATTAACTTCCAAAAGCCATGTTAATATCAGTGTAATCGAGCAACTGACATATTTAAATTGGCAACCAGCGGCTCTCCCAATGGTGTGGCCTGTACATAGCTGAACATGCTTCAGTTAAATGCGGAAATTGAGGAGTTGGAACCGACTTTCTGAGCGCTGAAAATTTCCACAATTCTAACATCCCTGTCCCACCCATTTCTAAAATCCATGCGGTCTTGCAAATTAAAATTTACTCCTTTGTTTCAGGTTTATATCAAATGACTCTGTCACAAATTATTATAGCAGAGGTTTTATTATTCCTTTCTTCCAGTTTTTTCTCACTTCCTAGCATTACGTTTTACATAAACAAATTGTCTTTATTTAAATAAAATCTAGCTCATTAACTCTCACCCGCACCTCAAAGAGTGAAAAAGGACTTTCTTTGATGGCTGTCCAATTGAGTTTAATATTTCAATCCATTTTTCCTCCTTCTGCCTCCTTATGGAAATATATCCCTTGAAGGAAAAGCTTAAGAATTTTACCTTTCAAGGACATAGACACTAGAATAGGAGAAGCATCAATCATCTATTGTTTCTTACAGTTTTCAAGGTTATTCTTTTCCTTCCACATACTTCCAGTTCATCGCTAATAGGATAGCCTGCACAAATTGATCAAAGTGATTGCGTAGGTCAATCTTAAGTCTCACCTAGTACAATCTAGAACAGAAATGTTATCATTAGTTTATATTCCACAACCATTTTAAAGGCAGGCAAAACTCTGCAATAAGGATTCTTTCCACTATTCCGTTGTCTGATGTACCTTTGGGATTTCCAATGATTTACACAATAGTATTTTCATTCCATGCCAAAATTCATGTTGAACTTACCTTCAGGTCTTTGTCTTAAAAGAGAATTCCAGCAGCTGCCCCTTCGGTTACCCATAATCTAGCTGGTCCTCTCTTTTCTTTCATGGGATGTGGGCATCGCTGGCAAAGCCAGTATTTGTTGCCCATCCCTGAATACCTTGAGAAGTTGGTGGTGAGCCCCCTTCTTGAACCACCACAGTCCATTTGGTGCAGATACTCACACTTTGCTTTTAGGAAGGGAGATCCTGCAGTATAAGGATGTTTGGCATACCAAGAGTTAATGTGGGTCTGGAGAACACTACTGCCCACAATGTGATGTAAAGGGTCACATGACAAGGGACTCAAGTCAGCCCAAGAGTATGCAGTGACCTGTGTAGGAATAAGCATGGAGTTAGCTCCTAGTTTGGGCTATACTTTGTGCAGATGTATAACCAATAAACACTGATGTTCAACCGCACAAGCCTCTGAACCACTGAGTGAGACCTACAGAACAAACCCTTACAGCAGTTCCAGGATTTTGATCCAGGAACACTGAAGGAATGGCAATATAATTCCAAGTCAGGGTGGTGTATGACTTGGAGGGGAATTTGCAGGTGGTGTTGCTCCCATGCATCTGCTACACTTATTCTTCCAGCTGATAAAGGTCATGGTTTTGAAAGGTGCTGTCGAAGGAACCTTGGTGAGTTGCTGCAGTGCATCTTGTAGATGGTATACACTGTTGTCACTGTGCATCAGTAGTGGAGTTACTCATCCCAGAATTCCCAGTCTCTGACCTGCCAATAGAGTTAGATTTTACCTTACCCATGCCTTTGTTTGGTGTTTTGTTTTTGTTCATTGATGTGACGTCGGCTTTGCTGGCTGGACCAGCATTTATTGCCCATCCCTAGTTGCCCTTGAGTAGGTGGTGGTGAGCTGCCTTCCTGAACCACTATGGTATAAGTACACCAACAGTGCTGTTAGGATGGGAGCTCCAGGATTTTGACCCAGTGACAGTGAAGGAACAGTGACATAGTTGCTGTTTAAGGATCCTTGGTGAATTCCTGCAGTGCATCTTGTAGATGGTATACACTGCTGCTACTGTGCATCGGTGGTGGAGGGAGTGAATGTTTGTGGATATAGGGCCAATCACGCAGGCTGCTTTGTCCTGGATGGTTTCAATCTTCTTGAGTGTTGTGGGAGCTGGACTCATCCAGGCAAGTGGGAAGTATTCTATCACACCACTGACTTGTGCCTTGTAGATGGTGGACAGGCTTCAGGACGTCAGGTGGTGAGTTACTCATCGCAGGGTTCCTAGCCTCTAACCTGCTCTTGTAACCACAGTATTTATATGGCTAGTCCAGTTCAGTTTCTGGTCAGTGGTAACCCCCAGGATGTTGATAATGGGGGATTCAGTGATGGTAATGCCATTGAACGTCAAAGGGCGATGGTTAGATTCTCTCTTGTTGGAGATGGTCATTACCTGACACTTTTGTGGTGCAAATGGTTCTTGCCACTTGTCAGCCCAAGCCTGGATATTGTCCAGGTCTTTCTGCATTTGGACATGGAATGCTTCAGTTTCTAAGGAGTCACGAATGGTTACTAACATTGTGCAATCATCAGCGAACATCCCCACTTCTGGCCTTATGATGGAAGGAAGATCATTGAAGAAGCAGCTGAAGATGGTTGGGCCAAGGCACTTCCCTGAGGAACTCCTTCAGTGATGTCCTGGAGCTGAGGTGACTGACCTCCAACAACCACAGTCATCTTCCTTTGTGCTAGGTATGGCTCCAACCGATAGAGAGTTTTCCCAATGATTCCCTCTGAATCCAGTTTGTTGGGGTTCCTTGATGCCATACTTTGTCAAATGCAACCTTGATGTCAAGGGCAGTCACTCTCACCTCACCTCAGGAGTTCAGCTTTTTAGTCCATGTTTGAACCCAGACTGTAATGAGGTCAGGAGCTGAGTGGCCCTGGCGGAACCAAAACTGGGCATCAGTAAGCAGGTTGTTGCTAAGCAAGTGCCACTTGCTAGCACTGTTAATGACCTCTTCCATTACTTTACTGATGATGGAGCATTGACTGATGGGGTGATAATTGGCCGGGTTGGATTTGTCCTGATTTTATTTACAGGACATTCATGAGCAATTTTCCACATAGCCGGATAGATGCCAGTGTTGTAGCTGTACTGGAACAGCTTGGCTAGAGGCACAGCAAGTTCTGGAGCACAAGTCTTCAGTACTATTGCCGGAATATTGTCAGGGCCCATAGCTTTTGCACTATCCAGTGCCTTCAGCCTTTTCTTGATATAACGTGGAGTGAATTGAAGTGGCTGAAGACTGGCATCTGTGATGCTGGGGCCTCTGGAGGATGTAGCAATGGATGATCCACTTGGCACTTCTGGCTGAAGATTATAGCAAATGCTCGAGCCTTATCTCTTGCCCTGAAGTGTTGGGCTCCCCTGTCATTGAGGATGGGGATATTTATGGAGCTTCCTCCTCCAGTGAGTTGTTTCATTGTCCATCACCATTCACAACTGGATGTGGCAGGACTGCAGAGCTTAGATATGATCCATTGGCTGTGGGTTCGCTTAGTCCTGTCTATCGCTTGCTGTGGTGGCCTCTCCTATCAATACTGTCATGGACAGATGCATCTGCGGCATTTTTCCCTCTTGTTGGTTCCCTCACTATGTGCCGCAGACCCAGTCAACAGTTATGTCCTTTAGGACTCAGCCAGCTCAGTCAGTAGTGGTGCTACCGAGCCACTCTTGGTGATGGACATTGAAATCCCCCCCACAGAGTACATTCTGTGCCCTTGTCATCTTCAGTGCTTCCTCCAATTGGTGTTCAACATGGAGGAGCACTGATTCATCAGCTGAGGGAGGGCAGTACATGGTAATCAGCAGGAACTTTCCTTACTCATGTTTGACCTGATGCCATGAGTCTTCATGGTGTCCGGAGTTGATGTTGAGGCGGCAACTCCCTCCCAACTGTAAACCACTGTGCTGCCATCTCTGCCGGTGGGACAGGACATACCCAGGGATGATGGTGGTGGTGACTGGGACATTATCTCTAAGCTATGATTCCGCGAGGATGGCTATGTCAGGCTATTGCTTGACTAATCTGTGAGACTGCTCTCCCAATTTTGTATGATCAATAGGGCTGAGTTTGGCGGTGTAATTTCCGGTGCTCAGGTCGATATTGGGTTGTCCATCCGACTTCATTCTTTTTTTGAGGCTTTGTAGAACTGGGTGCCTGACCAGGCTATTTAAGAGTCAATCACATTGCTGTGGGTCTGGAGTCACAGGTAGGCCAGGCCAGGTAAGGGCAGCAGATTTCCTTCCTTAAAGGGGCATTAGTGAACCAGATGGTTTTTACAACATTCGACAAATATTTCATGGTAATAATTAGACTTTTAATTCCAGATTTTTATTGAATTAAAACTCCAGATTCAAATTCCACCACCTGCAGCGATGGGATTCAAACCTAGGTCCCCAGGTCATTAGCCTGCATTACTAGTCCAGTGACTATATCACTACGCCATCACCTCCCCCCACACGCAAAAAACGTTCAGAGAGAGTAACACCACGTTTGAGGAGGCATCATAAAGGTGGATAAAAAGGTTGCAAGTGGGGCTTTGGCTGACTTTAGCAGAAGAGTCTGGGAAGAGTGTCCTGCAGTCAGTATTACGGTGAAGCAGTCTGGGAAGAGTGTCCTGCAGTCAGTTCTTGTTGCAAATAACAAGAGTGATGTCACAAGACAGCGTGAGAGAGCAGCGGACAGATCAGAACCAGAGCGAGTGCCGGGAAACTTCAAAAAGTGACATCAGCACAAAGGTGAGAGCTGATTGGTGAGTAGTGGGTAAGTGTTTTTCTCCAGCTTTTTCTCCAGTTTTTCTCCAGTTTGAAATAGATTAAGCTAAGGAAAGGTAAGAGTTCTAGTTTTTATTTAAAGTACATAAATAATTTAACTTTTTTTACTGTATTTAATTTAAAGTAAGTGTTTTTTTTTCAACTAGAGGCATGGCAGGGCAGCTCAGTGGCATGTTATGTATCACCTGCAACATGTGGGAAGTCCTAGACGCTCCTTGCGCTCTGTCCGACCACGTGTGCAGGAAGTGCCACCAGCTGCAGCTACTTGAGCTCCGAGTTTCAGAGCTTGAGTGGCAGCTGGAGGCACTGAGGTGCATCCGCGAGGCTGAGAGTTTTGTGGATAGCACGTTTTTAGATGTGGTCACCCCACAGCTTACAGAAGTGCAGACAGAGAGGGAATGGCTGATCATTAGTCAAAAGAAATGTGTCAGGCAGGTAGTCAGAAAATCCCCAGGGTGCATCTTGCTCGAGAGCCATTTTTCTATGTTGGAAGACGGTGAGAGTGATGGTTCCTCTGGGGAGTGCAGCCACGCTCATGGCACTGTGAGTGGCTTAGCTGCACGGGGCAGAGGAAAAAGAGGGGAGGAGCAATAGTGGTAAAGGAGACTCAATAGTAAGGGGAACAGACAGGCATTTATGCAGCCGTAGACATGACTCCAGGATAGTATATTGCCTCCCTGGTGCCAGGGTCAAGGATGTCAAAGAACGGCTGCAGGGCATTCTAAAGGGGGAGGGCAAACAGACGGAGATCGTGGTACATATTGGTACCAACGACATAGGTAGAAAGAGGGATGAGGTCCTGCAAGCAGAATTTAGGGAGCTAGGAAGCAGATTAAAAAATAGGACCTCAAAGATAGTAATCGCTGGATTACTTCCGGTGCCATGCGCTAGTGAGTGTAGAAATAGGAGGTTAGTCCAGATGAATGTGTGGCTGGAGAGATGGTGCAGGAGGGAGGGCTTTAGATTTCTAGGATATTGGGACCGTTTCTGGGGGCAGTGGGACCTATACAAGTGGACAGGTTGCACCTGAACCAGAATGGGACCAACATCCTTGTGGGGAGTTTTACTAGTGCTGTTGGGGACGGTTTAAACTAACTTGGCAGGGGGATGGGATCCTGAGAGGGGGTTCAGCAGGGGGAGATGCACAGCCAAAATTAGAAGAGAGAGCAAGTGAGTCTGGAAGGCATAGAAATTAAAGGCCAATAAGGCACAAGGGAGTTTGGCAAGGTTGGATGGTATTTATTTTAATGCAAGGCTATGAGCCTGTTGAGGGATATACAGGATTGGATAAAGTAAAAAAAGGGAGGCTTATGACAGACACCGAGGGCTCAAAACAGCAGAAGCCCTAGAGGAGTATAGAATGTGTAGGGGGGATCTTAAAAAGGAAATTAGGAGAGCAAAAAGGGAGCATGAAAAAACATTGGCAGGTAGAATAAAGGAAAATCCAAAGTTATTTTACAAGCACATTAAGAGTAAGAGAATAACTAGGGAAAGAGTAGGGCCCATTAAGGACCATTGTGTGTGGAGCCAGAAGACGTAGGTAGGGTTCGAAATGAATACTTTGTGTTGGTGTTCCCAAGTGAGAAGAACGATGTTGGTATGGAAATCAGGCAGAAGGACTGTGATATAATTAAAGAAATTAGCATTAATTAAATTAAATTAAATTAAATTAGCATAGAGGAGATTCTAAGTGGTCTGGCAATCTTAAAAGTAGATAAATCTCCAGGCCCGGATGAAATGTATCCAAGGCTGTTGAGTGAGGCAAGGGAGGAGATAGCAGGGGCGATGGCAATAGTTTCCAATATCTCCCTGGCCACAGGAGAGGTGCCAGAGGACTGGAGGACAGCCAATGTGGTACTGTTATTCAAGAAAGGAGGAAGGGATAAACCAGGGAACTACAGACTAGCCAGTCTAAACTCAGTGGTGGGGAAACTATTGGAAGCAATTCTGAGGGACAGAATTAATCTACACTTGGAGAGGCAGGGATTAATCAAGGACAGACAGCATGGTTTTGTTAAGGGGAGGCCATGTCTGACCAATCTGATTGAATTTTTCGAAGAGGTGACCAAGTGTGCAGATGAGGGCAATGCATTTGACGTAGTCTACTTGGACTTCAGCAAGGCTTTTGATAAGGTCCCGCATGGGAGATTGGTAATGAAGGTAAGAGCCCATGGGATCCAAGGCAATTTGGCAAATTGGGTCCAGAATTGGCTGAGTGACAGAAAGCAGAGGGTGATGGTCGAGGGGTGTTTTTGTGACTGGATGCCTCTGTCTAGTGGGGTTCCACATAGATCAGTGTTGGGTCCCTTGCTGTTTGTGGTTTATATAAATGCTTTAGGCTTGAATGTAGGAGGGTTGATCAGTAAGTTCGCAGATAACATGAAAATTGGTGGGATGGTAAATAGTGAGGAGGATAGCCTTAGATTACGGGAGGATATAGACGGGTTGGTCAGATGGGCTGATCAATAGAAAATGGAATTTAATCTGGATAAGTGTGAGATGATGAACTTGGGCAGGACAAACAAGGCACGGGAATGCACAATGAATGATAGGACCCTGGGAAGTACCAAGAATCAGAGGGATCTTGGGTGTGCATGTCAACCGGTCCCTTAAGGTAGCGGGACAGGTAGATAAGTTGGTTAAGAAGGCATGTGGGATGCTTGCCTTTATTAGCGGGGGCATAGAATATAAGAGCAGGGAGGTTATGCTGGAACTCTATAAAATGCTGGTTAGGTCACAGCAGGAGCATTACATGCAGTTCTGGAATCCATATTATAGGAAGGATGTGATTGCACTAGAGAGAGTGCACAGGAGATTTAGCAGGATGTTGCCTGAGCTGGAGAGTTTTAGTTATGAGGAGAGATTGGATAGACTGGGGTTATTTTCCTTGGAGCAGAGGAGTTTGAGGGGGGACATGATTGAGGTGTATAAAACTATGAGGGGCATATATAGGGTAGACAGGAAGGAAATTTCCCCCTTGGTGGAGGGATCAATAACCAGGGGGCATAGATTTAAGGGAAGGGGCAGGAGGTTTAGAGGGGATGTGAGGAAGAAGTTTTTCACCCAGAGGGTGGTGGGAATCTGGAACTCACTGCCTGAAATGGTGGTAGAGGCAGAAACCTTCATAACATTTAAGAAGTATTTGGATGTGCACTTGCGATGCCATGGCATACAAGTCTATGGGCCTCATGCTGGAAAATGGGATTAGAATAGCTAGGTACTTGTTTGACCAGCGCAGACTCGATGGGCCGAAGGGCCTTCTTCTGTGCTGTAGACCTCTATGGCTCTATGAGAAGAGTCTGCTGGAGAAGGTGGGAGAGTTTGCCAGTGTTGTAAGTTAGTTTACTAATCATTTTGAGCCTGCACTGGGAGATTTTGTCAGGGAAAGACACCTAGAGTTAAGTGTAAAGTGAATTTTCTGTACTTCAGTATTGGACCTTAAGATCAGTGTTCCAAGAGTGTTGTACATTCCAGAGGAGGCTCCTCCTCCAGTGAGGAGGAACATGAGGAAGAGGAGGGAAACTCGCCAAGGACAGATGTGCCCTGTAGTCCAAGAACATTTGGATCCCGGTGTTGAGCAAGGGCCTACAGAAGGGAGGCAACAACAGCAGGCAGACAGAGGTCAGCAAAAGCACTATACTGTCAACTGAGTATTTTGGCAAAGCATGATACACCTCCGAATGTCAAAGCGCCAATGCCTGAGAAGACTTCATCTCTCCAGGGAGACAGTTACATCAATGTGTGACATATTGGCTGGGTCATTGCCCAAATTGTGTTGATGGGCACCCTATGCCTGTGGCGCTGAAGGTCACAGTGGCCATGATTTTTTTCACCTCAGGGTCCTTCCAGGCATCACACACCCTGCTGTATTGTCACAGCCAGTGGTCCATCAATGCATAAAGATTTTTACAGATGCAATGTTCAGGCGTGCTCATAAGCTCATTTTATTTAGTAACAGACAGACAGAGCCAGAGGCTTTGCTAACATTGCAGGATTTCCAATTTTGCAAGGGGTAATATGTTGCACTCATGGCAATTAAACAGTCAGAGGCATTCATTTACAGAAAAGGCTACTGTTCCATCAATGTGCAGCTTGTATGTGAGAAGTATTTTGCAGGTGTGTGCACGCCATCCTGGCAGCAGTTATGATGCGCACATACTGAGACACTCCCAGGTGCCAGGGATGTTCTGTTGACCAAATGACTGGCTTCTTCATGACAAAGGATACGCCCTGAAGAGATGGCTAATGGGCCCAGTCCAAAATCCATGCACTGAACTGGAGAGGAGTGTCACGCTTTCACTAGGGCCATCATTGGTCTGCTCAGAATGAAATTTCGAAGTTTGGACCAGTCAGGTGGTGCTCTTCAATACTTTCCTGCTCAAGTCTCATTTATGGTCATGGTATGGTGCACCTTACACAACCTGCCATTCCAGAGAAGGAATCCCTGGCAGAGGAAGGTCTAATGATGAGGAGGATGAGCCATACCAGCTAGCTGCACAAGCCAGTGCACAGGATGCTTTGGATGTCAGGGAGACACAAGATTCACTAATAATGTGAAGATTTAACTCGCAATCTGTAATTTGATCTATGAGACCATCTTGACCATCCTCACCTTCTCTTGGTGTCTCCCACTCATCAATACCAGGGCAGCCTATAACTGTGCCAGTGTGGAGGTACCAGATGAGACCAATCAGCAGAGCCCACATGAGAAAAAAAACTCCCCTAACAACATGCAGTTAATCCAAATCAAAAGCAACACCTCACAAATATGAAACACTAATGCAGCTGCATAGAACAGTTACTTATTGAGAAAATAAATCAAGAAATTTCACACCCAACAAAACCAAGCAATCACCCTGGGAAGGCGGTGCAGTGTGTTGGTGGTATTGTCACTGGACTATTAATCCAGAGGTGCTCTGGATTCAAAACCCACCATAGCAGATGGTGAAATTTGAATTCAATGAAAATCTGGAATTAATAGTCTAATGACGGCAATTGTCATAAAAACACATTTGGTTCACTAATGCCTTTTAGGGAAGGAAATCTGCTGTCCTTATTAGGCCTACATGTGACTTCAGACCCACAGCAATGTGGTTGACTCTTAAATGCCCTCTGAAATGGCCTAACAAGCCACTCAATTCTCAAGGGCAATTTGGGATGGGCAATAAATGCTGGCCCAGCCAGCGACGTGCAAATCCCATGATTGAATAAAAATAAATCCCTTGCAAATCCATAAGGTATTTTCTTAAATCGTGTGTTACGGCATGGTGCTTTCCCCTCACCGCCAGGCTGCTGACCCTTATGTCCCTTTGCCAGGAACAAACTTGGTAGGCCTCTTGTGGTCATCTGAGGCTGTGAGGGCTTCAGAGTGGTGGGAGCCTCCTGCCCAGTGGCAGGAAAGTCAGCAGTTACTGTGGCACTCTGAAACATATACATCAATGGCAGAGGGGCGGAGGAGAAGCTGTCTCCAGCAGAAGCACCCTGAGAGGTGCCCCCTGCAGCAGCTGCTCATCCGCCACTGTGAGGCCCATTTAGCCTTCGCTTCTTTCCTGAGAGGGACCAGGATGTGACTCCAGGCGACTCGTCTCCCTCTTGCCTTGGCTCTGGGCACCAGAGCTCAGAGACAAGGCAATAGAATGCAGGTCAGGATGCATACCCTGTATCCCATCTGCGATCTGCTGGATTTGGCCCTCCATGATTGTTGCCAATCTCTCAATGGAGGAAGCTATTTGTTCTGAAGAGTGGACGATCATGATGCTCATGTCCTGGATGGACTCCTCCGCTATCTGTGCCAGTGCACACAACCCCTTTGGAATTTCTGGCACAGTGCTACATACCTCACACTGCACGTCCCACATCTGCTGCCTGATGGACAACTCCAGAGGCTCGTCATTAACCTGGGGCTCAGCATCTAGGTCACTTTCAGCACTCCTCCGAATGCCAGAGGCCGGCTCTACCTCAGTCTCCAATAGCTGGTCCTGTGACTGTGATGCCCTCACACCAGTGTGCAGTTCCCTTACAGCCGACTTGCATATACCCACCAAGATGTGTGCATCTGCGCTGGTACTAGATGCGGAGCAAAGATGTGATGCTCCACCCTCTGAAGCTTTCTCCTCCCCCTCAGTGGTTAACATTGGTCCCATGGGGCTAGTGGCTGCAGCTGCCGATGTTTCATCTGTGGGGGAAACAAACAAAGGGCATGAAGGACAACATCATCATTTGTGGTGACTTCAGAGAGACATTCTTCCTAAAAACACACAGAGGTGACATTAGGAGATGGCAAACAGAGTTTGAAACTCAGCCCCTTCAACATTGAGGCACACATTCCTCCCCAAATTCTGCAAGCCTCCAAAGCCCAAACCCATCAATGCTACCTCCCTGCCATCTTCCCCAGTTTCCAACTCACCTCCCTTCAGCACTTTTTACAGGAGAGAGCTATGCACCCTTGGACCCCCAGCCGTCATCCAACCTCATCTCATCCAATGGTGCAACTACACTGACTCACTGCCAACTCCACACTTTCTCCTCCCGGGCAGGTGCAAATGGCCAAGTTGGGTTGACCTCCTCCAGTTCTGCCCCTCTCTTGGGCATTATGTGTCCTTTTTTCCTACAAATAAAAAGGGACATAGTAATGAATGTGCTGTGGAAAAATCATGCTTTCAATTGTGTGTCCAACACGTCCTTTGTCAACAGCCAACAATTATTAATGATCCTTGCTAAGCAACAGGTAGTGCAGTTCATAAGCACCGACCCCCACCCCCCCATCCTGCACCTTGCCCCCCACCCCCGCAAAGAATCCCCAGTTGCTATGCAGAGTGGTATGTCTGTTTCATGCCACCTTGTGCACTAATCCAAGACGCTAGACAATCCAACACTAGACAATCCAACAATTGACACACATCTAACCCTCACACCCTTCCATCCAGGTTAATCTCCGAAATGGTTACACACTCACCCTGGCAAATCGTAAAAGGTTATTGAGCCTTTTACAGCAGTGTCCCCTGGATGACCCCATGGCTGCTCACCACCTCTGCGACTTTTGTCCAGGCTGCTTTGCTTTGGTTGGGAGGTTTCCTCTTCCCGTTACCAGGCATGAGAACCTTCCGTTGGTTACTCACAGGGAGCCATCATCAAACTATGGGGCCATCGTTGGTTTGGGCCCCTCAACAGCTCCTCCCTCCACCATATGGTGGCCTTTTTCCTAAACATTTATTATCCATAAGGGGAATGTGACAGGTGTGCTCAAATGTTCTTTCCTCCCTGGGAAAGGGTCCTGAGTGAGACCATGTTGGCACAATAGTCATGAAAATGTTAAAACAAGCTCATTACCTGCTACTGCTCCAATAGTTCAATGGATTTGCAATTTAGATTTTGGTCCAAACTTCTGCCTCCAGACCACAAATTATTGTGTAGCTCTCAGGGTGCGTTTAAATGGGTGACCATGACTGACTTTCAATTCATGGTCTGACACTTTCCTCCCTAGACGTTCTGCCCCGGAGGCCTGATTGGGCACGCTGCCCACCTTACCATACCTAGTTGGCTGGCTTCCCATCGGGTGGCCATTAATTGGCCAATAGATGCTTTATTCGGTGTCTTTAAAAGGCGGCAACGGGAGTCAGCGAACCACACGCTTCTGCCTTGGACTCCTGCCTCCCACCGAAAAGCAGAAAGTTCATCCTGTTGTCACTGTTGTAATGTAAGAGTAGGCCATACAGCCTCTCGAGTCTGCTCTGGCATTCAATCAGATCATGGCTGATTGGATCTTGGCCTTAACTCCACTTTCCTGCCTGTTCCCCATAACCCTTGACCGCCCCTTCATTCAAAAATCTGTTTATCTCAGCCTTGAACATATTCAATGACCCAGCCCACACAGTTGTCTGGGGTAGAGAATTCCAAAGATTAATGACCCTCTGAGAGACGAGATTCCTCCTCATCTCCTTTAAATAGGAGACCCCATATTCTGAAACTGTGCCCCTCAATTTTAGATTCTCCTCTGAGGGGAAACGTCCTCTCAGCATCTACCCTGTCAAGCACCCTCAGAATCTTATATGTTTCAATAAGATCTCTTATTCTTCTAAGCTCCAATTAGTATAGGCCATCCAACTCAAGCTTTTGTCCAGATGCAAATGCCAGGTAAAAGAGAGCAGAGACTTGATGCAATGGCTTCCCCTGTCCACTTCCGTTGCCCTGAAATTCTCAGGGAGTTGAATAGAGGAGTTGAACCTGTGCCTGCACGATATAGATTCCCAATCATTCCAATGTAAGTAAAATCAGAGGAAGTGTTGCCAGTTTCCAACCTCTATTTCCTGTTACAATGTTCATAAGTTGCCCAAATGTAAGAGCAGCTCAATAAGTTGGCAGTAGACTTTTGTCAGGGTCATTCTCAGACTGGACAGGACTATTGAGGTTCTAGTAGCAAACTGAAAGCACGTGTAAGGATAGGTCCAAATTTGCCTTCCAATACGGGGTTCATCAGGATTTGTAGCTTCTCCTGTTTTCAAATGGTAGGACCAGCAGGATGAGTGTAGGGAAGAGGGGTGGGGTGAGGCACCATGTTAGTGATATCTCTGAGTTATGTTAGTGGCTTGGGACAGAAGACCAATCAGGCGTTGATGAGTGCAGAGCACTTCAGGTATGTTGCTCCTGTTAGCTTTGGGCCAGAGAGAGTCAGGAAAATTGGTTCCCTTTTTTTTTTGCCCACATTTACTTCTCTGTCAATGATGTTCTGGCATATGCATAGCAATGCTACCAAAGCTAACTCTTATTAACTGCAGTTCATTATTTTCCTGACCAAATATCAATGCATTCCACTGTGGGAATTGAAAGGATGCATATTAAATTAAAGTGAGAAAATGGAAGGTGGAAAAGGAGCACCAATTTCTGAACTGCTACTCCTTTCCAGCTGTTAACACCTGTCCTGGTGCAAAGTGCAACCACAATAAGCAGAAGAATATCAAGGATTCCACAGAGCCCTAAACTGAGAAATGTCCATCTGGACACATTCACTATTATTTGTAAAGCGTGGAGAGAGATACACCTGAATCAAAGATGTCTACAAATAGATTTGCATAGAGAAATCCCACTTAGCTTAAAACTGAATAGATTTACTAAAAATCAAAAGGGAATGCTTGTCTTTGTCCTTATGCTAGTGTGCATTAACCCAGGTTTAAATTCCAGTTGTTTACTGTTTTAAAAGGATTGCTGTAACTTCAACATGCATCCTAACTATTGACAAGAGATACATTAATTTAATAATACCCCTTCATTCAAACAGTTGGGCTTGTTTAACTAAACATTTAAAACTTTTACATTTTTACCTGTGGAGTAAACAAAACATCTGGTTAGCATTATTTATGGGCTGGATCTTTCCTGCTTGGTAACAAATACATTTTTGTAGTTCACATTCCTTTGTCACGAGTTAAATTGTGTATAACATATATTGAATTATTTTCTGATAATTAACTGCAGTTTATCACTTGTTAATGTTTGTATTAGAATCACTACAAGTATTATCCTGTGGATCTATCATCATGTATCACAAAGCATTCAGATTAATAACCAGCAAAAAAGAGTATTTATACCAGCCGTAGGAAGAAACAAATATACAGCATCCAGTATGTACATTTGAATGACTGTACAAGGAATTTAATGAAGCAATCATGGATTTTCTATTGTTTCAACATTAATTATTATGCTAACAGGCTTGCCAGTTTATTAATCTCAGAGATGAAATAGCAAGTGACTGCTCTCCAGGGCCTCGATACTGGAACCAGTACATAAGTTCTGTTAACATCTGTCCTGCTGCAAAATTAGAGTATGGAATAGATTTAATAACAGAATTAGTGATTCAAAACAGTGCTTCACACTGTCATCAACAAACGGGTAATTATAATCATCCCTTCTTAAAGGGTTCCACCTCAAATCCATCAGAAAGAAACCGCACTAAAACCATATTGGTATGAAAGTTGCATCACATGACATATGTAACATTCAGTGGTTTATGCAAGCAGACTCGCAGGCTGTGTGTTATGTTGATATTTCTTTACTTGGGCCTGAGTTCCCCAGTCAACAATACTATTTTCCTATTGAGGCTGAGGAGGGAAAGAACTACCAGTAAAGGTCCAGGTGAAAATTGGATAGTTCTGGCTCCTGATTGTGCTATGGCTTTTATTTACATTTATATTTATAATTAATAGACTCAGTTAAAATACGACAGATCTCACACTGAACTGCATTACAACAAAGTATTCTCAGGAACTGCAGTGAAGAGGTTAAGCTATGGTTTGCTTTTTTCTGTATTTTCATCAACTTGTATGCTATGAAATTGACACGTAGAGCAAATAGTAAGACATTATGCAGTCAGTTAAACCAAAAGCTTTTGGTATGATATATAGGGTGTGTACACAGGCTGTCATAAAAGCACCTGGGAACCATTACCATTCACAGTTATCTTGCAACGTGCCAGCCTAGCAATACCAAGTGTAAGACAGCAAAAAAAGAGCAGCTGACATATTTTCCCTCTTTCACAAAGACTGTATTATTATATTTTATGCTCTTTATACATTTCCCCATCTATTTGCAACTGAGTGCAAAAGTGCAAAGACCTCACTATTTCCAAGGATAAAAAAATGTAAGGTGTTTTACTTTCTAGGTTCCCTGGTGTCATATTTCAGATGGCTGTTTGTCAATTTAACTAGATTGGACTCGAGGTAATGTTGACAGTAGTTAAGCTCCTTTGAGCATTTTAGAAGTAGCGTTTTCCCACAGTTTTTTTGCACTTATTTCAATATCACTTCCCAAGAGCCGCTCAATGCTATATTTTGTTTCCTCTCCAGTCAGAGGCTGGAGCTTGAACCCAGCCAGACTGACAGGATGAAAGCCTTGTTTTCCTTCTAACTATAAAAATCCTCTGCAAAATTATTATGTCCTGTCTCAAGGTAGATTCTTGTGGCTGTGAGCCAGAGCACATTATTCAGCATACAGCTGACAATCTCACTTAGAAATGCCACAAGGATGGTTCATGCAGGAACCAGAAGTCTTGTGAGAGTTTGGGGTTATGACACATGGGAGTGAAATTTGTCTATGTCTGTTGCACAAAATGGGTGGTAGAAAATCGGCAGTCTATTCAATTTTTCACGTGATTTTCTTTTTCATCCAAGCCCCCTAAATTACCATTTATTCTTAAAGAGTCCAGCCTCAAATATGGAAGAGGAGAGATGAAAGCAGGAAAGAGACTACGTGGAATACTATTTGGGGCATCAATTTATTGGCACCCAAAGCTGGGTGTGATTTGTGCATAGCGTAGCCAATGCACTCTAGAATGGAGTTTATTTTTCTCAGCACCTGAAATTTAAAACACAACAGCACCCATTCCTCATTCACAGAAGACACAGACACTCTAGAAAAGGTGATTACAAAAAAATGTAGCACTCACCAATGTCTTTAGAGGAGTCCAATAAATCACTGTTACTACTTTAGTTCTTAAAAATAGTAGTTGGATCTGTTGCAGGCCTGAGAATTCTCCTTTCGTTCATTGAAGAAAATAGGAGGTTGGAGGTTTTTGGTGATGAGCTTACAGTGGTCTACTCCAAGAAACCGCAGGTTTCTGGCTTTTCCAGTTGAAGTTGTAGTCGAGCCTGTCGTAAAAATATAATCTTACAGGTAAAACAAATTAGCCCCGCTTCTCTGCTTTGGGTGGATTTTGTAGACAGGGTCCCTTCTTTTGCTGGGCAAGATGGCTTCCCCCTATAATCTTCACATCCCAGCCTGACCTTTCTGGGATTTTCTTAGAATAGTAAGATATTTGCTATCTCAAGCCAATTTCTGTCATCTGACCTTAGAATCAATATTCCCATTATCCGTACAAATTATTTGATGTCATGGGGAATGAATGACACCCTTCTTGTGATAAAGCGATTTCCTTCATGCCCATCTTTATCTGATTTCAAGTTTGCAGACACCATGGGCATGATTTTCCAGCCCCGCCTGCTGCCGGATAGTCTGGCACCACCAAAAGTCAATGAACTTTTGGCTGGGCCCCTGCAACCCCCGCGGCAGCCCAGCCACAACGTGGCCAGAAAATCCCAGCCCAAATCTGGAGCGACCATTGTATCTCAGTTTCTGTAAGTATCCAGGCAATAGAAACTGTTAATTCCACAAGTGATCTGTTGCATCCTGATGTTCCTTCAATGGAAGGTTCCCCAAAAGGTCATTTACATTTTAATGACTTTCTGGGACATGTCCAGTTAAGAGTTAGTTCCCGTTTGTGCAGAAACTACAAGAAGGTCACCTGACCCCCATGGAGTCCATTTTTTCAAGGTAAATTGTCCATATCCTACAAAAAGTCAAAATGTAGTCGGCTTTCTCTGTGGTTTCTAGTGTAGGCCACTGTAGACCTGAGAAGCGAGTTGCGGCATTTAAAGTTCCAACTACTTGTAAGCAATTTTTCAAATTAATCCAGATGTGGTGCGGAATACTCATTTTAATATTGAAATGAGGCCTGCGCTTTTTGCAAGCAGCCACCATTGCTGCCTTTAAAAAAGACACACTGCCAAATTTAGCAACATATGTGCTAATCAATCATTGACATTTGCTGTGCAAAAGCTGTAATTTTTGTTCCAGTTTACACTTGTGTTTAGCCTTTGTGCCAGCTACCATACTTAATCTAATTCCCGATTTCTTACTCTTTCAAAGTGCTCAGTGAATAGCATGAGGTTGAGCAGCAAGTGGCATTTTGCCCATAAGGGAAACAAACAACATTGTGACACAATGACTTAACTAAATTACCAAACAATATTGTTGTTGGATGTGAGTAATGTGCTGGCATTCTAACGAGCTCAGGTATATATAGCATGGGTGGATGTAAAAGGCAGAGAGACACAAATTAGAACTAGAAGAGAAAGATACATTATGAACAGAGTAGCTATAAAGAAAGATTAATAAATGTGGTTTGGGAAATCATTCACAAGTCCAGATGTGAAAAGTGTACAACATTACACAACGGATATATTAAACTGAAAAGAAAATTTGTACAAGGTTTACTCAAAGCTTCCTTTCTAAATACAATTCAATTAATAAAGCAATTACTTTCATTTTCTTTGTTAAGCTTTTGTAGCACAACAGGCTTGGAACTTGAATGCAGCTTAGAAAAGGTAATTCTCTTGCTGCCAGCAAAGGCTGACAAGATCGCCTGCTGTGCAAACAAGTATGCAATAAAAATTGTAATAAAACTTAAATGAACAAGGCCTGCTGAAGTTCGGTACTTTGGTTAATCTGCTGCACTTCCTAGTGTTTCTGATGATTTGGGACATATGCAGTTTCCAGTATGCTAACTTGCCAAAAAGGAAGCAACACTTTCAAATGTTTTTTTTCTCTGTTACACCTTTTATAAACATGAACGTTTTCAATCAAAATCAAATGATTTTAGAACAGGCACAGAATAGAAGTCTCAAAGACATCTGCAGTATTCTAACTTATAAAAATTGCACTTTTGCAGGCATCCTCACCAGAGTAACAAACAAACATATCACTTTCTTATTAGACAGTTAGAAAAGGCAAATACATGTTTGGAATTAGCTATACTAAGACGCATAATACTACTTTTATCTAATTACATGTCATCTCCCAGACATGAGCCCATTTCTCCAATATATCCAGGTATGATAATAGTAATCTTACTGCACTTGAATGTTCTAACTTTAGCACAAATATTTGTGTTATTTACAAATATGCACATTCCCCACAATTCCTTCTGGAATGCATTGCCTGTAAAGGTGGTAGAAGCAGATTCAATAATAACTTTCAAAGGGAATTGGGTAAATACATGAAAAGGAAATATTTGCAGGGCTATGGGAAAGAGCAGAGGAGTGAAATTAAAAGGCAAGTTCTTTCATAGGGATGGCACAGGCATGATGGGCCAAATGGCCTGCTTCCCTGCTACATGATTCTATGATTCAGGATCATTAACATAGATAGTAAAAAGCAATGATTATAACACCAATCCCAGTGGGACCTCACCAGTAACTGGCAGAACCACTTCCTCTGAGATCGCAAGAAATTTAAAAAAAAAATCCAACCCAGGATCTGCCTGCTAATCACACGGGTCTTGGTTATACAGACCACAGATCTCTGTCTAATAAAGCGGCCTATTGTGTTCTATCTCATCAAAAGCTTTTTGAAAATACGAGCTAATAAGCCAACTCAACTACCTTCATCCAACAACCCAGCAATCTCTTCAAAAGGTTCAACCAGACTAGGAAGAGATTGCCTTCTCCAGAAGCCACATCGTACTTCTCTAATGACCCCCTTCTCTGTCCAGTTTTAGTATAGAGTATTTTTAATGATCCCTTACAGCAACTTGTCTATAACCAAAATTAGACTAATAGTTTTATAATTTCCTGCTTCTGGCTTTATTTAATATTAGTACAACATTATCCTCCTTCTAGTCTTGACTCTAGCAAGCTGTTATATTTATAAAGGGGTATAAGTTTGTCTTGGGATGCTACAAAACAGCAATATTGGAGTGGCCAGCCATTACAGAATCACAGAATGGTTACAATACAGAAAGAGGCCATTCAGCCTACTGTATCTGTACTGGCTTTCTGAAAGAGAATTCACCTAAAGCCATTCGCCTGCTTTCTCCCCATTATACTCAGCTTCTAATATTCAGTTCCACTGCAGTTAATGGAATTAAATCAGTGCTGCATATAATGGTGGCCGATCCAATACTTCCCATTTAGCCCAAGACCAATTTCAACCCCAAGCATTTACTTAGCATTTCTTTCAGCAACCTCAAGTGATTGCTGTCAGGGCTACCAGCTTATTTTGACTTGAGATTCCTTGTTCTTTCCAGATTACACTTGCATCTACGTCGACGTTTGCAATGTATGTGTTCACCATACATTGCATTTATCGCAACTGAGAAGGTCTACTAACATGAAGACTAATGCAATGTTTTGGGAATTCACTTGAATCTGCCCTGTGTAATTCTGTACGGGTCCTATGCAATTCCTTATTTCCCTCTAACTCCTAACCTAGCTAAAAGTTAAATAAACTGGCAATTAAGATGGACTTGTACTTTTACCAGCAATTTTTGTAGTCCAAGCTCAGTTTCAAAACAGAAATTCTTGATTGCACAATACCTTATGGGTTGATTAATTCTTGGCTCAGTCTCACGGGTTTTCTCATCATACTGTATCAGCTCATCCCAGTGACTAGGTGGAATGAAGCTTCCTGCCAGAAGATTTCAACAGATGAAAAACAGGTTACTTATTCATATATCAGGAACATTTTTTCTTCTTATTTTGATTAATGATGTGCTGAGTTTCACACATATAAAAGCATGTGCTTAATCAAGTAAGAATGAAATAATGCACCCTCAGACTGATCTTTAAAACATGCCATACGTGGCACAGTTCTGGTAACAGAAATGATGGTAATTGGCTTCCGTGAAACAAATTAATAGAGCTTTGGAAAATGATTAATATAGGATGTATAAGATTCATGCAAATGAAAACACATCTGAATCTTAGTATAGTACAAGTAAGCTCTAATGAGTTAGGAGATGTAATAAGTATCTAGAACAATCCAACTGAAACAAAAATGTATTTAATAATTAGATCGGATGCAAACCTCCACCTAGATGTGATTTATGTTACGAGGCCTATTGTCATGCTAAGTGCCACCTTGGAAGTGTGGTCAACTTGAATGGGGTAAATGTAAAGATACATTTATTTTCACCTTGGCAAGAATCAATTCAATTATTGAAGTCACTGCCAATTTAATAATAAGAGAGTTATGTTGAAGAGATGACTCACCTGCCAATCCTAGCACCTTGCTTGGAGGCAGCATGCTGCACTTTGATTTTTTAGAATTATGCTCCTTTCTTCTGTCTTCATGCCTTCTTTGCTCAACACTTCCATTACAGAGAGATTGTTTTGGGAATCTTTCCACTTCCAAGCAAAGTATGGTTGAAACACTTAGGGCGGAATCATCCCCAATTTGCACTAAGTGTGATAGCAGGCGGGAGAAAGGACGATTTACCCGCTGGCCACAATGGCGGGTTTTTGTATTTTAGAGGCCCAATCCCACCTCCTTAATAATGCATTTCTGGCAAATACACCAGGTCACTGGAGGGGTGGGATGGTGTGTCCTGTCATTCGCCAGCCCTGCGGTCATCTCAGGCCTTCAGTAAACTGGGTGCCATATTTAAAGGCTGCCCCTGCAAAGACCTAGCACTCTTCAAGGGATAGAAAGCTGCTGGGAGCTAATGGCTGCCACAGGGATGAAACATGCTGCCCCCAGATTTAGCAACGCCTCCCTCAAATGCCTACTGGATGCAATAGAGGCATGCTGCGATGTCCTCTACCCCATGCTGGGTTAAGGCCTGCAAGCTAGGTCACCAGCGCTGCATGGGAGGCAGTGGCAGTGGTGGTCGGCACCAACACCCTGCAAAAGAGGACAGTCACCCAGTGCCGAAAGAGGATGACTGATCTCCTCTGTTCCACTAGGGTAAGTCACTCTACTCATCACTCTTAACTCACACACTCACAAACCCATCACACATCCACAGGGATCTCACTCACTGCCAGTTCAAGGGACATCACCAATCACTCTCTCACACACACCTACATCTGCTCTGTCCTCATCCCATCTGTGGCACCACTCACCACCCACACATGCCAGGCATACTTATCTGGCTTGGCAGATGTCATACTTCCACACTCTCCATCTCTATTCATGCAGGACAAGCTGGCACATAACAAAAGGGGAGGTCGCAGATGGGTGTAAGAATGCCTGAAATCAAGGTTCTTGCAAACTTTAAAAATAGAGTCATCCAGCTGGCCAGCGAAGATCTGGACTGTTCCTGTGCTGACGGTGAGGTCGGCGCTGCTCTACCAAGTGAAGGTCCATCAGTGCAACATCCATCAGACAGCCATGCTGTGAGTGATGTGTCCTGATCCACAGGCCCCTGCCATGCACTAATTATCTCTCCTTGCTTTCGCAGGCGCATCTGGGAAGCAGCCGAGGGAGTCCATGACCCAGGTCCTCGACTCAAGCCCTGAAGATACCTCAGAAGAGGAATCTGATGAAACCTTCATTGAAGTCCCATCACAGCGCTCACCCACACCCTCCCCCAGTGCATTGACACAAACCTGGTAGGGGTCAAGCTTTGGAGTAGCCTCGGGGAGCACATCACAATGTCTGACCTACAGCAGGCGGCGGGGACTTCCCAGGTTTCTGGCACTCGGAGGGCTGCTGGAGGCCAGAAATTTGCTGAGTTTGAGTCAGGTGACGAGCCTTTGGACTGGGTCATACCTCAGTTGCTGGAGCTGCAAAGGCAAGCTCGGGAACGTCAGGAAGCGATGTCCGCTGCACTCCTCAGATTGCAAGGCACGATGAGGAAGTCTGTCAGCATTCAATCTGAAGTGACAGCGCCAGCATGCCAACCCGTCAAGGTCAACACTGATAGGATGGCGACTGCCATGGAAACCTAGGTCCAGGACGTCGGTCCTGCACTGCTGTGTGGGCTGAACTCCATCGCTGACACCATAGTTGGCCTTCAACATTGTACGCCAGAGGGGTGCAGGGTAGGCTGATTTCACTCCAGATTCCTCTTCTCCTCAAGGAGTTAGCCAGGGACCCTTGGGCGCCCATATGGAGGAGGGTAAGCAGGTGCACACCCTGCAGCCATCCATCCAGGTTACTCCTGGAGCGTCTGGCCCATCAAATCTTCTCTTCCTGTGACCCCAGCAAATCCAGCTCCACAGGCTGAGTAACCTTTCTTTACTGCAGTCTGAGGCCGCTGCATGGGTGTCATCAGCCACATCCTCTGTGGATAGCCCTTTTCCCCAAGGTGCCAACACTGCAGCCTGGAAGACGTCAGGGATCTGAGACCTACTGAGAATGTAAAAGTCATGGACAATCTCTGGAAACCATGTGCAGACCTGCAGGATGCGTTTCTGGTGGTCGCACACCAGCTGAACATTCAGTGAATGGAAGACCTTGCAGTTGATATAGTTGAATGCTTGTTGCCACAGGGATCTGCTCACCATGTGAATGCTGTCGTAGGCACCCTGCACCTGTGGAAAATCTGAGACCTGGGGAAATCCAATCGCTTTTGCTTCCTGGCTTTCCCGATCCTGGGCGAAATGTATAAAGTTGTGTTCCTTCATGAAGATGGCATCCGTGACCTCATGGATGCATTTATGCATGGGGGCTTGCGATATCCTACAGACCCCTGAAAAGAGGCGCTGGCGTAAAAATTGAGCACCAAGGTCACTTTCACAGACACTGGCAGTGAATGCCCTCCATATTCCTGTGGCGCCAAATCCTGCAGCAGGTGGCAGCTGTGACCGACCAGTTCCCTGGATATGTGCAGTCTTCGGCAACATCAGTTCTTGGACATCTGCAGGAATAACAAGCACCATCTATAGAATCTAGCTAGGCGCTGAACAGCAATGGCTTGCCGTAGCTCTTCGGTGGCATGCTCGGGTGCCCCAGCTGCCTCTTCTTCTTGGCACGGTACTGTCAGCCAGTCAGGAAAAAGTGACTTGCCTATGTCCTCGCCTGAATGCGTGGTGCCTCAACATTGGAGTTGAACGGGCGACCCTTGTGAGCACTGTGCAGCGTTCTTGTGCAATTATCTGTGAGTTCCCCTTGAAGTACAGCTCTCCAGGTACACGCCTTATAAAGGCCGTATATTTATATATAATAAATATATAATATTTATATTATATATTTATAAACACGTCCTCATATTTACAGGGGGCCAGGGAGGGAGTGGGCTGGTTGCGTTGGGGCTGTCCTTATGTTTGGAAAACCCTGAAATCCAGGTGATTCAGGAGTCCTGCCAATTTTTACTAACAGGAATGCAATGAAATTTTTATCCATTTCCTAGCTAGCAGCCAGACAAGTGGAGCGGCTGACTATGGGGAGTTGGGTGGATAAGCCCTGTACTAGAAGGCCATGATAGGGTCAACATCATGGGGGTTTCAGATTGTGGGTTGTGGGATATCGAGGAGCATTGGAGCTTGGCGAATCACATGTGGGGTGGTTTCCATGGCCAATTAGGGAAATCAGGGTGGCAGAGAAACATTCCTGCTGCTCCTGGCCCGCAAGTAATGCCAGAAAAGCACTTGATCTCCTGGGTCTGGCCATTCTTGCCTCCTTTCAGGTTACCCAAGCCCTGGGAAATTTGACCCATAGCCTTTGAGTCTAAGGGCCAAATTTTGTCTGGTTGCGGAGGTACGTTTCGGTGCATGAATGACCACACTTAGTTTTGTCTTGGAGGAAATCAGATTTTTCTCTGCATTCCCGGCCATACACCATGTTCCCCTGGTCTTGCACGCACGCCCCCACTGAGGTTGGGTTCCGAATTTTAACTGGGGTATGAAAATCAGAATTCCTCCCACGCACTGTTTTCGTCTGATGGTGCAGGGTTTTGGAAGCCCATTAAAAGCATGCCAAGCTTGAGATTTCACAAGAAAATGGAAAGCTTGCTGACTAAGTGTAAAATATTTTCACACTTTCTGATGTCACTCAGTGTTGTATTGTATCATAGATGTGTTTTAATTCAATGAGTCATTGTAGGGACCCATCCTTTAAAGATAAGTTGACACTTACATGACCAGCCTTGTGTATTTGTTTGCATGCATTACAGCGCTTTCCCAATGGAGAAAGCACCAAAATGAAGTGAAAAATGTTACAAAACGTCCTGTCAGCATGTGCTGTCATCATTACTACTGTGATCTAAATGGCTCTGGCGGATATATTTTTTTAAAAACTGGTTTTGACACTTGAAAAAATCTAACCACCTGCTCCGTTGCATTATGGTTTTGACAGTGGAAAATATTTGCACTTGAAAAAAAAATCTTACCACCTGCTCACTTACATTGATTGAAGGCACACTGCTTTGAAATTGAAATGAGCACCTTCCATTCTTTCTTTCCAAGAGAACAGTCTATTGTTTGGCTAACTGTGGCCACTATCAATGCTTGCCTGAGCTTCAAGTCCGAATGGGTTTCAGAACAGCAGGTGTTTCATTCATCTGAGAATGAAGGATAGTTTCAAGAAGTCATTTTAACATCTTGCCCCTTTTATGTCGTTTCTGGTTTGTTGACACATGCTAATAAGATTATAAGTGTTACAAGGTTTTTTCACATGGCAGGATATATTTTTTCCTCAATATCAATTATATGGAGGCTTTTATTAGATGATGAGAGGTTTATTTTTTTCCCCAAGGAATGTAAAATATTTTCCACTGATGTTGCATGGAATTGGAGGACCATACATAGTTTATACTGGGTGTATGGCTATGGAGGATACATGGGGAACATAGAGGTGGAATCAGGGTGGGTGAGGTTAAGGAAGGTGAGGATGAGGTTTATAGGGCCTTTACATGCAGTTAGGACTGGGATACCATGTTGGAGAACCAAGGCTGGCCTTTTACCTGGGCTGCATCTGTGTCCACACTCCTCACACACTCCAGCATGGCTCACAAACTGCAGTGTGAACCCAACCACGAAGTGAAAAGACAAAAATAATGTGTGAAATGACACAATGCTTGACTCAGCATTTTTGGAGATGCAAAATTGTGCAGGTTGTGTTTTCCTGAGCCCAGAGGAAGATTTGGCCCTAAAATACAATTAAAATTAATGGCATACAGTCTCATTATAATATTTAAGTTATATGCCTCTTGAGAGCAGGTTATTTGCCACTGATCACCCACCAACCTGCCATGTTAACCTGCAGTAGGCATTTTTGCAGTGGGTTGGGTAAGGTTTCAGTCTTTTCTGAATTTAATCCCTCTCCCGTCTAACCCAGCAAGTTAAAATTTCCTCTAATCTCACAATGACAGAAGAGTTTAGGATAGATCTAGTAGATAAACATGTTTATAAGTCGCAATAACGCCAATCTCAAGCAGACATTAGAGAGCCTGAGCTGTCAATCAAAGAGCGATTCCTCTAGGGCACAGGTGTATCAATAAGAGTTAAGGTTGTCTGGGCTCTCAGCCAAGCATACATAATGAGGCCTGACTGAGAGGTCAGACATCCATTACACCTGTTGAAACATCTGAGCCCCAGAGAAAACATTGCTTGATTGACACCTCAGTCTCTCTGATCTCTGTGGTCAATCTCACAATGGGGAGAATTTTCGGCTCGACCCGATTCGGTGAAAATCCAGGCCTATGTATCAATAGATGACTTTGAAGGTCAGATTAAAATAATTCATTCTCTAGTTGGAAGGTATTATCTCTCCTCCTGATCTGATGTTGATCCAGCTTTAGATAATATTTTATTTTAATGTTATTTTATGAGGGATTGTAAACCAGAGGCAATAATAAATGTGAATGTGTCTGACCTGATGTCTCTTGAACTAGTACTTATTTCAGAATTCATCTGTTGTTTCATTATAAAAGTCATCAATGTGGTAAAGGCCCTGATATACACAAGTTCATTTTTCTTTTTGCTAAGAAATACCCCAGAGATTGGTAACAACACTCACATTCCCTGTTGCAGAATCCACTGTTGTCATATTTAACTATCGTTGTTAAAGATAACCACAAAACCACAGAAAATGTTAGTTCCACAATATGGAGATTACAACAACTGAGAAAGGTTTAGGCTTGTCACAAATCACACAACTGTCCAATAGTCCTTTTCCTTACAACTTTATTCAGGACATTTTGCCAGTTTATATCATCTCCCTCCTTTTCCAAACTACTTTATGAAAATACACTGAACAAAGAGATGTTGGGTGACAACTTAACATCAGCTGGGAAGCTTCAAGTACTTTTTCATGTTTTCTCTAATAAACAAGGTTACAGCAGCAGTCCAATTTCTTTGTGTCATGCCAAAAGTTACCTATTAAGTTTAAAAATTGGCCATGAAAACAAAGCTCAACTCCAAAATTAAACATTGTCATGCTTACATTCAAAGTCAGAATTTTTGTCCATGACATCAAGTGAAAATATTCTACGTTTCTTCTGAGAATGGGCCAGGGTGTTAAGGAGGGTTAGAAATAAAAAAAAATCTCTAATGATAACCTTAATAATCAAAACACATGATGCATATCATTGTTGGGTAAGCATGGGCTCTTTGAATAAAGGCGGAGCAAACTGAAAGAGATTGGGCTGGATTTTCATGGGGCAGAATTTTACGCCTCGCAGGCGGGTGTGTGCCCATCCCAATCGGGTGTAAAATAGTGCAAGAAGATGTCGGGTGAGTATCCTGACGTCATCCCGCACACGCGCAATCTTAGGGCCGCGCCCACCATCAATTAAGAGGCCATTAAGAACCCAACTGAACCCAATTTTACGTTGCCTATGTGATTTTGCGCTCATCGCTCGGGCCAAATGGACAGGCAGGTATCCCACATTTTGCAAACCCTCATCCAAGGGCAGGATAACAAGGGTCAGCAGCATTACCAGTGTGAATGGTGAAGAGTTTATGAGATAGTTTGCTGTTGGTTGCTTATTTGAACATGACAGCTTCATCTCTGTTCTGAGCTTCCTTCTTAGAATTTCTAGGCTTCATTCCAGGAGTCATTGGTGTCTCCAAGGCCCCACGAGGATTTTGACCATGTGGATTCTTCCAGGTATCAGACAGCCTTCCATTACCCTTGTAATGGGGATTGTGGTCGCCGCTGGTGGCACCTCCTCTGGGGAGGGAGAGATGGGCAGAAGGGAGAGGAGACCAGGTGTCCCCAATGCAGCTTCTAGGGGAGCCACCTGTGGGTGGGGAGGCGCAGACACAAGGGGTGCAGGTCCAGCAGGTAATCCAAGGCTGAAGAGGCCACAGAAGACGCCACTATCCTGCTGCCAGGGTTTACAGGTAGTGATACAGATACCTCAATATGTCCAAGGTGCCAAAGGAAGCTTCACCTCGTGACCTCCATTTGTCAGATGATTGGGCCTGATATCATCTCCAACTGTACGGGTAGACACCCCAAGCCAGTGGCTCTGAAGATCACAGTGGCCCTCAATTTCTATGCCTCTGGCTCTTCCCAGGGGTCAATGGAGGATCTTTGTGGAGTGTCCCAATCAGCCATCCACAGTTGCGTCAAGCCCACTCCGTGCCTATACAATGAAGTTTAGAGCCATTCACATCCAGCATTACATACTGGCGTACCCTGAAACAAAAAAAAACAAAAAGGTGAAGCATACTCAGGCCATTATGATAAAAACAAAACTTATCTCATTTTGACAATCCCAAAAAATTAACATAACCTTCTCTCGCCTTAATTCCCAGGTTCAGAGAACAGTTGTGTCGCAGGTCATGTGAAGCCTGGCGGTACTCTGGCGTCAGGGGTGGCTCTTCGGTGTCCTAAGATTGAGTGCGTGTTGGTGAATCTAAGGGAGAACAACAGCACGTCATTAGTTTAAGTCATTACACTGTCACTGTGCATGCCAGGCACCCTGGTGAGACAATGGGGATCTGCATCATCGTGCCATCGTCCTTCAATGATCAATGGGGAATCTAGTTTTGAGACTCCCATCAATGATGAGACTACACAAGAATGTTTTCATCATCCAAAACTCTCACCTCTGTGCACTGCACTCTTACGATCGTCTGACACCCCAGCCTCTCCGTGGCCAGTTGACCAAAGTGTGTGGCGCCTCTCGAGCTCCAAGGCATCTGGCTCGAGTCTGGATAGGATTAGGAGGTTTGAGGGGCTTCCGCCTGTCTGCAACTTCTCAATGTTGTAATGGGTCATCTTCTCCTGAAAGGACAGAGAAACATGGATTAGTCCCCTCTCTACCTGCAGCACCATTGCAGCTTGGCCATCCCCACCTGAGGAACACCTTGCAGGCCACATCCGAGTTGTGGCTGTTGAGCCGCAAGGCACTCAGTCCAAGCAGCCAGGGCTCACCCCGTTGGCCAGCTCCGGCGTCATTGACAGTTGGCACTCAGAATCTAACATCACTGAGCTCCACGGGGGGCCGGCCACACCTCAACACTGATCCATGCCAACATGGTACTCACCCTTCCTGAGCGCAGGAGGTCGTTAAACCTTTTGTGGCACTGCATACATGTGCGCCGCATGGCTGCTGACCTGCGCTGCCAATTCCTCCCGAGCTCTTTTTGTTTGGTGTGGTGGCCTGCTCCTTCCATCTCAGAGGACAAGGATGTCCCTCTTGACAGCCACCTCCTCCAGGAGGACTGTGAGGTACTCGTCCGAAAACTTGGTTGGGGGGCTGAGTGCCCACCTGGCCTGCCCTCATGCCTGGCTTCTCCAGCCACACTTGAGGCCATAACTTTGGCGTTCAGAACACTGCAAATATGTTCTTCCCTGGCAGCCTTCAAGGAGCTGCCTGTGCCGTTTTAAAGCTTTTTCACACATCCTATTGTAACTGCAGGGTTCATTGTTTCTGTACAGAGTGTATGGTGGGTGAATGGACATGAAAGTGCCATAGCTTGGCATGGAGGGTATGAAGGGCCATTGGAGATGGGTAGAGGGGCATGGGGCCATGGATAAGACCTTGTGAACTCACTGTTTAGAAGGTCCTCATCTGCCAGGTTGCCATTGGACCTGGCGGTCAACAGGCTCCCATCCCCGCCTGGCCCTTCACGACCATTGGGAAGAAGCATTTCATTCTGGGTGGGCCTTCATTGGCCAGCCAGCATGAAATCACAGTCGGGAGATGATCACAGGTGGCGGGATTGTTTCCCAACCAGTCGCAGGCCCGCTGATTGCGCCTGCCTGTCAAGGGTAAAATTCAGGCCACGGAGTTTAGAGACTCTCTGTTGATGTGTAAAAATGGTGGCTGGGACTGATTCCAGGATTCCCGACCCTATTCCAGCACCCCCAATTTTCACCAGTGCAGGTTAAGTGTTAAGGTCAAGATTAAGGTTGCAAGCCCGCACCCTACATTCCCGACCTGGTCAGCACCATTGCAGGGATAGGTATGTCCTATTCATCCACAATTTTCATGGAGTTGGGCCAACGTTTAAAGGATTCCTTGTTCACGGCACCTCAGAGGTGTCTTGAGCCTGGTCTGGATGAGGTGACCTTCTAAACAATGAGTTCGCAAGGTCTTATCCATGGCCCCATGCCAAACTATGCCCCTCTACCAATCTCCAATGGCCCTTCATACCCTCCATGCCAAGCTATGGCACTTTCATGTCCATTCACCCACCATGAGCAATGAGCCCTGCAGTTACAATAGGATGTGTGAAAAAACTTTTAAAAAGTAATTCATTCATAACTTTCTGCTTTCTTTAAAAATTTCCTTTCATTGCAGCCCTATGGAAGTATCCATTATTCAGACCCCTTAAGTATCAATAGCTGAAACTGCAAGCATTTAAAACTTATTTATCTTGTGTTAATACACTTTGTGCAATTGACAGTATAGATCAGAGAACAAGAGCTATCAATCAAGCAATTTTTTTTCAACAGTCTAGTGAATGTGTGAGCTCTCAGCCAAGTGCCATTATGCATCCTGCAGTGAAATGAGTTTTTTTTTTAAGAAAGTAGAAAGTTATAAATGAATGACTATTCTTTAAAGCTTTTTCATACATCCCACTGTTACTGTGGGGTTCATTGGTTCTGTACAGAGTGTATAGTAGGTAAATGTACATGGAAGTGCCATAGCTTGGCATGGAGAATATGAGTGGCCATAGCGGATAGATGGGAGTCTTGGCTTGACATGAGGGGTATGAGGACCCATGGTGGGTGAGTGGGGAGGAATAGCTTGGCATGGAGGGCATGAAGGCCTATGGGAGTCGGGGCATGAGATGACCTGCAATGACATGAACTGGGCATGGGGAGTGTGTGAGGGTGAGGGGGTGTGAGGTGTGAAGCCTAGAGTACTGCTTTGTTTTGCTGTCATTATCACAACCAGGACAAAGTCCCAGGGCACTGAGGTGGGCCTTTTTAGCAGCCTGCCTTGGCACTTAGCAGCCCCTGTGGCTGCATCCAAACTCTTTCTGAGGGCAGCAGGCCTGACTCCCATTCTCATTCGCTCCACCAGTATGCTGAGGAGCTGGCTAGAGGACAGGCTATTTTAGATCTAGTATTACGTAATGAGAAAGGTCTAATTAATAATCTTGTTGTAAAAGAACCTGTAGGGATGAGTGACCGCATATGATAGAATTTTACTTTATGTTTGAAAGTGAGGAAGTTCACTCTGAAGCAAGGGTATTAAAGTCGAATAAAGGAAATTATGAAGGCATGAAGGACAAATTGGCTGAGGTAGATTCAGAAAATACATTAAAAGGTATAACTGTACGTAAGTAATGGATAGTCTTCAAAGAAATATTACATAGTTTACAGCACCTATACATTCCTTCAAGGTGCAAAAACCCAAAAAAAAGTCAGTCATCCGTGGCTGACAAAGGAAGTTAAGGATTGTATAAGATTTTTTAAAAAGGCTTGTAAAGCTGCCAGAAGTAATAGTAAACCTGAGGATTGGGAGGTTTTTAGAATATAGTGAAGAAGACCAAGAAACTGGTAAAGAAAGGGAGAATAGGATATGAATGCAATCCAGCAAAAAGTATAAAAATGGCTGTAAAAGCTTCTATAGGTATGGAAAAAGGAAGTGTTTGGCTAAGACAAATGTGAATCCATTACAGGCAGAGCCAGGAGAATTCATAATGGGGAATAGGGGAATGGCAGAGAAGCTAAATGATTACTTTGTGTCTGTTTTCACTGAGGAAGTAACAGGAAATCTCCCAGATTTAGAGATCCAAGGGACTAAGGAGAATGAGGAGTTGAAGGAAATTAGTATAAGAAGGTTGTATTGGAGAAATTAATGGGCTGGAAGTTGATAAGTCCCTGGGACCTGATATTCTGCATCCCAGAGTGTTGAAAGAGTTTGCTATAGAGCTAGTGGATGCATTAGTGATCATTTTCCAAAACTCTATAGATTCTGGAATGGTTCCTGAAGATTGGAAGGTTGCAAATATCACCCCATTATTTAAGAAGGGAGGGAGAGAGAAAACAGAGAACTACAGACCTGTTAGGCTTACATAAACAGTAGGGAAAATGCAAGAATCTATGATAAAGGATGTGATAAATGGATACTTGGATAATCATGATCTGATAGGGCATAGTCAGCATGGATTTGCGAATGGGAAATCATGTTTGACAAACTTGTTGGAGTTTTTTGAGGATGTTATTAACAAAATTGATAAAGGAGAGTCGATGGACATCGTAAACTTGGATTTTCAGAAGTCTCCCATAGGAGGTTGATTAGCAAAATAAAAGCACATGGGATAGGAGGCAATATACTGGTATGGATTAAGGACTGGCTAACAGGCAGAAAACAGAGTAGGAATAAACGGGTCATTCTTGTGTTGGCAGGCTGTGGCTAGTGGGGTACTGCAAGAATCAGTGCTTGGGCCCCAGCTGTTTATAATATATATATATATCAATGATTTGGATGTGTGGACCAAATATAATATTTCCAAGTTCATGGATGAAACAAAGCTCGGCTTGAATGTATGTTTTGAGGAAGATGTAAAGTGGCT
The DNA here is from genome assembly GCF_964194155.1 of Cetorhinus maximus. Classification (NCBI taxonomy): domain Eukaryota; kingdom Metazoa; phylum Chordata; class Chondrichthyes; order Lamniformes; family Cetorhinidae; genus Cetorhinus; species Cetorhinus maximus. The sequence continues at coordinate 55,234,261 of NC_135897.1, read as the reverse complement.
ACAGGAGGATTTAGACAGACTTAGTGAGAGGACAAGAACAAAGCAGGTGGAATATAATGTTGGAAAATGTGAGGTTATCTACTTTGGTAGAAGGAACAGGTCGGCAGAGTATTTCCTAAATGGTAAGAGATTAGAAAGTATAGGTGTACAAAGGGACCTGGGTGCCCATGTCAGTAAGTTACTGAAGGCTAACATGCTGATGCAGCAGGCTATTAGGAAGGCTAATGGAATGTTAGCCTTTATTGCAAGAGGATTTGAGTACAGGAGTAGTGAAGTCTTTCTTCAATTGTGTAGAAGCTTGGTTAGACCGCACTTGAAGTACTGTGTGCAGTTTTGGTCCCTTACCTCAGAAAGGATATTATTCCCATATAGGGAGTGCAACAAAGGTTCACCAGACTTGTTCTGGGGCTGGTGGGACTGTCTTTTGAAGAGAGATTGGGGAAACTTGGCCTGTACTCTGAAGTTTTGAAGAATGAGAGATGATCTCATTGAAACCTACAAAATACTTAAAGGAATGGACAGGGTAGATGCAGGTAAGGTGCTTCCCCTGGTTGAGGAGTCTAGAACCAGGGGACACAATTTCAAACTAAGGGGGAAGCCACTTAGGACTGACATGAGGAGAAATTTCTTTACTCAGAGGGTTGTGATTCTTTGGAACTATCTACCCCAGAGGGCTGTGGAAGCTCAGCCATCGAGTATGCTTAAGGTAGAGATTGATGGATTTCTGATTAACAATAATATAAAGGGTTATGGGGATAGTGTAGGTAAAAGGCATTGAGGTGTTCAATCAGCCATGATCATATTGAATGGTGTAGCAGGCTTGACGGGCTGAATGGCCTTCTTCTGTTCCTATGTTCCTACCTACCTATGTTTCTAAATATATGAAGAAAAGAAACCTTTTTACGTTGATTCACAGATCAATATAGTTTTCATTAAACCTAGCCCTCATGAAATATAATCCAATTATATCCCAACTTTCTTGTCAATAAGAGACAGTTCCTACTTTTATCTTATTACAGGATTTTTTAAAATATGTAGGCAAGAATTACTTGAATGCTATTCTGCAGTTAAATCTACTTGCTTAAAACAGAACAGGAAGCAAATTTAAAGGTATAAGCCACAATTTTCCTATAATACATTTACACTTATTATTTAAAACTTATCTATCACTCTCACAAACCACAAATTCAACTTTTAACCAATGTATTTTTCTTTCTTCATTTCTCAGATTCTGTGCTGAGCAACTACACACCCTCAGTCATTTTGATCTTCATCCGAACTCCCCTTGCCCTCTCTTCACCTCCTGTCTTCCCTAAATTTTTCTCTTCATATAGATTTCCCTACACATACTTATAGCCTACTGCCATGCTCTCAGTTACAAATATGACCATTTATGGCAACCCCATCTTTTCAACCTGAGCTTCTTACCCTGTTGGATAAATGCTGCTAGATTCTGCAACTGCAAGGACCATGCACATAACCAGCACATATCAGGAATCCATTGTGTACATGTCAAGTGGAAGACCCTGCCACCAGGTCAGAAACTTGAAAAATGCACTCTGTTGTGTCACTATAAAACTGTGACCCTATTTGTAACAGTTAGAAGGTTTATAAGATTGCTATGCATTGGGACAGTATCTTTAAATCTAGGGTTATTGGGGGGGGGGCGGGGGGGGGGGGGGGGGTCATGTGACCTGTTCTGCAGTCTGCCTGAAAGTAAGCCTGGGTGGTTTGATTGTTAGGGATCAAAGGAAGGATCAGATTGTTTTACTGAGAAGAAGGTGCAAGATCTTTATACTTGGAGACAATGAAAACAGTCTCTGAGTATAACATGGGTACACTATGAGTCTCCCAAAGTCCCAGGAAGGTTTATAGGTATTAAGTTGCAAACATTTGTGCTATAAATTATCTATTTACTTCTAAGGTGGAAAGGAGTTAGAAACAAAGATAGCTAATTAGCATTTCTACCTAGAAATGGGGGTAATTTGCTTCACATTGCCATGGGGAAGGGGGAGAGGAAGCCATTTTTGAGATCAGTTTACAGGCTTCCCTACAAATCCATGAATATCACAGAGAGACAGCAGTTTATTTGTGTGGCCTGCAGCCATCTGAGAGTCAGAGAGCAGGAGATAGAGGTAGCCAATGAAGGAAATGTGAACTTTATTTTACATTTTGTATAGTTCACACTTTTTGTGTCTTTTATACGTTGCATGTGTTATGAATTTCTTTTTAAGAGTATTTTGTATGTGCTCCTTGTAGAGGAACGGTTAATTATAGACGTGTGAAGAAGGCGGCCTGCATGGTTTGAGTTACTTAGAACCACATGTATGGATGGATTGTTTATGTGTTAAGGATACGCTGTTTGGGTTGTGACTACGAGTCGTGGCCATGGTTCGTGATCATAATTGAAAGTCAATATGAGGACTGACAGACAGACTACAAGATCAGAAGATGACAATGCAGGAAGAGCCCCTGGTTGCAGGGGGTAAAAGGAATGAAGTTACAGGAGTTCGGCATGTAGATTTGAAGAAGACATAGGGAGAGAAAGGAAGAACAGGTGTCACAAACCATCTATAGCCACTAGAGTCAATGGGAGGCAAGAACTATCTGAACTAGCACATCGACTGCCTTCTTTTGTTAAGTGTAACTTTTCTTGCTTAGTAAATTGTCTTGCTACCACTACAGCAAGTGTCTTCTTGTCATAAATCGTTGTCTGGCCTCTGTACCTCTTACAACAGTCCTGCACCTGAAGCAGAGAAAATGCTGACTCTAGCATTTGTTCACCAACAGAATGCAGGTGGGAGCTCATACTGAGATTGAAGACCGACTTTAGGAGGATTCAAAAAAGGCTAGAAGATTTGCATTGCTTATGGCTAGAGGGAAGGAGTTTGCAATGTAAACCTCACAATGCAAGTCAGTTCTGGGATCAAACTTGCCTGCTAGGAATTAAAAATGAAGCAACCCATTGGGAGATGAGAATAATTTTAGACTGGTTCCTGGAGGATGAAGTGTCTATTTGAGGGACAGTGTAATGTATAACCGAGACAGGAGCTTTTCGATCATGTTAAAAGTTAAATGGAGAATCACTTTTCTGTAGTTTAGAGTACAAGTTTCCTATGAAAAAAGAAAGTAGTGTTCACTCCATAAAGCTTTTTAGTCATTTGTTACAGGAAAAGTTTCAAACATGAAATCTTGATGCATCATTCAGCTGTTAAATAGAAGTTAGAATTTCTCCTTAAACATTTCTCGTTAAAAGTCTCTACAGAGATTGTAAAAAAATCAATTTAAATTCAGTATAAGTATGTGGGTGATGGGAGGGGATGAATGTTTCCTAATCAAGCTACTGGCTACTGCATGTACACAATAAAAATCAGCAACATTTTACAATTTATAAAATGTATTTATATACAATAATGACCTATCATTACATTCATTTATCCTAGAGTGTTGATGCCTCCACTCGATAAAGCACACAGATTTTTTTTCTCTCTCCCCAGGAATGAGTAGGGTCAATTTTAACCCAATTTCTGCTTCTGCCTACTAACCTTGATTTAAGCAACAGCAATGCTACCTGTAAGGATACTTGAGACTCCACTCAGAACTTTCACCATTGTTCCGACCTAAGTTTGAAACTCTGACTGCAGCAGAGTATTAAATGTATTGTGTATAAATATTTTAAAACGTAGACTTCAGAGAGTGGCACCTCCGGAGCTGTTTATGACTGATGCAATCATGTATAACTTTAACTATTTTATGAACGAGATCAATGTAAAGTCGAGTTGTACTTTATGTTTGACCGCTGGATTTTATTATTCCTGCTAGGGAAACCCAGGAATTAAAGTAGTCCATGCCCTGCATTGAACTCTCTGAGGGGGTGTATCTCCCACCCCCACACCCCAGGCGACTCAAATGTTCTCAGATTAAAATGAACCCAGTGATCTGCAGACTTATTTATCCTCTTTCATGATAAATGGGGTTTACATAAACAATTCATCATCATTTTTGCCCTGAAGAAGCAATTTTATTTTGTTACATTTAGGTATAGGAAATCAATTCTGTTTGAGATTCCTTTGGCTACCTTAGGCTCAATATATATTTTTTAAAATAGATAGCTTTACCAATTACTAACTTGCACTTTGGCCTGGTGGATCCACTTTAAATCCTATTAATTGGTAAACCTATTCTACCATCAAAAATGATTGCCGTATACTGATGAAACTAATTTCCTAACACCCATGTATCCATGTATAATAAAATCTGCCAAAAGACAAATTGAATTTGTTCATGACAAATATTATGTTGCACAAATTAATAGTTGTAGATTGTTTATAAAAACTGTTAATTTAAGAGACCAGGAAGAAATATTATTTGTGAGGCATACAATGAATACAGTTTGTGAGCATATTTCAGAATGCATTTGTAAGAAAGGCAAAATTCTTTAGAAGTTGACAACTAGTAATGTGTATTTCTGCTCTGCAGAATAGTGGTGACATTGCTGAAATAAAAGATTTAAAGATGCTTTTAAATTATAGTTGAAAGATTTATGATTAGATGTACAATGCATTTCAGGTACTCAGTTTGCTTTCCCAAGCCTGGTTGCCTACCACTGGTGTTTCACTGCAATTATTAGTGACATATGGTGGACATGTTTGAAGCTGCCTTTTAGTCACTAGTTTTGTTACCGTTACTGGTGTTAGTAAGACAAATCATTCAGCCAGCTGTGCAATTCAGCAATAGCAAACTAACAAAAGGCAAGTGCCACTTTATAACAGGATCACGAAAAATCAATCATATTTTTCATTGTATTTTTTAATCAAACTATTAATGGCTATCATTTATTTGTGGCAATATTCTACCAATGGAGACTGTTTCTCTCTCAGTAAATCTAAAGAAAATAATAACCTGTAGCAATTCCATGTTTAAATGTGATTATGGACCCTAGAGGTGCAAGTGTTCTTGTAACTGAAGTACTAGCTTTTCTTGCAAGGCTGCTCTTTATCTTTTTGACAAGTTCCTCTTGAACAGGCACAGAAAGCATTATTGCTCAAACATATCCTTGAAACAGTCAGACTTTCTTCAAAAGTTAATAGAACTTTTTTTCATCTTTCTCATCAAAGAGCTAGCTACCTTTCAGCAAGCAGGGTCACCTTTGTCTTGGTCTAGCTTCATAAATCAATCATAATCCCCAATAACTGATTTAAATCCCTACCACTGACCTGTTGCCATGACAATTAATTATCCTGTACCCATCCAGGCAAATCCTTCTGACAGCAAAATGAATGGAATATTGTGCTTTCCCTGGATCCTTCTGAACCTCAGTCTTCACGCATCTTCCTTCTTGAGTTCTAATTGATGTCATCAAATATCTCGCCCAACACTGACAGGTATATTATACAGACTTATGATACTGCTTTATATGTTCTTGGTGCTGAAGCTGGTTTCATCAATGTTGTGCTTATGGATAATTGATTGTGTGCTCCAGTCTAGTTGAAAATGCTCAAGGTTATTTGAAAGATTAAGAAGCTTCCATTAACTATTAGGATCCGTTAAACACAAATTTCAGCATTAGTCTATAAGTAGCTTCCAAGAATTTGTTGCCAAGCATTTCAAAACCCACGATGTGTTTATGTTTAACATTTTTCAATATAGGAAATCTTTTTAAGAAAACAAAATTGCCCCTTAAAAGAACACACAGTGTGGAATTTTCTGTGCTCATTGGTGTCAGGCATCATGGTGGGCGTGAGTGAACAAAATGGCAGGAAGCTCAAAAATCAGTTTCACTCTGTCGTGAAACCAGTTTGCCATTGTCCACTCCACCCATCAATGACAGGCCGCCTTTCCCGCCGCCGGATGCTGGGAACTTTATTTTAATACATATGCATATCATTATAAGCCCTGCTTGTTGGAACCATCCCCCCATGTCAAATTTGCTGCCCAAGTCTATGGGAAAACACACGAGTGCAGTACACATCTTGACAAGTGTGACGTATAAAGGTTGGGATTTACTGTTAGGACCCTGCTAACATTGCAGACATCTGAGGAGCAGAAGATGCTAGAGACCTACAGCAACCAGACCCTGCGTGGATTTATATGGATATGGCTCTGCCATGAAGCAGTTCACGGAAGGTGGAAGGTCACCGTTCAGAGTCTGCTTCGGGACATCAGTGTCTTGGCCATGGTCTGCTACAGATGATCATTGAGGGGGTGGCAAGGAAGGTCCAGCCGTGAGTGGGAGAGGAAGGTGTACTGGGGGAGTGAGGTTGGGAGGGGGGAACGAGTGTGGGGAGAGAGGGTGTAATGGGGAATAATGCAGCAACTGGGGAGGTGGGTGTAAGGGGGGAGGAAGGTGTAAGGGAAGGAGTTTGGAGAGGGGAAGGACTTTGGGCAGAGGAAGGAGTTCAGAGGGGGGCAGGACTTCAGAGTGAGGAAGGAGTCCAGGGGCCAGGAAGGAGTTCGGAGGGTGTAAGGAGTCCAGAGGGAGGAAGGAAGGAGTAAGGGTAGAGAAAGGAGTTAGGGGGGGATGTGCAGGTGACATGCAAAGGAGGGGTCTGTGGATTTGATGACTGCGTCTTGGGGAGTAAAATGAGGATGGGTGTAGTAGGAGGGAATGGTGAGAATTAAACAGGGCAGAGTGAGCCAGTCGGGTGGGAGGGTGAAGGTGCGATGGTAGCAACGAGGAAGGGACGGCGAGGGTGGTTGGTGGGGACTCGGAGGCAGACATGGATCCTGAGGGTGGGAAGGAGGAGGTCAGGCAGGTTAATGTGGAGCGGGGTAGGATCCTGAGGAAGGTGGGAACATGCACATTCACTCAGACATCCTGGAAAGAAAAAGGTTCTGGCTGGTAGGTGACGGTGGGGAGGTAGAAGGTGATGCTTGGGGGAATCAATGGTGATGGGAGGGGAAAGGATGGGGGAGCTAAAGGCATATTTCGCCAAAATCGAAAGTGAAAGGGGCCTCGTGTTGGGAGATGGTCAGCTCAGATAGTCAACTGAAAGAGAACCTCAGCAGGCAGCACTGAAAATGCCCGGAGCATTGAGATGAGTGTGATGGAGGAAGGATCCAGTTGCATGGGAGAGTGCTTGCAATGAGGCTCCGAAAGGGCCTGCCGCACTCACACTCCTCCCTCCAAAATCACTTGTGGGCTGGGTCCGTGCAGCTGAACTGCTAGTGGGGGTGGGAGGGGGTGTGGGTGGTGGGGGGGAGGGGCGGAATGCAGGGGGGGTCTCGCAAAGCTTGTAAATGAAGCTGAAATACACCATTACATATTATTCAGTGACAGTGAATATATTTTCAGATTATAAAGTGACAAAACATGTTTACCTGTGCAACCACTTGTGATTAGAAATTCTCAACATTTCTAAGCCTACTGCTTCTTCTAGGTGCTGCCCTGACACCCACAGCAGGGGTGGAGAAGCCTGTGCAATGGTTGGTCCAGTTGCCTCTGATGTCTTCAGCATGGGTCCTCTGGAGAGTCAAGGCCTTGAGGGCCCTGGCTTGCTTTAGCTGTCCTCCTGTGGGTCGGCTGCTCCTTTTGTGGTGACAGAGGACGAGGTTGAGGGAGTCACAGGCAAAGGGCACTCGGAGGGAGCAGACAGCCTTTGAGATCCCTGAGTGGATGCCGCTCCTCTTCCCTTTGGGTGCCTGAGGGCCCCGGCCTGACTGCCTGAGGGGAAGGAGAACCTGGAGGGATGTCAAGGTGCCCCAATTCTATCTCATGGTGCCACTGCAGGAACTCACCGAATACTACCGCGATGGAGTGCAGGTCTGTGCTCATCTCCACGTTCTGCTGGACTAGGGTCTCCATGGCATCCACCATCCTTCCCACAGAGACCTCCATACGCACAAATGTGGGCACCAATTCATCAGAGAGCAGGTGGACCCACTCCTCCGACTCATGTGCCACTCTGTTGAGGGCTTCCAAAAGCTCTGCCTGATGTTCCCCCACCTTCTGCTGACTCTCCATGATGAGTTGGAAGCCCGAATCCAAAGGCTCGTCATCTGACTCAGACCTCACATATACCTTTTCGCAGCAGTCCTCCAAGTGCCAGGGAGCTCAGCTGAACCCGCCTCTTCCTGTTGCAGACACGTATCCGTGCGGTGACCACCAGACTGTGAACCCGAGCCTGCTCTAGATCGAGGTCCCACCAAGGTGTGTGTCTCTGCGCTGGTGGAGGATGTGGGTAAGCACTGTGACGGGTCTTCCAGGTTGCTTATTTCCAGCTCTTCAATGGAGCAGGTGTCGTCTTGGCTGGAGGTGAGGATGTGTGTGGTGCTGACGAGCTGGCTGACCGAGGGTGTCAGTCACTTGACAGAGCTCCCTGTGAACCAAAGTGCACGGCAGCAGAGTCAAAAGCAGGAGAGACAGTAATCACAGTTGACACAAAGCTGGGTGGGAGGGTGAGCTTTGAGGAGGATGCAGAGATGCTTCAGTGTGATTTGGACAAGCTGAGTGAGTGGGCAAATGCATGGCAGATGCAGTATAATGTGGATAAATGTGAGGTTATCCATTTTGGTAGCAAAAAACAGGAAGGCAGATTATTATCTGAATGGCTATAAATTGAGAGAGGGGAATGTGCAATGAGACCTGGGTGTCCTTGTACACCAGTCGCTGAATGTAAACATGCAGGTACAGCAATCGGTAAAGAAGACAAATGGTATGTTGGCCTTCATAGCCAGAGGATTCGAGTACAGGAACAGGGATGTCTTGCTACAATTGTACAGGGCCTTGGTGAGACCACACCTGGAATATTGTGTGCAGTTTTGGTCTCCTTATCTGAGGAAGGATGTACTTGCTATAGAGGGAGTGCAGCGAAGGTTTACCCGACTGATTCCTGGAATGGCGGGACTGACATATGAGGAGAGATTGAGTCAATTAGGATTATATTCACTGGAGTTCAGAAGAACGAGGGGGGATCTCATAGAAACCTATAAAATTCTAACAGGACTGGACAGGGTAGATGCAGGAAGGATGTTCCCGATGGTGGGGGAGTCCAGAACCAGTGGTCACAGTCTGAGGATATGGGGTAGACCATTTAGGACTGAGATAAGGAGAAATTTCTTCACCCAGAGAGTGGTGAGCCTGTGGAATTCGTTACCACAGAAAGTAGTTGAGACCAAAACATTGTATGTTTTCAAGAAGGAGTTAGATATAGCTCTTGGGGCGAAAGGGATCAAAGGATATGGGGAGAAAGCGGGAGCAGGCTATTGAGTTGGATGATCAGCCATGATCATAATGAATGGCAGAGCAGGCTCGAAGGGCTGAATGACCTACCCCTGCTCCTAGTTTCTATGTTTCTATGTTTCTATGAATTGAGAGGGAGATGATGTGGTGCAGGATCCTTATGTGGGTGTTCGCTGCCGACTTCACTGTCGCCGCAGGCGCGGTCCATGCCCTCACCAGCCAGCACAATGGCACAATCCTCAAAGTGAATGAGGGATCTAATGTGGGCCACTCCAACCCTGATGTGGGACCTCTCCCTGCTGTTGTGAGCCAGCTTCTCCTGAATGAAAACAGGTGGAGAGAGTGTGAGCAGGATACATGGCACTGCCTGGAATGTTTGTGTGGTGAGCGGAGACATGGGCAGGATGAGGATGTGAGCTCCAGAAGAAATGAGCCTGAGGGAGATATGAGGATGTGTGTGAGATTTAACGGTGTTGACCCTTGAGGTGTGAGATGCGCTTGTGAGTGTGTGAGTTGAGAGCGATGAGGTGTTTGACTTACCCTGGCAGAGCAGATGAGAGCTTCATCATCTTCCTGCACTGGGTGGCTGTCCTCTTTTGCAGGCCATTGTTGCTGACCACTGTTGCCACTGCCTCCCATGCAGGATTGGTGACCTTGCTTGCTGGCCTTTGCCCAGAGCGGGGGTATAGGACATCGCAGCGGGCCTCCATGCCATCCAAAAGGCATTCCAGGGAGGCGCAACTGAAATGGGGGGGGGCAGCGGTCTTCCTGCCTATTGGGGCCATGGGAAAAATTTTCCCCACATCAGGAGGGTTGTCCGGGGGTGGGCAGGGGTGGGCACAAATGCAATCGGTGCCCCCGATCGGGGCCGTGCCGCTATTTTACGTGGGTGGGCCAATTAAGGCCCATCCAGCGTGACACTCACCCGGAAGCACTGAGACCTCCCTGTGCGGGCGATGGGGGGGATTCTCTGAATCCGGGCCTGCACTCTGTGCCTCAGGGAGATCAGTTTGACATTTGAAACCTGAAATAAAGCATTTAAAAACTTTTAAAACATGTCCCCTCACGTGATGCTGTCACATGAGCTGGGACATGTCAAAGAATTATTTTTAAACTTTTTATTGAATTTTAAAACCCTTCATGCAACCTCATCCCACCCTTGGATGAGGTTTTATGAAAAATGCGAAGGCCGCCTGGGCTCTTCGCCTGCCCGCCAACCTTAAGGTTGGACAGGCAGCTCATTTAATTGCTTTAATTCGTTTTTAACCAGCCTTAATAGGCCTTTGACAGTTCAGTGGGTGCGCAGCCGACTCGGCTGGAGATCTAAATGACATGCGGTGGCGTTGGGACGCCCGCCCGTAATTTTACCAGAAAATTCCACCCCATATCTTCTGTGCCGCACTCCTGGGTTGGAAGCACTGAGGGGTGTGCATGTGGTTTTACTTTAAACATAGCACCTGATCTGAGAAAGCAGTGAGGTGACTGCGTGGTGGGCAAATCAGAGGCCGCCTGTCAGCGAAATGGAGTGTTTCCCAGGAATCCATGATTAATGAGGCAGGATTGGGATGATACAGCCTGAAAATCCACCATTGCAGCCAGTGGGTAAAACATCCTTTTTCCTGCCCACTACTGCACTTAGTACAAATCTAGGCCAATTTATATGGCAGTTGGTGGAATTTGAATTCAAGTAACTGGTCAAGAATTGTTACCATTGTCAATTGGTGTAAAAACCCACCTGGTTCACTAACATCCTTCAGGGAAGGAAATCTGCCATGCTTACCTGCTCCGGCCTAGATGTGATTCCAGATCCACGACAATGTGGTTGACTCTTAACTGCTCGCTGAAATGGCCTAGCAAACCACTCAGTTGTATCAAAGCGCAACAAAGTCTAAAAGGAATGAATCCAGGCAGGCCACCCGGCATCGACCTAGGCACCAGAAATGACAATGATACACCCAGTCCTGTCGGCCCTCGAAAGCCCTTCTTACAAACATCTGGGGGCTAGTTTGAAAATTGGGATAGCTGTCCCACAGACTAGTCAAGCATCCAGGCATGTCCCAGGCACCACCATCACCATCCCTGGGTATGTCCTGTCCCACTAGCAGGGTGACCCACCAGAGGTGGCAGCACAGTGGTATACATTCAGGAGGAAGTTGCCTTAGGAGTCTTCAACATTGGCTCTGGACCCCATGAAGTCTCATGGCATTAGGCCAAATATGGGCAAGGAAACCTCTTGCTGAATACCACCTACCACCACTCCTTCACCCCTCAGCTGATGAATAAGGGCTCCTCCATGTTGAACTACCACTGTGCTAGATGGGATAGATTTCAAACAGAACTAGCAACTCAAAACTGGGCATCCATGAGGTGCTGTGGATCATCAGTAGCAGCAGAACTGTATTCAACCACAATCTGTAACCTCATGGTCTGGCATATCTCCCACTCCAGCATCACCATCAAGCCAAAGGATCAACTCTGGTTCAGTGAAGAGTGCAGGAAAGCATGCCAGGAGCAGCTCCAGATATACCTAAAAATGAGGTGTCAACATGGTGAAGCTACAACACATAACTACTTGCATGTCAAGCAGTGGAAGCAGCATGCAATAGACAGTGCCAAGCGATCCCATAGCCAATGGATCAGATCGAATATCTGCAGTCCTGCCACATCTAGTCATGAATGGTAGTGGACAATTCAATAACTAACAGGAGGAGGATGCTCCACGAATATCCCCATCCTCAAGAATGAGGGAGTCCAGCACATCAGTGCAAAATGCAAGGCTGAGGCATTTGCAACAATCTTTGGCCAGAAGTGCCAGGTGGATGGTCCATCTTGGCCTCCTCCTGAGGTCCCCAGCATCACAAATATCACTTCAGAGGGGTTGTAAGTTCACAGTTTATCAGATCGTAGAAGTTAATTAAGGATTACCTGTCTTTAATGTGGAGTTTTGAATACAAGGCTATTTGTTTTGATAAGGGATTACGTACTTGAGGTAATTTTAAAGTTTTGAATGGGCTTTCATGAATGGGATTTTTTTATTATTTAGTTCTTTATTTTACTTCTTCTCAGCATAATTCCTGAAGTCTGTCCCTCATGGATACTGGCCAAGTTGGCATGGAGGGTATAATGGCAAAGGTTGATGAGTGGGGGCATGAGTTGGCATGAAGTCTCTAAAGTGTCATGGGGTGTGAATGGGGATATGAGCTGGCATGGAAGTTATGAGGTGCATGGAGGATATAATGGGGCATAAGGAGTGGGTCCAAGGGTGGACCGGGTGTGAGGGGTGATGGCTAGAGGGCCTAATATTTATCAAATCAATTGGGACAAAGTCCCAGAGAACTGAGACTGGCCTTTTAAACAGCCTGCCTCAGCACTTGGCACCCCCTGCGGCCGTCTCTGACCTGGGTTCAGGACAGCAGAACCGACTCCATCCCACACCTGACCACCACCACCCTCCACCCCAGAGCAAAAATCGTGCCACTTTTCCTTAGGATTTCCTATTTTTTGACTCACCTCAGGAGCGAAAGTCTGGCCCATAGTGTTAGCTGCGTGGCTTGTGGTGGCACTCTTGTCTTTGCTTAGAAGGTTCTGAATTCATGTACGACTCGGAACTTTTTGTAGCAAATTACTATTTGTTTATAGGGTACAATAAAACTCAATATTTGCAGTCTACAGTCTATTGCACTTGAGAAAAATCAAGCAATTCAGGCAAATCCCACAGCTCTTTTGTCTTGTTCGGCAGCCTCATGGGGAAGTTAACGAAATCTTACCACTTAGCATCTGTGACCTGTCTGATGGAACCGTACACTACAAGCTATAGGACCCCAGTCGTTCTTCATATTTATGCCCCTAAGTCAATTCTGCAGCAGACACAGGCATTGCTATGCATACTCTTTTTCCAGGCTCCACATGTTGCTGCAATAGGTGACATACCTCAGTCACTGCCTCCCTGACACAGAGTCACCTAACACATTGCTGCTTTAGGTAAATTATGAGGACCCATGAAGGAATGAATCAGATGCTGTCACACAAAAGGGTCCTAAAACAGACATGGGGCCTTTATTTAAATTCTCTGATTAGGCCTCATCTCCTTTTAGGCAGCCACTAGTGTGGCTAATAGATGCCCAATCCAATTTGATGGTCACAAATCTGAAGCACAGTGGAAGGAATAGGCTTTCATTTATTTCCCATGATCTGTCACAGCATCAGGGAAAATACCATTTGCATATGCATAATGATTTAGTTGTTTTCACTTTTGCAGAACTTTTGAGATTTGAAAAATAAAAGGAGATTCTGGCTTATAATAAAATAATTTTGTTATCATGGCAACTCTCTTCATGTTCTCCTGCATTTTATCAAGAATGCTGCAGCACAAGGGTTGATTTCTGCACCTTGTAATTTTCGTTCTTGCTCGCATTTCCCAAAGGCTTTGATCTTTAAAGTTATGAACAATGGGCTTTTTCATGAACCCATTAAATGGGAGTTCGCATCTCAGTATTAAATTTCCTTGCAGAATGCACATTTTCTTCTATAAAATATCCACTGCTATATATTGCATATACCTTTTAGATCAGAACATGAAAAGCATATGGGAATCAAGCCATGGGATAGACTTTCAACTTTGCCATCTGCGAGTAAAGCTGGCACTGGGGATCAGCCGCTCATTTTAGAAACTGCTTGATTGTCAATTCAAAATGTAAGGAGAATGGAGGCACATTCTATAATGCAAAGCCGATTCGCAATGCTAGTTTTATGCCCAGATGGCAATTAGAAAATCTGCCCACAAATTACAAAGAAAACATTTCTTTTGCCATTCTGGACATACAGAGAGCCATTGTATGTTGGAAATGTTACTGTTTTTTTGTAGTTAGAGACAACTCCATACTACATTAGATTGATTTCAAAGGAGAAAATGGTGCTTCACCAACCTTATTGAATTATTTGAAGAAGTAACCAAAGTGCATGGGTAATGTAGTAGATGTAATGGCCGGAATTTTCCAGCTGGCCAGCCATTGAAAACTCCATTCACATCAGTGGAACCGGAAGATCCCGCCGGCTTAAGGGGCTGGAAAATTCCGGCCAATATATTTGGATTTTCAAAAGGCCTTTGAGGTAACCCATACTGGACCCATGACTAAGGTCAGAGCATTTGGAGTCAGGGGATAAGTAGCAAAATGATAGCAAGCTGGCTACAAAACAGAAAAGTGGAGAGTAGGGGTTAAGGGCAGCTATTCAAACAGGCAAAGGTGGGAAGTAGAGTTCCACAGAGACGTGGCTTGCTACTGATCACCACTTACATTAACAATTTCAAATCTGGAATCAGAAGTCCAATTTCTAAATTTGCATATGACACCAAATTGGAGAAGTTGGAGGAGGTGACGTTAATACAAAAGAAAAATGTGACAAGATACAAGCAAGAAGCCGTGAATAAATTTGCAGAATGGGTGTTTAGTTGGCAAATGAATTTCACTATAGATAAATGTGAAGTGGTGTATTTTGGTAAAAAAAATAAGGACGCCACATACTGCCTAGATAACAAGAGGCTAAATGTGATAGAACAGCAAAGGAATCTAGATACACAGATCACTAAAAGTGGTAATGTAGATTAATAAGGCCATTGGAAACGCAGGCACTGGGGTTCCTTTCTAGAGAGATTGAATTGAAAAGCATGGAACCTATATAGATCTGTTATTGACCAGACTTTGAGTACTATGCATTGTTCAAGTCTCCATATTGGAAAAGAATATAGAGGCATTGGAGAAGGTGCAAAAAACGATTCACAGGATGAGACCAGAACTTAGGGGGATAATTTTCCTCCCGTCAGGGGGAGTTGTGTGGGGGCGGGGGTGGGCACAGACCTAATCAATGCCCCCGATCAGGTCTGCGCTGCCATTTCACGTGGGCGGGCCAATTAAGGCCCGCCCAGCGTGATGTGCGCCAGGAAGCACTGAGCGCTCCCTGTGCAGGCGTGGAGGGTGTTCCCTGAGTCGGGGCCTGCGCTCTTTCACGCATGCATGCAGAACAGCGCAGAAATTTCCCTAGTCATGGGTCTGGCATGGGTTACCTTAAAGACCTTTTGAAAATCCAAATATACTGGATGGAATTTTATCCCAGTCAGTTTGTTAAATATTAGGCCCTGTAGCCCTCACTCCTTAACACTCGGTCAGCTCCCCACCCACTCCCTTGCTCTATTCATGCCAAATAATTCCCCCCATTCACCCCACAGCCCCTTATAGCTTCCATGCCAACTTAATGTCAACCCATGTCCCACACCCACCACCCTTTGCTCATGCACCCTTCATACCAACTCACCCATTATCCACCATGCACAATCCTCCAGAGCCATGTTGAAAGCATATTCAAAAAAGCTCCTCAAGTACTTAATCCATTATAAAAACAAACAGGCTTTTATTCATAACCCCACATTATATATAGCTAATCATTTAATATCTCTTTGAGCTGTCAGTCAAACTATGAACTGACAACTCCCCCCCATTCCCATTAGGATAATGGTAGGTTGTGGAAATTAGGTAAGCATTAATAATGATGTAATGGTAGCCCTCGGGGTAATGTCAACAAAAAGCTAATGTAACTTCTGGAACAGAATTTTTTTAGCTGTCATTGACAGACAGGGTGTATTTTTTTATTTTTAAAAGGGCTAGAGATTTAAATAATTTCACAGCTTGACTGTTTTACAGACCTTATCCACCCTTCACAAGTCTTTACATTTTCTCCATAAATTCATGTCTCTCACAGTGTGGGTTAAGGACTTTGCTGCAGGTAAAATTGGGTCTGTTTAAACTCAGCACTGAGTTCAAATGGCCCTGCTGAGTTCAGTTTTCCATTATGGGCAGGATCTTCCCCCCACCGGGGCAGGGGGGTTGTGCAGGAGCGGGCGCGAGCAGGCGAGTTCCTGATCGGCGCCCCCAATCGGGGGCGCGCTGTCATTTACGTGGGCGGGCCAATTAAGGCCTGCCCAGCATGACTTGCGGCAGGAAGCGCTATGCGCTCCCTGTGCGGGTGGAGGGGGATTCCCTGAGCCAGGAGTGCACATGTGAAAGAGTGCACAGATCTCCCTGAGGCAAAGTGCTGCCACAGGGAGCTCAGCTCAGCTTTCAAACAGTCACTAAAGATGAGAAAAAAAATTCCTGGCATGTTCCCTCACGCGACACTGTCACATGAGATGGGACATGTCAATTCATTTTATTTCAACATTTTATAAACATTTTAAATCCCTCATGAAACCTCATCCCACCCGTGGATGAGGTTTCATGCTTTTTATAATTCGCGCTGGGGCTCCTGGCCTGCCCGCCAACCTTAAGGTTGGATGGGCAGGTCCATTCATCAATTTAATTACTTTTTAATGGCCTTAATAGGCCATTGACAGTTTGGCGTCTAAAATCTAAATGATGTGGGGTGACGTCGGGATGTATGCCCGTCATTTTACAGGTCAGTGAGTGGACCACCCCCCCCACCCCCCCGCCCCCCAAACCCGCTCACCGACCAGAAGAGGCAGCCCTATGTGTGAATCAACCCCCACCCCCTTTCCCCTACTGCCAAAAATGGGGCCTGTCTGAAATGAGGTCTTTGAGCGAATGATAGGTTTTGATGGGGTGAATATGGGGCAGGATTTCTCGGTCGGTGAGCAGGGGGCGGGGCCCACTCGCTGACGTGTAAAATGACACGCTGTGACGTTGGACGGAACTCCCGACATCACCCAGTCCCATTTAAATTTTCAGGTAGGCGGGGGGCGCAGCAAAATCAGCTGTGTGCCCGCCAACCTGTCAATGGCCAATTGAAGCCATTGACAAAGTCAATTAAGTAATTAGTGGACCTGCCCGTCCAACCTTAAGGTTGACGGGCAGGCCAGGAGCCCCAGCGTGAATTATAAAAAGCATGAAACCTCATCCACCAGCGGGATGAGGTTTCATGAAGGTTTTTTAAAAACTTAATAAAGTTTTTGTAAAAATTAAGCACATGTCCCAAGGACAATGTCACATGAGGGAACATGTTAGGGAAGTTTTATTTTTCTACTTTTAGCTTTTTGACATTTAGAGCCGATCTCCCTGAGGCTGCACTTAGCCTCAGGGAGATGAGTGTACTCTTTTGAGCGGGATTCCCCCCGCCCGCACAGGGAGCGCACAGCGTTTCTGTGCAGACGTCATGCTGGGCGGACCTTAATTGGCCCGCCCATGTAAAATGGTGCTGCGCCCTCAATCAGGGGCACCGATCGGAAGCGCGCATGTGTGCGCCCACCCTTCAACTTCGCCCCCAATGGGGGGAAAATCCTGCCCATGGAGAAAATGTTGCCCCTTGTTGGGGAGACCAAAACTAGAGATCATAAATATAAGGTAGCCACTAATAAATACAAGAAGGAATTCAGGAAAAGCATCTTTACCTAGGGAGTGGTGTTCTACCACGATGGGCAGTTGAGGCAAATAGTATAAATGAATTTAAGGATAAGCCTGATAAGCACAAGAAGGAGGATGGAATCTAAAGGTATGTGGATAGGGTAGAGGAAATGGGGTAGGAGGAGGCATATGTGGAGGTAAATGGTTGCGTTTACTGGTTAGGCCGGATGACCTACTCCTGTGTATTAGACTTGATGTAGATTTATGTACAAGGTCAATAGCGCACTTTTAAATATACTGCATTTATAGTCAAGTCCTGTCATGATTTTGGTACCAAAATTCAAAATCAGTTCAAAAAACTTATATTTCCTTCTTACCTATACAATGGACCTGCTAATATGATTTTAGATGCCTTGAACAAATCTGCACTCTGAGTATCAGTTAGCTGGCTCATGGTGAGCTAGCATCTGAAGTATTATTAGCACCTGATGCATAGTGCACATCGTAAACTGATCCACAAGCATTTAAAATCATTGACACACCTGCTGTATTTCAGGTTCATTAATACTGTGTTCACAGCTCCTGAACAAAGTCTCATATACACACAATGGGCACAATTTTACCGTCAGCGAACGGGGGGGGTGGGGGGGCAGAGCCCACCCGCCAACGCGTAAAATGACGCGGGATGATGTCAGGCAGAACCCCTGACGTCACGCCGCCCCAGTTAAATTTTCAGGAAGGCGGGGGCACAGCAAAATCAGCTGCGGGCCCGCCGACCTGTCAATGGCCAATTGAGGCCATTGACAGGATCATTGAAACAATTAAAGGACCTGCCCGTCCAACCTTAAGGTTAGCGGGCAGACCAGGAGCCCCGGCGGTCAATAGGAAAAACATGAAACCTTGTCCAGCGGCGGGATGAGGTTTCATGGAGGGTTTTAAAAATTTTAATAAAGTTATTGTGTAAATTACGAACATGTCCCAACTGATGTGACATTGTCACATGAGGTGGACATGTTGGGAATTTTTTTTCTATTTTTAATATTGTTCAAAGTGGAAGCGAACTCCCTGAGGCAGCACTTAGCCTCAGGGAGATGAGTGCGTTCTTTCCTGCGCACGCGCGAAAGAGCGCACTCTCGATTTTAGGGCTTCCCCCCCGACCGCACAGGGAGCGCATAGTGCTTCCCAGTGGACGTCACGCTGGGTGGGCCTTAATTGGCCCGCCCACGTAAAATGGTGTTGCGGCCCCAATCGCTGGCGGCGATCGGCTCCGCGCCCGCCCACGATTGGGTCAGACCCGCCCGCCCAATGAACGGAAAATTCAGCCCAATGGGTACTGCATAGGACACCTCTTCCCTTTGACTGGGTCCCTGCTCTTAATGGCACATTTCAGTTTTACAGTGCTAATTTACATTTCATTCACTGTTTCTGTGCTATATTGATATATAGGGAAAACATGCACTGATTCATATTTGAGTTTACAGACAGCTATTAAAAGCTGCCATACATTTGTTTCCTACACTCATTTGTCCAGAAAATGGTCACTATGTGTTTATTTGAGAGGAACGATAGGCATCCCTTTGCACATGCTTCTCTATTTGCAAACAGTAGAGGAAGAGAAGGAGGAAGGAAATCAAAAGTAGCATTCCAGGCAAGTGTTTTTACGCCTGGTGATGATCACTGAGCCTCCACGTGTATATAGGCCCAGGTATTCACATCTGGTGATGTTACACAAGACTATATAGAGACTATACTTCCTTGAAGCTACTTCAATAACAGGGATAGCTCTGTGCATCTTGAGCTTCCATGCACCTGGGTTATTTGAAGCAATAGCAGCAGATAATTAGCAAATCAACCAGCTTGCAGTACACATTTGTATCATGTACTTCATACCTTGTTTCTCTAGCTCTCTCAACTCTCTTCTCTACCTTTTCCAAGTGATTGAAGGAGTATACATACATACAGAGATCTAGCCCTCATCATAATGATAATCTCATAATTCATTATTAAATTCCTAGGTCCCACCACTGCACTAGTATTTCAACGCAGTGGAAGTCAATTGCCACAAGTAGTAAGCAAGCCAATGCTTTTTTGGGAGCAACTGACAACACTGAACCCAAGTAAATGGCTGCACAGACACGAATTCATAAGAATAATATATGGTGGCATAGCGTCATTACTAAATGGATAAGGGAATGGAGTCCCTTTGATGTGAACAGAACTCCTTTCTAATCCAATATGTAAAAAGTGCAACAAGGGATGAGTTTCTATTGGATCTAGTAATGGGGAATGAATTAGAGAAGATAAGAGAAAGAAAAGTTAGAGAAAATCTGGGCAATAGTGACCATAATGTAATACGCTTTAAGATGATGATAGAGAAGGACATAAGTATGACAAAAAACAGGTTAATAGATTGGGAAAAGGCGATTTTGAGGGGTTAAGAACAAAATTGGGAAAATAAATTGGGCAACAAAATTGGCAAACTATGATGTAGAACAACAATAGAGTACATCTAAAATTGTGTTCAACAGATTGCAAGAAAAATGCACTCCATTAAAAGGAAACAACAAACAAAACACTAGTGAGACTCGACCCATGGATGAATAAAAAGTTAAGGGAATTAATGAGGGTTAGGAAGGAGGCATGCATTAAATATATAGGCAGCAGATGTGTAACAAGAGAGAATATGAAGAGATTACGAGAGATGTAAAAAAAGAAGGAAGGCACAGGGGAATTATGAAATTAAATTATCACAAAAACAAAATAGTAAAATATTTTACAGGCACATCATGTAATGGGAATAGGATCAGGAAAGGATAGCCAGGATAATACCATAGGAAACAATAGAGAGACAGCAAAAATATTAAACAACTATTTTGTTTTGGTATTTACCATGGGGTTAGAACAGGTAGACATAACATTGAATGATCAGAAAGGCAATGAGATAAATGCATTTAAAATTAAAAGAAAGGGGGTGTATTGAATCAATTGAACAAACTTAGAGAGGACAAAGCCTCTGGTCCAAATGGATTGCACAAAGGTATTTTAAAAGAATCTAGGAAAGAGATAGCAGAGGCATTGCTACAAATGGTTAATAATTTATTAGAAAAGGTACAGTGCCAGAGAACTAATGGATAGCTAATGTAATTCCTTTAAGAAGGGGGACAGAACATGCCCATGGAATAATGGACCAGTCGCTTAACATCAGTGGTAGGGAAAATAATGGAATTCGTACAAAAGGAGAGAATAGAAGAATATCTAGAAATGAAAAATGAATAGTCAGCATGAATTACAAAAGGGAAAATCTGGTTTGACTCATCTTATTGAATTTTTTGAGGAGATAATATAGAAGGTAGACAATAGTAATACAGTTGACATAATTTACCTGGATTTTCAAAAGAAGTGATAGATTAATGACTTTGGGCAGAATTTTTTGTACTGCAGGCAGGCGCATGTCTGACCCGAATGGGAATGAAATAGTGCGTGATGACGTCGGGCGAGCGTCCCAACATCACCAGGCACTCGTGATATTTTGCTCAACAGGTGCGTGCGAGAGGCGGCAGTGCACCCACCGACAATTGAGAGGCCTATTAAGGCCCTTAATCAATTAATTAAATTGAACTTTTTACTGCCTGTCCAACATTTCGGCACAGGCGGGATGAGGTTTCGGACAGTAAATAAAAAAAAATTAAAAATTTTAAACCTCAACTTTAACATGTCCTTGCTCACGTGACAGAGTCGCATGAGGGGACATGTTTTCCTTATTTTTGAAATCTTTCTTTTTAATGTTTAAAAATCTTTAGCTCCCTGAGGCAGCTCTGTGCCTTCAGGGAGTTTTCACTGAGCGCACCCCCGCGCATGCGCAAAATTCAGCGCTTGCATTCCTCCCGCCCCCTACCCCGGCAGCGCTGGGACTTTGTGCACGCCTTTCAGGCTGGCTGACAATTAATTGGCCAGCCAGCATGAAATCGTGGTTGGGGCCCGATCACGGGCGGCGGGCGGTTTCACAGCCGCTCCTAGGCCTGCCCACCCGACGTGGTAAAAATCCTTTGAGTCTATGCAGCCATTTACTCGGGTTCAGTGGTGTCAGTTGCTTGCCAGACCATGTGAAGTCAGGGTACAAGTGGCAGAATGGATTGTTAGCAAGCTTCAAGACAGGAAGCAGAGAGTTGGGGCTGAATTGCCCCCCGTCAGGGGGGTTGTGTGGGGGCGGGCGGGAGTGAGCGCAAACCCGATCGGCGCCCCCGATCGGGTCCGCGCCGCCATTTTACGTGGGCGGGCCAATTAAGGTCCGCCCAGCGTGATGCTCACCCGGAAGCGCTGAGCGCTCCCTGCTTGGGCGGAGGTGGGATTACCTGAGTCCAGGCCTGCGCTCTTTCACGCATGAGCGCAAAAGAGTGCGGAAATCTCCCTGAGGCACAGACAGTGTCACATGAGCTGGGACATGTCAATGAATTTTTAAAATTTTTTAATTGAGTTTTTAAACACTTCATGAAACCTCATCCCACCCGTGGATGAGGTTCCATGAAAAGTGCAAAGGCCGCCTGGGCTCTTCGCCTGCCCGCCAACCTTAAGGTTGGACGGGCAGGTCATTTAATTATATCAATTCATTTTTAACAGGCCTTAATAGGCCTTTGACAGTTCGGCGGGCGCGTAGCCCGAACTGAAAATCTAAATGACGTGCGGTGACGTTGGGACGCCCACCCAATGTCACTGCGTGTCATTTTACGTGTCAGGGAGTGGGCCCCGCCCCCACTGGCCAACCGGAAACTTCTCCCCTTGGAGTAAAGGTTAGTAATTCGGAGCGGCAGAAGGTGGGATATGGAGTTCTACTAAGAACTGTGCTGGGATCACTGCTGTACACAATTTAAATCAACAATTTGCACTTTGGAATCAAAAACTATTTTTTTAAGTTTGCAGATGACATCAAATTGATGGGGGTAGTCAATAATGAGGAGAGCTGTAACAAATTACAGGAGGACACGAATAAACTTGCAGAATGGTCAAACAATTGGCAAATGAAGTTCAGCTCAGATAAACGTGGTACATGTGAAGGCCGCACATTTAGTTGAAAGGATAAGGAGAGCACTTATTAACTGGAAGGTGCAAGCTTGGATGGGGTAGAGGAACAAAGGCATCTTGAGAAAAATACGCCAATCACCAAAAGTTGTGGCACAGGTCAGCAAGACCATAAAGAAGCAAACCAAGCACTAGGCTTTATATCTAGAGGAATTGAATAGAAAACTAGGGAAGTTATACTAAACCTGTACCAAGCCTTGGCTAGATCACATTTACAATCTTGTGCCCTTCCCCGTGGAGAGTTTGGTGGTGAGGGACACTTAATTGGGTGTGAGGGCGGCAGGTAGGGATCCCGCCACCTTCCCGCCTTCACCCAAATTATGTCCGTGGTGGGAAAGTGAGTGGACGCCCTTCTTCCCCCACTGCCAATTAAGGCCCTTAAGTGGGTAATTAAAAACACACCAGTAGGCAGAGGGCTCACCGTGCAGGAAGCACAACAAGCAAACAGAGACGCGTTTACTTGTGCATTCCCGGCAGATGACGGGCTGGCGGGGTGGGGGGTCGGGGGGGGGGGGGGGGGGGGGAATGGTGGTATGCAAATGGTGGGGCATCCTCATTCAAAGGCACTCAGTACCTGATCGAGGGACCCAGCATTGGGAAAGGGGGGCCCTGCTGAGAGTCACTCCTCCTGCCCTTGCTGCCAACCACCCTTCCTCGTGACCCCTGCTTCTCACCATTACTCACCTGGGCTTGGGTCCCTCCTCAATCCGAGGCCTCAGGTGGGTGTGGGTCCAGCAGCAGCCACTGCCTCCCTGGTGGCACTGCTGAGTACAGAAGAGCTGATGGCCTCTGATTGGCCAGCAGCTCTCAGCTGGTGGGAATTCCAGCCCAGGGGCCCTTGGTCCCAAGGGAAGGCCCGTCACTGGCCTGTTAAGTGCCTGAGTGGAACAAGATGTGATGAGCCTTCTTGCAAAGAGGCAATGCAAGGGCCTTGTCAGCTTTCCAGCGTCTTCACAGGATTCTGTCCACTGTGTGCAGTCCTGGTCGCCATTTTATGGAAAGGATATAGAAGGACTGGCGAGGGTGCAAAGATTTACAATGATATCAGAAATGCATGGGTATACATGTCAGGAAAGGATTGACAGGCTGGGTCTCTTTTGTCTTGCGAAAAGAAGGCTGAGAGGTGATCTAGTAGAGTGGATACAGAGAGGATGTTTGCTGTTGTGAGGCAAAGTATAACAAGAGGCCATCAATATGATAATCACCAAGAAAATTGAATTTTTTGAGGAGGTGACCAGGTGTGTAGATGAGGGTCGTGCAGTTGATGTAGTTTATATGGATTTCAGCAAAGCCTTTGACAAGGTCCCACATGGGAGACTTATAAAGAAGGCAAATGCACATGGGATACAGGGTAATTTGGAATGGTGGATTCAAAATTGGCTTAGTTGTAAAAGGCAGAGAGTGATGACAGAAGGATGCTTTAGTGACTGGAAGCCAGTGTCCAGTGGCATACCACAGGGATCTGTGCTGGGTCCCCTATTATTTGTCATTTATTTAAACAACATAGATGACTATGTAGGATTAGTAAGTTTGCGGATGACACAAAGATTGGCCGGGTGGTTAACAGTGAAGTTGAGTGTTTTGGGCTACAGGAAGATATAGACGGGATGGTCAAATGGGCAGATAAGTGGCAGATGGAATTTAACTCTGAAAAGTGTGAGGTGATACACTTTGGAAGGAGTAATTTGACAAGGAAGTATTCAATGAACGGCATGACACCTGGAAGTTCTGAGGAACAAAGGGACCTTGGCGTGTGTGTCCATAGATCTCTGAAGGCAGAGGGGCGCATTAGTGGGGTGGTGAAATGGGGCATATGGGACACTTGCCTTTATCAATCGAGGCATAAATTACAAAAGTAGGGAGGTCATGTTGGAGTTGTATACAACCTTAGTGAGGCCACAGCTGGAGTACTGTGTGCAGTTCTGTTCACCACATTATAGGAAGGATGTGATTGCACTGGAGGGGTGCAGAGGAGATTCACCAGGATGTTGCCTGGGATGAAATGTTTAAGTTATGAAGAGAGGTTGGATAGACTTGGGTTGTTTTTGTTGGAGTAGAGAAGACTGAGGGGTGACCTGATCGAAGTGTACAAGATTATGAGGGGCATAGACAGGGTGGATAGGGAGCAGCTGTTCCCCTTATTTGAAGGATCAGTCACAAGGGGGCATAAGTTCAAGGTGAGGGGCAGGAGGTTTAGGGGGGATGTGAGGAAAATCTTTTTTATCCAGAGGGTGGTGACGGTCTCGAATGCACTGCCTGGGAGGGTGATGGAGGCGAGTTGCCTCACATCCTTTAAAAAGTACCTGGATGAGCACTTGGCGCGTCATAACATTCAAGGCTAAGGGTCAAGTGCTGGTAAATGGGATTAGGTCGGTAGGTCAAGTGTTTCTCACATGTCGATGACTCGATGGGCCGAAGGGCCTCTTCTGCACTGTGTAATTCTGTGATTCTGTGAAATCCAATAGGTAATTGAGGAGAAACTTCTTCACCCAGAGTGGCGAGAATGTGAAACCCGCCACCACAGGGAGTGGGCTAAATTGAATAGTATCAATGCATTTAAGGGGAAGCTAGACAGACGTATGAGTGAGAAGGGAATAGATGGTTATGGTGGTAGATTTTGATGTGGAAAGATGGCAGGAGGCTCATGTGGAGTATAAACACTGGCATGGATTGATTGGGCCAAATGCCTGTTTCTGTGTTGTATATCCTATGTATGTACTGTCAAGTAGATGATATTTATATATGAGCATTGTTGGGGCAAAACTTAGCAACACTGATTCTGCAGAAGGCTTGCAAGAAAGACACTTTCCATAGTACATTTTATATGTAATTGGATCATCTCCATGCCCACCACTTTAGTCAAGTACATATTCTCAGCTATTCCACATACAGTAATTTATAGTTTTTTTCAGCTCATGGACCGTGGCTTATTGTGCTTACTACCACAAAGATCAGAAAATGTGGCCTAAAGCCTGAGGCTGAAATTTTTAACTAACAGACACAATGTCTCCTGCTTCATTTACTTCAAAATTCTCACTGTTTTGACTCAAATAAATCAAGATGATTTAGCCAAATGTTTAAGACAAAAGTGAAGGCACTGTAGGGTCAAGAAAATAATGTTAGTAGTAAATAAAATACAATTGCACCTCAGTGAAAGTGGTGACTGTTGTGCTTAGATTTGAAAAGACATGACCTCGTAGAAACTCTATGTATAGAGAATACAGGAAAAAAATATAGGAAACATTGATGTGTGCAGAAACCTTTAGGTCATAAAGATAAATGACGGTTGTCAACCACTGATACAATGTACATGTAAGCTAGACTGAATGACTGTAGTAAATAATAATTATCAAATTCTTCACTGACACTTTCCTGTACTTAAATTTCAACAAATACTTCCTGGGTAGTAAGAGAAACCACTCCCTTTTGCTCCAGTACGCTCTCACTATTTTACAGCAAACTGAGGTTGTCACGTGAGTTATTGAGTTCTATGTAGGAACTACTTTCAAAGGGGCTGTAATCTAAGCAAAACATTAAACAAAATAGATTTTTGAAATAATGAGCCAATAATAAAAGTATATAGTACAGTGGCCAGATTTTAACAGCTTAACAGTTCTATCAGCATAGATGCATCAGGATTAGTCGTCAAGCTTTAGATTAATTGTGATGAGGTTAAATATTGAAGTGTTTAAATATTGGACCAGATCTGCTGTAGGCAGGGCACCTAATAGTCGGCCATGAGTTAGATTTGTCTCTGCACCCTTCAACTGAAAACAATGTTGTTCACTAAGTTGTTGATAGTGTCAGCCAGTAACACTGCAGTGAGGGAAACGGGGATTCTGGGACCTGAGTGAATTAGGTAACCAATAGGGTATCTGCTTAATCAATGCTATTAAAAGGCTGAGAAATCATGGGCAGAATTTTACGGCTCTGTTGCAGCTGGGGCGGGGCTGGAAAATGGGGCGAGCTGTTCAAAACTCCATTGACTTCAACGGGACCATAAAATCCCGCTGGCAGGAGGGGCCCTAAAATTCCACCCAGTCAGTAGCAAGACTAGGAAGAAATGTGAATTAAAGGGGGCATTTCACTGTCAAATCAGATACAGAAAGAAAACTAGAGAGAGGAACTAAGAGATTGGATTAAGGGCGAGAAGGAAAGAGAAAAGCAAAGCAAGAAAATAAACGTTTAAATTTTAAAATTAACATTTTTAAACTCTCCCAAAGCAATTCACAACCTGAAAGAATGACACATGGCACTCATAATAATTAATTTTCCATACCACAGTTGTTGATCACATTGCTAAAAGTGTGCTTACACTTGTAATTACTAGCTCTAAATATCTACAGCCCAAATACAGTAACATCATGCCATTCAATATATGCAAGATTTCTGGTGACAGCATAGCTCTTATTGAAGACCAGCTCTGGATCTTTGTCCAGATTTCTGACAGGTGTCATGTCATGTCAGGAGGTAATATCCCTTGTGCTTAGTAGCCAGCCTGTGACCCGACCCTGGGTGGAATAAAAGGAGCAGAGGCTGATGCAGGATTAATGAATCATGACTGCTGCTAGAAAACTGGACTCAGGCATACATAATGCACTGCCTGTGTTTGCAAGCAAGCCGTAAATTCAAATAGTAATATCCACTTCTATTGAAGATTGATGATGGGGAACACACAGGATGATGTAGATGCTGTCTATGACACTTTGGACCTGGAAAAGTCTTAAAGACAGGAAAAGCCTCTCCCATCCTGTTTCCATGCATGTATTCCTCTTGCTGTAGCTTTTGTCACTCCCTGCACAGCAAACTGTAATATGTCACTGGTTTTATCTGTCGCACTCTGAAATGGCCCTGTGGTATAAAATGTAAGGATCACAGTGAGCCTGCCAGCCACAGAAAGAGCTGTATGTATCCAGGTTTGGGTATCCCATTGTAGCAGCTTGTGTCCTTGATGAAGCGCAGGCATGAGAAGTGCCCCCTGAAAACCCGCTGTGGGTATGGCTTCCTATGCAGCGCTCTCCCCATCCCAGATCCTCGTACTGTCTGTCTTTTTGCAGTTCCTCCTTGTTCACCAACCCCAAAGGCAACTCTGACAGACCGTCTGTGATGAGAATAAACTCTTTGTAAAGCAGACAAGAGTAGTCTACTGCCAAGATAAAATTGTTCACAGAAACAGAATTTACTTGTGCAATGCAGAAAATAGCTACAAAAAAAAATGCCCAGAAGTTAATTAGCAGCCTAACAGCACAAACCAGCAGCAAACCTGTATGGAGGAGATCAGCCCTTTAAACAGTTCTGCTGCAGATTCTTTGCTGGCTGTTGCTGAGCGATTTTATTACGCGATGAGTCAGTGCTGGAGTAAAATCATGTTCGCAAAATGGTCTTACAACTATAGTAGGACCCTTTTGTAAAACATTATACCGAGTTTCCTGATTTGTTACAGCACGCAGCATGGGTGCCTATAGATTAGCCCAAATTGATATCGTTGGTGTGGAATGGACAAGCATCCGTTGTCTACCATATTGAACCTTCAGGTGCCTATTTTATGTCTGTAAAATTGATACATGCAATTGAATTTCTTGGGGACGGTATGTACATAAAATATCTCAAAAGACACAATTGTTTCTTCTGAATTTCTGTTTCCACAATAGCAGTGTAGTTCTGGCTGTTTGCAGTTTGTCTGTAAGTAATGCAAGCTCACCTGACCTCTGTGCCCTCAGATAACTAGTCACAGACAATCAGCAATAGTAAATATAACAAAAGGATGCCTTTAAGTTTTGTTGGGGCATATCTCCTTAATTCAAGTCAAGGTGGAGAGCAGGACTTATTGCATGTCTAAATGTAATCAAACCCTGTGAAACACAATTTGTGCTGGGTGGATATAGTAACTGTAGCTTTGAAGAATGTAGTGATTGTAGCTTTAAGACTTGTACTGTGTAGTATCACATGACAGTGTGAATGAATCAACCCTAAGTGCAGGGAACCTTACGGGTGGAGTTTATGTCTAGTTGTGTTTCTTGATGGAAGCATGTAACTGCTGCAGAAGCCATGTAAATTAAGTTCACTCTTCCTTATGAGAAACTTGTCTGGAAAGTTTATAACAACTGGCGACGAGGATAAATTGGTTCTGGTTCTATCCCTTGCCCAGTGAATGTGAGTTTCTTATTTTAAACAGAAGAAAGGGAAAATATATTTACCAGGTATGTCACTTTTTGGCAGGATCGACCCCTTCAACTTATCCACAAAGGATTGAAGTCAATATATAGAACGCCTCAGTTTCTTTTTCTAAGCAAACAAAATAACGGTGAAGGAAAGAAGGAAAGCAATTCTCCAAAGCATCTGTGGGAGTAAAACATAATTTAATCTGTAGTTTGATGGCCCCAACACTCCCGATTTGAAGACCTTCAGCGAATTGGTAGACCTTGTAAAGGGTCATTTTCAACCCAAACCCTCCGTTATCATGCAGAAGTTCAAATTTAATTTGAAAGTAAGAGCCCCAGGGGAGACAATAGCAACATGCATAGTGAACTTAAAACAGCTAACTGAACATTGTGACTTCAGAGAGACCCCAAACAATATGTTAAGGGATCATTTGGTCTGCGGTGGGCACAATGATGCCATTCAACAACGATTATTAGCTGAAGTAACTATTAATTTTAAAAGAACATTGGAAATAGTGCTAGTGATGGAAAGCACTGAGTGAGATTTGCAGGCCTTAAAGGGTGTACAAAATGGTTCCATTTTCCAGTTGGAGTGGGAACAGACTGTCAGGTGTGGCACGAAAACCAGTGAGTCAACCGCGAAGTAACCAATCGGAGAATAGGCCTATCATTAATAGTACAACTCGGCCACCCTACACCAAACTGGCGATGAGGATAAAACAGGATTAAACAGAAGAAATCAAGTTAGAAAGAAATCGGCAATGTACCTCGCCCAGTGATTGTAAGTAACAAGCTCCATTAGAATTGAAGAAGCTATCCCCTCTCAAAATGCCACAATTTGGGAAAATTGATTCTTTTGAACCTGCACAAATGATTGGTCTCAAAAGGTAGAATGCTTCATGTTCTGTTTTCAAGCGAACGAGATTACGGAGGAAGAGAAGAGGCGAGTGATCCTCTTGAGTACTTATGGGAGCAAAACCTACAGCTTGTTTCGAACTTTGATGGCACCCAGTGCCCCAGATTCAAAGAATTTTGGATGAATTGGTGGACCTCGTGAAAGGTCATTTTCAACCAAAACCCTTAGTCACGATGCAGATGTTCAGGTTTAATTTGCGAAATAGAGCCCCAGGTGAGACAATTACATGCTACATGGAAAATTTGAAGCAGTTAATAGAACATTGTGGGTTCAGTACAACTTTGAATGACATGCTCAGAGATCTCTTAGTGTGCGGTGTGATAGAGGACACTATTCAGAAAAGGTTATTGGCCAAAGTGAATCTGGATTTCAAGAGGGCGCTAGAGATAGTGCTGGCCATGGAAAGTGCAGTAAGAGATTCAAAAGCAATACAAGGTGCGCAATCTGGCACTGTCCTCCACATCGGACTGGAAACTCCAACCGAAATTGACGCGAAAAAGCGAGACTCCACCGAGAAGTGGGAAACATTGGAAATAGCTAGCCAAAGAATAAAGAAAAATAACTTAGCAGCGAAATCGAAGAATAATTTTAATTGGGTGGAAACAATCAGTCTTTTAGCGATTGGCAGTTTAAAAAAATCAAATGCTATTATTGTCATAGAAACGGATGTATGATGAGGCTATGCAAGGAAAGATTCAAGCAGGCTTGTAAACAAAAGAAGAAGCCCAATGAAATCTACAATGCAGAAGAACCTGAAACAACAAATTCAGATATTTACTCATTGTTTAATCTGAAAGTTGGAAAGACCGAATCAACATTGACACAGTGAAAGTGAATGGCAAATCTGTTAGAATGGAATGGACACGGGAGCTTCCACTACAATAATTGGGGAACACACCTTCAGACATTTGAATAATGGTGAACATCAATTAAGTTTAGAAGAAACAGCTGCCAAGCTCAAAACATACACGGTGAAGATATTTAAGTAAAAGGCATAAGCAGAGTCCATTACGGAAGCCAATTGGCAAAGCTACCTTTGATGGTGGTAGCAGATGAAGGGCCAAGCCCCCTGTGGTGAAATTGGTTGAAGGAGATTAAGTCAGAATGGGCTGAAATTTTTAGTTGAGAGCAAGTGGGCTACCAGAGCTACTTAGAAAGTACGCCACTGTCTTCAAGGACAAATTGGGGAAAACCCAGAGCATGCCAGCGAAGATTCATGTGGATCCAGAAGCCACCCCTCGCTTCATGAAGGAAAGACTGGTGCCATATGCCCTGCGAGAAAAATTCAACATTGAACTGAAAAGACTAGAGAAACTGGACATTATATAACATGCTCAGTTCTCAGAATGGGCAGCACCCCTAGTCCCCGCCCTTAAACCCGACCAAAGCATCTGAATTTGTGGAGACTACAAACTGACAGTTAATAAAGTAGCTAAGCTAGACAGACACCCCATTCCAAAAATCGAAGACTCTGTATACCAAGCTGGCAGGAGGGGCAATGTACACAAAGCTTGACATGAGGCATGCTTATCAACAATTAGAGTTGGATATTGCCTCCCGGGAATTTGTCACAATTAATACCCACAAAGGGTTGTACCAATATTCACGATTGCCTTTCAGTGTCTCCTCAGCTTGTGCCATCTTTCAGGGAACAATGGAAAGCTTACTGCAGGGACTGCCCCAGGTTTTAGCCTATTTAGACAATGTATTGGTGACACAATTCACTGAAAAAGAGCATTTGACAAACTTAGAAAAAGTCTTAAAATGTTTCTTGCAAGCTGGAGCGCGTTTAGAAAAAGAGAAGTGTACATTCCAAGCAAGGGAGGTAATCTATTTGGATCACTGGGTAGATTCACAGGGCCTCCACCCAGTTGAGGTGAAAGTGAGAGCCATAAGAGAGGCAACTGCACCAAAGAGTGCCTTAGAGCTCAAATCATTCCTAGGAATGATCAACTATTGTAGGCGGTTCTTACCCAATTTGCCTACAGTGCTGGGCCCCCTGCATTCTCTACTCAAAAAGATCCAACGTTGGTCTTGGGAGGCGCCCCAGAAAGAAGCTTTCATAAAGGTGAAACAATTATTGCACTCGTCCAATCTATTAGTACATTATGACCAGACGAAAGAATTGGTGCTGACATATGATGCATCTCCCTGCGGAGTGGGAGCAGTGCTCTCTCATCAGATGTTCAACGGCATGGAACAGTCAATAGGTTATGTATCAAGGATGCTCACCACAGCGGAAAAGGGATACTCGCAGATAGAAAATGAAGGCCTGTCTAACATCTTTGGTGTCAAGAAATTTCCCCAGTATGTACACAGCTGCCATTTTACTATCATTTCAGACCACAATCCATTGCTAGGATTGTTTAGTGAGGACAAGGCTATACCACCCATAGCCTCAATAAGAATACAACAATAGGCTTTAATTCTGGCAGCATACGAATACACTTTTGTACATAGGCCTGGCAATCAAATCACAAACGCCGATGCCTTTAGCTGTTTGCCTTTACAAGAAAATGATGAGCATGTCCCAGTTTCACAGGAACTTGCTTTACTGTTAAATTTCTTAGATTCCTCACTGGTATATGCTCGACAGATTAGAGTTCAGACAAGTCAGGACCCAGTCCATTCTCAGGTGTGAGAACAAGTGCTACATGGTTGGTCACAGGACCCATATCTAATGTAATGAAACCGTACTTCAACAGAAGACAAGAAATAACCAGTTAGGATGGCAACTTATTGTGGGGAGTACGAGTGATAGTTCCTCCACAGGGAAGGGAGCCACTTTTAATTGAACTACACAGTGCCCATCCAGGGATTTCCCAAATGAAGACCATAGCACACGGCTATCTATGGTGGCCTGGGATGGATGGCGAAATAGAGAGTTTAGTAAAGCACTGTGTGCAATGTCAGCAACTGCAAAAGTCACCAGTGACAGCTCCATTACACCCATGTGAGTGGCCAGTTACCCTGCGTGCGGTTACACATTGGGAAGAATTTTGGGGTTGGCGAGCGGGGGCGGAGCCAGCTCGCCGCCACGTAAAGTGATGCGCGGTGATGTCAGGCAGGAGTCCCGATGTCACCATGTGTCATTTAGATTTTCAGTTCAGTGGGCGCGCAGCCGACTCAACTGCACGCCCGGCAGACTGTCAAAGGCCTATTAAGGCCATTTAAATAGTCATTAAAACAATTAACAGGGCCGCCCATCCAACTTTAAGGTTGGCGGGCAGGCAAAGAGCCCAGGCAGCCTTCGGATTTTTCATGGAACCTCATCCCCGGGCGGGAAGAGGTTTCATGAAGGTTTCATTAATTAAATAAAAGATTTTATCAAAATTTATGAACATGCCACAGCTCATGTGACACTGTCACATGAGGGGACATGTCTTAAAATATTTCCTCCTCTTTATTTACATTTTTAATCCTTAAACTAATCTCCCTGAGGCACCTCTGTGCCTCAGGGAGATTTCTGCACTCTTTTGCGCGCATGCACAAAAAAGCGCAGGCCCCAACTCAGGGAATTGCCCCCCCGCCAACACAGGGAGTGCTCAGCGCTTCCAGGCGCGCGTCAAGGCCCGCCCGTGTAAAATGGCGGCGCGGCACCGATTGAGGGCGCCGATCGGGTTCGCACCCACCCCCGCCCCCACACAACACCCCCCGATGGGGGGAAATTTCTGCAAATTGACTACATTGGACCTTTCCTGGGAACGATGTTTCTGCTCATTGTCGATGCCCATTCAAAAAGGTTGGACATATGTGAGGTGAAGTCACCAACGCCGGCCACTACAATTGAGAAACTATGTCAGAATTTTGCTATTCATGGGCTATCAGAAGTAATCGTTTCCGATAATGGCACGGCATTTACGAGTGCTGAGTTTCAATGGTTTATCAGCCTCAACGGTATCACTCACGTCAAAGCTGTACCGTACCACCCTTCCTCTAAGAGGCTGAAAGGGCGGTTCAAAAATTCGAGGTAGGCATGAAAAAGCTAACTGGTGATTCCTTGGCAATGAAGCTAGCACACTTTCTTTTTCATTACAGAACTTCCCCCTCAAACAACAATAGGTGTCACACCTGAGGAGTTATTGTTGAAACACCGTCTCAGGATGAGATTGAGCTTAATAATGCTGAATTTAGAATTTAGAAGGGAAGTTGGAAAGGAGTCAGAGAAGCCAGAAAACTAAACACAACTGGCATAGTCGCGAGAGGAAATTTACCATGGGAGAGGCAGTATACATGAAAAGCTTCGGGGAGGGACCAAAGTGGTTACCGGGTGAAATAAATGCAGTGACTGGACCTCTATCATACTATGTGAAGGTGGAAGGCTGGATCATCCGTAAACATGTGGACCATTTAAGGAAGAGAGAGACAAATCACCATGATTTGGTTTCACCAGTGATCATGACCGGGTCTGCGCTTCCTGTTGAGGATACTCAGCCCAGGACTGACACGTCTGATGTGTCTGTATGAGTTGAGGATACAGAACTGCAAGTGCCCACTGAAGCACCTGATGTTCAGGCAACTCCAGAAAAGGAGGTTCCTGACAACGAATCTGAAATTGTGGAGCTGCAACATTCCACATGTACCAGGAAACCATATGAAAGACTGAACTTGTGACTTCCTTAACCAGTATAAATATTATGTTGTTTTGAAAAATATGTACTTGTAAATATAATATGTATAGCCAAGTTAAAGGGGGAGGAATGTAGTAATTATGGTTTTATTTAGTGCGTAATGTACCTTTAAGAATAATACGTGTTAGGCAAGATCACATGATCTGTAGTAGCCAATCGGAGAGTAGCCTGAGCTAACTCTGAGTCAGTGTAGAGATTGATTTAGAGTTGAAAGCACACGTGTGGCTGCTGCTGAGTATATTGTAAATAAGCTTAGGGAAGAAATTTTAGCTCATTGGGTGGGCGCATGCCAACCCGACTAAGCATAAAATGACGCACAATGATGTCGGACGAGCGTCCCAATGTCAACGCGCACTTACACAATATTTCGGTTGGCGCGCATGTGCCAGAGTCAGCAGCGCACCCTCCGACAATTATAAGGCCTATTAAGGCCATTAAAAAGGTAATTGAAACAAATTTTTCACTGCCCGTCCAACCTTACAGTTGGCAGGCCAAGCGGCCTTTGCATTTTTTAGGAAACCACCTCCACGGGTGGGATGAGGTTTCCAACAGCAAATAAAAATAAAATAAACATTTTTAAATTGCATTCATAGCATGTCCCTGCTCATGTGACAGAGTGAGGGGACATGATTTATAACATTTTTAAAATCTTTACTTTTGATGTTTTAAATTGTTCATCTCCCTATGGCAGCTCTGTGCCTCAGGAGATTTTCAAGCACGCATTCGCCCAAGTTCGCGCTCGCCCTCCTCCACCCCCCCCAACACAGGCAGCGCTGAGCGCTGCTGCTCATGTTTCACGCTGGATAGGCCTTCCCGACCGCCCCCACCGAGCCTGCCCGACGAGGGAAAGATCCTCCCCTTAATGTTTACACCCAAGAAGTGTCTGCAGATGAACTCTATCATTAATGGTACAACTCGGCCACCCTCAGTCTTGAATTTCAGGTTTTTAAACAAAAGTACAAACGTTATTGCATGTAGAATAAAGTAAATATGATTGAGTTAACACTATAGGTTATAACTATGTTATGTACTCAGTTTTGCTTCTTACATCCCCCAAAAATTCTCTTATGCTTAATGATATCTTAGAGTTATTTATTTCTGTCGGGGCCACCCCAAAGCATGCCATAGTCCTCTGAAACTTCACTTTAATTCTCCCCAGTGTTTTATCTATTCTCAGAGGTAAGACTTCCATTTACTACCTCTTGACCCTGGATGCCTCAGCTCCTTGTTCCGATTGTCTTCTCAATACTTGCAAGCTACCCTGCTGGGTGCTATCTTTTGTCACAAGACTCTCTGAGGACCACTATAGATTTTTCCACTAGCTTCAAACTAAACAATTTTCCAGCCTCTGTTCCCTCACAAAATTCAAACTAAGATTAAGTCTCGCACACATTTCATGTGGTGAATGATGAAGTTAGCTTTTTCTCTGTTTAAACTGTTGGCCTAACTAACTATCACTTACTTTGGCTGTTTTCTCTCAGTGAGCTGCAAATTTCACCCACCAGGTCCAAGCTGCAAATAAAACTCTCAGCAAACATCCAAATAAATTGAACCCAGAGAATCTCCCTATGCCCCACCCATCTCCATGACGATGTTTAGATATTCTCAAATAGACCTTCAGATTAATTATCCCTCATTTACAATTTCCTCTTTGATTTTGAGAAATAAATGGGTTTTACCATCTTTCAAGGTTTACTGAATGCTTTTAAACTAACTTAGCTCTAACCCCGAAAACAGAAATATCTCTCTGGACTGCCCCTCTGCAAGGATTGCAGACCTCATGTTTCCAGCAAAAGGCTCACAGATAAGTCATGCATGGTTCAAGTTTCTCCACCTGCTGTTTTATAATCTTACCTTTCTAGCTGTTAATCTCTTAAATCAACATGATCCCAATCTTTTAAGTATAATTGACTCCAAGCTTGTTTTAATTGCATTTACCTCATTTTTAGTTTAAACTTTAATTCCTAAAATTAAAAGCTATATCCTAAAACACATGAACCATGAACAAGATATTCACATCATCCTGAAGGCATTGATTCATGCTGGACTCTAGTGCCGTGGATACTCTCTGTCCCCTTGCACAAGTAGCCATTATTTGGGTGTGAACCTGAAAATAAGTATTGAAAGACTTTTCACCCATAGGTGGTATTACCTTACACATGGCCACTTTTTTGCCCAGGCAGCTGCACATCATTCAGGAGTGGGGACGCTAACCAATTTAATTTTCCCTAAACTGGGCAAACCGAGGCAAATTGGAGAATTTCTGCTGTCATTCAAATTGTTTGATGACAGAGAGCAGGGATCAAACTGCAAAACTTTCTGGATTGTAGACTAAGTTACATTCCTGATGGAATTACTCAATTTTTGTCAGTTTGAATAAAAGCCAGGATTAAAAATGCACCTTGGCCAGCCAGACAGAAAGGGTAACCTCAGTCTTGAAAATTAGCATAGATTTGTTAAAAGCAATAATGTTTGACTAACCTGATCGGTTCTTTGATGAAGTTATGGAGAAGGTTGATGAGGGTAATGCAATTAACGTTGTGTATGTGGACTTTTAAAAGGCATTGGGCACATACCACATGATAGACTTGTAGGTAAAATTAAAGCCCATGAGATTGATGGGATAGTGGCAGCATGGATACTGTATTGACTAAAGGACAGAAAGCAGAGAGTAGGGGTGAATGGTTCTTATCACACAGGAAGTACATAGTGGTGTTCCCAGGTTTTGGTATGAGGACCACCACATTTTTTTGATACATAAATGATCTAGACTTGGCTAAACAGAGCATAAATTCAAAGTTGCAAATGATATGAAACTTAAATGATGTGAAACTTAACCTAAATATAGCAGACAATGAGGACAATAGTAATAGGCTGCAGGAGGATGTAGACAGGCAGGTAAAATGAGCAGACACATGAAAGATTAAATTTAAGACGAAGAAGTGTGAAGTGATACATTTTGCCAAAAAAACAATGAGAGGCCCATGTGAACTAAATGCTACAATTTTAAAGGGGATGCAGGAAGAGGGAGACCTGGGAGTTCATCCATAAAAATCATTGAAGGTGGCAGGGCAACTTGAGAAGGCTGCTAAAATGTTTATG
Source organism: Cetorhinus maximus (assembly GCF_964194155.1). Taxonomy (NCBI): domain Eukaryota; kingdom Metazoa; phylum Chordata; class Chondrichthyes; order Lamniformes; family Cetorhinidae; genus Cetorhinus; species Cetorhinus maximus. The sequence continues at coordinate 55,196,846 of NC_135897.1, read as the reverse complement.
GGATCCATGTCTTTATTAATAAAGGAGAACAAGGCAAAAACAAGGATATTAAGATAAAAGCAAAATACTGTGGATGCTGGAAATCTGAAATAAAATCAGAAAATGCTGTAAAAACTCAGCAGCTCTGGCAGCATCTCTGGAGAGTGAAACAGTTATCATTTCCAGTCCGTATGAATCTTCTCCACAGATGCTGCCAGACCTGCTGAGTTTTTACAGCATTTTCTGTTTTTATAACAAGGATATTAAACTTTATAAAACACTGGTTAACCCTCGACAGGAGTATTGTGTCCAATCCTGAGCGCCACATTGTAGGAAGGATGTCAAAACCTTGCAGAAGAGATTTGCTAGAATAGTAACTGGGATAAAGGACATCTGTTATGTGGAGAGACTGGAGAAGCGGAGGTTTTTGTTCTTAGGGCAGGGAATGTTAAGAGGAGATTTGATAGAAATGCTCAAAGCCATGAATCATTTTCATAGAGTAAATAAGGAGAAAATGTTTCCAGTGACAGAAGGTTCAGGAACCGGAGGACACTGATTTAATGCGATGGTAAAAGAGACCAGAGGAGATGTTTGTTTTCACACAAGAAGTTGTTATGATCAAGAAAGCACTGTCTGAAAGGGTGCTGAAAGCAGATTGAATAGTAACAATGAAGAGGATTTGGATAAATACTTGAAGGGAAATTATTGATAGGGCTATGGGGAAAAGGGAATGGGACTAATTGGACAGCTCATAAAGACCTTGGACAGGCAGGAAGGGCCAAGTGACTTCCTCCTTTGCTGTATCACTCCACGATGTTATGTTCATTTGTTCTGGATTCCTAAATAGTGGAAATACTGTCTGTATTTAGCCTATATAATCATTTTAAACACGTCAATAAGATCACACCTGAATCACCTATACTAAAGGAAATAAAAACGAGTTTCTGCAACTTCCTCTTTCGCTCCTTGATACATTTGTTTTATTTAAGACCTACTTCATAGTCCAGTGAAGTGTTATTTCACTATCTTCCAAAGGCAAAGAAGAACATATGAAGGAAGATGATAAAACCAGTAAGCTGGAATAAAGTGAAAGGGGTTCTCTGCTTGATCCTTGGGCAGAATGAGTTTACCTTAATACTTGATAATTGATATTTTGGTAAGTGAAAGCATTCTCTGGGACAAAGGGAGTGAGGGCTTACCTATGGGAGTGGTCAGAGGGTTTCAATCTCCCTGAATAATAAGAGTCAAAATCCCAGACATGCAACAATATTATCCAGCATTTTGTATTGGTGCTTTAAGAATGCTTGCACCTTCTTGGCTGTTTCAGGTCCATATAGTTGCTATATAATAGTGGAGCTGAGTTACTGCGGAGCAAAAGAAGCAAAACTTAATCCCACTGTTGTAACACTTAGTTAAAATTTTACTATAAACATATGCATACATAAACATAAACACTTATGACTTTGGAGTGAAAAGTTAGTTACTTACATTAGTTACGCACAATGAAAATTCAGTTCAGCTTTTCACCACAACTCTGTTTTGTATCCCTTAGCTAATTTTGTATCCACGTTGCTATTGCCCGTTACAATCAGGTGATGAGGGATAGACTGGCTCCCCTCTTTCCCCATTCGTCGTTTGACTGCAACAGGAGCAGGTTTTTCAAAGGATATGTTTACCAATTCACTGAGTGTTTAACTGTTTACATGCTGTAACTGTGAAAGACACAGTCAGGTGTCCTTTTAGCTTTTTGAAAAGAGAAAAGATAATAGTATTTAGTAGTTTACTTAACAGGGCTAATAAAAATAAATTTTAAAAATGCTCTGACTTTCACACATACAGACATTCAAGGTTCACACGCGCACAGGTAAGTTGCAGAATGGGAGGATAGATTATGCCATCTTTTCAGAATCCAATAAAAGGTGAAGGTATATGGGTCTTATAGAGAGATGACTTGGATGGCTTCAGGCTGAACTCGATGGCCCCACTTCATTCGGCATTGAGACGATTTAAATATGTTGATGGACATTTTGGCCAGAACTATCTGGCCCAGTTGGCGACAAGCGTCATGCCAGGAGGGTGAGGGGCAATATGGCAGTTTTATGCCATTGTGAAACCAGTTTGCGATTGTCTGCTATGGCGGGCCACGTTTTCAACTGCCAGACATCGGGAACATCAATTTAATACATTTGCATCTGATTATAAGCCCTGCTCACCAGAATCATCCCCCCACATTAAATTTACCACCCATGCTGGTGTAACTTCAGAATGGCGTGCTTTACCACTGCCTTTAGAAAGTGCTCAGCTGGCAGCATGAACCTGGAGGGGAACTCGGAGGTGAGTGTGCACAGCTTTGCACAGCACTCGAGAAGGTCGCCCATCAAGGTCTGAATTTTTACCTTGTCGGGCACATGCAATCGGTGGGCCTTGGGGCAGTCATGAAACAGGCCCCCGGCCACCACCAGCCCCCCCACTGCATTAACGGCCAGCCAGCGTGAAATACACACTGAAAAGCTCAGTGCTGCCGGGGTGGGGGCGGGAAGAGGGCAGGCGATGACATCACCACGGGCATGGATGAGCGCTTCAAGAGGGCTCGCTGGAGGCAGACAGCTGCCTCAGGGAGCTGCAGACCTGCAAATAATAAAATTAAGCATAGAAAAGCTGCAAAAATTGCCCATGCAGCACAATCAAGCACCTGAAAGCATACCTCATAAAAATGCTGTTCCCAGAGCAAGGCAATACAGTCAGATTGAAGGACACCCTCAAGCAGATGCTGGGGTGTGGGGGTAGGGTGGGAGGGTGTTTGGGGGAGGGAAGGTTGAGGGAAGTAGCCATGTACTTGGAAAAGCTTGTCAAAAATGAGCATTCTTCCGCAGTTGAGATTGTTCAGCTGCAGCTCCACTGACAAGCTAGAAGCAGGGCCTCGAAAATGTTCCTGCCCAGTCAGGCAATGCAAAAGTATGAGAATGCCACAAATGCTCCAAAGCTTTTCACCCCTCAGGTGCAGACTGTAAATTAATGTGTGTTATAGGGGGCAGCAAGCAATTGGCCGGCTGGGCAAGTAGTACAATCCCCTGGCGAAAGGTGACCATGGCGCAGTCACTGGCGGAGGAGCTCACAGCCCCTTACAATGTCTTTATTAAGGTGTGGACCAGCATCCATTATAGTTCAAGCTAACAGAGCAGCATTGTAGTGCGGGTTAGGAGAATGCCTACACCTGAATGCTGGCAAAGGAAGGAGCACCTCCCTCAAAATGAAGGGGCGGCAGGGACTGCTACACATGCAGCTGAAGATCCACAGCGAGCCGTCTCTCATAGGCACTTCGCTGGACCCAAGGTCTAGAGATGGCGCTTGTCATTCCTACAGATGACTGAGAACCAGTATCGGCGAAGACTGCGCACAAATAGGGAACTGGTCAGTCACATATGTCACCTGCTGCAGGATTTGGTGCCATGGGGGCATGGAGGGCATCCACTGCCAATGGCCATGAAAGTGACTGCGGTGGTCAATTTTTACACCAGTGGCTCCTTCCAGGGCTCCACAGGTGACCTGTGCAGGATCCCGCAAGCTTCCAAGCACGTGTATCCAGCAGGTCACGGACACCATCTTAGTGAAGGCACAGAAATTTGTGTATTTCACCCGGGATCAGGAAAACCAGGAAACAAGGGTGCTGGGATTTGTGCAGATCTCAGGCGCAGTGTCCTATCGACTGCACTCATGCCGCACTTAGATCTCCGTGGCAACAAGCAGTCAACTACGTCAACTGCAAGCTGAATGTTTAGCTGGTGTGCGACCACCACGAACACATCCTGCAGGCGTGTGCATGATTCTCACGGAGCATCCATGACTCCTGCATTCTACATCCTTAGCAGGTCTCAGATAGGAACATAGAAACTAGAAGCAGGAGTATGCCTTCAAGCCTGCTCCACCATTCAATATGATCATGGCTGATTCTCTATCTCAAGGCCATATTCCTGCTTTCTCTCCATACCCCTTGATGCTCCTAATACTCCAGGTGTGGTCTCACCAAGGCCCTGTATAACTGCAGTAAGACATCCCTACTTCTGAACTCAAATCCTCTTGCAATGAAGGCCAACATACCATTTGCCCTCCTAATTGCTTGCTGCACCTGCCTTTTTACTTTCAACCAGATCACCTGGACACCCAGATCCCTTTGTACATCCACATTTCCCAATATATCACCAATTAAATAATACTCTGCCCTTCTGTTTTTCACACCGCAGTGCATAACTTCACATTTATCTATGTTATGCTGCATCTGCCATGTGTTTACACACACACACACAACTTGTCTAAATCGCCCTGAAGCCTCCTTGCATCCTCTTCACAACTCACAACCCCCCACCCCACCCCCCGCTTCGAGTTTTGTATCATCAGCAAACTTGGAAATATTGTATTTGGTTCCCTCATCCAAGTTATTTATATACATCATGAATAGCTTGGGCCCAAGCACTGACCCCTGCGGTACACCTCTAGTCACCACCTGCCACCCGGAAAAAGATTCATTTATTCCCACTCTCTGTTTCCGGTCTGTCAACCAATTCTCAATCCATGCCAATATATTACCCCCAATCCCATGTGCTTTAATTTTAGCCTCTTATGTGGGACCTTATCAAAAGCCTTCTTAAAACCCAAATACACCACATCCACTGGTTCTCCCTTACCTATTCTACTAGTTACATCCTCAAAAAACTCCAGTAGATTAGTTAAGCATGATTTCCCTTTCATAAACGCATGCTGATTTTGTCTAACCCCGTTAATGCTTTCCAAGTGTTCTGTTACCACATCTTTTATAATATATTCTAGCTTTTTCCCCACTACTGATGTTAGGCTAACTGATCTGTAGTTCTCTTTGTTCTCTCACACCTTTTTTAAATAGTGGGATTACACTTTCCACCCTCCAATCTGTAGGAACTGCTCCAGAGTCTATAGAATTTTGGAAGATGACCACCAATGCATCCAATATTTCCAGGGCCACTTCCTTATGTCTAGCACTCTGGGATGTAGATGATCAGTTCTGGGGATTTTTCAGCCATTAACCCCATTAATTTCTCTAGCACCACTTTTTTTTTACTAATATTGATTTTCTTCAATTCCTCCCTCTCATTAGACCCTTGATTCCCTAAAATTCCTGGGAAATTATTTGTGTCCTCTTTTATGAAGCTAGAACCAAAATATGTGTTCAATTCTTCCGCCATTTCTTTGTTCTCCATTATAATTTCCCTTGTTTCTGACTGTAAGGGACCTACATTTGTCTTTGCTAATCTTATTCTCTTCACATACTTATGGGAGTTTTGATAGTCCGTTTATATGTTCCTCGCAAGTTTACCCTCATATTCCATTTTCCCCTTCTTGATCAATCTTTTTATCCACTTTTGCTGAATTCTAAACTGCTCCCAATCCTCAGGCTTGCTGCTTTTTCTGGCAATTTTATATGTCCCCTCTTTGGATCTAATACTATCCCTAATTTCTTTTGTAAGCTATGGTTGAGCCACCTTTCTTGTTTTATTTTTGCACCAGACAGGAATGAATAATTGTTGTAATTTGTGCAGATGTTCCTTAAATATTAGCCATTGCCTATCCACTGTCAACCCTTTTAGTATTGTTCCCTAATCCATCATTGCCAACTCACGCCTCATGCTCTTGTAGCTCCCTTTATTTAGATTCAGGACCCTAGTTTCAGATTCAACTTCTTCACTCTCCATCCTAATGAACAATTCTATCATTTTATGGTTGCTCTTCCCCAAGGGTTGTTAATTAAAAGTTGTTAATTAATCCTTTCTCATTGCACAATACCCAATGTAGGATAGCCTGCTCTCTAGTTGGTTCCTCAACGTATTGGTCTAAAAAAAACCATCACATAAACTGTCCAGAAAATCCTCCTCAACAGTATTATTGCTGATTCCTGACATCTTCCAGGGTCCAAAGAGACTGCTGGATTGGCTGCTCGGGGACAAGAGCTACCCACAGAGGACATGGCTGATGATGCCTATATGGAGGCCTTGGACTGCAGCAGAGCGAAAGTACAACGAGGCTCATACCTCAACCTGGACTTTGGTGGAGCAAATGATAGGCATTTTGAAAATGAGGTTCCTGTGCCTGGACATGTCCAGCGGAGCACTGCAATGCAGTCCGCAAAGGGTATCACGCATCATCGTCCCTTGCTGTGCGCTCCACAACCTGCTGCTGTAAGATGGCATGGACCTGGCTGAGGAAGAGATGGACAAGCTGTACGTATCCTCTGATAAGGAGGACATCGAAGGGGATGGCAGTGATGAGGTCCTCATCATGTGAGCATGCCAGCAATGAGGCCATCACACTGGCCAGACGAGTCAGGCATGCTCGGGAGGCCCACAGAGCCACAAGATTGTTGGAGGATGATGACGAAATCCAGTGAGGACAGTCCTGATATCTTTACCTTGCATCTGTGAACTTTTGACTCTTGTGTGGCTGATGGCAGTGCACGTACCCTCAGTGCTCAGGCTCATGTCATGGAGATGCAGCGGAGGCCCTAATAGCTGCACAATTCATGGAGGATGATGACATGCAGTGAGAACACTCCACAGATCTTCACATTGCCTCTGTGAACATCTGAGCCCTATCTGGCTAACGGCAGCTCGCTTGTGCTCCGTGATCAGGGCCATATCATGGAGACACAGCTGTGAAACTTTAAATGCACCTGATCCTTTGTCAGCCTTCAGCATCTGACCCCTTCAGGAGCACAGTGTCACTGGTTACAGATAGTCACCTCAAAGGTGCTAAGAACACACAGGGGGAATGACGGAACTCTGTGACGCCTGCCCACAACATTCTGGCAGCAATGACAAGTACCACCGAGGTGCAGGCATCACTAATCTGCCCAGTGAATGTTAAGCCGGACCCTCACTTTGGTCTGAAGGTTACACACTGAAAAGGGAAGAGGCCCTAGACAGAGACACTGCCTTTATCTTGTGCAGGAACCAAGGTTTCACATATGAGTGACGTGAACAGTGCTCATCACAGCTAGGAGCCATTGGAAGGGAAACATTCTTGAGAGTTTATTTATAATAGTGAACATTAAGTACAAGTGATTACCACTTGTGTCCAGGTTGTGCAATCACATCTTCTTAATCCTTCCATGCTCAGTGGACTCCGCAGGGACATGGGTGTTTTATAGGCCCCTTTAGTAACATTTTGATTTGATGTTGGTAAGTTTCCTTTGCATTTTGCCTTTTGTTTTTGCAGTTTCCCTTTTAGGGGCTGCTTTTACTTTTTCCCTGATTTTGTTAATTTAGTTTAATTGTTTTGACTCAAAAGAGTTACATTTTCTTAACCCTTCTGTTCTCAGTGGGCTCCATAGGGACTAGGAAGTTTTATCGACACCCTAATCGCATTTTGATTTAATGTTAGTAAGTTTCTTTTAAATTTTGTCTTTTGTTTTTGCAGTTTCTCTTAAAGGAGGGCTGCCTTTTGCTTTGTCCTTTGATTTGTGAATTTAGTTTAATTGTTTTGAAACAAAAGAATTACATCTTTTTAACCTTGCTAACCCTGCCTACATCTAGGTGCTCCCCAGACATCCACAGCAGAGATGGAGGCAGCCTGCTGACTGCTACACCCTGTCTGTGATAACCTTGACGGGCATCCACTGGAGGGCCGAGATCCGGAGGACCCTGGCCTGCTTTCTGGATCCTGCTGTGTGGCACTGGCACTCTCCTCGGCCTGTGGAGTTGGGGCCACAGGAAATGGGGATTCGGATGGGCCAGACACTCCCGGAGTCACCTGGCTTGATGGCTCCAGTGTGTGCACCTGCTGATCCTTCTCCTTATTGGTCCCCTATGGAAACTGGCTGACTCCTTGAGAACCTGCAATCTGAGGAGTGCAGTGGACATCCCTTCCTGATGTTCCCAAGCTTGCCTTTGCAGATCCAGCAACTGAGGTATGACCGAGTCCAGAGGCTAGTCATCTGACTCAGACTCAGTAGATTTCTGGCCTCCAACAGTCGTCTGAGTGCTAGAAACCTGGCAAGTCCCGGCCACCACCATCTCTGGATCAGACAGCGCATTGTGCTCATCAGATTGTGACCCGGAGGCTATTCTCATACGGGGTCCCACCGAGGTGTGTGTCTCTGCCCCAGTGGAAGGTGTGGGTGAGCGCTGTGACGGGACTTCAATTAGGGTGTCATTAGGTTCTTCTTCTGAGGTGCCTTCGGGGCTTGAGTCGAGGACCTGGCTCTCGGCCAGTTGCCAGATGTGCCTGCGAAAGCAAGGCGAGATAATTCGTAATTGACAAAGGACTGCAGAACAGGGGGAACAGGACTCACAGCATGGTTGTCTGATGGATGTTGCCTTACTGGATGCTCACTTGGTTGAACACCGTCGATATCACCATCAGCACAGGAACAGTCCAGGTCGTCGCCAGCAGCTGGATGACTCTATTTTCAACGTCTATGGGGACCTTGATGTCAGGCATTCCTCCAACCGTCTGCAACCTCTCCCTTTTCTTGTGTGCCAGGTTGTCCTGCATGAATACAGAGGGAGCGAGTATAAGTGGGATGCCTGACAGACCAGATGATAAGGATGCCTGGCATGTGTGGGTGGTTTTTCAAAAATTCATTCTTGGGACATGGGCATCACTGGCTCAGCCAGCATTTATTGCCCATCCCTAAGTGCCCTTGTTCAGAGGGCATTTAAGAGTCAATCATATTGCTGTGGGTCTGGAGTCACATGTAGGCCAGACCAGGTAAGAACGGCAAATTTCCTTCCCTGATGGACATTAGTGAACCAGATGGGTTTTTATGCCAATCAGCAATGGTTTCACAGTCATCATTAGACTTTTAATTCCAGATTTTTATTGGATTTAAATTCCACCATCTGCCATGGTGAGATTTGAACCAGGTCCCCAGAATATTATGCTTAGGTTTCCAGATTACTGGTCTAGTGACAATATCTCTACATCACCACCTCCCCCAAAGTGGGAGGTGACTGGTGCCATGGACAGGATGAAGACAGGATCTGCAGGCCAGGTGAAGGTATATGTGAGAGAGTGAATGGTGATGCCCTTGAACTGGCAGATCCCTGTGGATGTGTGATGGGTTTGTGAGTGTGTGTGTGTTGAGAGTGATGAGAAGAGTGACCTACACTGGCAGAATGGAAGAGATCATTCATCTTCTTTCGGCAATGGGTGGCTGCCCTCTTTTGCAGACCGTTGGTGCTGACCACCCCTGCCACCACCTCCCATGCTGGATTGGTGACCTTGCTTGCTCGTCTTCAACCAATGCAGGGTAGAGGACTTCACGGCAGGCCTCCACTGCGTCCAGTAGGCACCCGAGGGAGCACTGCTAAATTTGGGGGCAGTGCATTTCCTCACTTTGTCAGCCAGAGCTAGTTTTGTGCAGGGGCACCCTATAAATATAGCGCCTGGATTACTGAAGGCTTGAAGTGAAGGCGGGGCAGGTGAGTCAGAGGACCACCCCCACCAACGATCTGGCATGTTTCCAGGGAATGCATTATTAATGAGGCGAGACACGCCGGCAATAGGACGATAAGGTGCAAAAAGCCGACATTGTGGCCGATCGGTAAAACGTCCTTTTTCCCGCCCGCTACCACACTTTGTGCAAATCTGGGATAATTCCGCCCTTTACATCTGTTCTTATGGAGTCAGCAGCTGTTGGGTTGATTCTTAAAATTCTGCCTATGGTGTGTGGATGGTTGAACAGCAGACAGGGCTCAAACTTGAAGGCTGATGGAGAGAGAGAGGGTGTTCCACTGAGGAGACCTCTCCAGTGTCTCTTCTGCTTCTGTTCTTTGGTTTGGAGAAAAGCAATTCCTTAAATAGAAAAAAAGGGTTAGTTGGCTTATCACATGATCTCTCTCCAACTCACCCGGTACCCAAACATGCTCATGGCTAGTGGAGTCCAGGTCCATGGTTTATATGATTATTTTGAGGCTGGATGAATTCCTTTCTCAACCAGAGTTCATTTACTGAAATGATTACATCTAATGCTTAGTCCCCACTCAGCTGAGTACACAGGTGCATGTCTGAATGGTTTGTAAATGGGTCAGGAGATGGCCTATTCACACTCCTTCAAGAGTGATTGTTTCTGATGGGGCTTTCTAGACAGGTTGAGTCCATTTTAATGGCTTTGGAATTTATGAGGTACAGTCATGCAAATGTTCTGCCATCTCAGAAAATGCCATTCCATGTCACTGGAATGTTGTTTCAGTTTTTTCCAAACTCAATCAGTGGTTTTCAGCCAGTAAATATGTCAAGTATATTTGATATAGAGCATGGTTTTATAACATCCTTTTTAATCCCATGGGCTTTAATTTTGCTAATGTGCCTTATAAGTGGTACTTTGGAAGTCCATGTACACTAACTGCCTGACCCTCATCCATCCTCTCTGTTACCGCAACAAAAAAAACTCAATCAGGTTGGTCAAACACTATTTTCCCTTAGATAAAAACAAAAAACTACTGCGGATGCTGGAAATCCAAAACAAAAACAGAATTACCTTGAAAAACTCAGCAGGTCTGGCAGCATCGGTGGAGAAGAAAAGAGTTGACGTTTCGAGTCCTGCTGAAGGGTCATGAGGACTCGAAACATCAACTATTTTCCCTTAACTAATCCTTTATTAATCCATGCTTGTCCAAGTGGCTGTTAATTTTCTCCTGAATTATTGTTTCTAAAAGACTCCTTGCTATTGACTTTAAACTGACTGGCCTGTAATTGCCAGGTTTATCCTTCTCTCCTTTTTTTTAACAAGGATGTAACCTTTGCAATCCTCCAGTCCTTTGGCATCACCCTTGTGCCTTAGGAGGATTGGAAGATTTTGGACAGCACCTCTGCCATTTTTACCCTTATTTCCTTCAGCAACCATGGGATGCATCCCATCCAGACTGGATGACATAACCACTTTAAGTCCTAATGGCCTTTCTAGTCTCTCCTCTTTATCTATTTTTATCTTATCCAGTAACCCAACAATGTCTTTATTTACCAGAGCTTTAACAAATCATTTTCTTTGAAAACATCAATGTAAAGCACTTTGGCAGCCATGCCTTCTGCCTCCACCAATAAATCTCTAATTTGGTCCCTATATGGCCCCACTGCTCCTCCAACAATCATTTCACTATTAATATGCCTATAGAAACCCATTGGATTCTCTTTTATATGAGCCAGCAATCTATTCTCATTCTGTACATTTACTCACTTTATTTTTTAGTTGACCTCTTGTGTTCTTTTCAGCCTGATTCTCTTTTGCATTATCCAGCTGATGTCTCTGCAATGCAATAATGACACATAAGATCAAAGAGGTTGCACTTTTTGCAGTGTATTTAAGATACTGAGGTAAGAGTTTATTAAACAAGCTTTCCGAGCCACTGCTTTCACAATAGCAATGCAATTTTAGCCCTAAAAAAGGTACTATGCTGCAGATTATTTTTGTGTGAAATTGAAAATTGATGTCTTATATCAAACAATAATTTAATTTCAGTTCGTTCAACTCAATAAAATCATTGGAAAAAGAGGCTGATCCGGAACAAGTGCTTCAAATAGAATACTTAACTGTGTTAGACAATATTTCTGAAGTAACAAGAGCAGCAGTGATGAACAATGAAAGGAAACACTTGACAGCACTTATTCAAAATACACGTTATTAGAAAGTACGTTTAAAGATTAATGCTCGTTCAGCTAAAAATTTCAGTTAAAAATTGATTTTTAAAATTTATGTTGCTTATGTAGGCACAACATTTAAATTTAGGCACCTTAGACTATTATCATCACCATGCAAAGTGCATATGCCACCAGATAGTTCTGTTCAAGGGCATGATTCAATAATGTGAAATATGGTTTGTATTTAGCATCATCTCAAAGGCCTCATGGGTGAAGATTTGAGGCACATTGCCTCTGATCAGTTTGAAAGCAATTAAAAGTACCCATTTATAATGTTGTGAATTGAATCTTGGTTGACGTTCTGTAGGGCAGGAGAATATATGGTGATTTCTAGAAGATGAGCTTTGTTCCCTTTCTCCACCATCATTAAGACCATTTGTTTCCATCTCTGTAGCATCACTCAACTCCATCATTGCCTCAGCTCACCTGCTGCTGAAATCTTCATCCATGCCTTTACCATCTAGAGACTTAACTATTCCAACACACTCCTGTCTGGCCTACATTCCATAAAGTTGGGGTCATTCGAAAGTCTGTTTAGTTCCTTGCTTCCGATTGGAATAGAAAAAAAAGAGTGGTGTTAGCTGGGACCCTTGCGTGGAATCATGAACAATTAAATTGCACCAGTGTCCTGCACGCCTTTAGGTGCAGAGTGTCTGAGTACAAGAGACAGATTGCAATGAATGACTTTTTCAATAAAAAATGTCTTCTGGTAGGGAAAAAGAGTTATTGATAATATGGAGTCTTGTTGCAGTCTAACCAATTTATAACTCAGATTTTGTATTCATTAAAGGGAATTGCTGAAGACTTAAAACTTCTGAAAAGGGGGCAGTCAGTGCAGATTTGACAGAAGATGAATTATTCTTTTATTGGAGTTTTTAATGAATTTCCTTGACACTTTTACCAGAATATAATACTGAAAATTATTATTTATATTTGTCATGAAGTTTGAATATATATTGGTTTATTCATTGGATTCATTTGAGAATTCTTAATTTCACATCACATTTGGATAGGGCATAAATATGGCACTGGGAAAGTGTCCTTGACAGAAAAATGGGGATTCTTCCAAGGGATTGATTTAATCTTTTGGGTTAGTTACATGGATGTTCACCATCACAAAGACAGGGGCCAGAATTTTCGGTTCGGCGAGCAGGGGCCGGGCCCACTTGCCGAGGTGCAAAATGACACAGGGTGACATCGGGCGTGCAACCTGACGTCACCGCATGTCATTTAGATTTTCAGTTCAGCGGGCAGGCAGCCGAGCCAGCTGCGCGCCCACCGAACTGTCAAAGGCCAATTAAGGCCATTTAAAAACTAATTAAACTAATAAACTGAGCTGCCCGTCCAACCTTAAGGTTGGCGGGCAGGCGAAGAGCCCAGGCGGCCTTCGCATTTTTCATGGACCCTCATCCACAGGTGGGATGAGATTTCATGAAGTGTTTAAAAATTGAATACAAATTTTTATAAAAATTCATTGACATGTCCCAGCTCATGTGACACTGTCATATGAGGGGACATGTCTTAAAATTTTTATTTTCTTTATTTAGATTTTTAAAACTTAAACTAATCTCCCTGGGACGCCTCTGTGCCTCAGGAAAATTTCTGCACTCTTTCGTGCGTATGCGTGAAAGAGCGCAGGCCCCGACTCAGGGAAACCCTCCCCTGCCCGCTCAGGGAGTGCTCAGCGTTTCTGGGCACACGTCACGCTGGGCGGGCCTTAATTGGCCTGCCCACGTAAAATGGCGGCGCGGACTTGATCGGGGGTGCCGATTGGGTCCATGCCCGCCCCTGCCTGTCCCCGCACAACTCCCCTACTGGGGGGAAAATTCTCCCCAGGGAAACAGGCTTTAACTTAGTGTTCACCAGAGGTCAGGTGCATCCAATAACGCTCCATAGAATGTCAGCATCGGATAAGATTTGAAATGCTCCAGATTGGGTTTTTTTGTTGTTCTGCGGCTGCTTCAGGAGAAAATAAGCAAGCACAGAACAAAAAACTTCATTCACCCGACGAACTTGTTCAACAACAACAAGTTATATTTAGATAGTGCATTTAACATTATGAAACACTTCAAGGTGCTTCACTGGAGCGTTATAAAACAATGACACCAAGCCACATCAGGAAATATTAGTTCTGATGACCAAAAGCTTGGCCAATGAGGCAGGTTTGAAGGAGTGCCTTAAAGGAGGAAAGAGAGGCAGAGACGCAGAGGAGTGGCCTAGGCAAGTGAAAGCATGGCCATTAATTGTGGAGTGGTTAAAATTAGAGAATTAGGAGGCCAGAATTAGAGGAGCACAGATACCTTGGTGGATTCTGGGGCTGGAGGACATTACAGAGAGATGAAGGGGCAAGGTCAAAAAGGCATTTGAAAACAAGGGTGAGAATTTTAAAGTCAAGGCTTTGCTTGACCGGGAGCCAATGTAAGTCAGCGAGTACAGGGGTAATAGGGGAATTGGACTCGGTGCAAGTTAAGACAAGGGCAGCAGAGTTTTGGATGACCTCAAGTTTACAGAGGGTTGAGTGTGGTAGACCAGCCATGAGTGGGTTGGAATATTCAAGCCTAGAGGAAAAAAAGGCATGAATGAGGGTTTCAGCAGCAGTTGAGCTGAGACAGGGAGGAGTCTGGTGATCTTACGGAGGTGGAAATAGGCTGTCTTAATGATGGCATGAATATGAGGTTGGAATCTCCTCAGTGGATCAAATGTGACACCAAGGTTCAATTAAAAAAACAGTGTACAACCTTCTCCACCATCAACTATCTCCAGGTAATCTACTCCTGAAGGTGGTGAACAGATAAGGTAAAGTTTAACAAAGTTAAACCCCTTTGAATTTTTTTACCCTGATGCCCAAAAATAATGAAGTGAAAACAACAGAAATGGATGCATCAAAGCAAAATACTGCGGATGCTGGAAATCTGAAACAAAAACAGAAAATGCTGAAAAAACTCAGCCAGTCTAACATCATCTGTGGAGCGAGAAACAGAGTTGACGTTTCAAATCTGTATGACCCTTCTTCAGCGCTAAAGAGAAATAGAAATATGATGAAATTTATACTGTTTAAGGGGGGGTGGAGCAGGTGAGACTGGGTGGAAGGCCAGTGATAGGTGGGGGCAAAGGAGAGATTGATAAAGATGTAATGAACAAAAGGACAAAGGGCATGTTAATGGTAGTGGTAACGGCTAAAAAAGGTACTGATAGCATATAATAGATATAATGGATGGAGTCTTTCAGATCATTATAAAAATAGCCAAGTCAAGTAAATCTTTAAATACACAAAGGGTGAATTACCATTAGGATTTTCCACTCATCTGCTATTAGTTTATCAAAAGAATCACAGAAATCGCGAGAAAATGGCTTAATAACCATTTGTGTTTTTTCTATCTCAGTTTAGAGAATTCTTCCACCTAAGTTACAGCAGACAAGTAACAGAATGCCCACAGAAATTCATCCTCATACTTCTAGAAGATTAATAACGGGTTCACACTTATATGAAGAAGCCAATAAAATTCTATTCTAAATTATGTTTAGCCATAAGCTGTTTGATTTTTCTGTTTTTTGTGGCAAGATGTTATGATAAACATGAACCATCTGGACTTTAGAATGAGAAAATAAATCAGCCAGCATTCCTGCTTCTGATTGTTATGGAGTGAGTCCCTGCCTAAAATGTGCTTAAGTGCATTTTGGGCAAGGACTGGACTAGGCTTGGGTTGAAAGTCCTCCATGATAAACTAGCCTGCCAACAATCACTAGGCTCACACAGGAAGAATAGCCAAGGACAAGGCACTGGAGGGCTGCCAGTGCCTGTGAAACAATACCCCAACAACATAAATTGGTTAGACTGCAAAAGGACTTCATGTTATTGATAACTCTTTTTCCATACCAGAAAAAAATTTCATTGAAAAAGCTGTTCATTGGAATCTGTCTTTAATACTGAGACACTTTGCACCTAAAGGTGTAATTTTACTGTTCCCAATAATCTCAGCTGCCAGCATTCTGATTTTTTTTTGTTCCAATTGGAAGAACAGAATTCAACGTTCTTATTAGACACATCTGTTATTAACTGGCTGACAGTGGCTTCAGAAAGAGATCGAAAGATAGGAACAGATGCTGTGAAACAGTCTCAAATAGCAATCATTATTTTCCAAATGTATTTTCAAAAGGAAATTAAAAGCACCAAATTGCAAAAGGTAAAATGAAAATGTCTTTTTTATAACAAGCAAGGTAAAAAATAACTATGGGCTAAAAATGTTGTTATGCCCGTTAAGGGGTGAAGGGATCATGATGCCCGATTACCCCGTGTCCAGGCAAGACAATACAGGCAGCATGGAAACTTTGTGTTGCCTGTTTCTCTCAAGGCATCTGGCAGGGGAAATCACACCCAGCAAGATCACCATTTTTTCGGGGGTCAGAGAAAGAAAGCTCTAAACTCTGCAACTTGGAATGTTAGAACAGTCATGGATAATCTCAGGAGTGACCACCCGGAAAGAAGAACTGCAATTGTATCACAAAAGCTATCAAGCTTCCAAATTGACATTGCTGCCCTCAGTGAGACCCACCTTCCAGGGAGGGACAACTGAAGGAACAAGCAAGGAGCATCTTCTATTGGGAAAGGTAAGGATGACAGTGTCCCTCATATCCATGGACTTGGATTTGCCATCCAGAATAGGATCTTGGATGCACTGCAGAACTCCCCAAATGTATAAGTGAAAGACTCATGACACTTCACCTATTGTTCAGCCATAATTAATATGTCACCATTCATCAGCACTTATGCCCTGACCCTTGACTCCGATGAAGATCCTCGATCACTGCTATCATAAGACCATAAGATGTAGGAGCAGAAGTAGGCCATTCAGCCCATCAAGTCTGCTCTGCCATTCAATGAGATCATGACTGATCTGATAATCCTCAACTCCACTTTCCTGACTGCTCCCCATAACAAAAGAAGAAAAAAAATCATCCTTTTGAACAGAACATTGAGTTGTTTGATTGATGATGAACATCCACCAAGCACTTAAACATCACAAGGCCTAAAAATCCAAGAGGAAGAAGATCAATGTCTCAGCCCTAAAGTAGCCCAGCTGAAGAGAGGAATTCCAAGTGCAACTCATGACCAATATGGAAAGCTTCATGCATACAAGTCAATTTCAGAACAGTGTGATCAAATAAAGGCACCTGTACTAGACTTCTGTGTCCAGACCATTGGATTTGAGAAGCTTCCTCACCAGGAATGGTTCAACATAAATGATGCTCAAATATGTGACCTCCAGGAAGAAAAGCAAGCAACCTTCATTGCCTGGCAGAACGACCGAAGGTTGCAATTCAGGAAGGCAGCATTCCAACAGCTCAAGGCTAACGCCCAAAGACAAATCTGGAAGATAAAGGACATGCAATGGGAAGAGAAAGCTTGGGGGATTTAACAATATGTTGATCATCATGACACATGAAATTTTTTGAAACCACCAGGTTTATCCATGGACCAAGGTCAAATGTACAAAATCCCCTTTGTTCACAGGATGGTGTTTCTCTCATAGCTGACAATACCATCCATCAATGCTAGAAAAAACATTCTGAGTAGCTCTTCGATAGTGAATCCACGGTGGTAGCTGACACTCACCAGGCTATCCCCAGTACCCTTCGGTAGAATCCGTGGATGAACCACCATTGACGTGAGAGTTGCATCAAGCAATCAAAAATCAGAAAGCCTGCGCGTCCAATGGTATTCCAGCTGAGGTTTTCATAGCTGGTGTACTTGCTCAAATCATGAGACCATGCATTAATTAATCCTATGAATTTGGGAGGAAAATGAACTCATCCCACCTCCACCAGCCCCCTCTCCACTCCGCAATCCCTGACTTCAGGAATGAGACAATTGTAACTATCTTCAAGGAGGGAGATAAATCGTGCTGTGAAAACTGTCAAGGTATTTCCCTCTTGTCAATAGCAAGGGAAATCCTGACACACATTCTGCTGAATCACCTACTTCCTGTGGTATTTGGCTCAGTAAATCATTAGGCTGTGTGGATTGTGATGTCCAAGAAACTTCATCGCAGTCCTGCAATTGCTTCATCATGATATGACTGCAATTGGCTTGAGTGGGAGATCTGAAATAGGTGCCTTCAAAATCTGGATCAGTGCCAAGCAAGGCTGTGTGATTGTCCCTATTCCAATTACAATCCACCTGACAGCGGCTATACACTTCATTAAAGATCAACTGCCCTCTGAAGTCTAAAAGGAAAACCCTTCAGCCTCAGTTACCTCCATGCCAAAACTAAACTGGCCACCATAGATGTACATGATCTACAGTTTATGGATGACTGTAGTGTCATTGTCCACTCTACCTGAGTTTTGCAAGCCACTCTCGATCTCTTCAATTCTGTATACAAGAGAATTCGCTTGCCCTTGAATGTTGCCAAAACAAAACTCATATATCAGCCAAATATTCCACCTCCCATATATGTTGGAGGAGAGACTCTGGAATATGTTGAGCATTTCCCATACCCTGACAGACACCTCTTTCAAAAGGCTACCACTGTCAAGAAGCTCCAACACTGGATCAGCTGCACCACTTCAGCCTTCGACAAACAAAGGCAGTAAGTTTTTTTATGCGTTCATGGGATGTGGGTGTCGCTGGTTGGCCAACATTTATTGCCCTTGAGAAGGTGGTGGTGAGCTGCTTTCTTGAACTGCTGTAGTCCATGTGGTGTAGGTACACCCATGGTGCTGTTAAGGAGGGAGTTCCAAGGTTTTGTGCCAGTGACAGTGAAGGAACAATGATATATTTCCAAGTCAGGATGGTGAGTGCCTTGGAGGGGAACTTCCAGATTGTGGTGTTCCCATGTGCCTCCTGCATTTGTCCTTCTAGATGATAATGGTCATGGGTTTGGAAGGTGCTGTCTAAGAAGGCTTGGCAAGTTCCTGCAGTGCATCATGTAGATGGTACAGACTGCTGCTACTGTGCATCGGTGGTGGGAGGAGTGAATGTTTGTGGATGTGGTGCCAATCAAGCGGGCTGCTTTGTCCTGGAAAGTGTCAAGCTTCTTGAGTGTTGTGGGGTGGTAATTGGCTGGGTTGGAAATTGTCCTGCTTTTTGTGTACAGGACATATCTGGGCAATTTCCACATAGTTGTAGCTATACTGGAAGAGCTTGGCTAAGGGCACGGCAAGCCCTTAGTACTATTACTAGAATATTGTCAGGGCCCATAGCAGTTGCAGTGTCCCCTGCCTTCAGCCCTTTCCTGATATCACGTGATTGAATTGAATTGGCTCTGTGATGCTGGGGGCCTTTGGGGGAGGCCACGGTGGATCACCCACTTGGCATTTCTGGCTGAAGATTGTTGCAAATACTTAAACCTTATCTTTTGCACAGATGTGCTGAGCTTCCCCACCATTAAGGATGGGGATATTTGCGGAGCTTCCTCCTCCAATGAATTGTTTAATTGTGCACCACCATTCACGACTGGATGTGGCAGGACTGCAGAGCTTAGATCTGATCCGTTGGTTGTGGAATCACCTAGTTCTGTTTATCACTTGCTGTTTATGCTGTTTGGCACGTAAGTAGCCCTGTGTTTTAACTTCACCAGGTTGATAGCTCATTTTTAGGTATGCCTGCTGTGCTCCTGGCATGCTCTCCTGCACTCTTCATTGAACCAGGATTGATCCTCTGGCTTTGTGGTAATGGTAGAGTGGTGGATAAGCCGTGCCATGAGGTTACAGATTGTGTTTGAGTACAATTCTCCTGCTGCTGATGGCCCACAGTGCCTCATGGTTGGTCAGGCTTGAGTTGCTAGATCTGTTCAATCTATCCTATTTAGCACAGTGGTAGTGCCACACAACACGATGGGGGGTATCCTCAATGTGAAGGAGGAACTTCATCTCCAAGAGACTGTGCGGTGGTTACTCCTACCGATACTGTCATGGACAGATGCATCAGCAGCAGGCAGGTTGGTGAGGTTGAGGTCAAGTATGTTTTTCCCTCTTGTTGGCTCCCTCACCACCTGCTGCAGACCCAGTTTAGCAACTATGCCCTTTAGGACTTGGCCAGCTCATTCAGTAGTGGTGCTATCAAGCTACAATTGGGGGTGGACATTGAAGTCACTCAGAGTATATTCTGTGCCCTTGCCACGCCCAGTGCTTCCTCCAAGTGGTGTTCAACACGGAGGAGTAATGTTCATCAGCTGATGGGGGTTGTCAGGGAGT
Organism: Cetorhinus maximus; assembly: GCF_964194155.1. Classification (NCBI taxonomy): domain Eukaryota; kingdom Metazoa; phylum Chordata; class Chondrichthyes; order Lamniformes; family Cetorhinidae; genus Cetorhinus; species Cetorhinus maximus. Next base: position 55,177,007 of record NC_135897.1, on the reverse strand, counting down.
GGGGGGGTGGTACATGGTATCCAGCAGGAGGTTTCCTTGCCCATGTTTAACCTCATACCATGAGACTTCCTGGGGCTTAGAGTCTATGTTTAGGACTCCCAAGGCAACTCTCTCTCGACTGTATACCATGGTGGGACAGGACATAACCAGGGATGGTGGTGGTGCTGTCTGGGATATTATCTGTAAGGAATGATTCCGTGAGTATGACCATGTCAGGCTATTTTTGACTAATCTGTGAGACAGCTCTCCCAATTTTGGCACTAGCCCCCAGATGTGAGTAAAGAGTACTTGCAGGATCAACAAGGCTGAGTTTGCCATTGTTGTTTCCAGTGTCTAGGTCAATGCTGGGTGATCCATCTGATTCCATTCCTTTTAGACTTCGTAGGTTTGATACATCTGAGTAGCTTGCTAGGCCATTTCAGAGTCAACCACATTGCTGAGTCATAGATCCCCTTCCCTAAAGAGGATTAGCGAACCAGATGGGTTTTTTATGCCAAATGACAGTGGTTTCATGGTCATCACTAGACTTGTCATTCCAGATTTTTATTGAATTTAAATTTCACTATCTGCCATGGTGGGATTTGAACCCAGATCCCCAGAGGATTATCCTGGGTCTCTGGCTTACTAGTCCCATGACAATACCACTGCATCACTGCCTCCCATCAATAACAAAGTCCTCCGCAAGTCGACAAAAGTCCTAGTGTATCGAGCAGGTGCCATCACCATGGCTCGGTATTCCATTGAGACCTGCATTTTTGCAGAGCTGTGGAGACTATGGACTTGTGGAAGCCTGATCAAAAATGTCACCTGGATCCTGGATCCAGAAGCCCCGCCCCCAATTCTGACCGATCATATTTTCACCGGTGAGGGAAAGGGACGGAATGTGGTTCACACATTGGAGAAGCTCAAACCCAACAGAGCCATTTGAACTCATAGCGATGCCCATTTCCTGCAGTGTGTGACTTACGATTTTTAAGAGTAGACATGAATGCTCATAAAAGGTGGATAAGGTCGGCGGAGCTGTCAAGCTGTCAAGTTCTTTAAATCCCCGACCCTTTAAATTTTGAAAAAGCTTAACCTGCTGTTTCTCTGATCTGAAAAGAAATGGTGCTTGCAGTTTCAATAGATGCTTGTTGACATAGCCCTAAGGGTTATCATTGTAGTAATATTACTGCTTGACTGCTTCCACAACCTTCCACAGTGAAAGGCTGTTAGTTCACAGTTTGATTTAAGCTCCAAGGGGTTATTAAGGGATTAGCTGTCTTATTTAAATTCATTTATGGGATGTAGGTGTTGCTGGCTAGGCCAGCATTTATTACCTATTCCTTCTCAAGGACAATTAGGGGTGGGCAATAAATACTGGCCTAGCCAGTGACACCCATGCTCTATAAATGAATTTTTGAAAGTTTGTTTTTATGAGGGATTAATTACTTGAGGGGATTTAAATATATTGCATGGGCTTTTATCAATTAGAGTGTTTTATGTTTAAATCGTGAAGTCTGTAATAGTTACTTAGAACTTTTGTTTTGTTTGATCTCAGCATGGCTCCTGAAGTCTGCCCATGGTGGATACTGGGTGAGTTGGCATGGGGGGTGTAAGGGTAAAGGGTCATGGGTGGGGCATGTGTTGGCATGAGCTGGCACTAAGTTGGCATAGGGGCTTTGAGGGACCATGGGGTGAATAGAGGATCATGTGCTGGCATGAGTTGGCACTAAATTGGCATAGGGCTATAAGGGACCATTGGATGAGTGGGGGTCATGTATTGTCAGGAGTTGGCACTAAGTTGGCATAGGGGTTAATAAGGGGCCATGGGTAGCTTGAGGGGCATGGGTTGACATGGAGGATCCGAGGGGAAGATGGAGGCATGAGATGGCATGAGTTGGCACGGATGGGGCATGGGGATGAAGGGGTGAGGGCTAGCATGCCTAATATTCAACCACACAACTGGGACCAAGTCCCAGAGCACCAAAACGGGCCTTTTAACCAGCCTGCCTTGGCATGTGGCTGCCCCTATGGCTACCTCCGAACTGTTTCCAGGAGGAGGACGCAACTCCAGCATAAAAAGGTGCAATGCCTGGACATATTCAAATGCAGAACCATGTCCTCTGCAAATAGAAAGAACATGTCCAAGCATCGCACCTTTTTCTTGAATTAGACAAAAGGCAATAGTTCCCTGGTGCATTCTCCATTGCAACACCTTGACCAATCAGAATCAATTTGCCAACCAATCAATACCACTTTCTCATGCAGTATAAATTGTTGCTCCCTTTGAAATTTGGCATTATTCCATTATCCTGATGAGTGCAAGCCAAAAAGCTTTGACAGCATGTCTCTTTTTTTCAGCAATACTCGAGTTGTGCTCTTCCATAATTGTTGCAATACAGAATCATTGGACATTTCTTGTTGCAGTTGTTGGCATTTACACTGCCTGAAACTCATGAGGTTGATATGTAAGATGGGTTCTATTTCAGTATCAATGAAATCCACTTGCAGATCTATGGAAGTATCAGCAGTCTTAGACAGATCCTATAAGTGACTTAAAGTATCAGATGCGACCATAGAACTACCCAGCTTGTAGTATATGTCACAATTGTAGCCTTGCATTTTAACGAGTAAGCTTGTAATCTGGGTGGTACACCAGTTAACGGCTTACGCCAGATCATCTCGAGCGGTTTGTGGTCAGTTTCCACGATAATCTTTTTTCCAAATAGGTTAGTTTGGACGCATTGGGTTTCAAAAATTAAGGCTAATATTTTCTGTTCAATACTCAAATAGTTTATAGACTCTTGGAAGCAAAAGTGATAGGCTTCCCTTTTTGTAAGATGGGTGCTCCAAGGTCTTTTTGTGAAGCATCAACCTCGAGTGTAGTTTCCTCTGCTGGGTTGTAGAGTTGAAATGTTCTCAGTAAGAGGCCAGATCTACCCAGGAGCCCTAGGGAGCATTTCAACCCAAGGCAGGGTCACTGTGTACGACATCCTCATTTCACTAAGGAGGTATTCACTGAAATCTGCCACATCTTGCAAGTAGACCTGCAACATCAGTGAAGGGCAAGAATGGTGCTGCCAGTGGCTGTAAGGGTGACCATACCCATGAACCTTTTTGTTTTGGGCTCCTTCCAGATTGGAGCAAGGGACATCTCCAACACCTTGCAGTAGAGCATACACTGTCGTATGAAGAAGGTGACTGATAGTCTGTATGCATGGAGAGGGGACACATTGTCTTCTCTCTTTCCAGAGAGAATCAAGTGGAGTTTGCATCTGGTTTCACCAGGATAGCAGGTTTTCCTATGGTGGAGGGTGCCATTAACTTCATATACATTCCTTTGCAGGAGCTGCATCTAAATTTAGAAATGTACCACAACCGCAAAGGGTTCCATTCCCTCAATGTGTAGCTGGTCTCCACCATGCTCAGTACATCATTCTTGTCAATTCCCAGTATCCTAGCAGCATTTGTATGCCTTTATTCTGCACCAGCCTGCTGTACCATCAACATTTGAACCATGTTGAGAAATCAAAGGGTGACTACAGGGCAAGAAGAGCTATCCGCTGACCACCTGGCAAATGGCTCCGGAGTGCAACCAATCCACATGCGGACATGATGCATATAAACAGAGCTATGCTGCCACAACAAAATGTCATAGAAAAGTCATTGGGGTGCTTAAGAAATACTTCTGCAGCATGCTCTGTTCTGGTGGAGCCCTGCAGTAATCTCCAGAGAAAGTGTAATGATTCATCACGGATTGTTGCATGCTGCACTTTTGCCATCAAAAGGGCACAGTTCTTGCTGCTAGGTATCGGGTGAGGATCTGAGGAGGAGGAAGAGGGGGAGCAGGAGGAAGGGAGGAGGGAAATAACACATCCCCTTTTAAGCTGAACGGTACAAAGCGGCCCATCCAACTGTGGTACTATTCACTCAACTCCCACATCCCATTCAACAATGTGCCTCACATTACCTTCCCTCTGTTATGACCATCACAGTGCCCTCTTGAGCACAATGTTGAAATAAATGCCACCACAAAACAAATATTCAAAAGTAACTTTATCAAACAAGCCATCCAACATTCCATACAAAAGTCTTGAACACCGAAAACAGTCATAACCAGCTTATACTCTGTTCAGAAAAAACAAAAATACCTGGAAAAACTCAGCAGGTCTGGCAGCATCTGTGGAGAGGAGCTCAGTTAACGTTTCGAGTCTGCATGACTCTTCAACAGAACTAAGGAAAAATAGAAAAGGGGTGAAATATAAGCTGGTTTAAGGGGTGGTGGGGGGTGGTGGGGGGGGGTGGGGGGGGGGGGGGGGAGTTGGGTGGTGGTGGGGTGGGGGGTGGGACAGGTAGAGCTGGATAGAGGGCCAGTGATAGGTGGAGATAACCAAAAGGGACAAAGAGGTGTTGAAGGTGGTGATATTATCTAAAGGAATGTGCTAATTAAGGGTAGAAAGCAGGACGAGCACGGTACAGATAGCTCTAGTGTGAGTGGGGCAGGGTGAAGGAATCAAAAAAGGCTAAAAGGTAGAGATAAAACAATGGATGGAAATACATTTAAAAATAATGAAAATAGGTGGGAAAAGAAAAATCTATATAAATTATTGGAAAAAACAAAAAGGAGGAGGGAAAATCAGAAAGGGGGTGGGGAAGGAGGAGAGAGTTCATGATCTAAAATTGTTGAACTCAATATTCAGTCCGGAAGGCTGTAAAGTGCCTAGTCGGAAGATGAGGTGCTGTTCCTCCAGTTTGTATTGAGCTTCACTGGAACAATGCAGCAAGCCAAGGACGGACATGTGGGCATAAGAGCAGGGTGGAGTGTTAAAATGGCAAGCGACAGGGAGGTCTGGGTAATGCTTGCGGACAGACCAAAGGTGTTCTGCAAAGCGGTCACCCAGTCTGCGTTTGGTCTCTCCAATGTAGAGGAAACCGCATTGGGGGCAACGAATGCAGTAGACTAAATTGAGGGAAGTGCAAGTGAAGTGCTACTTCACTTGAAATGAGTGTTTGGACCCTTGGACGGTGAGGAGAGGGGAAATGAAGGGGCAGGTGTTGCATCTTCTGCGGTTGCATGGGAAGGTGCCGTGGGAGGGGGTTGAGGTGTAGGGGGTGATGGAGGAGTGGACCAGGGTGTAACAGAGGGAACGATCCCTACGGAATGCCACCAGGGGGGGTGAAGGGAAGATGAGTTTGGTGTTGGCATCATGCTGGAGTTGGCGGAAATGGCGGAGGATGATCCTTTGAATGCGGAGGCTGGTGGGGTGATAAGTGAGGACAAGGGGGACCCTATCATGTTTCTGGGAGGGAGAAGAAGGTGTGAGGGCGAAGATGCAACACCTGCCCCTTCACTTCCCCTCTCCTCACCGTCCAAGGGTCCAAACACTCATTTCAAATGAAGCAGCACTTCACTTGCACTTCCCTCAATTTAGTCTACTGCATTCGTTGCTCCCATTGCGGTTTCCTCTACATTGGAGAGACCAAACGCAGACTGGGTGACCACTTTGCAGAACACCTTTGGTCTGTCTGCAAGCATTACCCAGACCTCCCTGTCGCTTGCCATTTTAACACTCCACCCTGCTCTCATGCCCACATGTCCGTCCTTGGCTTGCTGCATTGTTCCAGTGAAGCTCAACGCAAACTGGAGGAACAGCACCTCATCTTCCGACTAGGCACTTTACGGCCTTCCGGACTGAAAATTGGGTTCAACAATTTTAGATCATGAACTCTCTCCTCCATCCCCACCCCCTTTCCGATTTTCCCCCCTCCTTTTTGTTTTTTCTAATAATTTATATAGATTTTTCTTTTCCCGCCTATTTCCACTATTTTTAAATGTATTTCCATTATTTTTAAATGTATTTCCATCCATTGTTTTATCTCTACCTTTTAGCCTTTTTCAATTCCTTCACCCCACCCCACCCCACCCCCACTAGGGCTATCTGTACCTTGCTCGTCTTGCTTTCTACCCTAAATTAGCACATTCCTTTAGATAATATCACCACCTTCAACACCTCTTTGTCCTTTTGTCTGTGACATTTTTTGGTTATCTCCACCTATCACTGGCCCTCTATCCAGCTCTTCTTGTCCCACCCCCACCCCCCCTTGAACCAGCTTATATTTCACCCCTTTTCTATTTTTCCTTCGTTCTGTTGAAGAGTCATACGGACTCGAAACGTTAACTGTGTTCCTCTCCACAGATGCTGCCAGACCTGCTGAGTTTTTCCAGGTATTTTTGTTTTTGTTTTGGATTTCCAGCTTCCGCAGTTTTTTGCTTTTATACTCTGCTCAGCATTGACCAATTTTACAAAGGTGCCCTGAGGCATATGTTAGGCCACTCATTAAAATATGTAAATGTGTTTGTTAATTCACTGAAGGCTACATTTGTTGACTGTTAGGTTGCTGATCTTAGATATGTCCAGCTGTATTCTTTAAAGGTGTTCCATTCAGTAAATTCAATAGATTTTGTAATCATTTTGTAGCCCAAATCGCGTTAACATTAACAAGTGTTTTCTTTTTCCTAATCTAAAACAATATCTCAATTATTTAACCTCAGCAGCTTCAGTCTGTTGCACAGAAACACAAAGTTTCAAAAGCTATAATGGAATGTGAACTATTCTAAGTGGGGTGTAATTCTACAAGATCGACAAGTTACTTGAGTAGTTGACTGTTAAACCTGATAATGTAAATATAGACTGCATCCTAATAAAGCCAAGTCTTGGTAATTGATTAACGGGTTTGCCACAAAAAATCCTTATGAAGAATTCTCAAAGCACTATTTCTTGCCTACTGGTAATACACGTCATTTATGGCTGTATTTCTAAAACTGAAAAAGCAAATGCTTTTGATTTGTCAACTACCGATGCTGCTGATGCACTGTTTATACTGTGGAATATTTTCAATAGCACCAAATGAAACATTTAACAATCATATATCTGATGGTTTACATGTGCACATTTCTAAAACAGCAAATATCGATTTTAGTAAAGACAAAATACCTTCTCTAGTAACTAATGGGGCAAGTCTATGGCCAGTGAAAATTAAACTGCTTGCCGTGGCTGTACTAGATGTGTGTAAGTGCTTCAGCATTTTGCCCATCTTGGCAAAAGTAGGATGGCTGTTGCCACGTTCAACAGTATTGCTAGCAGAAGTGCAGAACAACACCATTTCCTTTTGTGTTGTAGGACCCCCGTAGCACTGGCTCTTCTATACATGCATATTGTGGGAATTTGGACTCCATTCTAAACCCCAGAATAAAAAAATTCTTTCGAGGAACAACCATATTGGCAAAAAGGACTATCACTAATTTAAAATACAAACTACCAAGGTTTATTGGACAATAAAGATCGATACCTAACATTTCACTGTTTTGCTTTCTGATAATTCTAAGTTGTGCATGATCAAGAATGAAGATCAAGCTGCCTGTTAGTAAAAAAGGACAGCTGATCATTTATGACATATTACTTAACATTTGAGGTATGGCTTGATAAACAAGATCAACGCATGCTGGTCTGTCCTTCCCATGGATCCTGGAACTTCTGGGGTCATCGCTTCTTGTTTCTTTGAACCTGGTCTCTTGACTCAAGATGTCCTTCAAGATTTGAGCTTAGTCAGCTTAACGCTAATAGGCACCAAATCCTATTTTTTAAGACTACGGCGGAATTTTCCTAGAATTATACTAAGCAGGCAGGTAAAATGGGAGTCCTACCCGCCGACGAAAATGGTGGGTTTTCACACTGTATCATCCTGAGCCTGCCTCATTATTTATTCACTCCCGCGAAACACGCTGTTTCCATGGCAAGCAGACTCTCATTCACCTGCTCGTCATAACCCCGCTGTTGCATCACACCGGCCGCCATCCTTAAAAGGCAGCCACCAGCAAAATGTTCATCGCCACCAGCTCACCACCGCTGCCTGGGAGCCATGGCCAGCAAAGGAAAAAAGACTGAAGCGCGGGGGGGCTGCAATGGCTGGTCCCTCGAGCGACTGGTGGATGTTGTGGAGACCCACCGGGATGTGCTCTATGCCCGCATTGGATGCAGGATGGGTAGAAATATCACCAACCCAGCTTGGGAGGCGGTGGCAGCGGTGGTCAGCGCAAATGTCCTGCAGAGGAGGCCAGTTACCCAGTGGCACAAAAGGATGAATGATCTCCTCTGTTCCGCCAGGCTAAGTCACTCTTTTCACAACTCCCAACTCACACACTCACAAGCCCATCACACATCCACAGGACCCTCACTCACTGTCAGTGCAAGGGACATCACTATTCACTCACTCACACACACCATCATGGTCCTCATCCTGTCCATGGGACCACTCACCACCTACACAGGCCAGGCATACTTATCATCTGGCCCGGCAGGCGTCCCGATACACTCTCCCCATCTCTATCCAATGCAGGACAAACTGGCTCACAACAGGAGGGAAAGGTCGCAGACAGGTGGAGGGAGGCCGGAAATCAAAGTTCTGACAGAATTCAAAAACAGAGTCATCCAGCTGGCTGGCGATGACCGGGACCGGTCCTGTACTGACAGTGAGGTCGGCGCTGCTCTACCAAGTGAGGATCCAGTAGTGCAACATCCATCAGACAACTATGCTGTGAGTGATGTGTCCTCTTTCACAGGCCCCTGCCATGTACTAATTATCTCCCCTTGCTTTCGCAGGCACATCTACCAAACAACCGACAAAGCCCAGGGCCTCCAATCAAGCTCCGAAGAAACCTCTGAAGAGGAATCTGAAGGCATCCTCCCTGCAGTCCCATCACAGCGCTCGCCCACACCCTCCACCAATGCAGAGACACACACCTCGGTGGGACCTAGCTTTAGAGTAGCCTCAGGGCCACAATCTGGTGAGCACATCGCACTTTCTGACCCACAGCAGGTGGAGGCAGGGACTTCCCAGGCCCCTGGCACTTGGAGGACTGCTGGAGGCCAGAATGGTGCTGAGTCCGAGTCAGATGACGAGCCTCTGGACTCGGTCACGTCACAGTTGCTGGAGCTGCAAAGGCAAGCTCGGGAACACCAGGAAGGGATGTCCGCTGCACTCCTCAAATTGCAAGGCACGATGGAGGAGTCCGTCCGCTTTCAGGCTGAGGTGATAGCGCCAGAATTGCAACGCACCAAGGTCAACACTGGCAGGCTGGCAGCCGCCATGGAGACCTTGGTCCAGGATATCGGTCCTGCGCTGCTGCACGGGCTTAACTCCATCACTGATGCCATAGTTGGCCTCCAACAGTGTTTAAGTGAGAGGGGTGCTGGGTAGCTCAATCTCACTCCAGCTACCCCTTCCACTCATGGAGTCAGCCAAGGGCCCTTGGGCACCCATAGGGAGGAGGATCAGCAGGTGCACACTCTGGGTCCATCCACCCAGGTGACTCTGGGAGTGACCGGCCCATCCGAATCCCATCTTCCTGTGACCTCCGCAGCTCCAGCTTCACAGGCCAAGGAGGGTGTCACTGCCACACCGCATGACCCTGAAAGCAGACCGGGGCCCTCCAAGTCTCGGCCCTCCAGAAGATGCCCACCAAAATCATCACAGACAGTGCGTCACAGTCAGCAGGCTGCCTCCACCTCTGCTGTAGACGTCCGGGGAGCACCAGGGTTAGGAAAGGCAGGGTTAGGAAAGTTAGGATAAAGTAGTTGCACAGTCTGGCCACAGGTGTTGCTCACTTGTACATATTGTTCACTATTGTCAATAAACTCCTTGGAATGTCACTCTGCCTGTGGCTGCTTGTTCTGATGAGCAGTGTTCCTGTCACTCAGATGTGAAACCTTTCTGCACAAGATAAAAAGCAGGTGTCTCAGTCCAGGGCTTCTTCCCTGTGCTCTGTGCGGCCTTTAGACCACAGTGATGGTCCAGCCTCACAGTCCCTGGAAACATTACTGATGCCTGCACCTCGGCAGTGCTTGTCATTGCTGTCAGAATGTAGTGGGCAGGCACTACAGAGTTCCCTCATACTCTCTGTGTACTCTCAGCACCTTTAATGTGGGGCTGGCCCCCATCACACCAGCATCTGCGACCAGTGATGCTGTGCACCAGTTCTTGAAGGGCTGAGGTGCTGAAGGTGGACACAGCATCAGATGTGTCTAAAGTTTCATGGCTGCGTCTCTATGATATGACCCTGATCAAGGAGCACAAGCGAGCTACCTTTGGCCAGACAGGAGTCAGACATTCTCAGAGGCTATGTGAAGATCTATGGAGTGTCCTCACTGCATGTCGTCATTATCCTCCTGCGATCAAGTGACTATTAGAGCCTCCACTGCATCTCCTTGACAGGAGCATTCTCACAAAGGGTATTGGTGCTGCCATAAGCCAGACTGGAGTCAAACGTTCACAACTGCGATGTGAGGATCTATGGGGACATCTCGCTGCATGTTGTCATCATCCTCCACAAATCTGGCAGCTATGAGGGCCTCCCGAGCGTGACTGTCTAGCCAGTGCGAGAGCCTTATCCCCATCATCATCACCACCGAGGGCCCCCTCACCCTCATCCCTGTCGGTATCCTCCTCATCAGGGGAGACGTGCAGCTCCTCCATCTCCTCCTCAGCCAGCTCCTCACCCTGTTGCAGCACCAGGTTATAAAGGGCACAGCAGACAACGACGATGCATGAAACCCTCTGTGGACTGTATTGCAGGGCTCCACCAGCCCGATCCAGGCACCGGAACTGTATCTTCAGCACCCCGATGGTCTGCTCCGCCAAGTTGCGAGTTGCTGCATGAGCCTCTGCAGTCTTAGGCCGCCACACGGGTGTCATCAGCCACAGCCTCTGCAGGTAGCCCTTGTCCCCAAGGATCCAATCCTGTACCCTCTATGGACCCTGGAAGACTGCAGGGATCTGCGAGTAACTCAGGGTGTCGGTGTCATTCGCACTCCCTGGAAACCGTGCGCACACCTGCAGGATGCATTTCTGGTGGCCACACACCAGCTGCATGTTCAGTTGTGGAAGCCCTTGTGGTTGATGAAGTCTACTGAGTGTAGCGATGGAGACCTGGGCGCCACATGAGTGCAGTTAATTGCACCCTGCATCTGTGGGAATCCCAAGATCAATGTCCCTCGCATCCTGGCTGTCCCGATCCTGGGCAAAATGCACAAAGTTGTGTGCCAAGGAGAAGATGGCATCCGTGACCTCATGGATGCATTTGTGGGTGGCGGATTGTGAAATTCCACAGTGCTTTCCCACAGACATGGACGGACAATACGGCAAGGTTCCAAGAGCCTGGCGGGGTAGCCTTTTAATTATAAGCTAATGTATTACAATTACCTCCCTGTTGACTAATGGCGGGAACTGCGGCCCACCAATGGGCTGAGCAGACAATTGTGACCTGCCTTCACACCATTGTGAAGCAGGTTGCGCCATATTTTCCACTCACGCCACCTATCACACCAGCCGCCAGCGGGCTCGGAAAATTCCACCCTACAACTCTAGTGGATCCTTTTTCAGCTCAACTTCCAAGTCTACCTTAACTGCTTAAGCTTCCAATCCACCTTAACCGCTGAAGCTACATACTTCATATCTGCCCACTGAATGTTCTCTCTCTCTATCTATCTGTCTGGTGGAAATAGCTGAGTTTTCCCAAAATGACTAAGACTGCACTTTATTACTGATTCTCCCAAGCTAGACTTTAATTAATTATGTGGTTGCATGTTTTCTATTCACTCTCTCTTAAGGCAATTACTTTAGTCCTGGTAATCCTGTCTATAATGGATCCACTGATTTCTAATACTCGATTCTTATGGCAACCTTCAAACCTGTGATACTTTAATTGAGATAAGCCTAATACTGGGACATCAGCCTGTGACAAATACCCATCGACTGGCAATGCCCTAAGCAAATGCTAACTCCCTAGCAATTTCCCTACTCCTAACTCTCTGTCCTGATAAATGCCCCCAGCAAATGTACTATGACAAATGCTAACTCTTGGCAAGTGCAAACGCCTTAGTGATGCTCCCCTATTTTTATACCCTCTTTGCAGGCAGCTTTGCAGTATTTATTCCAAGTATGTGCACCTGGATCAACACAACTAACAACTTCTAACCCAATATTTACAACCCTTGACTCCCCACTGGCTTCCCCACCACAATCTAACCTTAATTTGTACCTCTAATCAGAGGCTCTGTCCCTAGACCATTCTTCTAGCCAATCAGCTTTGTAGATTTGGCTTCTATTTCCTGGTTAAGCTAGACTAGTTGGGGCTCAAATGTGCAAATGTGTCCTAGCTATAACTTCAGTTAACCCCACCTATTCTTTCTTAAAGCTGCATCAGAGTTTTTGGCACTTAACGGGGTGTCAACTTTAAGTCTTTCTTAGCAACATAACCTAAAATTTAAGAATCATTCCAATTATGCATTCAAATTAAGACTTTTCATCACTAAACTTATGTAAGGGGAAAATTGATAATGTTAACCTTAATAATTACACAACGGTGTCAATAAGGTGAAGCCTAATAATATCTTTGGGGCTGCTTCTGGCAATTGAGCGATTAGTTACATAGCTATTTTTGGCTTGATATAGTTTAGTACATTAAAAAAGTACACATGATTTGCTTTGTTTAATATACAAGGCAAGCTGCATAAATTAGATTGCAAATAAGAAAACATATAATTTAGTGAGCTAACCAATAATTTTCAATTAAGGTGGTAATATCGTTTTGGAATTTACTCTTCAATGCAACTAATACAAAAATTCACCCATGATCCCTTATTCTTTGTTATTTGGCATAGGCTCAAGTTGGATATTTCTATTGAAATATGCAACACTATTCATTTAGATTTTTCCCCATTAATTAAAGCCATTATGACCAAGAACACATGACAAAGGATAGCAAACAGATATTGGGCAGGATTTTTCAGGCCAGGGGATGGTGGGTTGAGAGACAGGGCCCAGAAAAATGGCAAGAAGCCGTGTCAGGACATTTCCAAATGGTTGCCCATCAATATAAATAATTAAATGCCACATTAAGAATGATTTTCCAAGGCTGCCACATGGCAGGCCATCATTGTCAGGGAGGCAGACTCCCTGCAGTCATCTGGGTGAATTATTGGAGCAAGAGGCTCCGTACCCCCAAGGGGCACTCCAGGTAGGAAAGGCAACTCTCAAATAGGACAACCACTGGGCATCTGCCTGCTTGGCCCCTCTTATTTTAATTTTATTACTTATCTCTCTGGAGGGTGCTTCCATTTTGAGGCACCTTCTCAATATTTAACCTGCCTCAGCAGCCCGCACCTCTCCTGGTGAGACAGCCAAGACTTCAGAGCTGCCGGTCTTCTAATTGGACCGGCAGCATCTACATCCCAGTTGACATCCTTAATTGGATGGTGAGCTTGGAAGCAGCCAACCAGGAGGCTGCTTCTGGTAAAGTTGCAAGTGCAGACACAGGGCACCCATTTGGTCCCAACATGGGGATCCTGAAGCCCGTGGTTAAATCCTTACCTTTGAGGTCCAATCAAGTAACAAAATGTATACTTGTCAATACAAAAACAGAATTACCTGGAAAAACTCAGCAAGTCTGGCAGCATCGGCGGAGAAGAAATCAGTTAACGTTTCGAGCCTTCATGGCCCTTCGGCAGAACTGGAGCATAGTTAGAAGAAGGGAGAAATATAAATTGGTTTAAGGTGGGTGGGGGGGGGGTGGAAAGACACATTAAGGGTGTGGTGTGGTGATTGTGGAGATGAGCAGATAATCAAAAGATGTCACAGACAAAAGGGTCAAAGAGGTGTTGAAGGTGGTGGTCTTTGTCTGAGAAAAGTGCTAATTAAGAATGGAAGACAGGATATTCAAAGTACAGCTCTAGTGGGGGTGGGGTGGAAAGACTAAAGGTTTTAGTTTTAGATTTAAAAATAATGGAAATAGGTGGGGAAAGAAGAATCTATATAAATTATTGAAAGAAAAGCGGGGGGGGGGAAAGAAACGGGGTGGGGATGGGGGGAGGGGGAGTTTAAGATCTAAAGTTGTTGAATTCAATATTCAGCCCGGAGGGCTGTAAAGTGCCTAGTCGGAAGATGAGGTGCTGTTCCTCCAGTTTGCGTTGGGTTTCACTGGAACAATGCAGCAAGCCAAGGACAGACATGTTGGCAAGAGAACAGGGTGGAGTGTTAAAATGGCAAGCGACAGGGAGGTTTGGGTCTTTCTTGCGGACAGACCGCAGGTGTTCCGCAAAACGGTCGCCCAGTTTGCGTTTGGTCTCTCCAATGTAGAGGAGACCGCATTGGGAGCAACAAATGCAGTAGACTAAGTTAGGGGAAATGCAAGTGAAATGCTGCTTCACTTGAAAGGAGTGTTTGGGCCCTTGGACAGTGAGGAGAGAGGAAGTGAAGGGGCAGGTGTTGCATCTTCTGCGTGGGCATGGGGAGGTGCCATAAGTGGGGGTTGAGGAGTAGGGGGTGATGGAGGAGTGGACCAGGGTGTCCCGGAGGGAACGATCCCTACGGAATGCCGTCAGGGGGGGTGAAGGGAAGATGTGTTTGGTGGTGGCACCATGCTGGAGTTAGCGGAAATGGCGGAGGATGATCCTTTGAATGCGGAGGCTGGTGGGGTGATAAGTGAGGACAAGGGGGACCCTATCATGTTTCTGGGAATGAGGAGAAGGCGTGAGGGAGGATGCGCGGGATATGGGCCGGACACGGTTGAGGGCCCTGTCAACGACCGTGGATGGAAAACCTCGGTTAAGGAAGAAGGAGGACATGTCAGAGGAGCTGTTTTTGAAGGTAGCGTCATCAGAACAGATGCGACGGAGGCGAAGGAACTGAGAGAATGGGATGGAGTCTTTACAGGAAGCGGGGTGTGAGGAGCTGTAGTCGAGGTAGCTGTGGGAGTCGGTAGGCTTGTAGTGGATATTGGTGGACAGTCTATCATCAGAAATTGAGACAGAGAGGTCAAGGAAGGGAAGAGAAGTGTCAGAGATGGACCATGTGAAGATGATGGAGGGGTGGAGATTGGAAGCAAAATTAATAAATTTTTCCAGGTCCCGACGAGAGCATGAAGCAGCACCGAAGTAATCATCGATGTACCGGAGAAAGAGTTGTGGGAGGGGGCCGGAGTAGGACTGGAACAAGGAATGTTCCACATACCCCATAAAGAGACAGGCATAGCTGGGGCCCATGCGGGTACCCATAGCCACACCTTTTATTTGGAGGAAGTGAGAGGAGTTAAAGGAGAAATTGTTCAGTGTGAGAACAAGTTCAGCCAGACGGAGGAGAGTAGTGGTGGATGGGGATTGTTGGGGCCTCTGTTCAAGGAAGAAGCTAAGGGCCCTCAGACCATCCTGGTGGGGGATGGAGGTATAGAGGGATTGGACATCCATGGTGAAGAGGAAGCGGTTGGGGCCAGGGAACTGGAAATTGTTGATGTGACGTAAGGTGTCAGAGGAATCACGGATGTAGGTGGGAAGGGACTGGACAAGGGGAGAGAGAAGGGAGTCAAGATAACGAGAAATGAGTTCCGTGGGGCAGGAACAGGCTGACACGATCGGTCTGCCAGGACAGTTCTGTTTGTGGATTTTGGGTAGGAGGTAGAAGCGGGCCGTCCGAGGTTGGGCGACTATCAAGTTGGAAGCTGTGGGAGGAAGATCTCCAGAGGAGATGAGGTCAGTGACAGTCCTGGAAACAATGGCTTGATGTTCTGTGGTGGGGTCATGGTCCAGGGAGATGTAGGAGGAAACGTCTGCGAGTTGACGCTCAGCCTCCGCGAGGTAGAGGTCAATGCGCCAGACAACAACAGTACCACCCTTGTCAGCGGGTTTGATGACAATGTTGGGGTTGGACCTGAGAGAACGGAGTGCAGTGAGTTCAGAGAGAGACAGATTAGAATGGGTGAGAGGAGCAGAGAAATTGAGACGGCTAATGTCACGCCGACAGTTCTCAATGAAAAGATCAAGAGAAGTTAAAAATCCAGAGGGAGAATACTGGAGGTGGGTAAAAGGATCCGTTGAACGGGGAGAGGACTCCTGCCCAAAGAAGTGAGCACGGAGACGAAGACGGCGGAAGAAGAGTTCAGCATCATGCCGAGCCCGAAATTCATTGAGATGAGGGCGTAAGGGTATGAAACTAAGTCCTTTGCTGAGCACTGAACGTTCAGCATCGGAGAGGGGAAGGTCAGGGGGTATAGTGAATACGCGGCTGGGGCTGGGATTGGAAGATGGGGTGAGGACGGAGGGACAAGCAGGGGTGGAGGGTCCCAGATGGGTGTTGGAGTCGATGAGTTGTTGGAGCTTGCGTTCCTTAGCACTTGAGAGAAAGAGAAAAAGTTTCTTGTTGAGGCGATGGATGAGGCGAAGAATAAAATGAAACTGGGGGCACGCGCAGTTTTGAAAAAGGGTGCGGCGGTGCTGCTGGAGGGAGAGGTCGAGTGTGTTCATATGGCGGCGCATGGCACTGAGTGTGGATCTCAGAATGCGACGGGAACAGCAGTCCGAGAAACGTTTTATGTCCTGGAGATACCTGTAATCCTGGGTGGGTTCGAAACAAGAGGGATGGAATTTCAGGTGAAATCCACGTGGGGTGAGTCGGAGACGGAGACAGTCACTGAGAAAGGAGATATGGCTGTGAAAGCGGGTTTTAGTAAACACCTTGTCAAACACCAGGAGAGAAATGGAAAGCAATGAAGGTGAGCAGGGCAGAAGAGACAGTCGGAAATCCTGTCGGAGGACAGAACCATACTTCTTCAAAGAGGGCATTTTTTGAAGAGAGGTGGCAGTCAATCAAACTCAAAGATAAAAACAAAAAGCTAAAAGCTACTGCGGATGCTGGAAATCCAAAACAAAAACAGAATTACCTGGAAAAACTCAGCAAGTCTGGCAGCATCGGCGGAGAAGAAATCAGTTAACGTTTCGAGCCTTCATGGCCCTTCGGCAGAACTGGAGCATAGTTAGAAGAAGGGAGAAATATAAATTGGTTTAAGGTGGGTGGGGGGGGGTGGCGGGGGGGGGGAGAGACACATTGAGGGTGTGGTGTGGTGATTGTGGAGATGAGCAGATAACACCCCGCTTCCTGTAAAGACTCCATCCCATTCTCTCAGTTCCTTCGCCTCCGTCGCATCTGTTCTGATGACGCTACCTTCAAAAACAGCTCCTCTGACATGTCCTCCTTCTTCCTTAACCGAGGTTTTCCATCCACGGTCGTTGACAGGGCCCTCAACCGTGTCCGGCCCATATCCCGCGCATCCACCCTCACGCCTTCTCCTCGTTCCCAGAAACATGATAGGGTCCCCCTTGTCCTCACTTATCACCCCACCAGCCTCCGCATTCAAAGGATCATCCTCCGCCATTTCCGCCAACTCCAGCATGATGCCACCACCAAACACATCTTCCCTTCACCCCCCCTGACGGCATTCCGTAGGGATCGTTCCCTCCGGGACACCCTGGTCCACTCCTCCATCACCCCCTACTCCTCAACCCCCACTTATGGCACCTCCCCATGCCCACGCAGAAGATGCAACACCTGCCCCTTCACTTCCTCTCTCCTCACTGTCCAAGGGCCCAAACACTCCTTTCAAGTGAAGCAGCATTTCACTTGCATTTCCCCTAACTTAGTCTACTGCATTTGTTGCTCCCAATGCGGTCTCCTCTACATTGGAGAGACCAAACGCAAACTGGGCGACCGTTTTGCGGAACACCTGCGGTCTGTCCGCAAGAAAGACCCAAACCTCCCTGTCGCTTGCCATTTTAACACTCCACCCTGTTCTCTTGCCAACATGTCTGTCCTTGGCTTGCTGCATTGTTCCAGTGAAGCCCAACGCAAACTGGAGGAACAGCACCTCATCTTCCGACTAGGCACTTTACAGCCCTCCGGGCTGAATATTGAATTCAACAACTTTAGATCTTAAACTCCCCCTCCCCCCATCCCCACCCCGTTTCTTTCCCCCCCCCGCTTTTCTTTCAATAATTTATATAGATTCTTCTTTCCCCACCTATTTCCATTATTTTTAAATCTAAAACTAAAACCTTTAGTCTTTCCACCCCACCCCCACTAGAGCTGTTCTTTGAATATCCTGTCTTCCATTCTTAATTAGCACTTTTCTCAGACAAAGACCACCACCTTCAACACCTCTTTGACCCTTTTGTCTGTGACATCTTTTGATTATCTGCTCATCTCCACAATCACCACACCCTCAATGTGTCTCTCCCC
The DNA here is from genome assembly GCF_964194155.1 of Cetorhinus maximus. Taxonomy (NCBI): domain Eukaryota; kingdom Metazoa; phylum Chordata; class Chondrichthyes; order Lamniformes; family Cetorhinidae; genus Cetorhinus; species Cetorhinus maximus. Next base: position 55,158,905 of record NC_135897.1, on the reverse strand, counting down.
CCCTCCTCCCCCCCACCCACCTTAAACCAATTTATATTTCTCCCTTCTTCTAACTATGCTCCAGTTCTGCCGAAGGGCCATGAAGGCTCGAAACGTTAACTGATTTCTTCTCCGCCGATGCTGCCAGACTTGCTGAGTTTTTCCAGGTAATTCTGTTTTTGTTTTGGATTTCCAGCATCCGCAGTAGCTTTTAGCTTTTTGTTTTTATCTTTGTATACTTGTCAATGGTGATCGCCAGATCCAAAGAAGCCAGTAAATGTTTGCTTGCAGTATAGGCTATTAAAACACTTCCAATAAATTTACAGACCACCTTCTTTAATGCCTTCCAAAAATATTTTACAAGAACTTCAAATCAAAAATAAACTGCAAGTCATTTTTTATAGGTTTTAAAGAAGAGCAAATTGTAAATTCTAAAGCAATTTTGTTAACATAATTTTAAATTACAAATTGCAGCAGAGCCATTAGCTACTACCCAATTAGGAACTTAAAAATATATGCTGATTATCTAAATAAATGCAAAGAGGCTTGTGAAAAATTCCAGTTGAACATGTTTTCAATAGGTATGAAAAGCAGCCAATTAGATTCAGAAAAATAATGCACTCATCTAACATCAATCTGCTTACAGCTCAGCGTTGTGAGAACTGTCTGACATCCTTGGCTGACCTGAGATCAAATGCATTTTTCCTTAACTTCTTTTTCACTGAAGTTTAAAGGCTGTGTTTTAAATTTTTAAAAAATGCAAAGATTGAAGTGGGGAGCAATATAGTAAACATAAATAAGAAAGACAAGTTAGTGCATTTGATCAAGAGTAAAGGTTCAGGAATCAAAATGTTTGCTAATTACAGTTAGAGAAAAAAAAATTACCAAGCATGGACAGTGGAAACTAAAATCTGACAGTCTTGTCCTGCAACAGCTGAAGGAGAAATTGAGGGTAAAAACAGATGAGGAAGAAGAAAAACCAGATGTTTGGATAACATTGATACGTGGACTGAGGGAGGTTTGAAGAAAGCCAGAGAAGAAGCAAGATGCTGCCAATGGTCTCACTAAGACTTTGGTTACAATGAAAGTACAAGCGAAAAAAAAACAAAATAATAACGGCCATCAGTAAGTAGCCATGAATTATTGTAAGGAAATGTAATCACTGGCAGTGGATTGAAATTACTTGTTGCTGGAACTAGCCTGAAGTTTTTATGGGTATCCAGAGGTGACACAAAGGAGGCCATGACCAGTGCGTCTGAAAAGCAACTGATGTTAACCATTACTATTCGCAATTTTAAAATATATTTAAAATAATTTCTAGGCTTCTTCATTTTATTCAAATTGATTGAAAATCTTAAATTTTAGATAAAGTTAATTTGAATTTGCAAGTATTCCTAGACTTTCATTTTTCTCCATTACTTGATAGGTTTAGGGTGGAATTGTCCCAGATTTGCACTGTGTGGTAGTGGGTGGGAAAAAGAACGTTTTACCTGCCAGCTGCAATGACGGCTTTTGCAGAAGTATCGCCCCCATCCCGCCTCATTAATCATACATTCCTGGGAAACACGCCAGGTCGCTGGCAGACGGCCTTTCATTTGCCCGTCACACCGTCACCTCGCCACTTCCTCACACCTGGCACCATATTTAAAGTGCAGCTGCACACACACCCCAGTGCTTCCAGCCCAGGTTTGCTGCACAGAAGACATGGCCCCGAAAAGCAAGAAGACTGCAGCTCCCCAATTCAGTGACACGCCCCTGGAATGCCTTTTGGATGCCATGGAGGCCCACCATGATGTCCTCTACCCGGCTCTGACCGCAGTAGGGGCAGCAACACCACTGCTCTCCTCAGATTGCAAGGCAGGACGGAGGAGTCCGTCTGTCTTCATGCTAAAGTGATAGCACCAGCATGCCAAAGCACCAAAGCCAACACTTGTAGGATGGCAGCCACTATGGAGACCTTAGTCCAGGACATCACTTCTGCACTGATGCATGGGCTGAACCCCATCGCTGATGCTAGAGTTTGTCTCCAACAGCGTCAACGCAAGAGAGGTGTGGGGCTGCTCAATCTCACTTCAGCTTCCCCTTCTCCTCAAGGAGTCAGCCAGGGGCCCTCGGGCACCCATATGGAGGAGGATCAGCAGGCGCCCACCCTGGAGCCATCCACCCAGGTGACTACGGAAGTTTCCAGCCCATCTGAATGGCTTCTTCCTGTGACTCCAGCAGCTCCAGCTCCACAGGCCAAAGAGGGTGCCACCACCACACAGCAGGACCCCAAAAGCAGGCCGGGGCACCCCTGGTCTCGGCCCTCCAGAGGACAGCTGTCAAGGTCATTACAGGCAGGGTATAGCAGTAGCAGGCTGCCACCACCTCTGCTGTGGATGTCGGGGAAGCACCAAGACACAGCAGCAAGGTTAGAATGTAACTCTTTTAGAGTCAACCAATTAAACTAAATTAACAAAATAAGGGATAAATCAAGCACAGCCCCTAATTCAGGTCAGCTGTAAAACCAAGGACAAAGTTTAAAGGAAACTTACAAACATTAAACCAAAATGTGATTAAAGGGGTCAACAAACCACCCCAGTCCCCACGGTGCCCACCGGGCACGGAAGGCCTCGAGAGTGCCGGCAGACACCGTGGGCTTCCTCTCCAGGGACACCCGGCCGCGAACGTAGCCGCAGAAGAGGGACAAACAATCGGGCGGGACTCCCCCCTCGATCGCCCGCTGCCTGGACCTGTTAATGGTCAACTTGGCCAGGCCCAGGAGCAGGTTCACGAGGAGGTCCTCCTCCTTCCTGACCCCCTTCCGCACCGGGTGTCCATAGATCAGGAGCGTGGGACTGAAGTGCAAACAAAACAGTAACAGAAGGTTTTTTAAATAACTAAAAAGGGAGTGCAGCCTACCACACCCTATGTAAACGTGGTCCACGGACTCCACAAGACCGCAAAAAGAGCAGGTGTCCTGGGAGTCCGTGAACCTAAACATCCTTCGATTGTATGGGACTGCTGCGTGCAACACCATCCAACCCAGGTCCCCGATAGAAAGCAGGAGGACACCTCTGTAGAGGGAGGGTTAGGATATATCTCTTTCGAGTACATTCACAGTTCTTGACTTTTTTTTTTGTTCAAGTCCTGGAGTGGGACATGAACCCACAACCTTCTGACTCAAAGGTGAGGGTGCTATGAACTGAGCCACAGCTGACAAGTTGCACAGCCTGGGCACGGGTGTTAATCACTTGTGCATAATTTTCACTTTGTTAATAAACTCCCAAGAATGTCTCTCTGCCTATGAATGGCTCCTTGTTCTGATAAGCAGTGTCCGTGTCACTCAAATGTGAAACCTTGCTCGCTGCAAAAGATAAAAGCAAGTGTCTCAGTCCAGGGCCTCCTCTCTGTGCTTTGTGCAACCTTCCCAGCATACTGATGGTGCACCTTCACAGTCACTGGACACATCAGTCATGCCTGCACCTCGATGGGGCTTATTATTGTTGCCAGAATGTCCTGGGCCGGCGGCAAAGAGTTTTATCATTCCCTCTGTGTGTTCTCAGCACCTTTGAGGTGCAACTGATCCCCCACCCCCTGTGACAGTGTGGTCCTGAAGCTTTCTGCTCACAAAGGATACCATAGGATCAGGAGAAGTTAAAGTTTCCCCGCTGCGTCTCCACGATATGACGCTGCTCACAGGGTGTAAGTGAGATGCCATCAGCCAGACAGGAGTCAGACATTCACATAAGCCATGTGAGGATCTATGGAGTATCCCCACTTCATGTCATCATCATCATCCTCCTGGAATGTAGGGACTATGGGCATCCACTGCATTTCCATGACAGGAGCCTCATCAAGGAGGGTATGTGTGCTGCCATCAGCCAGACTGGAGTCAAACGTTCACAGATGCAATGTCTCCTCACTGCATGCCATCATCACCCTCCACGAATCTAGCAGCTATGAGGGCCTCCCGAGTGCACCTGCCTCGTCTGGCCAGGGTGATGGCCTCATTGCCATCATCCTCGCCTTCAAGGATCTCCTCTCCCTCATCCCCATCGACATCCTCCTCACTGGAGGAGACATGCAGCTCCTCCTCAGCCAGCTCCTCTCCCTGTTGCAGTGCCAGGTTGTGAAGGGTGCAGCAGGCAACGACGATGGACTATATTGCAGGGCTCCACCAGACCGGTCCAGGCACCAGAACATTTTCAACATCATGATGGTTTGCTCCACTAAGTTGCGAGTTGTAGAATGAACTTCATTGGACCTTCTCTCTGCTGCAGTCTGAGGCCCCCACATGGGTGTCATCAGCCACGTCCTCTACGGGCAACCCTTGTCCCCGAGGAGCCAACCCTGCAGTTTCTGTGGACCATGGAAGGCGTCAGGATTCAGAAACATACTGAGGATGTAGCAGTCATGAACACTCCCTGGGAATCATGCGCAGACCTGCAGGATGCATTTGTGGTGGTTGCACACCAGCTGAACTTTCAGCGAGTGGAAGACTTTGCAGTTGATGTGGTTGACCGCTTGTTGCCACAGAGGTCTGAGCGACATGTGAGTGCAGTGGATGGCACCCTGCACCTGTGGGAAACCTGATATTTGGGCAAATCCCAGCGCTCTTGCATTCTGGTTCTCCTGGTCCTGGGCGAAATGCGCAAAGTCATGTGTCTTGGCGAAGATGGCATCCGTGACCTCATGGATGCATTTGTACGTGGAAGTTTGCGATATCCCACAGAAGTCGCCCATGGAGCCATGAAAGGAGCCATGGGCGTAAAAATTCAGCGCCTCGGTTACTTTCACAGCCATGGGCAGTGGATGTCCTCCATGTCCCCGTGGTGCCAAATCTTGCAGCAGGTGGTAGATGCAACAATGGTTCTTGGTCACCCACAGGAATGATAAGCGGCATCTATAGACCCTGGGTCTAACTGGGCACTGACCAGCGAAGACTTGCTGTGGCTCTTTAGCAGTGTGTGCAGGAGCCCCAGCTGCCCCTTCTTCCTGAGGGTGTTGCTCCTCCCTCTGCAACAGCTAGGCATTTCTGACACTCTCTTCTCTTTCATCTCCGCTCCCTGTAAGCCATTAGGCATACAGCTAGGTCACCAGGCTCCATGCTCCTGATGTACTCCTCCTGCAGAATGAAAGAGAGACAAACGCGTGGGTTAGCATAAGTGTGCCAAGAACCTCACTTGGTTAAGTCTGAAGGCCCCTTAACACATCCCAGAGTGCTGGCCACTTGGATTGGCAGAGTTTAGTGTGCTGCATGGCTGCCAGAAACCCCACTCACTTCTGCCCTACTCATCCTGACCAACTGGCGGCAGCTTTGGCCAGTGGACTGCATGCTGTGCTCTCAGCTCAGGCGCAGGTATTCTCCGAACCCGCACTGCAAGGCTGTACTGTTAGCTTGAACCATGGGGGAGACTGGACCAAACAGGGATAATGACATTGCAAGGGGCTGTGAGCAACTCCTCCAATGACTGCTCCATGACCAGCTTTCGCAAGGAGATTGGACTACATGTGCAGTCATCCAGTTGCTCTGCAATCCACTAAAATGCTCATAATTTGCAGTCTGCACCTGAAGGGTGAAAAGATCTGGAGCATTTGGTGGCACTTTCAGGCCTCTGCATTGCTTGAGTGGGCAAATAAGCTAGGGGCCCAACTACAAGCATGTCAATGAGGCTGCACCTGAACTGTCTCAGCTGCAGAGGAATGGTCATTTTATAGGGTTTCCCTAATGCGTGGCTGCTTCTCTCCCCCCCCCATCCCCTGGTTGTGCACTAACATCAACCACTGTGCAGCCCTTGCTCCCCCCACAACCTGCCTTAGACACATTGCAGCCGTTGCCCTGGCACCGCACTGTTAGCCGGCTGGGAAAATGCACCGGCTGGGAAAATGCAGCTTGCCTGTGCCCTCACCTGAATGTGCAGCGCCTCAACCTTGAGGTCCAACAGGTGACCCTCGCGAGCGCTACACAACGTTACTGTGCACTCACCTCCACGTTCCCCTTGAAGTGCAGATCGCCAGGTGCATGACTTATAAATGCTGTTGTGAAACACGTCAACATGCAATCACGTTGACATGCTCGGATGATCCAACGTGGGGGGATGATTCTGGTGGGCTGGGCTTATGCAGATGTATTACAGTGAAGTTCCCTACATCTAGTGGCGGGAAATGCAGCCTGCCATTGACGAATGGAGCAGATGATTGAAAACATGTTTTACGATGGCATGAAATCGATTTTTGGCCTTCCCGCTATATTGTCCACTCATGCCCGCCATCTCGCACGACACCAGTGGGCATGGAAAATTCCGCCCTTAGAATGCATAATTGCCCAAATTTTATGAAGGCAGCTAAAGCATAATGGTGACGACTTTTGACTCAGAGGCCTGTAAGAGTAGCCAGGATATTGCTATTGCTTCTCCCCATTTGACTGGATTCCCTGCTTATCCAAGATGGGGCAAGGCGTTTGGCCCGTAGTATGATTGCTAACAGCTCTCAATGAACTGCCGTTTGCCACTAACGGGCAAGGAAGTATATGTAATGCTTACTTCTATTTGCAAAAAACTTCTCCATTTACTAAGATGCCTTGGCTGTCCCACTGTAGGAAAAACAACAAAGAAGTTTGGCTCCCTTAAAAAGAAAAGGCCCTTGCCCTGTCAAATCAGAGGTCAACATGTTCGGATCATGAGAGTGGACAAAAAGAATCCAGTCTGCTTTGTTGTGTGGTAGGCGTTAAGACAGGGATTTGGGGTTGCTCAGTCCCCCAAAACTTTTCTGCTCGAGTCCATAGTCTTTTTAACTAGAACTATTTATTTATAGTAAGTATTTACACATTTGGACCTCCACACGAGGTAAGAGACTCTGCTCTCCAAGATCTCTCTCCCTACTCAGTCGTGTGATCTGACATCGTTCCCTAAGTCCATCCGCTTTACCGTCATCATATTTACAGCCCCCTATATCTCCCCCCAAAGTCTCAGACTTCACAAGTTGGTCTCTGAGATGCCTTGACAAATCTGCATGATCTTGTTCTGATCTCCTTTTGGGGTCGAGGCTATTCAGTACCCTCCCTTCTGTCAGTGTGAGTGTTCTTCTCCTGAGCGACTGTAGAGCTTGTAGTAGGTCTTTCCTCTTCTTCAGGGTCTGAGTAATAAGCGCAAGTTTCTATTGGTTTCCCTCCAAGAAGATAATAAGGAGCTGTGGTTTCTCCTTATGAAACTCTGGCCTGTCTCAACCCTGTATGATCTAGGTTTTGAAATTTTTTTCAATGATTGTACCTTTCCTCCTCCGACCCATACTCTCTCCCTGGACTTCAGCACTGGTAACTCACATGGGCTATGCCTGGATTAAATTTCTGAGCTTGGTTGTTTCTCTGTTCTTCTTCATGTTGTTTTATCCTCTCGTAGTTTGTTCATGGTGATGTGGGGTTTGACTTTTTGTGCCAGAAATGGAAGCTCTGTTCTCAATCTCCTACATGTTAATAACTCTGATGGTGAGAAACCATTCTGTAGTAGTGAAAATCAAAGAGTCTTTGTTTTTCTTTAATAACTCTTTAATGGTTTGTATCTCTCTCTCAGTCTTTCCATTTGCTTGAGGATTGTGAGGTGAACTGGTTACATGAAAGAAGCCATATTCATTTGCATAATTTTGTAATTGTTCATTTGCAAGTTGCAGCCCATTGTCAGACAGCACAAAGTCAGGGCTGCCATGTGTTGAATACATTCTCTTGAGGGATTGAATGACTGCTTCTGTCATGCTCCTATGCAACTAGTTTATTTCAATTCACTGTGAATAATAATCAATAACGATAAGGAAGGTTTTCCCCTTAAAGTCAAATAAATCCATTCCCAGGTACTCCTATTGCCTTGTTGAAAAAGGAGATAATAGTGATTTTTTTGTTCCTGGCTGCTTACGGCACAAGTAATACAGTTAGAAATCATTTCTTCTGTAGAGCGAGTAATACCTGGCCGCCAGACTGATTGCTGCTCCTTCGCACAACACCTTGTTATTCCTAAATGTCCTTGGTGAAATCGTTGTTGGATATCAAGCTGAAGGGCTGTCAATATGTCTAATCTCTCATTGAAGACTAGCAAGTTGTCAATGAGAGTTGCTTGTAATATTCAAAATACTAACATAGTATCGGATTACTTGGGATATTGTCTGACCACCCTTCCAGACATTATTCTCAGATTTGAAGACATTCTTCATCTTGTTTCTGGCTTGCTTTATTTCCTGCAGCTTTCTTGTAGTAGCTGGTCAGTGTTGAGCGATTAAGGACGTATATGCTTCAATCTCCTTGATGAAGTCTAAATCCTCTTGTTCAGTTCCTTCAGATGCCAAATGCGACAGTGTGTTCACTAATATTTGACATTTTCTTTGCACATACCCTATGATGGAATCATATCTCATCAATCTTAACCTGAACTGCTGGATTCTGGGCAGCATCCTTGCAATTTCTTTCATGTTCAGAAGGGTAAATAGTGGTTTATGGTCTGCTTTTATTTTTAAACATAATCCCTGAACATAGTTTGAAAATTTTTCATGCTGCTACCAATGCCTCTTTTTCTATCGTGATGTATCATTGTTCCATTTTTGTCAGTGAGTTAGAGGCATAATAGACTGGTCAACACTTGCTGTCTTTTGACACTTGAAATAGACTGCCCCAGACCTGTAGACAATGTACCTGCTGCTATTATGGTCAGTAAGTCTGGGTTGTAATGCACCAAGGTTTCAGAAGAGATTAGAAGTTGTTAAATTCTTTCAAAAGCATTTTGTTGGCCCACGTTTCAGCACTGTTCTTGACCCTGTCTCAAAAGATGTCTCAAGGGCTCATTGACCTCTGCTAAATTCGGTGGGCACTTGCTCACTTCGCCACTCCTAGAAACCTTTGAAGCTCAGTTATTTTCCTGGGTTGCCAAAATTCTCTTATAACATTCACGTTTTGTGATTCGACTGTGATTCCAGTGGATTGTATTATGTGACCTAAAAACTTAATCATGGGTTTGGCAAACTCACATTTTTCATTCAGTGTTAGGCCTGCATCGTGTAAGGCTCTCAGGATTGCTCTGACCGTGTGTCATGCTCCTTTCTCATGGATCCATGGATGAGTATATCATCCATATGGCATATTACTCCTTCCATGCATTCTAAAATGTTGTACATCATTCTCTGGAAAACTTTTGGAGCAGACGCGATTCCAAAGGCAATTTATTGAAACAATAACGATCAAAGGGCATTATAAGTTTGGTCAGCATATGGGGATTCTTTGTTCAAAGGCAACTGCCAAAATCACTGTTCACATCCAATTTGGTAAATAAAGCGCTCTTGGCTAGTTTTGCTAGGCTCTCGTCCAATGAGGCCATCGAGTGGATCTCAAGTTCCACCTTTGTTTAGCTGAGTTAAATCCATGAGCCATTTAGTTTTAGGACCATAACCATACCTCAGCACCATTTTATTGGCATGGTGAGTGGTAAGAGAACCCCTTGCTGCTGCATATTTTGTGTTTCAATCCTGACTTTGTCCAAGAATGGTGAGGGACTTTCCTCAGGGTAAAAATGCAAATTGGTTTAGCATCAGCTCGTAAAGTGATGTGGTACCTGGTCTTTAATTTTCCCAGCCCTGTAAAAAAATTTGGCAAATCTTTTTGGAATGTAGTGCTGTCATTCACATCAGCAACTTTGTCCACTTTACAGATTCATTTCAGTTTGAGTATGCCTTTCTGCTTAGTAGAGAGCATTTTTGATTTTTGAACGGCATGGAGAGGCTCAAGGATTTCTCGACCTCTGTATTCTAACTTTGCCTTGAATTGGCCTTTCACTTCAAGTGCACCCTCCCCAGGACCTTGTAATTTAATAGACGAAGGTTGCAAAGCAACCTGAGCCATTTCGCTTCATCTGCTGAAATAGAAACCCCTGCCCCTGTGTCTAATTTAAACTGTGGGGTGTCCATCCACTTGGAGTTTAACATTCCAATGCTTGCTTTCAGTATCAATTATATCCCTTAGGAAACTTAATTCCTGTTCTTGTGGTTCTTCCACTTCCTGTATGTGGCTCTGCTTTAACATTTTCTCCCTCTTTTTACAGGTTGTCAGCACTTCCGAGTGGCAAACAGGTTTAGAGTGGCCCATTTTTCCACAGCTGTGGCACTTTGCCCCCCCTTGCTAGACATTCTTCTAATTTGTGCGGCATGTTCCTGCCACACCAGAGACATTTTAAAACGGAGCCTGGTGTGCTTTACCCTGTCTTGACGAGCTTAGGCTTTGAAGTACTTTCCATCTCACCGGCTATGAATTGAATAGTTTTACTCAACCTTCTCCATGGCATCTATCCTTCTCCACAAGTGAATACCCAATTCTGTTTTCTAAGTTCTGTTTGTCTCGCAATTTGCATTGCTTTCACTATCTTAAACCCTCCCTTGTCTGTAAGATATCTGATTATGCTTTGTCTAACACCCCCTACAACGATCCTGTCGTGAATCAACTCTTTTTTAAAATTGCATAAGTGAGTTCCTTGTCAGCCTATAGACATCTTTGATAAATGAATCCATGCTTTCACCTGGCCTTTGTTTTCTTCATTTAAGTTTAGCCCTCTCAATTATTAAATACCGATGGACGCTGAAAGCTTGCATGACTTTTTCATAAGAAGCTGAAATCTCATCAACCCCCTGCCTTGCTATCATGTTGTCAGTTATAGTTCCTACAGCATAAAGTAGGATACTGACCTGGCCTTTCTGGCCTTTTTCATGTGATGCTGAAGCAGTCCTGTATCTTATGAAACTTTTTCTCCAGTTACACCACTTCTGGGCCTGCTGTGGGCTTCCATGCACTGAAAAAGTTCTGGGAATGGCAGGGTGGATTAAATGCTTCTACTGAACCCTAAATTATTGCTGCATTTGATCCTGCTTCTCTGCTGCTGCTTGCTGTTTCGGGCCTGTGCTCAATGCTGTCTGGTCACCAGGTCTGTGTCAGAGCTTGCGTGTGCTGCTCCCGCAATGTTCCAATGTCTTTGTGAGTCTTAGATTTTATTCTTTTGTCCTTCCTTCGAGGTTCTCATTTCTTGCCAGTCCCATAATTTATGGCACACACTGCTGCTACAATGCATCAGTGGTGATTGGAGTGAATGTTTAAGATGGTGGATGGGGTGCCAATAAAGTGGGTTGCTTGGTCCTAAATGGTGTCATGCTTCTTGAGTGTTGTTAGAGCTGAACTCATCCAGGCGAGTGCCATCACATCCCTGACTTGTGCCTTGGAGATGGTGGACAGGCTTTGGGGAGTCAGAAGGTGAGTTACTTGCTGCAGAATTCCCAGCCTCTGACCTGCTCTTGTAGCCACAATATTTACATGGCTGATCCAGTTCAGTTCCTGGTCAGTGCTAAACCCCAGGATGTTGAGAGTGCGGGATTCAGCGTTGATAACTTGTATTCTATTCTTCTAATTAGAAAAAGCCAGCATTCTATTCACTTTTTTGATTATTTTCTGTACATGTACATGACATTTTAATGATGTAAGTGCATGGATACTTAAGTCTCTTCAGACTGCCATTGTTTCTACCTTTGTGCCATTCAGAAAGTATTCTGTTGTTTTCCTCTTCAGGTCCAAAGTGGAGGACCTCTCATTTGTCTATATTGAAATTCATTTGGCAAAGTTTTGTCCATTCACCTAGGCCAGAATTTTCCACCCCCATTGGCGTCAGGCGTCATGGTGGGCATTAGCGAACAATATAGCAAGAAAGCCAAAAATCGGCCGTCATAAAACCAGTTTGCGATCGTCCGCTCCACCCATCAATGGCAGGCCACCTTTCTTGCTGTCCAACATCGGAAACCGAATTTCAATGTATTTGCATTTCATCATCTTGCCTGCCCATCAGAATCAACCCCCATGCTGGATCATCAGGGCACACCGGTGTGATTGCACGCCGACGTGTTTCACAACTGAACATAAGCGGCGTGCACCTGGCGAGCTTCATTTCACTCAGAACTTTGAGGTTTGTTTGCCTACCTTGCATTAGGCAGCACTCGCGGTCATCAGCGGCAGGCTTCACAGGTAACACCACATCATCACTTTTAAGGGGACTCACGTGAGAGGTCTCTCCCTACTAGACCAGCCATAATGGGCGGGGTGGGGGGGGGTGCTGCTTTTCAACAGCTGCAGGGCTAGGGCTTGCTTGGGGAAGAGGAAGAAGTGGCATCAGGCAAGGGAAGAGGCCGCAGGGCTAGGGCATCACTGGGGAAGGGGAATATCCCAGGGTGTATGTGGGGACACGGTTTAATCTCTGCAATTGACTTCAAGAGGGTAAAGGTTGAGGAGGCAGTCTCCAGAGAAGATTAGGCCAGATGGAGATATAAGGGTGTGTCCGAGGGAGTGAGTTGTGATATCCCTTGAGCTGGCAGTGAGTGAGATACCAGTGAATGTGTGATGGGCTTGTAAGTGTGTGAGTTTAGAACAATGAGATGCTTGCCTTACGCTGGCGGAATGAATGAGACCAGTCATCCTCTTTCTGCATTGGATGGCAAATCTCTTCTGTGCAATGTTGGCACTGATCACCACTGCCACCGCATCCCAAGCCAGAGTGGTGACATTGATGAGCGTCCTGTGGCTCCAGCAGGAGTAGAAAACATTGCAGCGGTCCTCCAAGGTGTCCAAAAGATGCTCCAGGGACGTGTCAGAGAAACAGTGAGCTGCAGTCTTCTTGCCTTTCGGGGCAATGATTTTGTGCAGCAGACCTGAGCTGTAAGTATTGAGAGCTACGCGCCCAATGTGAGGAAGCAGCGAGGTCTCAGCATGCTGGGCGGATCAGAGGAAGCCCGTCAGTGAAACAGCGTATTTCCCCTGACTGCATACATAATGAGCCGGGAAGGGAACGATATGGCGCGAAAACTCGTCGTAAAACCTTGTTTCACATGCCCGCTACCGCACTTAGTGCAATTCTTGAATGATTCCACCCTTGATCTATTAATATTTCTTTGTAATTTAACACATCCATCTATACTGCTTATAATGCTGCCTACCTTTATGTCATTGACATACTTGGATTTGTGGCTTTCCATTCTGCTGTCATAGGTATTAATAAAATCAGTGAATAGTTGAGGCCCCAACACAGATCCTTGCAAAATACACTCATCACACATCCTGTCAATTAGAGCACCTGCCCATTATCACTTCTCTCTGTATTTTGTCACTCAGCCAATTCATATAAATTTATATCATATACCTTCTGGAAGCCAATTAAATAACCTCCATCGACCTTCCCCTGTCCATTACTTTAATCATCTCTTCCAAAAGTTCACTCAGGTTTTTTAGGCATGACTTACCCTTTTCCAGTCTATACTGGCTCTCTTTAATCAGCTGAAAATTTTCTAGGTGTTCAGGCACTCCATCCTTGATTACGGACATTCACAATTTCCTATCAGATGTTAGGCTGGTTGGTCTATAATTCCCTGCTTTCCCTCTCTCAACATACTTAAAGATGTGCTGTTGCTTAATTGGAGATAACCCAGTCTGGCCATGTCGGGTATTCCCATTCGCTTAATATCAAAATTCTTTGCCCTCACCATTTCAGAGATGCCCCTCTCCATTGTACCTCCAAAATCAACCTGCCGTCTTTTGTCTCTGATTTTCCTTGCTAAGTATCACCTCCCTTGCCAAGCATGCTTCCAGTTTAAATCCCTAATCCTCCCCTTAGCAACATTCAACTTCACCACACCCACCATTCAGCACTCCTGCCTTTCTGTCCATTGGCACTGCTGCTCCATCTTAGCATCTTGCACTGTACTGCATTGTATTACTCTTGTCTAGACTACTGTATCTTTGCCAGCACAAATGAAAGGGACTTTAACTGACTTTGAATGCAACAATTATGACAGCTGGGGAAGGCAAAGAGAATTACATCATAAAAGGCAAACTTGCAAATATTTCTCAGAAGTAGTTGATAATTTTTCAGACATGTATTACTTAATAGAATAAGATAGTGAAGTCAGTCATCACTTGTGTTGCAAATATTTCTACTCCTAGTTCTAGGCACACTAACTTTCCAAACACCAAAAGATAATGAAGAGAAAGTCTTCAACAAGTGTTAAAGAATATGATAAATTTGTAATATTCATATACAAAAGGGTGTTCTCATGGAATCATTACCATCATCCTGAGAACTGCCCTGCAGCTGTGTTGTAACCTAGTAGTGGTAATTGAAAGGGAGTGTCAGGTATGTTGCTGCTTTTTGTTGGCAGATATGTGGTTGGTGTCATCCAGGTATGTGCAAGTGGGATTCATATTACAAACTATTTCTCACAATGCAGGCACATTGCCTATTGGGTGTGTCTTTCATATTCATTTGAAATGTCATGAGGTCTGAAGTAGATTTGTAAGGAGAGGTTTTAGCTCAGTATAATTACGGCACATATTTGTATACCAGCTCTTGGATATTTTACATGGATGAATTGGATATTAAAAAGTATTGTATATCACTTTTGTTTCACTAATCTTTATGTTATAGTTCAGTAAAACCTGTACTGACTACTCTGTTAAATTGTTTTAATCAGACTCTAGACTTCGGAGTAATGAACAAATGAGTTATAATAGCATAAAGACATTCCACTCCCTATGTTTACAGTACCATGTTGGTCCACATCTAAGTCTATGCTGCCTGGTGTCTAGGGCTCCTCTACACTTTATGACCTCTAAACCTCTCTTATATAATATATTAGTAAAGTCTTGTAACCTGATAAACTTAAAATGACAACCACTATGAATAAGGACCACCCAGGAATGTCTAAAAGTTCTCAGAATTAAATCCCGACTGATTTCCATTGTAAGAAAACGTGTGAAACATGACCACAAAAACATGTTTATGGCCCCACCTCCCATTTTAGTGTTGTAAAGACACTGTTCACTGATATCACCATAACTAATGTGATCAGCATGAGGTAGTAAATCTCTTCCAAAATGGCAACGGTTATATAAATCAGTGATTTCTAAAGTCTAAAAACTTATGTTATACTGGGAAAAATAATTTTAAAAAGTAATAGAAGACCATGAAAGGAAAAATTTGGCTCAATGCTTTATCTTGAAAATTAACTAGTAATGATCTATTTACAACATTGTTCCTATTAACATCCTGCTTTAAAACAATGCAGTGGAGTTACCAATAATGAATAAAGAGTTTTTTTGTGACAACCATTGTGGTCACCATTCACAGACTTAATCATGTTTACATTTAAGTTTGTTAACAGAAAATGCTAGTGTAAATTAATCTTAAAATCAAATCCCAAATTCTTCAGGTCTAATAACTATGATGCACAGATATAGGTGTTTACAATTATTCAGTCTAAGAGATATCAATGGAGAAAAGTGTTTCCATGTGCAAGTGCTCTCAGTGGAGCTGTTCATAGACTGATTTTCTCCAGCAATTTCTTACAAAGCGAGCTTCCAAGGTCAACTAATTAATCCAGGGGAAAATCTTAGGGAGGTTACCATCCATTTGGCCTCACTTGCCTTATATCATCAGAAGTAAATTGTCTTCCTTCTTTTCCCCTTTTGCAGCAGTGTAACTAGCCTGCACTACTTAAAGCCAGCCTGCACCTCTTAAGGGCAAGGTGCATTCTGCCTGCACCAAGTATTGGAGGTCATTGGAGAAGAGTGCCTGACCTACAGAAGAGTAAAGATGGTGCACCATGGCAGACAGTGGACTCCCAAATTTTCTGATGTTGTCTTGAGGCCCTAATGCAGCAGGAGAGAGACTCTCTTCCCACAGAGTCCAGCAGGTCCCCCAGATAAGCAGTAAGAGGGGAGTGGGAGCAGAGAGGCACAGAGACTAATGCAAATAGTGTCAGCCAAGGTCTTGGATGCAGTACCAAAATAAGTTTAATGACCACACATGAGTGGTCAAGGTCAATGACATCACAACCCATTTCCTCTTGTTGCACAATTTCTTCTGATAAGCGAGCTGAAAATGGTGTCACCTTGCACCTCTCAGTTTTCCCCCACTTCTCCCCTCTCATCACATTTCTGCCTTTGTGCCTTTTTCCTTTCAGGTACCCTGACAACTGGTCATTGGGGTAAGGCCAAGGGAGCAGACACCGTCAATAAGGAAACACCATTACTCAATCTCATTCTTTCAGCCACTAGCTCAGATACTGGCGCAATGTGTACTTAAGATAGTAGCATAGAAGTGGGACCGGTATATGGTGAGTTACCAGACACAGCTAGCTGGCCTGCAGCCTGGGCAGGGGCAAAGATAGCACAAGAGCCAGCTCTCTAGAAGGTGAGGACGTAAAATAATTCTGCTGCGTGGGACACAGATGTGGGCTTCACTGTGGTAGCATACAGAAAAAGCTGTTTTGTATGTATAATGAAATGCTTGGAGCATTGGCAGGCTTACCAGAAAGCCTGCCGTCAATGACAAGATGTGTGGAGAAATCCAGTTCCAACTTGACACATGGCATTGCACAAATCTTGGATTCCATCCTTTCCAGCCTGAAAGTGTGGCCAACTCTATGACAGCATTTGTGGATCTAACAATGATGCAGCGTCTGATGCCTCAGCTTCCTTTGCTGCACAAACTGAAGCCACCCAACATCTGACTGCTATAGCTTGTGAAGGCTCAGGCAGAGGTCTTGATAAGCAAGGGAGCAAAAGGATATCGGGAGTAGGCGGGAATGTGGGGTTGAGGTTACAATCAGATCAGCCATTATCTTTTTGAATGGTGGAGCAGGCTCGAGGGGCCGAGTGGCCTACTCCTGCTCCTAATTCGTATGTAGGTCATGCATTCTCGCTTGTTGCCATGCAAGTGCAGCTGATGGTCATGCAGGCTCAGATTGCCGACATCAGTATTCAGAGGGGCTTTCAGGGTCTCACAGCAGTTCAACAGATTACCACGATTGCGTCACTCAAGGTGCGTGGCAGTGACACTGTGGAACACAAACCTGCCGCCCTCTCTCAGGATTGCTGCATTTGTGCTACTAGCATTGCCACTCCCCCAGTAAACCTGCAGTTACCTGTCAGTCAGCCAGCCCAGACAGTTGCTGCACACACCAAGCAGCACTGCTCAAGGGCAGCCTGCAAGATTATTTTTTACATTCTCCCCCATTGAAAGTTAACAACCTTCCATGAACCATGGTGCAGCCACTGGGGTACCACTCTGTAGGAAGACTAGGCCAGGCAAAAGTACATGCAAGGCAGACACTAAGGGAATGAACAAGGACAATTGCTTGACTTAAGTATGGAAAATTGACTGGTTTGTTGGATAAAGTTAGTTTGAAATATTTGTTTTGCAGGATTTTAGTCAAGAGGACACTGATGATCTGTAACAGAGGGAATATGAGGTGGGGATCTATTGTACAATGGGAATCTGGCTGTGTTTATTGATACTGAATTCACAATGTTCATGCACAGCCTCCCCAGAATGTGGGTGCTTTACTTCCTTATACCCTTCTTCCTCCTAATCCTCGTCTTCCTCCTAGTGTGCTCTCTGAATTCTTGGTGGGCAAGGGTTATACCTTTATGATGGCCAGGTTGTGGAGGGTGCATTAGATCACTATAAATCAGAACACCAACCCTGGAGAGTACTGGAGAGTTCCTCCAGAGCAGTTGAGGCAATGGAGCCATTGCTTCAGCACCTCAATGATGTTGCCTAGCAGCTTCCCTCTGGTTTGACGTAATGGTTAAAAGATTGAAGGAACAGCAGACTAACATCAGACTAACTAACAGACTAACACCAGACAAAGCATCATGAATGTTGCCAGAATAGGGTGCAACTCAAAAATTAAAAAATACAGCTTGCACTTGTGTCTTTAATATTTGTGGATTTTGGTGAAAAAAATCTGTCTAATGCATGTGCAAAATGTATTGGTACACAGGGTACCTACTTAACAGGAATCAACTGCATTTTCAGTAAATAGAAAATCGTGACTAAATGGTTACATGTGTCTTGATGGTTACAGGAAAGATGTGGAAATTGCAGATGGGACAAAAGATTTAAAATCTACTCTGTAGTTAAAAAAAGTCAGCTGAAGTGCTGTTAGCAAACTGTCAGCACTCTGTCAGCACCATGTCAGCATTGTGTTTATTCTAGAATGCAGGGTGCATTGTATGGATGCCCACAACACATTTCTTACAGTCCTGTTGAGTTGTGGAATTTAAAGCAAGCCTGATAGTTGCAGATTATAATTCAGTTTCAAGACAGTGAGTAAGTAACATTCTGTGTCCTTAAATATGTTCTAAGCAGTCAACTACTTTAAATTTAGAATGAGGCAATTCCACTGCAATACAATGCTAATTGGTATTTAAAGCAGTCTGTCGAAAGTCAAACTTAGTTCCACATTTATGAAACATAAGTCATCTTTCAACATTTCTAAGAACTTTCTAGCCTTGAAACTCTTGTAACCTGAGTTGAAAAGTACAGTGCTCAGGTAATATCTGAATATGTTGCATGCTCCTACAAAATATGTTCATGAACCACATAAATCTCTGCCTTTGTGGTTTCTTTTTCACTTTTACTCTACTTAACATTTTACTGGAATCAGCCACTTCTTCTGCCTTCCTCCCATTTCCCTCCCCAGTTAAATTCCATCCCCTTGGAAGACCAACCATTTCATCATTTCAGCAGCTGGAACACTGAGTCATGGGATGGATTTTCTGTACATTTCACTTCAAAGATACCCTTATGATGATTCCAAAGTCTTACAGGATCATCTGTATCATAGATCAACTTCAAAACCTGTATAAAAGCTTTCACATGCATTCTGTAATTCATTAGTTATGCAAACTAAAGAAGAAAAACCCTTTGAAGAACACCTGTCGATGACGTCTGTTCCACTACCTGCCCTTCTTTTCTGCTCTATTATCTCCAGTTACCGCTGTAAGAATCTGGTTGTTCTGGCTGTCTATCTGCACTACTTCCAACACAGCCAGTGACAACATATGCTTTCCCCCGGAAACTGACCATTGAATACGATGTTTACACTGATACCCTTTAATTTTTTAAGCCCTCATGTTATAAAGTAAATGAACTCAATGGCAACAGAATTCCAAACATTATTGCACCGAGAACACTGAAGAAGGCTGATAACTTTAGGCAGCTCTTAAGTTCTCATCAAAAAGGAATATCTTGAAGGCCACAAAACAGTGGGGATCCAGCAGATCCAGGTTTTGTCTCTAGTGATCTTCCCTTTGCACAGATAGAGATGGCTTTACATCAGCAGAGGGAAATTCAAGCCCTCAATTCCAGGTGTGTGCGCTTTTTCTATTCATCTTATTGTTAATTTCAGGTCCCAATTCTCAGGAAAATGGACACTTGGTGGAAAGATTCTCTGTGGCGGTAGAAACCTGAGAATTTGACCATTTTACGTGGTGAAACAGTGACAGGCTATTGAGATGGTCAGTGCGTGTTTTACAGCAGCAGAATTTCCACATGACAAACTCACTGCCGCTTATGACGAGGCAGTGATGAATCAGCAAACAGCTGCAACGGTATGTATTTCATATTGCTATAATCGCTAAACAGCCCATTAAAAATGATTAGAAAGTGAAAGGCTTACTGGTGCAGCTGTGAAATGTGCAAATTTGCAACATTGTAGCTTCACAACCCAGGCAGAAGGCTCATTTCACCCATGCAAGCCCTGGTGAATTCTGTCACGGTCAGATTCAGTTCTTTGTTTGCTTTGTCACTGTGATGTTGACAAGGTGAAGAGCATGGAAGCAGGTGACTGACAGTATATCACCTTTTCCATTACATGCAAGACTTGGAATGAAGTCTGCACAAAGTTATACAACTTGCAAAAGACCATGGAAATAGGTTTGGGTTATTTTGCAAATGTGCTAAATGATATCAAAATAAATAAAATGCAATCATTAAATGCCAGCACTAAAATAAATATTAGGAGTATTCTGACAGTGTCTGACAGATAACAATCAGTGAAGATTAGTAAACTTGCATCTGAACATATTTAACTTCCAATATGGGCATAAAAGTAGATGTCAATTTGCCAAGAATGTGGGTATTAAAATACGGATGACAGTGTCACTTTTGAAGCGTGCCCATGTTATTGTAGAATTGATTTATGATCCCAATTCTGCAGCAACCTTCATGGGAGTGCTCATGGTTGCAGACTAGAATTCCTTACGCAAGAAGTTAAATAAGTAAATGCAGTAACATGGAAATTCTGTGCTTCTGGCAGTTAGATGTAGCAAAGATTTCTAACAAAGTATGACAGTCTTTCCGGGCACAACACCAACAGATCGCTCTGTTTCTGGGAAAGCTTGCTCGGGAAGTCTGAATTGCTGAACAGTGGAGTCCAAGATGTTGCATGGTAACAGAGTCTCAGTTTTGGTGGCCCTATGACCTGATGGCATCTAGAGAAATAAACATGCTATCTTTGCCACTCGGCACCTTGTATCCAGTTTGCCTGACCATGTACCCTGTTTTTATCACTAGCGCATTTGTGCATGGTGCATGTAAAATGATTGCAGTGACATACATTTTTTTTCAAGTATTGGTTTGCAATTCTATGGGTTTACTTCACAGAGTGAAAGAAGGCCAGCACACACTAGGCAGAGAAGAGGAGTAGCAAAAAATCCTTTCACCAACACTGTCAGACACTCCCATCGAATCGAATCTATCCTATATACCAAGCATAGTTGATCTTGTGTAAAGCTCGACCATCGACTTTTGGCTAAAAAATTGTTAATTTTTCACATACCTCGATTCAATATTCATTAAAACAGTACTTGTGGATGCTCACTCAGTGCAATCCCCCTGCACCAAGGCTTAGGTCAAGAGCTAGGAGCTGTCAGCGTGACATTTTCCCCAATGGTGCAGCCTTTCCCTTTCCTTCCCTTCCCCTGACCCACAAGCCACATTGAAACCACAGGCACAGCCAATGCTGCTGCTTCCTCTCTGGCTTGTGGGGGGTTGGGGAGGCTCCTTGAAGCAGGAACACAGCCTGATGAAACTGTATCAGGAAGTGGGCTCAAGTTTGATGCCCCTATAGGATTTCAGTGGGAGCACCGTTGATGGGCCCGTATGTTCACCTAAAACCTAATGAGTGGAGTAAAAGTGAATCAATCTGGAACCGAGTGCCATGGTACCTGAAAGACTGGAAGCTCCATATCCAGTTCAAAGTTCATGGGACTGGAAAAAAAAATCTCCACAATGACAGGTTAGCCAAAGAACCAATTAAGCCCTGGCACCATGTTTGGAAGCAAAGAAAAGTTCTAACTTTTAGGACTATTCATAGACACATACTCAAATGATGGAGTGCTGATTGGTGTTTCCATACATCTCAACGATTTACTTTTTGGTTGAAAGTAAGTCCCTTGAAAACATTACCCATGTAAAATTTGACTCCTTAACTTTTTGCCTAAAAAATGGGTCTCAAAAATTCAACTTTTACACAAGAATATACGGTATATACAGTATTGAGACGCTGGAGGAATCGGGAGCTATTGTGTTCATGGAATGTGGGTATCACTGACAAGACAAGCATTTATTCCCCAAACCTAATTGCCCTTGAGAAGGTGGTTGTGAGATGCCTGCTTGAATCGCTGCACTCCATGTGATGCAGGTGCACCCACAATGTTTTTAGGTAGGACGTTCCAGGATCTTGACCCAGCAGTGATGACGGAATGATGATATATTTCTAAATGAGGATGGTTTGTGACTTGGAGGAGAACTCAGAAGCAGTGGTGTTCCCATGCACCTCCTGACCTTGTTCTTCCAGGTGGTGGAGGTCATTGTACATAGTTGCCTGTACAGTAACTTCTTCTAGCATTGTGAGAATGATGGGTCAGCTAAGTTGGCTAAAAAGGAAAACAATATATGTGGAGGTTTAGGTTTAGCACACAGCCTGTCATTGAGATCTGTGGCCTACGATCAGCATAATTTTATTGCAGGCAATTACGATGGCCACATTGCTTAATTCCAACTTGTCATTCAGGCACCTACAGTTAGAATTTTCGTATCAGTTACTCTTTGGCGCAGAGTTGTGGAAGTCATGTTAAAGAAGACATTGATCAACACGTAAGATGCATCTATTTTTCCTTAAACCAAATTGACAAAAGCATGGGAAAGTAAAGAAGCAGAAGTTAGTGCATATTTTTATATTTTTCCATAATACAGATATTCATCAAATGTACCCATCTTGGCATTCGCATATCCATCTCTCCTGTAAAACAAACACAATGGGCAGGATTTTATGTTCGTTGGGCGGGCTAACCCCCAACTCGATCGGGTGTTGAATCACGTGGTGATGTCGGGCGAGCGTCCCGACATCACCACACAATCTCGCAATTTTTCGGTCGACGGGCACGCGCAAGAGTCAGCAGCATGTCCGCCGACAATTAAGGGGCCTGTTGAGGCCCTTATGCAATTAATTAATTTGTATTTTTCACTACCCATCCAACCTTACAGTTGGCGGGCGAATAGGCCAAGCAGCCTTTGCATTTTTTCCGAAGCCTCATCCACAGGTGCGATGAGGTTTCCAACGGTCAGTAAAAAATGCAAAACAAAAAATTCCTTTTCATTTTAAACATGTCCCTCTTCATGTGACTGAGTCACATGTAGGGACATGTTTATGTCATTTATTAAATCTTTATTTCCCTTTGTCCAAATCTTCAGCTCCTTGAGGCAGCTCTGTGCACTCAGGGAGCTGTCAGCGCGCGCTCCCCGGCGCATGCACAGACTTCTGCGCTCACCCTCCTCCCGCCCCCACCCCGGCAGCGCTGAGCGTTTCAGCACGCCTTTCATGCTGGCTGCCCGTTAATTGGCCAGCCAGTGTGAAATAGCGGTTGGGGCCCGATGGTAGATGGCAGTCCCGGGCCCACCTGCTGCACCTGCCCAACAAAGGGAAAATCCTGCCCAATGAGATGCAATTCCCATTCCTATGACAAAAACAAAAATTGTTGGAAAAGCTCAGCAGGTCTGACAACATCTGTGGAGAGAAAGAGTTAACGTTTCAAGTCCAGATGACTCTTCTTCAGAACTGAAGAGAAGTTGAAATGTGGTGAAATATATACTGTTTAAGGGGGGCGGAATAGGTGAAGCTGGATAGAGGGCCAGTGATAGGTGGAGGCAAAGGAGAGATTGCAAAAGATGTCATAGACAAAAAGTCGAAGGGGTGTTGATGGTGGTGATACTGGCTAAAGGAGGCGCTAATAGTGACATGAAGAGTAGAAAGCAGATGGCCCCAGTGGGGGTGTGGTGGGGGGGAGGGGACGGTATGGGAGCAAGGATCAAAATAGGCTAAAAGGTGGGGATAAAACAATGGATGAAAATAAATTTTAAAAATAATAATATAAATAGGTGGGAAAAAATGTATTTATAACAATTAAAAAATAAATATTTGAAAAAAGGGGATAAAAAGGGGGTGAGGATGGAGGAGAGAGTTCATGATCTGAAGCTGTTGAACTCAATGTTAAGTTCGGAAGGCTGTAAAGTGCCTAATCGGAAGATCAGTTCCCTGGCCCCAACCGCCTCCTCTTCACCATTGATGTCCAATCCCTTGACACCTCCATACCCCACCAGGATGGTCTGAGGGCTCTCCACTTCTTCCTTGAACAGAGGCCCGAACAATTCCCATCCACCACCACTCTTCTCCGTCTGGCTGAACTTGTTCTCTCACTGAACAATTTCTCCTTAAACTCATCTCACTTCCTCCAAATAAAAGGTGTGGCTATGGGTACCCGCATGGGCCCCAGTTATGCCTGCCTCTTTATGGGGAATGTGGAACATTCCTTGTTCCAGTCCTACTCAGGCCCCCACCCACAACTCTTTCTCTGGTACATCAATGACTGTTTCGGTGCCACCTCATGCTCTCGTCTGGACCTGAAAAAATTTATTAATTTTGCTTCCAATTTCCACCCCTCCATCATTTTCACATGGTCCATCGCTGACACTTCCCTTCCCTTCCTTGACTTCTCTGTCTCAATTTCTAGTGATAGACTGTCCACCAATATTCATTACAAGCCCACCGACTCACACATCTGCCTCGACTACAGCTCCCCACACCCTGCCTCCTGTAAGGACTCCATCCCATTCTCTCAGTTCCTTTGCCTCTGTCATATCTGTTCCACTGATGCCACTTTCCTAAACAGTGCTTCTGACATGTCTACCTTTTTCCTTAACCGAGGTTTCCCACCAACAGTGGTTGACAGGGCCCTCAACCATGTCCGACCCATCTCCAGTGCCTCTGCCCTTGCACCTTCCTCTCCCTCCCAGAACCATGATGGGGTCCCCCTTGTCCTCACTTTTCACCCCACCAGCCTGCGTATTCAAAGGATCATCCTACGCCATTTCCGCCAACACCAGTATGACGCCACCACCAAATATATCTTCCCTTCACCCCCACTGTTGGCATTCTGTAGGGGCCGTTCCATCCGGGACACCCTGGTCCACTCATCCATCACCCCCTCAACCCCCTCTCATGGCATCTTTTCATGCAATCACAGAAGGTATAACACCTGCTCTTTTGCTTCCTCCCTCCTCACCGCCCAAGGGCCCAAACACTCCTTTCAAGTGAAGCAGCACTTCACTTGCACTTTTCTCAATTTGGTCTACTGCATTCGCTGCTCCCAATGCGGTCTCTTCTACATTGGAGAGACCAAACGCAGACTGGGTGACCGCTTTGCGGAACACCTTAGGTCTGTCCACAAGCATGATCCAGACCTTCCTGTCACTTGCCATTTCAACACACCACCCTGTTCTCATGCCCATATGTCCATCCTTGGCCTGCTGCAATGTTCCGGTGAAGTTCAACGTAAACTGGAGGAACAGCACCTCATCTTCCGACTAGGCACTTTACAGCCTTCCAGGCTTAACATTGAGTTCAACAACTTCAGATCATGAACTTTCTCCTCCATCCTCACCCCTTTTTGATCCCCTTTTTTCAAATATTTATTTTTAAATTTTTATATGTACATTTTTTTCCCACCTATTTCTATTATTATTTTTTAAATTTATTTCCATTCACTGTTTTATCCCCACCTTTTAGCCTATTTTGATCTTTGCTGCCACAGCATCCCCTCCCCCCACCATATCCCCACTAGGGCCATCTGTCACTTGCTCATCCTGCTTTCTACTCTTAATGTCACTGTTATCACCTCCTTTAGCCAGTATCACCACCATAAACACCCCTTCGACCTTTTGTTTATGACCTTTCTTGCAATCTCTCCTTTGCCTCCACCTATCGCTGGCCCTCTATCCAGCTTCATCTGTCCCACTCCCCTCTTAAACAGTATATATTTCACCACATTTCTACTTCTCTTTAGTTCTGAAGAAGAGTCATCTGGACTTGAAACGTTAACTCTGTCTTTCTCTCCACAAATGCTGTCAGACCTGCTGAGTTTTTCCACCAGTTTTTGATTTTGTTTCAGATTTCCAGCATCCACAGTATTTTGCTTTTATTCTATTCCTATGGATACCCATAATCACAGAATGATTCAGCACAAGAGGAAACCATCCAACCCATCATGCGTCTACCAGCAATTGATACATGGCAATAGTTGGTAATAGCAATGTCTTGAGAGGAGGTCAGTGACCAGCCCAAAGGGCAAAAAGTGATCTTTTTGGGCACTTCATAGAATTATGTTCTTAGGAATGTTGAGGGTGGTGGAGGGAGTATGGTTGCATACATCCAGTGATGTGACTACAGTTACAGGGATCTACTATACAGTAGTCCTGATTTGAAATAATTGTGATGCAGCACATGACAAAGTTAGTCACATGAATCCTTGATCAACATATGGTAGATGCCATGAATTAATTGCCTGCAGAGACATGATGGGTTGTATGTTTTCCTCCTGTGCTGTATCATCCTGTGATTATGGATATCCATAGGAATAGAAATTGTACCTCATTATGTCTGTTTTACAGGAGAGATGGACGTGTGAATGTCAAGATGGGTACATTTGATGAATATCTGTATCCTGGGGGAATCGGTCATTTTACAAAAATGCACTAACTTCTGCTTTTGTCAATTTGGTTTAGGGAAAAATTGATGCATCTTATGTGCTGTTCAAGGTCTTCTTTAATATAATTTCCACAACTCTGCGCCACATAGTAACTGATATGGGAAATCTAGCTGTATGTGCCTGAATGGCCATGTTGAAATTAAGCCGTGTGGTCATCTTAATTGCCTGCAGTAAAATTATGCTGATCGTAGGCCACAGCACTCAGTGATAGGCCGTGTGCTAAACCTGAACCTCCACATATATTGTTTCTCTTTGCAGCCCAAATTAGCTGACCTTCTGCCATACTCACAATGCTGAGAAGAATGTCCTTATATGCCCTTCACATCTTTTATTCCCCAGAAAACACAGCTAATAACAAAAGACCGCTTAATTCTATATGACTGGCACATTCTAGGCACCCACAGGGAGATTCCTTGCATTATGTGGTTCATTTACTTCCACCTTTAATTGGTCTTTAGCAAAAGCATATCATCAGTACCCTTTTTTTTAAAGAAATTTCACCAGTGCATAAAATTACTTTTGGTACATCAAAGCTAAACTCTTGAGCTATGCAAAAAAAAACATAATTGGTTTGCTCAGAAATTCCTGTACAATTACTAAATCCTCCCCAGTCACTGAAACTGGCACAGGCATGAATTCTACATCCCCCAAAGAGTTGCTCAACATTCACACAGATACACATATGAGCAATAAGCCAACCAGTTATTGTATCATGATGCATTCTAAATAATTTAATTTTCATCCATTCACAGAAATTTAAGTAGGAAAATTTATGCTTTGGTCCAATCATTACTGTTGCTAAATTGTCAGATTGCTTATCTGATATCCAGTACTAAATGAATAGAAATTTCCTCCAATTAAATACTGGGAAGAATGAAACCATTTTTTACGGTCCCCACTCAAAACTCCATTCTCTAGCTATTTATTCCATCCCCCTCCCTGGCAACTGTCAGAGGCTAAACCAGTCTATTCACAACGTTGGTGTCATAGATGACTAAGCTTCCAACCACACAGTCATGCCCTCACTAAGCACACCTATTTCCATCTCCGTAACATTGCTCAGATTCATCCATCTCAGCTCTTCTGTTTCTGAAACCTTCAATCAGGCCTTTGGTTAACTCTAGGCTTGATTATATCAATGTATAGTTGGCTGGTTTCCCACATTCTTCTCTCTGTAAGCTTGAGGTAATCCAAAGTGCTGCTGCCTGTATCCTAACTCGCACCAAGTCCTCTTTGCCTACCACCGTTGTGCTTGCTGATCTACATCGGGTCCTGGTTAAGCACCATCTTGATTTTAAAATTCTCATTCTTGTTTTCAAATTCCTCCATGACCTTGCCCTTCCCTATCTCTGTAATCTCATCCAGCCCTCTGCATTCATCTAATTCTGGCCCCTTGAGCATCCCCAATTTTAAAAGCACCATCGTTTGCGGCCATGCCTTCAGCTGCCTACTGTCCTTTTATGTCCTTCACTCTGAAATTCACTCCTGCCATAACCTCCTTTCTATTGGGCTTTCCCCCTTAAAGATACTCCTTAAAACCTACCTGTTTGACCAAGCTTGACCTGAACTAATGGCTCCTTAGGTGGCTCTGTGTCATAATTTGATTTATAATGCTCCTCTGAAATGCATTGAGATGTTTTAAGGCATGACATAAATATAGGCTGTTGATGTTAATTTTAATAGTAGTACAGAAACTTAGGCCAGAATTTTCTGGACCCTTTGGCATCGGGCATCATGCTGGGCATGAGCAGACAATATGGCAAGAAGGCCAAAAATCTGCTGTTGTGAAACCACTTTGCAGTCGTCTGCCACGCCTTTCAATGGCGGGCCATGTTTCCTGCCGCCGGACATCGGGAATGTTATTTTAATACATTTGCATCTAATTATAAGCCTTGCTTGCTGAAATCATCCCCCACGCTGGATCTTCCGGGCACGTTGGCATGATTGCACATGATGTTTTTCACAACTGCACCTTAGCGATGTGCACCTTGCTCGGGACTTTGAGGTTTGTTTGCCCACCTTGCTTCGAGCAGCCCTCGCAGTCATCAGCGCCAGGCTTCACAGACAGCACCACACCACGGGCAAGTCTTTACCTACCAGACCAGCTATAAGGCGGGGGTGGCTTTACAATGGCTGCAGGGCTAGGGCTTGCTTGGGGAAGGGGAGAAATGGCCTCAGGCAAGGGAAGAGGCTGCAGGGAGAGGGTTGTACTGGGGAAGGGGGGGATACCCCAGGGCACATGTTGATCTGTGCAAATGGCCTCAAGATGGTGAGGGCTGAGAAGGCAGTCTACAGAGGAGATGAGGCCAGATGGAGATGTGAGGGTTTGTGTGAGAAAGTGAGTGGTGTTGTCCTATGAGCTGGCAGTGAGTGAGATGCCAGTGAATGTGTGATGGCCTTGTGAATGTGTGAGTTTAGAGTGACGAGATGGTTGCCTTACCTCAGGCAGTATGAATGAGATTATTCATCCATTTTTTGCACTGGGTGTCCGGCCTCTTGTCTGCAGCATTGGCACTTAACATTTCTGCCACCGTCTACCAAGCTGGAGTGGTGATACCGATGGGTCTCCTGCGGCCAGAGCTGGGGTAGTGGACGTTGCAGCCCGCCTCCATGGTGTCCAGAAGGCATCCCAGGGATGCATCACTGAATCGGGGACTGCACTCTTCTTGGCTTTTATGGCTATGTCTTCACCAGTGCCCTCCTGGGCTGCAAGCATTGAGAAGTATGCACATGGTTGCAGTTTAAATATGACGCCCTACATGAGGAAGCAGCGAGGTAATGGTATGGTGGGCAAATCAGAGGCTGCCCACCAGCGAGACGGCATGTTTCCTGTGGCTGCGTAATTAATGAGGCAGGAATGGGACGATGGGGCACAAAAAGCCGTCACTGAGGCCGGCCGGTAAAATGTACTTTCACCCACCTGCTACCGCACCTATTGCAAATCTAGGATGATCCGCCTTTAGTCTTGAAGGTGAAGAAAAACAGCATTAATTTCAAAGAGAAATGGAAGTAAACTTTAGGCTGGGCACTCTGGACCCAATACCAGACCCAGTTCTTGGCACTGCTTACATTGCAAACCAAGAGATCTGAGGATTGATGGGATTTGATTCTTGAACCTCATTAGCTCATGGCTCAGCTGGCAGTGGCACTCAGAAAAGTGCAGAAAGGAAGGGTTGGAACGGGCAATGGCAGAAAGGGTGGCAACCACCCACTCCCCTCATCATCAACAAATTTTGAAAAGGGGTAATTCAGGAGGCATTGTGCCCATAAATTACATATTTGAACCAGCTAAGGCCCATTTTAGGCTCTGCCTGGGACCCTAAAAAAAAGACCCCCACACATTTAGCAGTGGGAAAATTTCTGCACAGATTTGACATTGGTATGCTTTGTGCAGATTTTACACTTGGAAAAACAAGTGCAACAGTTTCTGCTGCATGATATTAAAAACCTACCGCTATGAACTCTTACATAACATGGAAGGTTTGAGAGAAAGCTCGGCGGTCTCTGAAATTTGTATTGTAATCAGACGTATTTAAAAAAATCTCTCTGGACCCCTGCCTCACTCAGACTTCAGTCTAGAATTCAAAAAAATTGATTTAACCTTAGGGTGTAATCTTATACAAAATGTTTGCTTTTCTACTTCTGTAACCGAGTTCCTTGGATGAACAAAACATTCATGGCGAGTATGTTTTCTGAGACCGACATCCAGATGAAAATGCAGATAAGACATGTTCTCTTTCAGATACTTGACAATCAACTTTTGTGATTACTTAATGCTGATTCTTGATGTGGTGACAAGTCTGTGTCAGATGTGGTTGTACAAATATTTGGTAGCAGGTTGGTAATATGCTTCTATAAATGTGCAAACATAATCCAATTTAAAAACTTGCATGCCCACAAAAGAAAGGCACATCTTTATTAAGTATTTAGACCTTTTATATACTTATTTGCAATGTACCCAGTAGAAGAAAAATCAGCCTATTTCCCCTCATCTATTGATCCTGCGACCAACTTGATCCATAGATCTAAGGATCGCACTAGAAGAACAGAGCTTTATTATATAAGAGTTTAGCACACAATGCAACTGCCAATAGACTACAGATCTATTTTTTTTAAACTAAGTTAAAATGTTATGCTGTATAATATTTATAAGTGATCTATACATTGGATCTAGCTATTTTATGTGAAAATATTTTTATCACAGATAAAGTATTATAGACATTTGAATTGTTTAAAAGTATGTTGATGGAAATGTAACTGTCTCTATTACGGCTTGGCATTTAAAGATTGCATTTGAAAACAACCATATTAGTGAGCATTTAGTAATGCATGGGTAATCAGGGACAGTGACATTTGTAAACTTGTGTTTGACAAATTTAATGGAGATTTTTGAAGAAGTGATTGGATATATCAAGGAAATACAGTACATGTGTCTGTAGACTTTACAAAGGCATTTAGTAAGGTATCTTGTTTATCATTTATTAATAAAACTCAGGCATATGGTATAAGAAGAAATGTAGCAGCATGAGTGGAAAACAAAAACTTTTCTGAAAATAGGCATTGACCTGAAGTATTAAATTTGTGTTGCTCTCCACAGAGGTTCCCAGACCTGCAGTGTGTTTCCAGCACTTCAGATTTTCAGCATCCACAATATTTTGCTTCTGTTAGCGGGTTAGGGCAATTAGGTTTTATTTGGACTGGTGAAGTGTTGCGAATAGTGTACTTGAAACATCAGTGCTGGGCTCACTTTTATTCTCTGGATATTGGCATAGGAAGCACAATATTGAAATAAGCTGATAACATAAAAGTGGGGAGTTTGTCAAACAGTGAGGAGCAATGTAAAAGACTTCAGGAAGACAGAAATGGAAGAAAGATGGCAGTTGCATGTTTATGTAGATAATTATGAGATAATGCATTTTCAGAGGAAAACCAAGGAACGAGAGTAATATACTTAATGAAAACATGCTGAAGGGTATCGATGAACAGAAAGATTGAAGGGTTCAAATACACAGTCTCTGAAAGTGCCAGTGCAGGCAGATAAAAATATAAGAAAGACCAACAGCATTTGGGGTTTTACAGGGTTGTCGAGTCTAAGAGTAAAACAAAATGATAAATTTGTACAAAAGATTAGTTAGGCCAGTTCTGGCATAGAATGGAGTTTTGCATAACTCACTACAGAAAAGATTTTAGAAACATATAGAAAGCCTGCTCAATGGATTTACTAGTATGGTGCCATGAGTGGAAAACTATAGTTGTGAGGGAAAGAATTGATATTAGGACTAGGAGCAGAGAAGGCTGCTCCAGAGATTTTAAAATCATGAAGTGTAGAGAAAATGGAGAAAGATTACTTTTTCCGGTTGAGAAGTCAGTGACAAGGAGTTATCAGCTTAAAATTGTTACTAAGAGAATAAGGAGAGCAATTAGGAAAAATCATTATATGGAGAGTTATCGATGCATGAAATACTTTACTGCGGGGAATAGTTGCACCAGCGATCATTTAATCTTTGAAGTGAAATTTAGATAAATATTTGAAGCAAAGGGAGATACAGAGCCATGGGGAAGAGAACAGGTTTAATTTTGGATTGCCCTAGCAAAGAACTGACGCTGACGTGATGGGCGAAACAGCTTCCCCTGTGTTCTAGGCTTTGATAGCTCTATAATCAATTTATATAACTTTGCCAAAAAATGATGGTTTCCCAACATTAAATTTTTAAAAAATTCATATTTTGTATTGCCAGAAGTAGCATGTAAACAATTAACACTCAAAGAGTCTTGTTAATGGAAAACTAATAGCTCAGAGCAGTTGAACAATCTACATTTAAAAGAGTGAAAAAAAATTCACTCTGTGAAGAAGACAGCAGACACAGCTCATTTTCGTTCTAAACCTACATTTTAAACACGTCAGCAATTTGCCTACCTGGTGGGAAAACCAGAAAACTTTAAAAGTAAATAGCTTGCAATTTGCTTGTGAGAGGTTTACTCACTGACTATTGACTGAAGACTAGCTGTAGATTGCGGCTATAATTCCTTAAGTGGAGTCATTGCTCCAAAGTCCATTATACAGGCCTCAGATATTTGTCATGACAGAGAGCCTCTCCGTCGTGGCAAAAATGGCTGACTTGTCCAGAAATCCTAAGTCCCACCCCTAAAGATGGCACCTCCTATTTTCGCAGGGGCGGGACTGGAGTAAGGCCAGTGTTAGCACATGTGCGGTCTATGGAGGCAGCTGGCCAATTAAGTCACCAACTGCCTCCACTGAAGTGGGATTTTGGCAGGCTAGGTGTGTGAAACCCAGAGGTAAAAACTGGTTTGAGCTTGGTGGATTTGTTTGGATAGCCAGGGTACCCCTTTGGAGAGGTAAGGTACCCCTTTGGATATGGTCCGGGACACCTTTGGGAGAGGTAAGGCATCCTTTGGGATTGTTAAAAGTAAACATGATTGTGCAAAAAAAGTGCATAAACTCATTCGAATTGTTAAAGCTGTTAAAGTATTGTCAAGCTATCAAAGAACTGTCAAAGCTGTCAATGAGCTGTCAAAGGATACTGGGTGAGTTGGCATGGAGGGGATAAGGGGAAAGGGTGGTAGGTGGGGGCATGGGTTGGCATGAGTTTGCAGTAAGTAGGCATGGGTGCACAAGGTGCCATGGGGATGGGTAGAGGAGCATGGGGTGGCATAGAGGTATGAGGGACCATGAGGTGGGTCTGGGGCATGAGTTAGCTTAGGGGGTATGAAGGGACATGGGGGTAGGTAGGGGGCAAGGTAGGGGATGTAAGGTGGCATAGTTGACCTGGATTAGGCATGGGGACCATTTGGAAGGGGTTGAGGGGGATGACGGAGGGCTGTTTTTTGTTTCAATCTTCTTTTAAATTTAATTCAACAAAGTGCCAGAGCACAAAGGCAGGCCTTCCACCCACCCCACCTCTGCACCCAGCAGCCTCCACATGTGTTGATACTTTAAAGGGCCTGGATGATTAACTCTTCTATTGGGTTGCAGTAATTAGGAATTTTATTTTAAGAAAGTGGAAAGTTACCAATGAATGACTGTTTTATACACATCCTACTGTTAACATAGGGTTCATTAGTTCAATAAAGTGTATGGGCATGAAATGAATGAGCATGAAATGAAGTGAATGGGCATGGAAGTGCCATAGCTTGGCATGAGGGGCATGAAGAGCTATTGGGATTGTTTGGATGGCATATTTTGACATAGTGCTATGGGGGCTCTAGGGGTTGTTTGGGTGGGCATAGCTTGGCATGGGCCATGAGGGTCAATAGGAGTTGTTTGGGGGTATATCTTGGCATGAGGGCATGAGGGGCACATCTTGGCATGGGAGCATGAGGAGGACCTTTTGAATTTAACTTTCAAAAGGTCCCCTCATGCAGACTATGGCTCATGATACCTCTGAGGCGCTGTAAACCATGACTCATTGAAAAGCTGATCCAAGTCCATGAAAATTGCAGAGGACGAGGACATGCTTATCCCCACAAGGGAGCCAGCCAGGATGGAAGTGCGGGCTTTTGACCCAAACCAGCCCACACCCTTAAAAGACACTCCCGAAAATTGGAAACCCCAGGAATGGGGTCAGAAATCCAAGAATTCCTGCTGAGCAGCCGTTTTTAAGGGGCTCTTGAGTCATCCCGACGTGATGAAAATCATTGCTATAATTTCAAAAATTGTTGAATAATGTGTAAATCAACATGTGCTAAGATGGCCATTGTATTTAGTAGGATCAGAACAGCGAGTACTAAAACCTCAAAATACACTTTCTTCATATTGTGTTTTTGTGACAGTGTTGCGCGGTTGACAATCTTGCTGTGAGGAGGGTCCACATTGTTTATGTTATTTTTCAAACATAGAAAAGGATTATTACAGAATCCTTACTTTCCTCTGAAGATGACTTGAACATCTACCCAAACCTATCTCGAATAGTCTTTTGTGACCCTACGAGGAACAACACATCAGATTGCTTGGACCTCAGTCACTGACAATATGGGTAAACACCGGCTCTAGGTGAACACTGCTGGTGCTAGAAAGTTGTTGCTGTCACAAGCACTAAGGGGAAAACAACTCTTAAGTGAACAATTAATCAAAATAGAGCTTTATTTTGTGCTTGTATTTAATATTTTGTGTTAATTATGTATACAATACAGTTTTTGGAATAGGGAATGGCAACACTGTCTTAAAATGTTACATTCACCCAAACATGATCAAACTTTCAAGCTAATCCAACCATATCACAACCAGGTTTAAATTGTTCAGTTGCAGCCAAACCTGTGTCAAGTGTCACACATCATGCATGAGACTCAAGCATTTACAGCCCAACTCGTGCATTCATGCTGAACCAAAGATACGTCATCATGCCAAGCGAGGCATGCACAATTTCTGATGTCAGGAGGAAACAGGCCAAGGTGCTTGTAAGGATTCAACCACTGCCACCCTTTATTAAATAACTTTGTTTTAATTTGCTATTTGTCAGCTTGCTTTACTCAAGACTTGACTAAGACAGTTAAGTTTGGAATTGTTTTGTAAATAACAATTTTTTCTGCAGTCATCTTAGTCTCAAATGCACACATGCAACAGAATCTTGAACAAATTATAAGGACACATTTGAATCATACAAGTACCTCATTTATAAAGGCAATTAGTGCAACATCAAATTGAGTAATTTGGCTCCATTTTGCTGTTCCAGATGGAGTTAATTTAGACTCTCCATAATAACCAAAATCATTTATTCTGACTTTTACAAAGTCAGAGCTCGCACCAGCATAGACATGGGCAGACGCCTTTCATGAATCTGTGATAATAATTATATAAGCATTACCACTGCCAGCTCTAATACTTCTATTCTACTGCTTATTATGTGTAGCGCTAGTAAGGAAAAGAATAGTGCAGTGAGGCACTCCTTTGAAACACAATGTCACTGCATGGACAAGGCCATTCCCCATTTAATCAATCTCAGACATGCTACTGAAAGGAGACACTAAACAAAGTGCTGGTGTTTATCCAACATAGAGGGAAATTTGGGAAGAGAGACATTTGTTTCAGCTTTTTATGTACAGTCCAGACTTAGTGGTGACAAGAGACTCATGGACTCAGAAACACATAGAAAACTGAAGGCAAACTAGAGGATTTGTATTCCAAAAGTGGAATATCACTGCAGTTTATATAAATACAATAAGTAGAAATACACAATAAGCACTATATGTGCACACCCTGTTGACCTTCGGGCAGGAATAACTGAGCTGAAAATCAAGCTCAATTTTCTTTATTGTTATTTTCAAGTATTTCCAGTTCCTTTTGGTGAAACTGAACTATAGTATGAATGTAAGAAAACATAGAATAAGAAGAGGCCATCCAAACATTAAACATGTTCTTTCCATCCTAAACAATTTAATACCAAGAGGAAAGATTCTACTATACTTCTCTATTCCATGAGAAAACATAAATTAAACTATAGAACATAACCAAACATTGCACTTGTTTGACTGGTTGTCTTTATTGGCAGATCATCAATTCCACATAATATCCCATTATCTCTGTAGGGAAAATGGCACCAAATTCCTTACATGCTGCCAGTGAGGCTTTTCCTTCAATGTGGGCCTCTATTAGAATTAAAACCATCCTTGACCTGCTGGTTTCAGTAAAACTTCTCCAGCAAAGAAAGTACCTTCTTATTGACTTCAGGGTGTGTCTGTTAACAAAAATGGCAGTTTCTTTGAAAAGACAGATCAGGCTAAACACATATGTACCCTTTCCCTCTTTTTCTCTCCCTTTGGATCATCCACCAGTGACTTTCAATAATATGTAAGTTAGCGACATATATTCTCTTAATTATTTCCCATAATTTTGACCTGTTTGTCCCTGGCCTCAAAGGCTGCTATGACAGCAAATATTTAATACTTTTTACTTCAATAAGCCCCCAAAAGGAATCACAGAACAATTGGTCCCATAGGCCAGTGTACCAGAACTAAAAATAAAAAGTGTTTACTGACAGAGAAACTTCTGCAAAGATGGAATGTACCTTCTAATTGAACTCAGGTTGTGCCAATCTACAGCAATAAGGCAATTAAATCTGTCTGAACAAAACTGCCCCCTCCTACTCTGACAGAACTCCAAAGTGAAGATTGTGAGCCCAGCCAGCCAATCCCAAGGCAGCAAGAATAGCCATAGTCAAGGTGTATCCTTGACACAAATGGTCATCCTGTCACATTGGAGATGTGCCACAATTCTCCAGAAATGGAACATCTGGACCAGCACGTTTGAGGATTCAATTTAAATGGTAAATGAGCTTCTATCCAAATTTCTCTGTTAGATTTTATTTATGCTGTAAAATTCTAGTGCACCAGTATAACTCAGCTTTCAATTGATACCTCCTGCTGGTGACATTGCCCAGTAAGAAAACAAATAATGCAGTAGCAATTAATGGTTTTGAGAATAGAAGAAAAAATTTTAAATGTCTGGTTACGATGGTGCAGATAAGAACATATAAGAAGGAATAGGTTAACACCTGCTTTACATGGCGGGGGGGGCAGGGGATGGGGCAGGGGATGGGGCTGACATGCCGCGGGTCTTGCTGCATTTGGACATGGACTGCTTCAGTATCAGAGGAGTTGCGAATGGTGCTGAACATTGTGCAATCATCAGCAAACATCCCCACTTCTGAATTTATGATGGAAGGAAGGTCATTGATGAAGCAGCTGAAGATGGTTGGGACAAGGGCACTTCCCTGAGGAACTCCTGCAGTGATGTCCTGGAACTGAGATGATTGAGCTCCAACAACCACAACCATCTTCCTTTATGCTAGGTATGATTCCAACCAGCAGAGAATTTTCTCCTTCATTCCTATTGACTCCAGTTTTGCTAGGGCTCCTTGATGCCACACTCAGTTAAATGCTGTCTTATTGTCAAGAGCAGTCACTCTCACCTCACTTCGGGAGTTCAGCTCTTTTGTTCATGTTTGAACCAAGGCTGTAATGAGGTCAGGAGCTGAGTGGCCCTGGCAGAACCCAAGCTGAGCGTCAGTGGGCAGGTTATTTCTAAGCAAGAGCTGTTTGAAAGCACTGTTGACGACCCCTTTCGTCACTTTAATGTTGATGGAGAGTAGACCGATGGGGCCGTAATTGGCCAGGATGGATTTGTCCTGCTTTTTGTGTACAGCACATACCTAGGCAGTTTTCCACATTGCCGGGTAGCTGCCAGTGTTGTCGCTGTACTGGAAGAGCTTGGCTAGGGGCACAGCAAGTTCTGAAGCACAAGTCTTCAGCACTATTGCCGGAATATTGCCAGGGCCCATACCAATTGTACTATCCAGTGCCGTCAGCCGTTTCTTAATATCACGTGGAGTGAATCGAAACAGCTAAAGACTGGCATCTGTGATGCTGGGGACCTCCGGAGGAGGCTGAGATGGATCATCAACTTGGCACATCTGACTGAAAACTTTTGCAAATTATTCAGCCTTATCTTTTGCACTGAAGTGCTGGGCTCCTCTGTCATTGAGGATGGGGATATTTGTGGAGCCTCCTCCTCCAGTGAGTTGTTTAATTGTCCACCACCATTCACGACTGAATGTGGCAGGACTGCAGAGCTTAGATCTGATCCGTTGGTTGCGGAATCGCTTGGCTGTTCTATCGCTTGCTGCTTATGCTGTTTGGCATAGAAGTAGTCCTGTGTTATAGCTTCTCCAGGATGGCACCTCATTTTTAGGTATGTCTGATGCTGCTCCTGCCATGCCCTCCTGCACTCTTCATTGATCCCCTGGCTTAGTGGTAGTGGTAGAGTGGGGGATATGCCAGGCCATGAAGTTACAGATTGTGTTCTGCTGCTGCTTGATGGCCCACAGCACCTCATGGATGCCCAGTCTTGAGTTGCTAGATCTGTTTGAAATCTATCCCTTTTATCATGGTGGTAGCGCCACACAACATGATGGAGGGTATCCAATGTGAAGGCAGGACATCGTCTGCACAAGGACTGTGCGGTGGTCACTCCTACTGATACTCTCATGAACAGATGCATCTACAGCAGACAGGTTGGTGAAGACGTGGTCAAGTATATTTTTCCCTCTTGTTGGTCCCTTACCACCTGCCGCAGGCCCAGTCTATCAGCTATGTCCTTTAGAGCTTGGTCAGTAGCGGCACTACCGAGCCACTCTTGGTGCTGATCATTGAAATCCCACACCCAGAGTACATTCTGCATCCTTGCCACCCTCAGTGCTTCCTCCAAGTAGTGTTCAACATGGAAGGTACTGATTCATCAGCTGAAGGGGTATAGTACGTGGCAATCAGCAGGAGGTTTCCTCGCCCATGTTTGACCTGATGCCATGAGGCTTCATGGGGTCTGGAGTCATTGTTGAGGAATCCCAGGGCTATTCCCTCCCA
This sequence comes from Cetorhinus maximus, assembly GCF_964194155.1. Taxonomy (NCBI): domain Eukaryota; kingdom Metazoa; phylum Chordata; class Chondrichthyes; order Lamniformes; family Cetorhinidae; genus Cetorhinus; species Cetorhinus maximus. The sequence continues at coordinate 55,120,621 of NC_135897.1, read as the reverse complement.
ACTATGTACCACTGTACTGCTACCTCTGCTGGGTCCATCCTGCCGGTGGGACAGGACATACACAGGGATGTTTATGGTGGTGCCTGGGACATAGTCATTCTCATGGAATCATACCTTACAGACAATGTCAGGCTGTTGCTTGACTAGTCTGTGAGACAGCTCTCCCAATTTTGGTACTAGCCCCCAAGTGTCAGTAAGGAAAACTTTGCAGGGTCGAATGGCTGAGTTTGCCATCGTCATTTCTGGTGCCTAGTTCGATACAGGGTGGTCCTTCTGCTTTCATTCCTTTAGGCTTGTTTTTAGTGGTTTGATGTAACTGAGTTGGGTGGGAAACTGCAGGACGAGTGTGGAGGCTGCTGGGTACAGAGGCAGGTAGAGCAAAAGACCTGCCTCTGTGCTCCAGGACTGTGTTTAAATAAATAAGAAATCCCTCCAGCCCTCATGCACCGTATGCCACATCCATGCCCCTCACTCACTCCCTTGGCCCCTCAAATTCCCTATGCCAACCTATGCCTCCCACCCACCCCCATGTACACCCCTATGCCAAGCCCTGCCCCCACCCAGCCCCTATGGCCCCACACACCTCTATGCCAACTTAGTGCACTTCTGCCCACTCCCATTGCCCCACCCCTATGCCAAATTATTGACCCTCCACCCATGCCCATTGCCCCATGCCAACTTAGTGTCAACCTATTTCCCCCATCCTTTGCCCTCCCCCCCTCTAAGCCAGCCCACCTAGTTTCCTTGGAAAGTTCCTTCATACCTTTGGCACTCCCTGGACAGCTTTGACATTTGTTGGGCAGATTTGAAAGGTTTGATAGCTTTAATATTTGCTGGATAGGTTTGACAGCTGGACAGCTTTTTAACAGTCTCTTGACCGCTGGACAGTTCCAATAAGTTTGAGCATAAAAAGTGCTTAATCATGTTCACTTTTAACAATTCCAAATGGTTCCTTGCCTCTCCCAAAAGTGTTCTGGGACAATATCCAAAGGGGTACCTTACCTTTCCAAAAGCTTACCCTGCCTATCCAAATGAATCCACCGGGTTCAGACGTCCTCTTACCTGTCCTAATCTGCACACTCTGGTTTTAACACTCCTCACATTCCAAAATCTCACTTCAGTGGAGGCAGCTGGTGATTTAAATGGCCAACTGCCTCCCCGAATCATGCATATACAAATCCCGACCTGAATCCCGGCTTGCACTGGAGAGGGTGCAGAGGAGATTCACCAGGATGTTGCCTGAGATGAAATATTTATGTTATGAAGAGAGGTTGGATAGACTTGGGTTGTGTTCGTTGGAGCAGAGAAGACTGAGAGGCGACCTGATCGAGGTGTACAAGATTATGAGGGGCATGGACAGGGTGGATAGGGAGCAGCTGTTCCCCTTAGTTGAAGGGTCAGTCACAAGGGGGCATAAGTTCAAGGTGAGGGCAGGAGGTTTAGGGGGGATGTGAGGAGAAACTTTTTTACCCAGAGAGTGGTGACGGTCTGGAATGCGCTGCCTGGGAGGGTGGTGGAGGCGGGTTGCCTCACTTACTTTAAAAAAATACCTGGATGAGCACTTGGCACGTCATAACATTCAAGGCTATGGGCCAAGTGCTGGTAAATGGGATTAGGTAGGTAGGTCAAGTGTTTCTCACGTGTCGGTGCAGACTCGATGGGCCGAAGGGCCTCTTCTGCACTCTGTGATTCTGTGAATCCACTCCCACCCTACAAAGTTTGGAACGCTGGAAAATGGGAAATCAAAATTAGAAATTTCAAGAATTTCTGAGATGCTCCCAACAACAGAGAGCCAATCCATTGTGGTGAAATTCTGGTCCTAAGTTTAGTAAAGGGAGAATTAGAATTTGAACCTGTTAAATTCTGAGAGGCAAAACCATTTTACTTGCCTTTTAAAACTCTTTCTGCATCCATTTCATGGTTCTCCCCTCCATGCAGCTGGTCTGAAACCAGACAGCAGCTGAACTCCGGCCACCTCGCTGAAAATGAAAAATCTTTCTAGAAATGGGCTCTTGATGAGCCCACAACAATATAAGTTAGCTCATCAATAGGAGCGGGTCTGTTGAGGGCCCACTTCCTCCTCATCCTCAGAAAAATGGCGAAGGAAGGAAATAGAGGCGAGATTTCCAGCCCCACCGCTCAACAGCCATTTTGCTTGTGATCCCATTTCCTTTCCCATCTCAGGACAAATAAGTTCGGAGACAAACCTACCGCAACTCTTATGTTTCTGCATTGGTCTTGTGGCCTAGCATTCATTCTGTTATGGATGCAGACATCAGAGTGAGGTGGTGCAAGGGCCCAATCGGTGAAACAGCACTACCATCTGCACCCATACCTGCTAAGCAGTAGTACTGAGCAGTAGCTTAGCATAGTCGATGCAGGAAAGTAGGTTCAATGGTCCCAAAAATCAATGAAGCCTTGTGGGATGTTTGCCTGCAATCTGATCCCAAGTTTTTGGAGACTGGAAAAGGCAGCTGTAAGAATACTGGGAGCCATATCGTAACAGGAACGTTCATCAAAGACACCAACTGCGTGCTTAAGCCTATTTTAACTCTTCATCATACAACCATCTGTCCAGGAGTTAATGATGCCTAAATGTGGCTTGTTGAACTGCATTACATCAACTGATTTGCAGTGTATTTGCATTTACCCTACCAACATCCCTTCAGAGTCTGCACAAGTTATTCAGCAAACTAATTAATCCTTTCTTGTCCATTATCAAAGGAGTCAGAAAGCCATGAACTAACAATCATTTACTAATCTTAGAATAATAGTTAGCAGCACTGAATCTCAAAAGTGAGTGTGCACGTAATTAGTAGGTAAAGTTAATTGGCAAAAGAAAAGTAACAGCAGTTTGGTTATGTCACTGTAATTCAGCTTGGAAGGGGGTCAGTTAGCTCAGTTGGCTAGATGGCTGGAATATGATGTGGAATGATGCCAATGGTGTGGGCTCAATCCCCATACCAGCTGTGGTAGTTCATGGAGGTCTGCCTCCATGCCTTATCTGTGCTTGATGTGGAGTGGTTCTTCTTGAGCTACATAAACACTTGTTTCTCTCCAATTCAGCTTGGAATTGTGGTGTGAAGTGTTGACAGGAGCAGGTTAATTCTTCTTCTCAGTCAGACGTGGGCAAACTACAGCCTATGGGCCACATCCGGCTGGCGGGAGCTTCTAATCTGGCCTGCACCCTCAGCCCTGGTGAACACAGTGTGCACTGGGTACGCATGGAGAACCGTTCCTGCTGCCTGGCCAATCAGTGTCAGGAGTTGTGAAAACAAAATGTTGATCTGGAGAGCTACAGGGTACGTACTTCAAGGCCGAAGGGAGTAATTCCAAAGTTGACCAATGATCAGCAGCTAGAGGAGGCTTTCTCGGAAAGTGTAGCAGCCATGTTAAAGGGTTGCACACACATGGAAACGCAGTGAAAAGAGCACAAGGTAAGTGCATACGTAAAATTATTTATTAAGTTACTGCAGTTTTGATTTGCTTTTTTATTTTGTGAGTATTTAAACTGTAATTTCAAAGCTTCAACTTATTTCATACTTAGGTTTTAATAACCTTTTTGAAAGTTGAAGTCTACTCAAATTTTTTCTCCATGTTTTCTCAATCTCTCCCTTAAGTTCCTTCTGTCCGGTCACTTTGTTCGCGAACACGATTGCACGTTTATCTGCCGGTGGGTGAGTTGGTAAACAAGATACTGCAGACGTAGAGACCAATATAAGATGAAGCACATGCTGTTAACTTACACAAGTAACAGAGCACTAACACATGTGCTTCTCCAACCAGACCCTATTCTAAACTACTGATTAACATTGTAGCCCATGCTACACAGCAATTGGGTAATACAATCACATGGCCAATCTGCTCACATTCTCTTAAAGGTGTATTGCACCTCAGATTACCACACCCTCACAGAAAGGGCTGACTCTTGCAGAGATCTGACACCATGGGTGCTGGCAGTCGAAGATTTGAACTGGGATCCAAAGAATGTTTTTATCTGCTAGAATGGTTATATACCTGTAATCTATTTTTAAAAATCTTTTCTTTTCTTTGTGTGTAAGTCACATCAACCTCTTACGTTATAAATTCTTTTGGTCACAGTTATATTGATCCAGCATGTGGAACTTCAGTTAAGTGCAGAGATGAGAAAAGCTAGGGTTGTTTTCCTTAGAACAGAGAAAGTTAAAAGTAGCTTTAATGAAGCTGTTCAAAATCATGAATATTGATTATGTAAATAAGAGGAAACTATTTCTGTTGGCAGAAGGATAGATAACCAGAGGACACAGATTTAAGATTAAAGGCAAAAAAACCAGAGATTTGTAGACCAAGCAAAAACTTGATTTGAAATTCTGCTGGTGGACAAAGGACTGAAATATTGAAGCATAAATGCTGCTCCCTGCCCCAAGTCCCAAGATATGCTTGGCTGAAGGTCTCCACGAGCAATCTGTTTAAAATTATGAGATGGGCATCCCAATGATTACTTGTTTATGCACTTGCAAAAATAAGAGTTGAAAAAGCAACTTCTGCTCCTGCTAGAGGTGCAGCTAAGATTTCGATTTTGAGGAAAGATGATGAATGTAATGGAAAGTGAAGAGTGCGTGGTTTTAGGTTCGGGTTTTGTATTTTGAGAAAATTGAAAATTAGGAATGTATTCCCTCACAGGTTTGGAACAAATTACAGATGCACTTAGAGCACTTCTTTTAAAATATGTCAGAAGGTTATGAATTTCAGTTCCACAATGAGAGATGGGGGGTTGATACAGATCACTGACCTCCCCACAAGATGTGGTGTCTTCCTTTGAGGTGCCTTTTCACTTCTCCACATTTTCTTTCTCTTTACTGTTTTTTCCTTGATGGTTCTTGCAACACCATGTTGTTGATCATAGGAAAGCTGCATTTATATTGGCAAGACAAAAGCAAACAGCCAAGGATGCTGGAAATCTGAAATAAAAACAGAAAATGCTGGAAGTAGTCAGCAGGTCAGGCAATGTCTGTGAGGAAGCAAAAGAGTGACATTGGAGATTGACGCTATTGTAAAGATGGGTGACCAACTGCCTTATTAACATTAAGCCCTGAAGGAGTGAAAAAGAGGGTATGTTTGGTTCCATTATCATGTGTTATGCATCATTCTGATGGTATAATTATCATCATGAAGGTTTCATGTTTATTTGCACCAAAATAATCTTTATTATAATTGTTCACTTCTTGAGCATTTATGGCCAGAACCACCTCACTCCCCCAATACAATTTCCACACACAGAGGTTGCCCTTTGGCCAAAAGGTTTGCTCACTTTTGTCCTTTGTTCTCAATTATTCTTCCTCAGCTGTAGCCAGAGGAGGAAGAGAGATTACAATAGTTCCCTGATTAGCAGAACTTACATATAACTCACAGTGGCTGACATTTGAGGGTCTCTTGATGTGGTTTGCTATGTAAAACAGGTTGAGGAGGAGCAGCAGAAGTGCAAGGATAAACTATAGTGTCACAATTGTTACAGGCAGGATGGGAGAGAACTGAAACCTGTTTTCCCTTTCCTTTACCGTCCATGATCAGCGTGTTTTTTTGAGAATATGTGTGTGTTTGTTTCTCAACACCTGAGTGTGTGGTCATTATTTTAATAACCAGCAGCAACCTTATGTGGGTTTAAATAAAGAACATTAGTTATTCACACATTCATGTAGACAAAAGAGTAGGCCATAGTTCACATGTTTGGTTTGTCATATGAAAAAGCAGTTGTTGCTAGCCCACTGTAAAAGGCATTTTCACTCCTGAAGGGTTAATATAGCTAAATTCAAATAGTCAGAGTCATATGTCAGAATTGTTTTTGGATTCTATCAAAGAAATTGACTTTTCCAGCAGTTCTCAAAATTGGTTACTTATTGGGAGGTTGGTTGGTTTTCTTACTGGGAGGTCAAGTTTCTATATAGGGAGACTTGGAATAGGAACCCAGCTGGCAGACTTTTAAAATATAGCAGTCTCCAGGATTAACAAAGTGTGAGTCTGCTGCCTTACCTCTGCTGCTGATGTCCTGCTTCTGGTGTTCTGTGTAGACTGACCAGTTTCTCTCTGGTTCTTGGGATAAAAGAATTTGTGATCTGAAGACAGTTTTGGTCATGTGATCAACTGCTATTGTCCACCCAGAGTGGTTTGGAAATCTGTAGCCATTGCCACACAATGATGGCTATTCCTACCTACTTGTGATTAATTGGTTTCTGCAGCTCTCTTTTGTTAAATATCAAGCTCAGAGACAGTGGGTCGAGGAACCTATAAGGCAGAATTTTCCAAGCCTGCTGGCATCAGGCATGTGAGTGGACAATATGGTGAAAAGGCCAAAAATCAGTTTCATGATGTCGTGAAGCTAGTTTGCGATCATCTGCTCAGCCTGTCAATGGCAGGCGCGTTTCCCGCCATCAGACATTGGGAACCTCATTGTAATACATCTGCATATCGTTATAACACCAGCCCACTGGCATCATCCTACCCCCCCTCCCCCCATGCTGGATCATCCACACATGTCGGTGGGAAAAAACACACTGGTGCAGAACATGCCCTGACAAATGTGATGTGCAGAAGTCAGGACATGACACCAGGGCCTTGCTCATATCATAGACAACCGAGGAGCAGAAGATGCTAGAGCCCAACAGCAACAGGACCCTGGAGGATTATCCTTGGCATGCTGAGTGGATTCCCATGGATAGGGCTCTGCCACAAAGCAGCTCACGAAAGTTGGAAAGCCACCATTGAGGGTCTGCCCACAATGGATGATGGTCAAGGGGGTGGAGAGGAAGGTCCAACTGTGTTTCAGAGAGGAAATGTACCGGGTGGGAGAGGCAGTTCTAGGTTTGACTGGGAGAGGAAGAGGTGTCAGCAGGGGCGGGGAGGTTGAGATGGTGGGAATGAAGGTGTACCGGGTGGGGGGAGGTTGGGAGCAGAGGAAACAAAGGTGTCAGTGGAGGGACTACAGGGGGAGGAGGGGGTAACAGGTGAAGATGGAAACTGAGGGGTTGGTGTAAGAGTGGTGGAAAGTGTAAAGGAAAGAGTTCAGAGGGGGGAAGCAGTCCTGGGGGAGACAGGTCCTGGGGGGAGGAAGGAATGTGGAGAGAGGAGGGTGTCCAGGGGGAGAAAGGAGTCCAGGGGGGAGGAAGCAGTTGGGAAGGGGGAAGGAGTAAGGGTGGCGGAAGAGGTAAGAGTGTCTGAAGAAGTCAGGAAGGGGAAAAGATGAAGGGGGGGTGTAAAGTACGGGGGGGGGGTAGTTCTGGGGGATCCAAGGGGGTAAGGGGATGGAGTGGGGATGTCCAGGTGAACATGCAAGCGAGGGCTCTGAGTCCATGGCTGTCTCCTGGGGAGCAAACTGAGGGTGGGTGTGGCATGAAGGAATGGCGAGAATGACCGAGGGTAGAGTGAGGCGGTAGGGTGGGAGGGTGAGGGCTCAACGGTATTGGTAGAAGGGATGGTGAGAGTGGTTGATGGGGACTTGGAGGCAGACACGGACTCTGGGGGTGGGAAGGAGGATGTGAAGGGGATTTTCAGGAAGGAAGGGAACGTGTATGTTCACCTGGTCATCCCTGAAAGAAAAGGGCTGTGGCTGGTAGGTCACAGAGGGCAGGTGGAAGGGGATTCCAGAGGGGGTCAACAGTGATGGGGGAAAGGAAATGGGGAGGGGAAAGGACAGGGGAATGAAGGAGAAACTGTATTACTACCATGCTGGCTAAATTGAAAGTGAAACGAGATTCGTGGTGGGTGAGATCAGATGCTGCATGGGAGTGGGAACAGTGGGTGGATACGGATGCAGGTCAGCTCAGATGGACAATTGAAAGTGAACCCCAGCAGGCAGCATTGAAAATGCTCAGGACATTGAGATGAGTGTGATACGGGAAAGATCCATATGCATGGGAGAGTGCTTGCACAAGGCTCCAAAAGGCCTTGCCCCACACACACAGACACACACACTTCCTCCAAAATCACTCATGCACCAGCTGCATGCAGCTGAACTGTGCATGGCGGAGGATGCAGGGGGAGGACTTGTGAAGCTTGTCAATGAAGCTGAAAGACACCATTACACATTATTCACAAAGTGAATGTATTTCCAAATTGTAAAGTAACAAAATGTGTTCACCCATACAACCTACTGTGATCAGAGTTTCTTAACTTTTGAATGCTTTAGGCTTCTAGTTGCTGCACTGACATCTGCAGCAGGGGTGGAGCCAGCCTGTTTAATGCATGGCTCTGTTGCCTTTGATGCCTTTGGTATGGGCCCTCTGGGGAACTGAGGTCTTGGGGTCCCCAGCTTGCTTTGGTTGTCCTCCTGTGAGCCAGCTGCTCCCTCTGTGGTGACAGAGGATGAGCTTGAGGAGTCACAGGCAAAGGGGGAGGGAGAGGATCCACTCTGAGATTACTGAGTGGATGACCCAGGGGTGTCTAGCTGCCACTCCTCCTCCCTTCCGGTGCCCGTGGGCCCCAGCCTGACTCCTTGAGGGGAAGGGGCACTTGGGGGAGCGTTGAGGTGCCCCATTTCCCCCTCGCGTTGCCAATGCAGGAACTCACCCATGGCTCTCGTGATGGAGCGTAGCTCTGCACACATCTCTGTATTCTACTGGACCAGGGTCTCCATTGCGTCCACCATCCTCCCCATGGAGACCTCCATAAGCACACAGGTGGGCACCACTTCAGGCAGGCAGATACACTCCTCTGACTTGTGTACCACTCTGTTGAGTGTTTCCAACAGCTCTTGTGATGTTCCCCCATTGTCTTTTGACTTTCCAGCATGAGTTGGAAGGTCGGATCCAGAGGCCCAGAGGTTCATCATCTGACTCGGACCTCACAGATGCCTTTTCCCCAGCAGTCCTCCAAGTGCTGAGGAACTCGGCTGTACCTGCCTCCTGCTGCGGACAGGTGTCCATATGGCGACCACCAGATTGTGAACCCGAGCCTGCTCTAGATCTAGGTCCCACCGAGGTGTGTGTCTCTGCGCTGGTGGAGGGTGTGGGTAAGTGTTGTGACAGGTCTTCCAGGCTGCTTATTTTCAGCTCTTCGATGGAAGGTATGTCCTCTTGGCTGCAGGTGAGGACGTGGATGGAGCTGACGGTGTCAGTCGCTTGGCAGAGCTCTCTGTGAACCAAAGTAAACATAATTAGTGCATGGCAGCAGAGTCAAAAGCAGCAGAGTGAACACTCACTGTTGCGTTGAGCGAGGGATGATGTGGTGCAGGATCCTCATGTGGGTTTTCGCTGCTGACCTCACCGTAGCCGCAGGTAGGCGCACATCCTCACCAGTCAGTGCAATGGCACACTCCTCAAAGTGAGTGAGGGGCCTAATGTGGGCCACTTAACCCCCGGTCTGGGACTCTCGCTGCTGCTGTGAGCCAGCTTCTCCTGCATGAAAACAAATGGAAAGAGTGTGGGCAGGGCATATGGCACTGCATGAAACATTTATGTGGTGAGTGGGTAGACATGGACCAAAGAGACTGCAAGCTCCAGAGGATATGAGCCTGATGGAGATGTGAGGTGCGTGTGAGTTTGTGGTGTTATCCCTTGAGGTATGAGCTCCCTGTGGATGTGTGATGGGTTTGTGAGTGTGTGAGTTGAGAGTGATGAGAACAGTGACTTACCCTGGCAGAATGGTTGAGACCATTTATCCTCTTGTGGCACTGGATGGCTGTCCTCTTTTGCAGCATTGGCGCTGACCACCACTGCCACCGCCTCCCATGCTGAAATAATGACGCTACTACCCATCCCGCAGCGAGAGCAGAGGTGGAGGACAGCACAGCGAGCCTCCACTGCGTCCAAAAGGTGCTGGAGGGACACATCATTAAACCAGGGGGCTGCAGCCTTTTTGCCTTTCAAGGTCATGTCTTCTTTGCAGCAGTCGTGGGCTGGAAGTACTGAGGTGTGTGCACGTGTTGCGCCCGGCGTGATGATGCGGTGATGTGATGGTGTGGCGGGTGAATGAGAGCTTGCCCACAATCGAAACGACATGTTTCCTGGGAATGCGTAATTAATAAGGCAGGATTGGGGCGATATGGCATGAGAAGCAACCATTGCAGTACAGCCGGCACATAAAACATAATTTTTCCTGTTCACTACCGCACTTAATGCAATTCTGGGACGAATCCGCCCACAGATTTTGAGTTGTGAGTAAACCACGAATAGCAGGCGTAAATCCCACAAGTGGGTTTCATCTTGGTATGTCCATTCGTGAGGGAGGCCCCACACCCATGGTTATTCAATTAGGAACTTTCCAGAGACTTGAGAAGAAATGGCAAAAGTCACCTGGCATTCAACTGCCATCTTAGCAATTTTGTTAGGTCCACTTTTAAATAAAAGACAGTTCCAGAAAATTCTGTGCTGAATGCAGTCCAAGTTTAAAGTTATGAATAGGACATGCCTTCACTGGGCATGACACAAGGCTTCCTACCTCCACATCTGTAACATATTCTGGCATCTTTTCCCATGATTTAAAAAGCTTCTTCCTCATACTGGATGAGAGGTTGCAGGTTTAGGGGCAGCCATTTATGACAGCTCGTTATTTTGGATTATAGGCTACAAAGAAAAATAGCTTTGGTCACCGTGATATGCAGTAAATCCAGTTGTGAGCATGTAACTCTTAATGAGCGTTCTGCAGATAAAAGAAAGGCTTGCATTTATATGGTGCCTTTCACAACCTCGGGATGTCTCAGGCGTTTACAGTCAATGAAGTACTTTTTGAAGTTCACTCACTGTTGTAATATAGGAAATTTGTCAGGCAATTTGCACACAAGGTCCCACAAACGGCAATTTGGTAAGGATCACATTATCTGTTAAATGATGCTGACTGAGGGATAAGTATTGACCTGGATACAGGGCGAACTCTCCTGCTATTCTTCGAGGTAGTGCCATTGTGTCAGTCTAGATTTTGTGTTCAAGTCTCTGTAATGCAATTTGAACCCATAATCTTCTGAAATGGTAGATGAACATACCAACCTATTACCTTCCTTGCAAGGCTTTTAGCGACATGAATGCAGTATGGATGTGAATGAAGAAACACATCCAAGGTGAAGGCTAAGGGTATCAAAAGCTCAATGATGCCTCATGGACATTGATGGGAGGTAATTGAAGTCCTTGAATATAATTTGGTAAATATTCATCTTCACTGCATGGGTTGTGGTGCTGCCCGATTTTCATCCCATTGATTTGGGGATTTTTTTTTTTAGTTGTTCTGATCTTAGCCCAGACAATGCAAAATGTCAGAAACTTGGGCACAAAATCTAGACTGACATTCCTATGCAGTGCTGTGTTGATGTAAACAATCCTATAGCACTCCTTCATAGTGGAACAGGACCATTCTCCCTGCGCATGTAGAGCAGTCAAACATGACAAATTTTCATTCTTGAATTTTGAAGTGTTCTTCATAATGTTAAAGCACTTAAAAGAGATGCCTCAGCTGTTAAAAATCTAACCATTAGCAAACCTCTTAGTACTTTCTTATGTTTTACCAGGTCATTTGTGCTAATTTGTTTTCATAATTTTAGTGTTTCAGAAGCAAGTATCAATATTCATCAGAGGAATTTGCTGGGAGGAGATTCTAAACTCTGCAGTGCAGGGCGTTCAGTTAAAGGAATGTGCCAGGATAACACTAGACAACAGCGTTATCTGAGTAGTCATGTAAAAATGTCACTGTGCCCTATTCAAATTTTAAAATGTTAGCAAAACCATTTACAAGATACCAGCTGCCATTCCCCAAAAGCTCACCAAATTTAACCAATAAGTAGATATGCTGTATAGATTGGCTAGATCCCCATGGTTAACCTCAGCTGGGGTAGCAGTAAGAGTGCTGCAATTCAAGTCAGGGTCTGCTAGGACACCGGTTCTTGATTTCTGTCCTGCACCCACTGTTGGAAATGTTTGTGTTGACACTGTGTGACAGTAGGATTGCACTCAATTGTGAATTCTTGCATAGCAAGATAACCAGCTAGTATTTGTTGTCCAGTCACAAATGAACAGTGGTCGCTTGAGCAAAGAACCCAGGTGGTGATTGTTACCATAAGTACAACAAAGTCCAGTAAGGAGTGACTGGAGGTGAAATCTATTTTTACCAATAGTGCAAAATTGGCCTCATAGTGAATCAGCAGCCGGTTTTATATTAGCCTTGATTTTCTTATTGATGAATCAGATGGAAGATTATATAGGCTGCCATGAGCCCATTCATGGTACTGGCAGAGACCAACATATCTGCCAATGCCTTCAGGTGAGATGGGTAATGTAGACAATTAAGGAGGTTAAAAAAAAAACTGCTTGCATCTTAATATATCACATTTTTCTGCTGTTTCTGAGACTCAGTGATAGAAATATCTCTCCTTGACTTTGATTTTTAAATGCAGCTTGTTACAGGCAGAGACGGGAGAGAAATGAAACCCCTGTCGCCTTTTCCTTAATGTCTGTATTTAGTGTGTTTTTGGAAAGGAAGATGTATATGTTTCTTAACCACTGAGTGCATGGTCAATTTTTAATAATCAGCAGCAAGCTTTTGTGGGTCGAAATAAAGAGGATTATTTATTCATGCATCCACTGCAAAAGTCTAAATGCTACATCGCGCGCACGCACACACACACACACACAAACACACATATATTTGAGAAAGATACAGTTCAAAGGGAGTGTGCACTTTTACAAATTGTAAACAAAAGATTAGTTCAGAGTTCACATTTGGCTTGTTGCAGGAAAAACAGTTGTGGGCCTGTTGAAGAAGGTGGTCACTCTTGGTGGTTTCAATAGCTGGAGTCATATATCAGCACTGTTGCAGGATTCCCTTGAAGAGATTTTTTTTTCATCAGATCACAAAACTGGTTACTTGTTGTTTTCTTACTAGGAGGTCAAGTTTCCGTTCTGGTGAACTCTGGAAAGGAACTGCTGGGAGATTTAAGATGTAGCAGTTTCCAGTTTGGTAATTCAGAACTTGAGTATTGCTGAAAAAAGAGACATGCTGTCGTACACTCATCAGATTCCAAAGAATTCCATGCAGTATAAATTGTTGTTCCCTTTGAGATTTAGAATTCTTGCAAATCTGTCCTGATGAGTGCAAAACGAGAAGCTTGGACAGCATGTCTCTTCAGTCTCCAGTTTGTTAAAAGGCATGAATGTTACTGCCTTTTTATGCTGCTGCTGTATCTTGCTGTGTTCTCTGCAGATTGGCCAGATTCTGTCTGGTTCTTGTGATAAAAAAATTTGTGAGCTGAAGATAGTTTTGGTCACAGATTAATTGATATTGTACACTCAGAATGGTTTAAAGCTAGAAGCCATTGCTATACAATGGAGAGTGGGTCAGGGTCTGTTCATACCCATTTATGATAAAGTGACTGTTCTTTATTAAGTTTTGAACTTGGAGACATGAAGTCTTGAAATCCATTGATTTTGAGTTTAGGGTAAACCACTAACAATAGCAGGTATAAATTCGTCAAATGGCTTCTCTCTGGGTATGTCTATTTAAGGGGGAAGCCCTGACCTAGGGTTTTTCAATTAGGAACTTTCTGGAGACTTGCGGTAGAAATTGCAAAAGTCACCTAACCTTCACCCATCTCAGCAGTCCTGTGAATGTCAATTTTTAAACATTGAATGCAGTCCATGTTTAAAGTTATTAATAAGACACCCTGATTGGAAAATCTGGGCCTCTATCACCGTAGGTTTAGAAAAGTGTACCTATTATAGTTTGGAAGTTCCCCAGTTGTCATTGCTGGTAGTTGAGGGTCAGTCTGTTGCTCGAACTGAGCCTACTTGAAAGTTGTACAAGACATGATAAGCTGCTCTGGTGAAATCCACTCACAGCATGCAATAAGGCTGTTTCTGTACACCCCGACCACCCCTCCCCCAACTCCCCCCAACCTGACCTGACTCCTCCCCGACCCAACTAACTAGCCCCACCAATGACACCTCCCACCCCTCCGACTCTCCCGACCCAGCCTGACTAGTCCCACCACCGACTTCCCCCTTCCTCGATCCTCCGACTCGATCCGACCCAAATGTCCCCTGACTCACCTACCCATTCACCCACCTACCACCTTCCTACTTCACTCACCTACTGCCCTATTCGCAGCACCCACCCACCACCCTACCCATCCTCACTTGCCTACCACCCTACCCACCTGCCACCCACACCCTTACCCACTCTAACCTCTTAACCCACTTACCTTACTTTACCCAACCTGCTTGCTTACCTTATACACTTACCTTCTCTCCTGTTTTCAGGGCAGCTTTGGAACATTTAAACTCTTTACTTACTGGAATATGGCAGCTAGTGTCATAAAAAGGGGGGACTGTTTCTGCGCAGATTCTCTGCTCTGCACCCTATACAGTTTCCTGAATTGGGTCAGATGTGAAATATCGGAGGAAGGTAAGTGTGCATTTTTCTGTCCAATCAGGGTTGGAAATAGGGGGCTGCATTTTCCAGTCGGTGAGCGGGGAGGGCGGGGCCTACTTGCCGACGCATAAAATGACGCGGGGTGTCGTTGGGCAGGTGTCCCGACATCAACCCGTGGCATTTACATTTTCAGGTCGGCGGGTGCAGACCCTGTCAATGGCCACTTAAGGTCATTAATAAAGTAATTGAGGTAATCAATGGACCTGCCCGTCCAACCTTAAGGTTGGCGGGCAGGCCAGGAGCCCAGGTGGGCTTCTGAAAAAACATGAGACCTCATCCGCGGGTGGGATGAGACTTCATGAGGGTATTAAAATTTGTCTGAAATGTATAAATAAAAGAAATTGACCTTTCTCGGCTCATGTGACAGTGGCACACAACGGGACATGTCAGTAATTTTTTTTCTGATCTTTATTCAATCTTTCAAACCTGATCCGATCTCCCTGAGGAGCACTTTGCCTCAGGGAGATCTGTGCGCTCTTTCGCGCACATGCCTTAATTGGCCCGCCCACGTAAAATGGCGGCACGCCCCCGACCGGGGACGCCGATCGGGAACCCGCCTGCTCGCACCCACTCCCACACAACCCCCCCAAAGGGGGGGAAGATCCTGCCCAGTGTTTCTGATCCTGATCGGAAGATATGAGCCTCTATCCCAGTAGGTTTATCCAAGTGTACCCACTACAGTTTAGAGGTTCCCCAGTGGTCATTGAGGGTCAGCCTTTTGCTAGAACTGAGCCTACTTGAAAAGTTGTACAGCCAACTGATGACATGGCTTTCAAAGTGTTTTGTATAGCTGTACCCACCACCCTAATTGTTCTGAAGAGTCAGGTGTACCATTTCTCAAATTTAAAAGGCAATGGCAAGGAATAGAAAAGGGTCTACCACTTGGTTGCCATAGAAACACTCTCTGAAGCACTTGGCACTGGTTTCCGGGGCTGCAAACATTGTAGCCAAGTAGAAATGTTTTCATCCAAGTGTAACATTTGAACAAAAGCAAATAAGGTAAAATAAATTATTTTAAAATACTGCTCTCCATGTGCCTTCTCCTAAAGAATGCGTTCACATCAGAAGTGCTTTCTCTGTATTCCAGAGTAGGAGGAAGTCTAATGAAGTCAAGCTCAACACAGAAGTAAGAACTCTATGTACCAAGATAAAATTGTAATATTCAGAACCAGAAAGTCTACGGAGAATCTTTTTTGGCAACTGTTCTGTTGGATGAAGTTTGTTTTCTTGGAACCTACAAAGGACGATTTGAACTAATTGTGCTTTGAGGGCAGTTCTAAAATAACAAAACCATAGAAATGATTTTCATGGTCTGATGTTTATGACTTTAAGCCCATTTGTGAATTGTGGGTAAATAAAGGAATAGTTGTTTATGATGTAGTTTACAGGGTAATCCCATTTACTTCCTGCATGCAGCATGGTGTTTAATGTCCACATTCTCTAGGATTTCCTATGTGTGTGAGGGCAGCCACAACACGGTGTAAATGTAATTACTTCAAACTGTTTTCGGCCATGTTTTAAGGTTAGAAAAATAAATCATCTGCCCACAGGCCATAGGGGCTGGTGCCAAAGCTAGAGTCTATCACTGAGCTGCATGCTAGGCTTCAGATGGAAGCAATTAGACTCCATCTGAGGTATTCTGCTGGGAGGGCGGCTGTCACAAAATCACTCTCAGGAGATGGTTTACTAAAAGTCATTCAAACACTAGACATTTTCAGTCCATTTTGTTTTTTGCTTTTCCTGCAGATATATTTGGAAAAACTACATACAAAATGTAAATTGTTAACTGTCAGATTACAATATTTTACCCACTGGTAAAGAAGACCTACATTATCTTCAGTGTGGCCTCTAAACATGTAGCTTGCTATTGTAACCTGCAGTAACTACACCAACCACAGCAGAATTCTATAAGGAAAATTAGTCATTGCTGTTGAAGATAGGTGTCAGCACAGAAAACATAGATTTGCACAGCATTGCATAGAAGATAGAACACAAACAAATCATTCAGCAAAACTACTCTCTGCTGGTGTCTATATTCCACACAAGTCTCCTCCAATTCCATCTACCTTACCTCAGCCTTTCAGCAGTTCTTTAAGTCTGATGATACTATACTGGACTCAACCATAGGGTTAAGCTTGAACCCAGTTGTAATTAAACAAGGTTGCCTTGCTCTGCAGTAGAGTTTCCACAGTTTTAAACCAGGCTACTTGGAGATATGCAGATGAAAAAAGAGGATGCTTCAGAGGAAGGTGATGGCAAAACTAACAACTGTGGTTCTGAGCTGCCGTAATCCTTTTATTGACCAGAGTGTCTTTGGGGATCATTTTAACTTTAGGTGATGGTGTGAAAGGGGCAATATCGGATCATCAGCTATCCTATATTCTATCCATTGACTACAGCCCATTTTACAACATTGGCCAAAAGTTAAAATTTCCTACATTCAATCTCCTGCCTCACCCTCTGATTAAGAGTCTAACACAATATTGTTAGACATGAGAGTCTATTTATCATGCTGATGTTTCCTTTCAACAGCAATGACTAACATTTCACATAGAAAATACCAGTATTAGTTTTTGCGTGCATGCTAATGATTGCACCTTACCATCACCTGTCTCGACTCCTCCACTGCCTCTAAATTCTCAGACTGCTTGTCTGACATCCAGTATTGGATGAGCACAAATTTCTTTCAATTAAGCACCGGGAAAACTGAAACCAATGTCATTGTGCCCCACTAAAAATTATTGACTCCATCCCTCTCCTTGGCAAACGTCAGAGGCTGAGCCAGACTGTTCGCAATATTGGTATCATATTTGACCCCAAGATGAGCTTCCGATCACATAACCACGTCATCACTAATATCATCTATTTCCAGCTCTCTAACATCAGGAGACTCCAATCCTGCCTCAGCTGATCTGCTGCTGAAACCCCCATTCATGCCTTTGTTCCAACTAAACTTGACTATTACAACACACTTATGGTCAGCTCCCACATTCTACCCTCCGATTTGAGGTCATGCAAAACTCTATTGCTTGTGGCCTTATTCATGGCATGTTCATTTACCCATCACCTGTATTGGCTGACCCACATTGGCTCCCAGTTAATCAATACCTCAATGTTAAAATTTTCATCCTTGTTTTCAAATCCCTCCATGTGCTCCCCCTCACTATGTCTGTAATCTCCTCTAGAGCCACAACCATCCAAAATATTCATGTCCCTTTAATTCTGGTCTCATGAGTAACTTTGATTTTAACTGCTTAATAGTCATGGCTTCAACTTCCAAGGCCCAAAGCTCTGGAATGCCCTCCTTGAACCTCTCCATCTCTTATTCCTTCTCTTAAGCTTCTTTCCTTCTCTTAAGAAGCTACTTAAAACCCATGTCTTTGACTAAGCTTTTGGCCATCAGCCCTACTATCACCTTATGTGTCCAGATGTCTAATTTTGTGATACAACACTCCTATGAAGTGCCTTGGGATGTTTGGCTACATTAAAGTTGCGATAGAAATACACAAGTTGCTGTTTTGTTGAATTGTGCTTTGATGGGGTGATAACAGTAGGTATCAGCCATGGCTCAGTAGTAGCACTCTTGCCTCTGAATCAAAAAGTTGTGGGTTCAAGTCCCTAAGCTAAGTTGACACTCCAATGAAGTACTAAGGAAGTGCTGCACTGATGGAAGCGCAGCCTTTCAGATGAGATGTTGAACTGAGGCCCCAGTTGCCCTCTCAGGATAGTGTAAAAGGACCAAAGGTACTATTGCACAGCTTCTGAGAAGAGCTGGGAACTTTGCATGGTGTCCTGACTAATAATTATTCCTCAACCAATATCACTAAAACAGGTGGCCCATTTCTGTTCTTATCACAAAGCCTCATAAGCCTGTTCCATTGTTCAACGTGTTCGTTGTTGATCTGTAAAACAACTCCAACCACTCATCTTGGCTCCATATCCTTTTATACCTGGTCTATAAAAACCTATTGATCTCAGATTTAACATTATTAGTTGAGTTGCATCTACTGCTTTTTATGTAGGAGAGTTCCCTTCTCTACCATTTTTTTGTGTGACAAAGTGTTTTCTAGCTTCTCTCCTGAATGATCATTTTACTCCTTGAACTCCTTTATTCCAAGAAACACAAGCCTAGTTTATGTAATCTGTTTTTGTAATCTAATCCTATGGTCAAATGTTATCATTGTAACAGTTCTGTGCACAAATTAGCCATGGGGGGGTGGGGGGGGTGGTGGTTTGGCATCAGTGAAGTCTCAGTCGGAGCAGAGACAAGCAATGTTATAAGGATGGTAGTAGACAGTTTTGGTGATGGATGGCATGTGACTTGAAACTCAACTCTAAGAAGAACAGAATGGCAGGGTTTTTGATTACCTCATACATACTGAGGAAGTGGTCAGAGAGGGTTTGTATTAAGTGAGTGGAATTCACACGAGTCTGAAGATGATGGCTTTGGTCTTCCTACTGTTTAGTTAGAGGAAATTTTCACTATCCATTAATACAATCTGACAGCATAGAGGTGGTTGTGGCATTAAGATAAGTGGTGGAAAGTAAAGCTGGGTGTCATCCACGGGCATGTGGAAGCCAACTCATTTTCTGTGAATGATATCACTGAGAAGCAGCAAACAGATAGAGAACAGAACAAGACCAGCAATAGATCCTTGGGAAACTCTTGAGGTGACTATGTGAGGAAAGAACAGAAACAATAGCTGGAGGCATGGGATTGATGTTTTACTTACCTGGCTTGCTGGGTGTGTGGGTTGTCCAAAAGGCACAGGAAGACCAGATGTGAGAATTCCACGGCAGTGAGAATGCTATCATGGATTGGCCACAGGACCAGGTAAGCCTATGATGGTGTTCAGGATGTGGTCAGCTGCAGGATGGCTTCAATCAGGATAATGGGGAGGGCCAATCAGATGGGCTGCTGAACCCTGTGGGTTTAGTTGGAAAATTGGAAGATGTGATGGGGTGGAGAAAATTGTGGGCCTGAATGTGCTGAGGTATTGGGGCCTGCATAGTGATGGGATTGTAGACCTCAGAGGGAAGATCAGTGAGTGGTGCCCAGTTGCAAATGCTCCTCAGGCAGGCACCTGGATCTAGAACAAAAATAAAAATACCTGGAAAAACTCAGCAGGTCTGACAGCATCTGCGGAGAGGAACACAGTTAACGTTTCGAGTCCGTATGACTCTTCGACAGAACTTAGGAAAAATTTTCCTTAGTTCTGTTGAAGAATCATATGGACTCGAAACGTTAACTGTGTTCCTCTCCGCAGATGCTGTCAGACCTGCTGAGTTTTTCCAGGCATTTTTATTTTTGTTTTGGATTTCCAGCATCCGCAGTTTTTTGCTTTTACCTGGATCTAGAATTTGGGTGAGAAGACACTCATCTTCTGAATCTGTCAAGTCCTTGTTTCCCTGAAGCTGCTGGTTCCTGGCTGACAAGAGTTAAAGTTGAAGAACTGAATGTTTATGACTCTCGCAGTCTCATTATCATATTTAAAGTTCTTATCTGCCTCCTTGAAGGTATTACTTCTAGATTAAAATGAAGCTCAAGCATTAACTGAATATCAACAGAACCTAACTGCATACCAACAGAACCAACCAAGGGCCTCTCTGGAGCTAGGCAATGAAAGAGAGGCAAAGGGGGAGAATTGTATGATCAAATGTGTTGATTACTTTGCAAAGGCCAAGAAGTAGAAGGAGAGATAATGACACCATTAGAGCCTAAATAATTTAAATAAAATCTACCATAAAATTATTCCTAATCAAATATAGGCATCTAGATGTGGGATAATACTGATGTTATAAGACTGTCTAAAAATACTATTAGTCACTGCATTTCAAAGTAATTCAAGGTATACAAGGCAATTCAAAATGTTTTTGAAAACGATCATCAGGTATTATGTAAATGCAAATTGTTCTATCCTGAAAATATTTTACTGTCTGAGTCAAAAGGTGCACTATTCATTCTAAACTAATAATTACACATGACAACACTTCTTAACCAAACTCATTCTAACCATAGCTACTCCTTCTAGAGTGCTTGGAACCAAAAATTGAGAATGTACTTAAGCGTATTCATTGTTATTGGTGCACAGACAAGGGTGATGGCTGAAACCATGTTGATCAACAATGATCCTTTTACATTGTGCTTGAAGGTCAGTGTACAGAACAGGAACAGTGCGTATGTTCAGGGAAATGTTTTCCTGGCATGCATTGAATGAAAAATAAAGAATGCTGTATGTCAGAACTGCTGAGATTTAATTAATGGTGAACTGGTGCAGGGAAAATTTGCATTTATGTAGTGCCTTTTCACATTGCTGAATTGTCACAAACTGCTCAATCTAGGATTAATTGGATTATGTAATTCTGTTGCCAAAAACTTTGAGAAGACATTTTCATATGTAAGTTAAGATATACATCACAAATAATTTCCACACATATTGACAGAGATACAAACATACATCAAAGTACAAAAATAAGCTGTGATGTAAGTCAGTGCCAAATGCATTACAGATATAGTTGATGTGGACATATAAAATGAGTTATAAAATACCAGAGATTACAGGTCCTTAAATTTCTGAGAAGCCATGGAACTGATTAACCATTACTATCGTGTGTAGAATCTAACTAAAAAAATCAAGAACAGATATAACAAGCCAACCCTACAGCTACATTTGACAGGTTGAAATATGAAAAAAGAAAGTCATGCAAATACAGTAGTATTTTCCTGGTGTTTCAGAGTGCTAGACAATCAGTATCCTTTGACCTTCTGCGTTTCCATAATCCCAGTGCTGCACAACTGCAGCGTAGAGATACAATTAGTAGATCACACATTCAAATTCAACAGACATGGAGGCAGCAGAGAAAGAAATAATGAGAGAAATGGATAACATTAGGATAGGCTGGGGATAGAGTGTAAATACTAGGAAGGAACAAGAAACAGTGAAAGTGCAGGGATTGAAGTGAGGCTAATCAGGCTGCAAAGTGTTTACATGGCAACTTCTTTGCTAAAATGAAGAATTACACAATGAGGCAATGCAAGAATTAAATATCCAATAGTGGACAGAGCATTCCTTGGCAGAGGTATAAGATGGGCAGTAGTACAGCGGCTTACCAGTAATACCCATGCCTAATTTTCTCTTCAAATGGGGCTAAAACCAAAAATTAAAGCTAGGCTATTTAGTGTGAAATTAGACTTCATGTTTTCACACAATCAACCTGGGCAGATTGAAAATTTCTAGATTTTCATTTGCTAAGTGTATCGAGCGATATGGATCAAAGGTGGGATACAGATCAGCCATAATCTGATGGAATGGCTGAATGGGCTTGAAAGGCTGAATGGCCTACTCCTGTTCTTATGGCATCCAAGGCTTCCTCTGGAGGTTCATAAACAACCATATCTTTCAATTGGCCAACACTTATTATGTATAAATGAAGCAAAGTAGTTGATAAAGCTTTCATATCAATAGTATCAGATTCCATACAAGTAACTCTTCTCTGTATTCCTTGAGGATTGTAACTAATATTTTATTGTAAGCCTACTGGCAGGAAAGGAGTCTACATCTAATTTTTAGGGGGGGTGGGAATATCAATTTAATGACAGGTCACGAGGGTCTTTATTACTGAGTACTTTGCAACTGATACATCTTAACACTGAATTGAAAGATGAAAAATGAAGAACCAATGTAAACTGCTCCAATACCACTAACCATAATTCAGGTTGTCCAAATTCACTTTGCCATTTGTTGCTTAGGGCATCACAGAGTAAACAAGACATTGCAAGCTCAAAGCTGGATCTAGCCCAGCAACAGGTGCATTTTGGTCTTCTATTGGTAACTTAGGTGAGACAATAGCCACCTCTATGTTCTTAAATAGCACCATGTTAGTGAACTGGCTGCTTTGGCAGACACACTGTCTCTAATTTAACCTCTGTATGTGAATGGCCAGATTAAATTAATTATGCTAAATAAATGTCCTATGACAAAAACCATGTAATCACTATACAAGTTAACATAAAGTAACTTTCATCCTATTCCTCAACATTTTCGTAGCTAGTTATCTTTTATTACAAGCATGCGCTGCTCTTACAATTTAGGCCTCACAGTTATTGTCTTAAGTATAATTTAATGTTATTGTCCTGATCTATTCATTAATGAAGCTGTAATAATAACACTCTTTGAAAAGACATAGGTCATAGGTTGGATTTTATTGCATAAGTATTCATAAAGCTTTGAAAATAGAATTTTGCAATTTTAACATACGTTCAGAAAAAGGGAGCAACTTTCTGATGGGTGTGAGATAGCAGTGGAATCTATGGTGCACTGAGGACTTTAGGAGGCAGGTTTGACAGACAAGGAAAGCTTTGAAAGCTGAATGCCTGATCAATAACAGTCTAGGAGCATCTGTTGATTGAAAAGATATGGCGTGAAATCCAAACTTTATCAGCTTTCTCCTTTCTGTTTTCATTTATTTCATTCCTGTATTAGAGATTGAGGGATTATAATTGGATCAATCGGCTGTTCAACATCAACAACACTGGTTTGATGTGAAATCTGATAATGTGTTAGATTGACAATTTAGCCAAATCTGGCTCCTGGAGCTTTGTGCCCCACAGATACTTATCTTGCATTGTTTATCCAAAGTGGAGTCAATGGAAATTACTTTTTAATTTGATTAAATGTTACCCTTGTGATGCCATTATTGATGGCGACATGAACCATTTTCCAGGAGAGAATCATCACGTTGTTATGCCTGCCCCTAACAATCATTCAATTCATATCAGCTCAAGACAAACTCAACCCTTTAGGGGCCTATTTGCTACTCAAGAGTGACCCAGTACTCATTATTCCAGGTGGCACTTAAAGCATTATTTGTGATCTGCAGTATTTATACAATTACTGATTTTGGATCTTAAAATCTAATCACTCGGACAAACAGGGCACACAGCAGAACGGTGACATCACACTGATATCCAGTTTTCCCTGACTCAGCCTCAGACCAAACAATGGTTCCATTGTAACAACAGGCCACAGTTTGAACTGATCCCAAGGTCATACCTGTATAAATTCTATGAGGAGTTGTACTGGTGATGAAAGCAAAATACTGTGGATGCTGGAAATCTGACACAAAAACAGAAAATGCTGGAAAAACTCAACAGGTCAACGCATCTGTGGAGGGAGAAACAGAGTTAATGTTTCGAGTCCGTATGACCCTTCTTCAGAGCTCTGAAGAAGGGTCATACGGACTCGAAACGTTAGCTCTGTTTCTCTCTCCACAGATGCTGCTAGACCTGCTGAATTTTTCCAACATTTTCTGTTTTGTACGAGTGGTGACGCTGGTGTGTACAGTTTATGTTACAAGCATGTTTAGGGTGCTGAATACACATGCCATATAATGTGTTTTTGAGCATGCCAGTATGACTCAGGAGTTAGACTCCTGTGTATACCAACTTTAGCAGGCAGTCAGGCACTGTTGTAATTTGTAGAAGTATAGTTCCAGTAGTGATTCATTAAGCATCACAGGGAGTTTGTAAACTTACTTTGCAATCTTTTAATATAATGAAAAGGCGGGTGCTCTTGCTCATTCTCATCCAATATTAATATTTATGCACCTAAGAAGTGTGCCCTATACACCACTGAAGTTTGCATGTAGCTCAGAGTGAGGTACACATGGCAGTAAACTTGGGTCTTCCAAATAAGGAATGCAGTCTCAGCTGCTGGTCTTAGATGGTAATTAAAACTTCCCAAGTCTAAAGTTGGATCCATATTGAGCATCAGATTCAACATGCCTAAATTATATTGGAGGAGTTGCTTTCTGGTGCTTGTCAAATTGCCTTTAATGTTTTTTTGCCTGTAAACTGGATACTTGGGTAGGATATGTGCATTCCACCTGGTTCATGTCTTCATGTGACACAGGAACAAAACATGACTGATTGCATTATATTAAATAACTAGTAATGCAATCCATTTGGCATAGGCTAGCAATACTGACAAATGTATCATCTCTTTGTGGCAATAGGAAGTTTGCCATGAAGAAAAGAGAGAAGAAAGAAGGGCTTGAATTTATATAACACCTATCATGACTCTAGGCTATGCCAGAGCTCCATAGCCATAATGAAGCATTTTTGAGGTGCATTCACCCTTGTAATATAAGAAATTTGCACACAGCCGCTATCCAATAATGACCAGATAATCTGTTTTCTAGTGATGTAGATTAAGGAATAAGTATTGGCCATGATACCGGTGTAATTCCCCAATGGTTCTTCAAAGTAGTGCCATAGGATCTTTTACATCAACTTGACAGATCACACAGGGCCTCAATCTAATGTCTCACCTGAGAGAGAGTACCTCCTACTGAGCACTGCCACAGTGTTGCACTTGAGTAGTAGCATCGATTTTGTGCTCAAGAGTGGGACCTGAGTCCACAACCTTCTGACTCAGAGTTCAAGCGGGGTCCCTGGTGTTTCAGTAGTCAGGGTCTCCATAAATTTTGCCCAGTCTTATGGATACTCTAGTTTCACAACATAGGAGGTAGCAGTAACGAGTGATAAGCTCAACTTGACTGACGTAGAGAAAGGATGCTACAGGCTGTCTCCAACGACAGAGGGACCATCATGTCCCCTGGTCATCCACTGCCCTCCTCAAGCTGGCCAGCCCCCAACTAGTCAGGTACCATGGTCAACCTGCTGCAATGGGTGCATGGAGCTTAGAAGGATGGAATCCATCGCACCAGACAAACAAAAGTAAAAAGAAAGAAAATGCCAACATTTGGGTTGACAAGCTGGAATGTCAGAACCATGTGCATGGGACTGACAAATGACTTGAGGCTGGTCAGTAGTGTGTGCAAGACAGCTATGATCAACACAGGAGTTGATAGGTGACATCAACATAACATCCCTACAAGACAGCAGGCTCACCAAGGGAGGATCACTGAAAGAAAAGCATTATATGTTTATCTGGCAGGGGAAGAGTTCAGAGGAAATGTGTGAGCAAGGTGTAGACTTCAATGTACACTTGATAATAAAACCCCTCCACAAATGGTTCAGAACATGTTTTCTCCATCTGTCACTCAACTCAAACGGGGCCAGTTAACCTCATGACCATCTATGGTCCAACGCTGTGCTCCATTACAGCTGCAAAAGTCCAGTTCTGTGAGGAGTGGGACATTGCCATCAGCAGAATCCCTTACTCAAAACATTTTTACCTGCTGGGGGATTTCAAGAGTGGGCAGAGACCACAAGGCATGGCCCTCCTGCCACAGGCATCATGGCCTTGGAAAGATAAATGAGAACGAACTTGAGCTTTGATGTTACCATGAGTTTTGTGTAACTTACACATTCTTTCAGAACAACCAAGCCACAAGGTATCCTGGAGACATCCAAGATCAGGACATTGTCACCAGCCGGATCTGATCATCACCAGCCATGACTCCCTGAACAGCATTCTCAAAACACACAGCTACCACAGTGTAGACTATGATACAGGTCACTCCCAGGTGTGCACGAGGGTGAGGATGCAACATTGGAAGCCTTTTTCATTAAAAGCAGAAATCTGTCCTTGTATCGATGTCAGCCATACTGCCTACCCAAATAAAAACCAACAGTTCCGCAACTTGATTGAACAGGCACTCGCCAGCATTCCCACAGAGTGCAGAAAAGAAATGGAATGTACTTCAAAACAGCATCTACAAGACCACTCTCTCAACGTATGGGTAGCATGAGTAGAAAAATGCTAACTGGTTCGAGGCAGACATCACTTTGATATAACCTGTGATTGAAGCCAAGTGGTTTGCCCTAACTAATTATGAGAGATCCGAGTGAGAAAATGCTGAGTGCACTAAATCACGTGAAGTAAAGCCCAACAGGCTGCTAGGCAATGCACCAGTGACTACTGGTTACAACTTTGCCAGAATATCCAGATGTTCTTCGACATACTGAACGCTAGGAGCATATACGAAGGGGTCAAAAAGGCAACTGCTCCAGCAGCAAAGAAAATGGCTCCATTGAAAACAAAGGCAGGGGAGGTCATCACCAACTACAGTAAACAGTCAAAGAAATGGGTGGAACATTAATTTGAGTTGTATTCTAGGGAGAACATTGCCACTGAAGAAGCCCCAGGCAAGCATAGAGAACCTGGCTGTCATGGCAGAGCTGGATATTGAACCCATTGTGGAAGAGCTTAGGAAAGCTATTGACACACTTGCCATGGGCAAAGCTCCAGGTGCTGATGCCTGAACTCATCAAGCATGGGAAACCGGTAATCCTACAGCATCTGCCCAAACTTGTCTGTCCCTGCTGGAGCCGGGAGGGAGTGCAGCCACTGCATCTACATCTTCGTTGTCCACTGTGTCCCCCCTTTCCAGCACAAGATTGTGGAGAGTGCAGCATGCAACCACCATCTGCGACACTCGAGTGCGCCCCCTGAATGGTCTAGGCATCAGAAGATCATTTTGAGAAGACTGATGGCTCTCTCCACCACAGCCCTTGTGGAGCCGCTGCTCAGCTTCTGTTCTTGGATGGTGGAGAGGCATCATGAGCCACCTTCTTCTGAGGGGATAGCTCTTGTCACCCAGCAGCCATCCATCCAGTCCAGGCTGGAGCACTGAAGAGCCCCGGCACCTGGGAGCGTCTGAGGATGTAGGCGTTGTGGGAGCTGCCTGGGTACCTTGCACAGTTTTGTGGAATCAGCATCCTGTGATCACACACTATCTGAACGTTCATGGAGTGGAAGCCCTTCCTGTTGACGAAGGCACCGGGCTCACCCGCTGGCGTCTTGATGGCCACATGTGTGCAGTCGATTGCACCCTGGATGCGGGGGAAGCCAGTAATCACCACGAAGCCTCTGGCTCACTGTGTCTAGCTTGCCTGGTCCCAACTTTTGTGGATGAAGGTCAATGCATGCCTGAACAGAGTGTCTGTAACCTGATTGACACAAGTGTGGACAGCTGATTGGGAGACACCGCAAAGATCACCCACTGACCCCTGGAAAGAGTCGGAGGCATAGAAGTTGAGGGCAACTGTGACTTTCAAAGCCACTGGCATGGGGTGTCCACCCACACAGTTCATGGAGATCTCAGGCCCAATCACCTGACAAATATAGTTGACTGTCTCCCTTGAGAGACGGAGCCTCCTTTGGCACTGCACCCCAGGCATATTGAGGTAGCTGCTTCGCCACCTGTACATTCTGGCAGCAGGATAGTGGCGTCTTCTGCAGCCCCTTCTGCCTTGTACTACCTCTTGGCCCTGCGCCCCTTGTGAATGCGCCTCTGCTCCCAAAGGTGGCTACCCTGGAGGCTGAATGTGCACTCCTGGCCTCCTCCCCCTTCTAGCCCTCCCTTCCTCCTCAGAAGAGGTGCCTTCAGTGGAGAGTTCAACTCCCATTCCCAGGCTAAGGGAAGGCTTCCTGAAACCTGCAGGCCCAAAAATGATTCTTCACTGCAGAGTGCTGACCTGAAAGTTGTGAGTCCAGTCCAAGCAACTGGTATGTGATTTGAAGTATTGCAGATCACACAGGCAATATCCGTTACTTTCCAAATTAAATATTTGACAGAGCACACTCGCGATCCCACTGAGCCCTCTTATCCCACCCATGGATGAGGCTTATACAAATGTCTGCTACCCGCCTGCCCGTTGCACCCATGCGATGAACCGAATGTCACAGGAGCCCTGAAAAGTCGTCGTCAATTGGTGCCTCAAGGGCCTTAAGTGGCCCGTTAATTAATGGTGGGCGCGCATCGGAGATCATCGTGCGCCCGCCCATCGAAATATCGCGATGGCGCGCGGTGACATTGGGATGCTGCCTGACGTCACTGCGCGTCATTTTACGCATCAGCGTACAAGTCCCGCCCCTGCATGCCAACTGGAAAATTCTGACCCTGGGCACCCATACCTCCACTACAAGGGCACATGTAGGCGAGATCTGAAGATGGCGGACATTGGCACTGATAACTGGGAGACAGCTGCTGATGACCATGACCTTTAGAGGCTAACTGTTCAGAAGGGCTTTGGAAGAGACAAGCAGAAATGAAAAGCTCAGCTAGCCAAGAAGAGGGCCTAGAGAAAACTAAAGGCCAGCGAATTGTGCACCTTCTCAGCTCACTGCCTTCCTCTGCAGCAAAAGCAGCAGAGACTGCTATGCCAGATTGGGGCTCTGGAGCCACACCAGGGGATGCTAAACACAGAGTTGACCACCACAGCACAAACCATCATCTTACCAGACAGAAGGCTGCCATAGTAAAAAAAACAGAAAAGCAAGGAAGTTATGCTAAACTTTTACAAAACACTGGTTAGGCCCAGGTTGGAATTTTGGAACCAATTCTGGGCAGTGCACTTTAGGAAGGATGTCAACATCTGAAAGCGGCTGCAGAGGAGACTTACTAGAATGGTACCAGGTTTGAAAAACTTCAGTTTTCTGAAGAGATTAAAGAAAATAGGATTTTTCTCCTTCGAGCCGAGAAGGCTGAGGGGAGATCTGAAAGAGGTGTTAAAAAGCACAAATTGAGTAAATAAGTAAGAAAGAAAGGAAGACTTGTATTTATATAACACTTTTCATGAGCATTGGACACCTCAAAACACTTTACTGCCAATTAAGTACGTTTGAACTAGAGTCACTGATTGTAATGTAGGAAATAGAGAAACTGTTTCCACTGGCAGAAGAGTTTGTAACCAATGAACAGAGAAATCAGCATAAGAACCAAAGGTAACATGACGAAGAAACAAACTATGCAGCAAGTTTAATGATGTGGAATGCAGTGCTTAAAGGGTGGTAGAAACAGATTCAGTAATAACTTTCAAAATGGAATTAGATAAATACTTGAAGGGGAACAATTTGGAGTTCTAGTGGGAAAGATCAGGCAGAGTGGGACTAATTGGATAGCTCTTTGAAAGGGCCAACAAAGGCACAATCGGCTGAATGATGGCCTCCGGTGTATGTCATTCTATGATTCTATTATTCAAATAACCTCATTTTGGATTGATGACTTTTAAATTTGATTCATTGTTCATCCCCAGTTTTGCTGTTATAGCTATTCACGCTTTCTTCCTGTGTATGTGAACAACAGGATTGGTATTTTCAAAATGCTAACTTGTCACAAAACTGGATTTTATTACCTGTGACATTTTTCTAGGCAACGGAAGATGTTAGGACAGTTTCATCAAATCCCAACACTATCAGTTTTGCTGATTGGTAGCTTGTTTAGATGTGAAACTAGACAAGTATTGATTGAGTTACACAAGGTGCCAGTAAAACTCTTATGTAAAATGGAATTAGGATACCCTTTGCAAAAATGTGTTATGTTGTTCTTCTTTGACATAAACATACCAATCATGCACAAAGCTTGGTGAAATAATAATGTGTTCTTTATTTGAAGATAAGACTATATACAGATAATGTTTATTGTGAAGCACATGATGGACCTTGACCAATGCAGCTTGCAGACTGCCTACAATACATGGAACTAATATATCACATCCTATCGATGTGGTATTGATTGACAGCAGAATAACATTCTACCTTAAAAGGTGCATGCACATCATATCGCAACAAAATGAACACCGTGAGAGATTAATTCAAAATACCAGCTTTACAGAAATATTCCTGTAACATTCCCACTAAACCACTGTGTGTGATTAACATATAAATGTCGTTGCTCGAAAATTAAACTGAAAGGGTTTGAACAATTTTACACTGTTGAAGTCTACACATGACCTCTGTGTACACTACAAGCTTTACTCCATTAACTTTGGATAGAAGTTACAAGGAAAGCACTGGGGTGAAATAAAAATTGTGCATTCAAATAGTTTGATCACTTGCTGATAGAATTTTGAAATCAAGCCATTTAAGTTGGCCTTATTTCAAAATTAATGTTCCTGAGGTTTTGTGGTTGTTTGAAAGCATAGGATACTTATGGCATCAGCATTAGCAACCACTTATTTCCTCATTAGTACTATTTGTGACCAAAGACGTGTTTTTGGTTTCAATTTACAAATGATTACAATGCTTATCAGCAGGTTAATTACATATGTTGTTGGTATTTATGTGGCAGAAATTAGTCAGAGAGTTTGACATTCTTGCTAACAAGTCTTAAAAGGTTTGCCCAAATATAAAATGATTAAACACAATACAAAACACCAGGTTAAAGTCAACAGAGGACGTAAGGAAAATAGTGTTTGACGTTTGCAAGGCAACAATTTAAACTTGTTCCTCGTGGCTTATATCAAGAAATTGAGATAAGTTGATTCCCCCAAGTGCTTAGACATGGTTATCAGTTAGAATATAAAACCATTAAAGATAAAAGATCATTTGAGAGCACAAAAGTAAGCCTCAACTATAATTATCAGCAAATTAAATCTGAATACCTTGGGAAAATCATTGTCCTCCAACACCTACAAACCTGAGTGGTGTATGATATGGAGGGGGTCTTGTGGTGTCTCAATGATATTGATGTTCTTGTCCTCCACAGTAGAGGTCCTGGGATTGGAAGGTAGTTAAAAAATAAGCTTGGAAAGTTATTGGAATACATCTTGTAGGCATTACATACGGCATCCACAGTACATTGGTGGTATGAGGATGCATATTACCCCAGATTTTGCTCTCCCTGGTGAAGAGATCTTGTATACAGTTGTCCAAAGACTTTTTGTGAAGTCATCATCCAGTGTCCATTTCAGTGACCTCTACAGCGGATCAGTGGCATTTGTGAGTAGGGCATGCATTAGCATGGGTCTTCAATTAGTCAGATTGAAGTGTCCTTGCAGAGACATGCAGGGATGGAAATTCATCTTGGATGGTGACACAAAATAGGTGGTATGGGATTGACTGGCCGTTATATGGAATACTTGATATTCAGTTCCATTGTGGTCAATGGTATTAAATGTCAGTCACTGCATATAATGGGCAGTAGCTCCAATTCTGCCATCACTGGGGCAAATTTTTACATGGCAGAATCTAAATCAGTAAGTAAAAAACAGGAAATATAAATTACATTTAAATCAATCTAAAGATTGAGAAATACAGATGGTGAGAGAGATGGCGAGAGTAAAAGAAAATTCATTCTTCTTTGAAAATCGACAACACTTTCCTCTGGAAAAAATACCTTTTAAGAATTGTTTATATTTGCTGTGGAAATGAGCTGGTAATTCCAGGGACATGTTACCACACAATCCAGAAACCAACCAAAGACTGCCAATCGAGTGGCTCAGAGGGATTGAGAACGAGAGCATTTGCCATACAGCCAAACTACAATATCATGCTAAAGACCATCATCGGGTTGGAGCAAGAACATGAACAGGAGAATTCCTGCTGGAAGTGGATGGACCCTAGTCAAATCAGATCCAGTCGGGCTGTAGTCAACCTAGACTGACTAGCTAGGATGTAACTGTATGTTTTAAATCACTCTAGATTGTTCTCAAATTTAAGTTTTTGGAAACAAAATTGTTGGGTTTGTGGGGAGATTGTGTCAGTTGTGATTCTCAATCTCAATCTCTCTGATGATACACTTCTGAGGGAATGAGGTTTCACATTTGTAAAATTAATTTTGCTGGGCCAAAGAGGTTGTTTAAAAGTAATTATAACCTTTTATGCCATTGAAAACTCACATACTCCTAAAGTTTAACAGCCCCAACATTTTTTAGCTGCAGTTAATGTGGAACCAATGGGCAAATACAAGAATTCACACCATCACAGTAATTTCAGTCTTGAGTCAGGGTGCTCTGTTGCCATCTTTGCCACCAATCAAAGAGCAGGGTATCACTGTCAACAACCTCTGGATTTCCACATTGAACTGTGAATATGCATATGTCAGAAGTGGCTATCAGATTTACACTGCAATAACAGTGAACACTGAGTTTCACTGTTATTATTAAAGCAAAAACCTGGGCCATTGAGTTTAGTGGCAGAGGTGCCAAACAGAAGGGCTGCTCTATATGAACTTGTGTGTTGTTTTTGGGGCACCCATCCAGGTGAATATTCCATCTTACAGCTGATTCTAGCCATGTGGATGGTGGAAAGGCATTGTATAGCAGAGCCACTCATCATAGAGTACCCAACCCCCACCCTGTATCTGTACCAGAGTGGATTCTTCATGAAGTCAATTGTTAATAGTGACTCCCAGGATGTTAATAGTAGGGGACTTAGTGATAATGGTGCTGATGAAGATTGTTGGGCAAATGATAGGTATTTTCTTGTTGGAAATGGTAATTGCTTGACACGTGAGTGGCAAGATCCCAGTTTGGATGTTTATTGAGTTTTTATGTACTTTAATATTATAGATTTTATCTCACTACCAAGGGAGCAGGGGAGTAATATGGGGAGGATTTTCCCAGTCTGATGTGCCGGAAAGGATGTGAAGGAACCCATAGCACATGGAACACCTGGAAGTTTGGGTTTCCTTATATGCTGTGGAGATTTAACTCCATCATTGGCTGGTTCCCTGCCCAGATGTCAGACTGATTGACATGTTTGACTTCCAGTAGGGCACAGAGTGCTCCAGAGGAGGTTGCAGGAACAGATACCTCTGGACTCTGGACCTGGGGTGGCTGTACAACACTCAAACCAAGGAAAGTCCAATCCTGACCCCAGTGGTGGGGGGTTGGTAGGCCCAAACACAAGTTATAATTGGATCTGCAAGCCCAGGGAGGGACCTGATCACTGACCCCGAGTGGGAGTTCTAATCTCCTATTGGGGAATGGTGGAGCATTTGTGGGTGTGAGGGAATAGCTGAATCTCGGAGAGAAGTTGTATGGAGGCAGATGACTGATTGTGGGGGAGCTTGGAGGCTGGTAAGAAGCACACCTGCTTCTCCCGGCCCACAAAGAGTGAACCTAAGGGCTATCCTCACCTTGCTGCATCTGCCAGGTTTGTTGAGGCCTGGGAAACCTGGCCACAGTTAAAGCTGCAAATCAAGTTCAAGCCTCATTAACATATTTAAAATGCCAACCCAGCTCCTGTGAGCCGGTGGTGGTCGGCCTCTTGTCCTGCCTGAGTGAAACCCGACACTGGGCACGTTGCAGCCGGCTTCCCAACACCCTTTCATTTTTTGCCCCCACCTGTGCACCCATGTTAAAATTTCCCTCGAAGTGACATGTTACCAACCCTTTAAGAAATGCTTTGATTTTTATTCTATTGATTTCACTGGAATGAAAATCAGGCACATTCTATGAAGGGTGAGCGAACTGACCCACTGGATCACAGCCCAGGTGGCAAACCTACAGCATTGTTTTAACAGAAGTCTGTATTATGAATTACCCATGTCCATAAAGTAAAGAAGTTGAACTATGTAATTTGATCCGCGTTGTGGAGCTATGAGGAAAATGTAAATGGGGTAACATGATAACAAGTGGTACCAGAATGTACTAAAATTCTAGTCTCTCTTCTTACATGGAAAACTTTTACATCTGAAAATGTGGTGGTGCAAAATTTCAGATCAAAATAATAATCTATATAAGGCGTGACTTTCAACCGCCAACAAATTTCTATGGGCCTCCACATCAATTTTTTTTTAAATCTAAATTTTTCTAAATCATTTTAATAAAATGAATTAAACTGGCAATATTTCCATAAAATTTACCTTCTGTGTCAAAAGCAAAGTTAAAAACAATAAGAAAACAGATTGCATAAATAATTTATTGATGCCCTTTCATCTCAAATGATACCAGATTATATAGAGTTGTCATGATTTTGCATATACTACACCACCTGTTAAGTTCACTGCATTTGACACAAGGGCAAGACTCACACTGCCAGCATTAGGTTTTAAATCCACTTCGATCCAATTAGCTACTGGGCACCTTATGGTGTTACTAACTATATTAGAAAGAACAGCTGATCTGAAAGTAGTGGACAGAGATGTTAGGTATTGTATTAAATGTTAAAGGGGGTTGGCCAGACCAGAATGATTTAAATGGCAGGAATTTCCTTAGAGTTGCTCCCGCTCCTCTTCTGTAACTTCACTGGAAAAGTGGCAGAAACAACCCTGTTTAAAGAGAATTGCCACCAACAAGGTTACAGTGACAGAGCCTCAACAGCTCCAAGAAATTTCCAATTTCATAAACTATGATAAAGATTTCCTGGCCTTGCCATCTGCATTCTTATTGTCCCAGTGCACATGCACATTGTAATAGTTAAGTTCCAGTTGGTAGTTGGTTTCATTGTTTTTAAATAAAAAAAGGTTATTTGTGTTGGTAACTGTTCTCTATGGGCAGAATCATCCAGTCCCATTGTCGGTGGGAGTCATGGCAGGCATGGCAGAAAATATAGCGAGAAGGTCAAAAGACAGTTTTATGCCATCGTGAAACCAATTCGCGATCAT
Source organism: Cetorhinus maximus (assembly GCF_964194155.1). Lineage (NCBI taxonomy): Eukaryota > Metazoa > Chordata > Chondrichthyes > Lamniformes > Cetorhinidae > Cetorhinus > Cetorhinus maximus. Next base: position 55,085,938 of record NC_135897.1, on the reverse strand, counting down.
CCATTCCACTCGTCAATATTTCTCCATATTCTTGTAGTGTAACACAGTGCCACAGTGAGTGACCTTGGCTGTGTCTTCATTCGTGTAGAACAGGGAACAAATCTGACAGAAGTACCGGTCTTTGGAACACCGCCACCGCCACACATCGGGAACCTAATTTCAATACTTTAGCATCTCATTATAAGCCCTGCTCAGCAGAATCATCCAAACCCAACTCCCCCACCCCCCCTCCCCCCCCCCCCCCCCCCCCCCCCACCATCCCCTCCCCACCCAACGCTGAATCATCCGGGTACGTCGACATGATTGATGTGTTTCACAACTGTACATAAGCGACGTGCACCTGGTGAGCCGCACTCTGCTCGGGACTTGGAGGTTTGTTTGCCTACCTTGCTTCAGGCAACACTCGAGGTCATCAGCACCAGGCTTCGCAGGCAGTGCTGCATCACTTTTAGGGGGGGCTCATGGGCAGGTCTCTAACTACCAGGCCAGCTGTAAGGTGGGGGCTGGCTTTTCAACGGCGGCAGGGCTAGGGCTTGCTTGGGGAAGGGGGAGAAGAGGACTCAGCCAAGGGAAGAGGCAACAGGGTGAAGGCTGTACTGGGGAAGGAGGATATCCCAGGGTGTGTGTGGGGACACAAATTGATCTGTGCAAGTGGCCTCAAGATGGTGAGGGCTGAGGAGGCAGTCTCCAGAGGAGATGAGGCCAATCGGAGATGTGAGAGTCTGTGTGAGAGAGTGGGTGATGATGTCCCATGAGCTGGCAGTGAGTGAGATGCCAGTGAATGTGTGAGTTTAGAGTGATGAGATGGTTGACTCACCCTGGCAGCATGGATGAGATCATTCATCCTCTTTCTGCACTGACCAAAGGCCGACCTCTTGTGTGCAGCATTGGCGCTGACCACCTCTGCCACCGCCTGCTAACGCAGAGTTGTGAAACTGATGGGCCTCCTGCGGCCAGAGCAGGGGTAGAGGACACCGCGGCGGACCTCCACAGCATGCAGAAGGTGCCCCAGGAATGCATCACTGAATCAGGAGGCTGCACTAACTTGGCTTTTGGGGTTATGTCTTCACCAGAGCAGTCCTTGGCTGCAAGCATCAAGAAGTGTGCACTTTGCTGCAGTTTAAATATGGTGCCTTGTGTGAGGAAGCAGCAAGGTAGTGGCATGGGGGCAAATCAGAGGCCACCTGCCAGTGAGACAGCATGTTTCCTGTGGCAGCATAATTAATGAGGCAGGAATGGGACAATATGGCACGAAAAGCATTGCGGCTGGCGGGTAAAGTGTCTTTTTTCACATGCCCGTAACTGCACTTAGTGCAAATCTGGGACGATCTGCCCTAGGTCTGTTTAAAAAAAAGTTTATCAGGAATGAAGTCCTCTCAGATGAAGCCTTTACTTTGCAAAAAGTGAAAAGGACTTGTGTTTCAATCGCATCTTTTACAATGATGGAATAACCAAAGCAATTTAGAGCCAATTAAGTGCTTTTTAGGTGTAATGTAAGAAAGAGTACTCAAATATTTTCATAATGTTTAAGTACCGCAACAAACCTGAAGTCATTATACCAAGGAGCTAAAGCTTCAAGGATATTCCTGTGCCGGCAATGATATAAAAGGAGGCAAATTATTGCAAAAAAATCCATTGTCCATATGCATGAAATCTCTCTGGTGAGGTGGCAGCATGCTAGCATGCACAATGTGCACTTTTGCAGATTACTCTATGTAAACATGGAACTAATATTGACAGGAATGAATGGAAGCAGCCTCATGTGGAGTGATCTTTTTAACTTGCTTAAACACAACAAAAGAAAAAATAATGGCTTGTAAGAGAATTTTCACAAGGTTATAATGTAGCATATACAATATTACAACTGTCTTTCCTTTTGAATTTATGAATAAATTGCAAGTCTCGGTATAATGGTTGGGATAATCGAACAGCGGCATATGTGAACATTGTGTGGCAAGATGGAAATGAAGCATGTAGTGGGATCATTTGGAAACCCATTTGGCAGCTATTACAAACTCATTAAAATTAATCTTCAATAAATGTTACCAGAATGGAATGGGACCAGATAGTATGAGGTTACTGAACACCCCATTTGTACTGTAGCAGAGTCACTCATTGTCACAAATTCCTCAGGGAAAATGATCAAGTGTAAATATTGGAAAGTTATTTACTGCAATGGCATTTTGGAGCAAGACCCCTCATTTCTTGAAACGGTTAACTTTAGGTCTGAAGCAACAGTAGTCAGCTGATAGAAATGTTAGATACAAATCATCTAGCCATTTTAGCAGGGAAGGAAAATGAAGTGTTTGACACTTGATTTAATGTTGTTTGTATGCAAACTAAAATCAAGTCAACATTAATTCTTTAAAGCAGGTATGCCTAACCTGTAATCAAATGCATATTAGGTAAGGTGGCATCAATTGTGCAGGGAAGACTATATTAACTGGATAGAATATGGCACTCAATTTATTCATGTGTGTCACACACCACCACATATGTGCTGGCATAGCTGCACATCATTGTGCATGTTTTGCTGTGCTCTATATTTTAGAGGAAACTGGAACATCCTTTGTGTCCAACTAAGAAAACTGAAAGTCATGCATAAACTTGCTTACCTATACCTGTTATCATCTGTGTCCTTGAATCAGTGTGATATCAGTAGCTTAATTACAAAGACATAAAATTTGATGCAATGTGACGTTATTGGCTATTATATGGATTTCAATGCACCAATTTGAAAATTCTTATCCTTATGTTCAAAATCCTCTATGGCCTATAACCCATATCCCTATAACCTACTCCAGCCTTAGAACTTCCTGTTCTTCCAGTTCTGGCCTGTTGTGCAATACACCATTGGTGTATTCAGCTGTCAAGCCCTGATGATGGATTCTCCCGTCGCTTCAACAGATGAGTGTTCACAAGGAGACCAGTTGTTCACCATCCAGGTTGATATCCTCTCATAAGTGATGTTAAACCAAGCCTTGATTTGCAGATCTAATTGCAAATATTACTTGTGAAGCCACTGTTGGAGGGGTGGGTGAATGCACTGGCTTTCTGGTGTGCTCACTGAAGGGACCTGACTGTTTTCCTCAAATGTTAAGATTGCTTGATGACAGAGACCTCTCCATTTGGATCTGTCCAGGGTTGTTTTTTTTTCCTCCATATGGTGGGGTCCAACTAACAGGTTCTGCGATTGACTTTCAGAACACCTTTGTATCTAAGTTTTGGACATCCTAGGTGTGGGTTCCCGTACTCAGCTGGCTGTAGAATGCCACCTTTGGTATGTGAGAATTCTCCATGCGAACCACATGGCTGACCCAGAGAAGCTGAGCTCCAATGAGCGTGTTCTTGATACCAGGTATGCAAAACCTTGCAAAAACTTAGGTGTTAAGGATTTTGTCCTGTCACTTGATGCTGCAGAGAGATCTTAAACAGCAAAGATGGAATGCATCTACTTGTTTTATGTGGCACTGAGAGGTTACCCATGTCTAACAGCCACAGAGAAGTGACATGAGAACCACTACCTGACAGACTTTGATCTTTGTTTTGGGATGAACTCCATGCTCTCTCCAAAGCCTGTGGGTGAGCCTGCCAAATGCTGAACTTGCTTTAGCCATGTGATGGGCAATTTCATCATTGAATATGGTGTTGTTGGAGAGGATACTCCCAACATAACAGAACCTCTGAACTGAGTTGAGGGATGTATTGTTAATTGTGACTATGGTATGTTAGAGTTTGAAGCCAACGGCAGGTTGGTATGAGATCTATCTTTTTCCATCTTATTGTAAGTCCGAAGTGTTCTGAGGCAAAGCAGTCAACAAGCAGCTGCATGTTCCCTGAAGTGTGTGCTATGAGAGTACAGTCGGTGGCAAACAAGAATTCACTTTAGTAGCTGTTCTGTAATTTTTGTGCGAACCTTGAAATTTTGTAGATTGAGGAGGTTGCCATCTGTCCTGAACTGAATGTATACTCCTGTGTCAAGATCTTGGTGCATACAAGAACATGGCCAATAAACCCTAAGCTCTGAATTTCCTCCCTAAATCTCTCCAGCTTTCTCTCCTCTTTTAAGGCACTGTTTAAAACCTACTTCTTTGACAAAGTTTTTTGACACTTAGCCTAATGTCTCTTTGTTTGATGTGGTGCCAATTTTTCTCTTTTTTTTTCTCTAGGTGCTTCACAGGACCATTATCAAACTAAATTTGGCACTAAGGCACATAAGGAGATATTAGAACAGGGGACCAAAAGCTTGGTCAAAGAGGTAGATTTTAAGGAGCATCTTAAAAGGAGAAGAGAGTGGCAGAGAGGTTTAGGGAGGGAATTTCATAGCTGAAGGCCGAGGCAGTTGAAGGCATGGCCACTAACAGTGGAGAAATTGAAATTAGGGATTGGCAGGAGGTCAGAATTGGAGAAGCACAGTTATTTCGGAGGAGGAGGTTACAGAGATAGGGAGGCATGAGCCCATGGAGGAATTTGAAAACAAGGATGAGAATTTTAAAATCGAGGGGTTGCCAGACCAGGAGCCAATGGAAGTCGGAGCAGAGAGGCGATGGTGCAAGTTAGGATATGGCCAGCAGAGTTTTAGATGAGCTCAAGTTTACATATGACCAACCAGGAGAACAGTCAATCTAGAAGTAACAAAAGCAAGGATAATGTGTCAGCAACTGATGAACTGAGACTAGGATGAAGTCGAGTGATGTATGGGAGGTGGAGGAATGATGGAGCAAATATGTGGTTGGAAGCTCACATCGGGGTCAAATGTAACACCAAGGTTTTGAAATGTTTGGTAGTTGCTAGGAAGCAGGATGGGGTCAGTAGAAAGGGAACACATTTTGTGGTGCAGACCAAAGTTGAAAGATTAAATTGCTTACCCGTATTATCTTCACCCCACCCTGGAAAGGTCCCAGTCAGATCAACAAAGTTGCAAACATAATGTTGAAGTAACTGTAAATGTTATTGAAAGAGTTCTGTAATATGAGTACAACACAAACATTACATTAAATGTCACATAATATAATAATGTGCAATTAGTTAAACCACTTGAAATGTTGGACAAAATACTGCATTATGAAAAGTGCTATGGTCTGCAAAGTTATTCAGTTATTTATTACATACCTTCACATATTATGTTTGGCATTTTCAAACTGTCTTATTACAAGGTTTCTCAGTTCAGATGCACTGAAATATACAAGTTTTAGAAGCCACAACAGTGCAAGAATTACTGGCATATGTTAAAGGATCAGAAACATCCTTTATCTCAGCCAGGATGCAAAATTATAAGCCCTTGAAACCTTTATGGGCAAAACTTGTGACCACCCCTTTTACACCCTGCTTTTACTGCTATTGATGTTGCTTAACAAATCAAGTTTCATAGAAAGTATAAAGCAAGGGACAATTGCTTCTACACCAGCTCCTTCCTCAATTACAAGCAGATTTCACAGTTGGTTGTGCTTAGCAATGATTGTTCGCAAGTGCTACATTTCACAGGACAAGATCTTCCTAAGAAAGCATGGAGTACTTCACACTGTGATCACTGGTTCCGGTACACAGAACTCCCACAGATAAAGAGAAGACAATGGGATTTGTATTTACTCAATTATTCTGTGAAGTGGAAAGGAAGTAACACGCTAACTTCAAATTGATGTCACCCTTTAAGACTAAATGAAAAACATTTTTAAAAAAAAATCTTCAGATCACAGCTGTGACAAGGATTAGTGACCACAATTTAATAGAATCAACATATTGTAAAATTCAGTAAATTACATCATTGCAGTGTTTTGTCTTTTCAAGGTTGTCAGAGAGAAACAGATAAGATCGCAGTTAGGGAATAAAGCTTCAAACAACATTAGTGGTTTAAATAAGCCCAAATTAGTACTAAGGTTTATGTATTACTAAATTTTATGCATTCTGGAACTGATTCTCCAGAGTCTTTTTTTCCTGCCCTCTCATTTACTCCAAGGATTTCAAAAATCTAAATTGACTTTAGTTTATACATCAAAACTTTTGACACTTCAAGGAAATCATGCCAACTGTGCTCAAAGGGATGCTGTATTGCCTTCATGTTCACAAAGCACAGTTATACGATGACTCAACATATATCCATTTCCATGTTTCATAGTGTGAGTAGCATGACTGAGGTACATTAAATATGTGTTTTGATTTTTTATTCATTCAAGGGATGTGGGCTTCGCTGGCTGGGCCAGCATTTATTGCCCATCCCTAGTTGCCCTTGAGAAGGTGGTGGTGAGCTTCCTTCTTGAACTGCTGCAGTCCATGTGGTGTAGGTATACCCATAGTGCTGTTAGGAAGGGAGATCCAGGATTTTGACCCAGCAACAGTGAAGGAACGGCAATATATAGAAGTGACTTGGAGGAGAACTTCCAGTTGGTGGTGTTCCCATCTATCTGCTGCCCTTGTCCTTCTAGATGGTAGTGGTCTTGTGTTTGGAAAGTGCTGTTGAAGGAGCTTAGGTGAATTCCTGCAGTGCATCTTGTAGATGGTATACACTGATGCTACTGTGCATCAGTGGTGGAGGGAGTGAATGTCGTGGATGTGGTGCCAATCAAGCGGGCTGCTTTGTCCTGGACGGTGTCAAGCTTCTTGAGTATTGTGGGAGCTGCACTCATCCAGGCAAGTGGAGAGTATTCCACCACACTCCTGACTTGTGCTTTGTAGATGGTGGACAGGCTTTGGGGAGTCAGGAGGTGAGTTACTTGTCGCAGGATTCCTAGCCTCTGACCTGCTCTTGTAGCCACAGCATTTAATGACATATGTTGTCCATATGTTTTGTGTGACCATTCAATCTATATCATTTTCATGGTATTCAGGAGTTGTTCATCTGAGTTTTCCTTTGCAGTTTTTGAAAACAACTAACTTAACTTCTGCTGTATATTCACACAGTAAGACGGAAAACATGGCCTCACTCTCTGATTTCTATGTTATCTTTGTACTACTGTCTCTGTATCGGCCACAGCTCTTATATTACTTCTGTCCCTGGCTCTGGGCCATATTTTGTCTACTGAGGTGGGTAGTTCGAGTCTATTTTGAGTTTCAAAACTTTCCCAGACCCTTCTCGGTTAAAAGTACACCATACACAATTTTTGTTCAAGTGGGGTGGGTGGGGGTGGTTCTGGGGGGTGGGTGAGTGTGAGAAAGAATCAGGCCCGCTAACCCTAGAAGCAGAGTGTAGACTGGGGAAGGAGAGAGCTGTTCCACTGGGACAGGCTTCATTTGAACCATGCTGGGAGCAGTGTCCTGGTGAATCGTCTAACTAGGGATATAGGTAGGACTTTAAACTAATTAATGAGGGGGAGGGTTCAATTGAAGGGAAGTTTAAAAAAAATGAAAAGAAACAAGAGAGCAGAAGTGTAGAATGGTGAAGAGATGAATGATAATCAAAGTGTGACAGGAAGGGGCAGAAAATATAAGCAGAAGAGTGCAGCAGAAATTAGAACCAGAATGAGTAACAATGGTAAAAAGTCGAACCTTAAGGCTCTTTATCTGAATGCATGCAGCATTTGTAACAAGATAGATGAGTTGATGACACAAATAGAAATAAATGAATACAACTTGATAGCTATTACAGAGACGTTGTTGTAGGGTGACCAAAACTGGGAGCTCAATATGCAAGGGTATTCGATATTCCGTAAAAATAGGCAAAAATGAAAAGGAGGTGGGGTAGCTTTGTTAATAAATGAAGTATCAGTGCGGTGGTGTGCAATGATATAGATGCAATAGATCATGATGTGGAATCAGTTTGGGTGGAAATAAGGAATAGCAAGGGAAGAAGTCACGAGTGGGAGTCGTCTATAGGCCCCCGAAGAGTTGCCTCACTGTTGGACAAAGTATAAATCAGGAAATAATGGAGATGTGTAAGAAGGGCATACAATTGTCATGGGTTAATCTGCATATTGACTGGACAAATCAGATTGGAAAGGGTAACATGGAAGATGAATTTGTAGAGTTCATTAGGGATTGTTTCTTAGAGCAATACATTGCAGAACCTACCCGAGAACAGGCTATTTTAGATCTAGTAATGTGCAGTGAGGTGGGATTAATAAAAGATATCATCGTTAAGGATCCTCTGGGGGTAGTGATCACAAAATGGTAGAATTTCAAATTCAGTTTGAGGGCGAGCAACTTGGGTCTCAAACCAGTGTCCTCAACTTAATTAAGGGCAATTACAGAGGTATGAAGAAAGAGTTGTCTAAAGCGGGCTGGGAAAATAGACTAAGGGGAAAGTCAGTGAATGAGCAATGGTAGACATTTAAGCAGATATTTCATAACGCTCAGCAAAAATTTATCCTGGTCAAACAGAAGGACTCGATGAGAAGGATGAACCACCCGTGGTTAAAATAAATTATCGATGAGAGTATCCAATCAAAAACTAAGGCATACAAAGCGACGAAAAGTAGTGGTAGGCCAGAGGATCGGAATGTTTTAGGAACCAGCAGCGGATGGCTAAAAAGCTAATAAAGAGGGAGAAAATTGATTATGAAAGTAAATTACAAGAAGTATAAAAACAAACAGCAAGAGCTTCTACAGGTATATGAAAAGAAAGAGAGTGGCTAAAGTGAGCGTGGGACCCTTGGAGGACACAACTGGAGAATTGATATCGGGGATCAGGGAAATGGCAGATAATTTAAACAAATATTTTGCATCAGTCTTCATGGTGGAGGACACTATAGATATCCCAAAGATATCAGATAAGGAGCTAATGGGAGGAAAGATCTTGTAACAATCTCTATCACGAGGGACAAAGCATTTGACAAACTAATGGGCCTGAAGACAAACAAGCCGCCAGGACCCGATAGCCTGCATTCAAGGTTTTAAAGGAAGTGGCTGCAGAGATAGTGGAGGCATTGGTCAAAATATTCCAGAGTTCACTGGATTCTGGGGGGATCCCAATGGATTGGAAAACTGCTAATGTGTCACCCCTGTTCAAGAAGGGAGGGAGACAAAAATCAGGAATCTATAGGCCAGTCAACCTAACATCTGTTGTTGGGAAAACACTAGAGTCCATTATTAAGGAAGAAATAGCAGGACATTTAGAAAAGCTTAATGTAATCGAACAGAATCAACATGGTTTTGTGAAAGGGAAATCATGTTTGACAAATTTGCTAGAGTTCTTTGAGGATATAACAAGCAGAGTTGATAAAGGGGAACTGGTAGATGTAGTGTATTTGGATTTCCAGAAGGCATTCAATAAGGTGCCACATAAAAGGCTATTGCACAAGATAGGAGCTCATGGTATTGGAGGTAACATATTTAGCATGGATTGAGGATTGGTTAACGCACAGAAGACGGAGTTAGGATTAATGGGTGTTTCTCAGGTTGGAAAAACGGAACTAGTGGAATGCCACAAAGATCAGTCCTAAGGCCTCAATTATTTACTACCTATGTTAATGATTTGGAGGAGGTAGCAGGGTGTAATGTATAATGTATCTAGGAAAATGTGATGTAATGCACTTTGGTAGAAAGAATCAAAAGGCAGGCTATTATTTAAATGGAGAGAGACTCCAAAGAAAGTGCAGCAAAGAGGGACCTGGGTGTTCTTGTGCATGAAACACAGAAGGTTAGCATGCAGGTGCAGCAAGAATTTAAGAAGCTAAATGGAATTTTGGCTTGTATTGCTAGGGGGTTGGAGTTTAAAAATATGGAAGTCTTGTTAGAACAGTACGGGGCATTGGTGAGGCCACACCTGGAGTACTGTGTACAGCTTTGGGCCCCATATTTAAGAAAGGATATACTGGCATTGGAGGAAGGCTGATTCCTGGGTTGAAAGGGTTGGCTTATCAAGAATGGCTAAAAGGTTAGGCCTTTTTTCATTAGAGTTTAGAAGAATGAGGGGTGATCTTATTGAAACATACAAGATTCTAAGAGGGCTTGACAGTGTAGATATTGAAATGTTTCCACTAGTGGGGGAATCTTGAATGAGGGGACATAGTTACACCAATCCAGCACCACCAGTGTTAATCCCCAGACTTCATCCAAGGAGGAAGCTCTGGAAGAACTGTCACGGCACTCATGCACCCTCCACCAGCTCAAAGACACACACGTCAGTGGCACAGATGTAGGTTAGGCTTGTTCTCACTTTCTGGGGAACACCTCACTGACACTTTTCCACAGCAGTTGGAGGCAGGGACAGCCCAGGTCCTTGGCACTCAGAGGGCTGCTGGAGACCAGCCACCCGCTCATTCCAAGTCAGATGATGAGCCTCTGGAAGCTGCCGTCAACTCAATGCTGCAGATGCAACAAAAGGCGGCGGAACATCAAGCAGAGATTCGGCACTCACTCAGCAATCCAGAGTGAATGATGGAGGAGTACATCCACGTTCTGTCTGATGTAGTGGCTCTGATCTGCGAGTGCAACCAAGGTCACCATGGGAAGGCTGGAAACCACCATGGAGGTCTTGGTCCAGCAGGTCTTGCCGGATTTGTGCTCAACCCTGCACTCAATAACCACACATCTTGGTGGGCACAATCAAGATGTAGACAACATGGGGACAAGGCACCTTGACTTCCCTCCAGGTGCACCATCTCCTGCAGGAGTCAGGGCGGGGCCCTCGGGCACCCACAGAGAGGATGAGTGTCAGCCGGACTCCCCGTGGGCCTCCTCTCAGGGCACTCCATGGGTGTGCAGCCACTCTCAGCCCCTCTGCCTGTGACCCCACCCACTCCAGCTTCTCAGGTTGCCGAGAGTACTTCTGCCCCTGAGCAGGTGACCCTTATTAGGCCGGGGCCCTCCAGGCCTCGGGACACCAGAGGACATTTGCCGAGGTCATCACAGACATCAGGACGTAGCAGTCAGCAGGCAGCCTCCACCTCTGCTGCGGATGTCGGGGATATTGATGCCACTTTTGGTTCACGGGTGCGCTAGACATGTAATTAATCACACTTTAGTTAATACATTTGATGGTTATGTGAATGTTCCTGTCTTCCTGTCAGCTGAAAGCGTTGTGATTTTGTCCTTTGGAGTCCTCTTATTTTGTGGTTTAGCTTTCCTCCCTCTCAGTGATAGTGTCCCCCTGTGAGATTCATATTCCTGTGATGTCAACCTCAGTTGAACTAGTATCTGCACTCCTTGTGTGATGTCAGGGAGATGTGTTTAAATCTTTATTTGAAGTATGTAATGTAAGCATTTCTAATCCTTCTTCCTCAAAGAACACCATTGAGTGAGGGCAGCTCATCAGCATTGATAATCCAGTGGCATTTGTGTCTCCTCAGTGGTAGTGGCAGAAGAAAAGATATGCACGGGAGGAGGGGATCCCTAGGCATGTCTACATCTCAGTCACAGCAGTGTTTGCATCATTAGACGGCGGCAAAAGCTTCAAGCCTTCTCTTGCATTGCTCTTATTCCTAAGTGGGCTCTCAGCTCCCAGAATGAGCTCACTCACAAGGCCCCACGGACCAAAGCAAAGGTCGTGGCCTGGCAATTCATGAGGCAAGTGTGAATGTGGGACTCATTCTCGCTGTAAGTGGGTGGACATCCCCTGAGTTGAAAGAAAATGGCATTGAGGGCTAGGAGAATGTGGCCATATTCCCTCACTTTTCTTTACTGTTCCCGGAACCTGTCAGCAATTAATGTATCACGGGCACATCTCCCATGTCTCCCTTCCACCGTGGCATCATCATGCTCACTCTGACCCTCAGCACCCTAAGGTTCTTGGGCCTCCAGATCTTCATCCTCTAAGGTCTGCCGTGGAACCCGTATAGCCAAACGGATGCAGTCTATTGCACCCTGTGCTCTTGGGAAGCCTGAGATGGTGTCGAAGCCGGTGAATATCGCAACCTGGCTATCTTCACACAGAGCAAACCTGACAAAATGATGGGTCTTCCTGTAAAGGGCATCTGTGACCTCCTTTATGCATCGATGTGTTGTGGACTGAGATGCTACACGGATCGCCTGTTGATCCTTGGAAAGAGCCAGAGGCCAAGAAATTGAGCGCAGCGGTTACCTTCAAAGCCACTGGCAGGGGATACTTCCATGTGGCATCAGGTCTTCACAAAGAATGTGGCATATGTGACGTATCAGATCTCAGGACAAGTGCAGATGTGCATGGCATTGCCTCTCACTCATTTGTAAGTAGGAGACCCTTGGATGATAAGCTCTGGGTCTGGTGAGTTTCCCCGTTGTCTGTGTCTCTCTTCCTGACCCTCCTGTTCATGCGGTGGCTCCGCTTGACCATGTCCCTCCTGCCGGAGTTGCCTCTCCCTCCTTCGCCTCCTCCATTGCATTAGGACCCTGACAAAGGCAGCATTGAGTCCTGGATCCACACCTGCTTTGCCTTATCTCTGAAAGGAAACATTGAAGACATTAATGATTCAAGGGGCAAGAAAGTGAAGCTCAGAAGATGACATGTTTAGAGACTGTAAGGGTGCATAGTTTTTCCTGCCCTACTCGCAAGGTGGCTGCTGCTGGACACATCGAAGTGACCAAGATGGCACCGCAGATATGTAACATCTTGAGCCCTGTGTGGGATGCTAAAGTTTAAGTAAGATGAGTGACCCAACCTAGCTTTGTGCTCGAATCTCTGCTGTGGCATATTAATGACCAATCAGTTACTCATGGTCAATGAGTGGATGTGCTTTGGCCCATTAGTAGTGTCAGATCTGGTGACTAGGTGAGTGGCCTTCATTGAAGGAATGCCATATATGATGCAGCTGTGCCTCCTTCACTATCTGCTGCATTCTCAAATTCGACATTCCTATGTGTTACTCTTGAGACTGTGATGTGAAGGCACAGAGTTCTGAGTAGCCCTTTAACAGTGCTAATGCAGCCACTGGCTTTCATCACAAGGAGGTCTTCCTCCTCCTTTCTTTCTAGGCAGATTCCTGCTCACTCCAGCAGCAACAAGAAGTTGGAGGGTGACCCCAGAAAGTACCCCCTCATGTTCGCCCTCTCCCCCGACTGCTATTCCACTGCCTTCCCTCCCTGTTGACCCCTTCGTGTTTGTCAGCCCGACCCCTCGCCTCATATCCCACACTCGGTTGAAGTGCTAGTCTCTGAAAGTGAAGGCCTGCATGAGTGCCACAGCACAGTGGTGTTCCTCGGGATAATGAAAGCAAAGAGAAGGAACAGTCCAACCCTACAGCCCCACTCACCTCGAAATTACCAGTGAAGAGTCCGACGTGTGCATGCCACCCCTTTTCAAACAGATTTGAGGCCAATGTAATTTCCCACCGGTGTGATGGAAGATTAGAAAGCCTGGCAAGATTCCAGCGAGCGGCTGTTTTAATGAGCATTCATGACCTGCTAATGAATGTAAATGGCGTTTGGCCAATAGTTGACGGGATAACCAACCCACCATGAACACATCGTCGGAAAAATTGCGACTTGTTTTTACAACAGATTTGCAACTTTTTACCTGCCGTGGAATTCTCCGCTCTCGCCCACCATCGGTGGGATGGGAAAATTCTGCCCTATATTTCATAAACGCATATTCTTTAAGCCTGAAAATCCCAATGGGTCATTCTCTGGTCTATTTTTATTTCCACCCAAGAATTCCCCTACACTTTCCAGGACCTTGAGAATTCCTTCGCTTCTCCTGGGACTAAACCAAGGTGTGTCACAGCTCTTAGGAATTTGCTTTGATCCTCCTCAGTGCTTTGCTATTCTCCAAAGCATGAGATTTTTTGGGGTCCTTCCACTAGCACCTTCCACTAGGCAACTGTCCAACCCTCTTTAAGAACCTCACAATTGTGGACACCCCAGGTCAAACATCGGTGTCACTGCTTTCTTGCTCAATTAATCCAAAATCAGACAACACTCTTTGATTCCGACGGCCCTTTTTGCTTCTGGTCTATAGCTACTGGCAAATTCCCTCTCTGCTTCTCAAAGCTGCTCTCCCAGGACCCATCTGCAACTGCTCACAGCTTTCTCTTTGTGCCTGTTTCCAAGCTGTTCCAGATGTAAACTGCCTGTTTTCTGTGAAAAATAAGACCATAAGACATAGGAGCAGAAATTAGGCCATTCGGCCCATCGAGTCTGCTCCGCCATTCAACCATGGCTGATAAGTTTCTCAACCCCATTCTCCCGCCTTCTCCGCGTAACCTTTTGATCCCCTTACCAATCAAGAATCTATCTATCTCGGTCTTAAATACACTCAATGACCTGGCCTCCATAGCCTTCTATGGCAATGAATTCCATAGATTCACCACTCTCTGGCTAAAGAGGTTTCTCCTCATCTCTGTTCTAAAATGTCTTCCCTTTACTCTGAGGCTGTGCCCTTGGGTCCTAGTCTTTCCTACTAATGGAAACATCTTCCCCACGACCACTCTATCCAGGCCTTTCAGTATTCTGTTAGTTTCAATCAGATCCCCCCTCATCCTTCTAAACTCCATTGATTATAGACCCAGAGTCCTCAAACATTCCTCATATGTTAAGCCTTTCATTCCTGGGATCGTTCTCGTGAACCTCCTGTGGACCATGTCTAGGGCCAGCACATCCTTCCTGAGATACGGGGCCCAAAACTGCTCACAATATTCTAACTGTGGTCTGACCAGAGCCTTATAAAGCCTCAGCAGCACATCCCTGCTTTTATAGTCTAGTCCTCTCGAAATAAATGCCAACATTGCATTTGCCTTCCTAACTACCGACTCAACCTGCAAGTTAACCTTAAGAGAATCCAGGACTAAGATTCCCAAGTCCCTTTGCACTCCAGATTTCTGAATTCTCTCCCCATTTAGAAAATAGTCTATGCCTCAATTCTTCCTACCAAAGGCATGACCTCACACTTCCCCACGTTGTATTCCAACTGCCACTTCTTTGCCCATTCTCCTAACCTGTTTAAATCCTTCTGCAGCCTCCCCACCTCCTCAATACTACCTGTCCCTGCACCTATCTTTGTATCATCTTTGTATCATCATTAGCCAGAATGCCCTCAGTTCCTTCATCTAGATCATTAATGTATAAAGTGAAAAGTTGTGGTCCCAACACTGACCCTTGCGGAACTCCAGATAAACCCAAAGCAAAAGAGTACCTCCTTCCGACCAATTCCTATGGCAACGTGGCACACCTGGGATGTCCCAGATAGAGGTTTAAACATGTGCCTGTTTCTCTCTTTCTCTCGGTTCCTGTGTCCCTGCCTCTCTCTCTATTGAGGGTATGGGGGTTGAGTGTAGGGGGTGCAGGGCAGGGGGTTGGGGTTAGGAGTAGGGGATATTGGGGGTGCAGGATGTGAGGCTGGGAGAGTTAAGGGGGTGAGGGTTACAGGTGGGGAGAGTGTGTGATAGGAGATGGGGGTAGAGAAGTTGGGGGTGGGGGGGCTAGTATGTCAAATGGAGTGCTTAGTGGGGAGGGGTAGGGTCAGGTGGGGATAGTGGGTGTGGGTGGGGTTAGTAGGTTGTAGTTGATGGTTTGGATGAGGGTAGGGGTGTAGGAGGGGGTGGGGGGTTGAGGGGTTGGACATTGGAGGAGGGTGGTGGGTAGGGACATAAGGGGTTGAGTGTAGGTGGGTGGTGGGGGGCTTCACTAGTCTTGAGACTAGCCCATATCTGGTACCTGGAAAAAGGCTTTTTTTAAAAATTCTGCTGGATTCTATGCACATTAAGTACTCCTTCTATCTTTAATTGAATTCAGAGCTGTCTGTCTGTGTGCAAAATGGGTAATAGTTTTTAGCCCTTTCCTGTCTGTTAACAAATCGTTACCATTTATTCCCTTTCAAAGTATAAGGTCTGAATTGTATATGAATTCTACCTAATATCTATATTCCACCTAACTATATCTCTATAGTCCATGATACCAGAAATTGGGAGGCAGACAGGTTCACTACCAGGCTGGCCCATACTAACTGCTAATACGTGCACTTGACCACAATGCAAGGACAGATTTCCAAGTACCGGCTGCAGGAACTTAGTTAATTTCCAACAGCAATTTCTATCTGTGAGCACTTAAACAGGCCAATTTACTTGCTGTAAGCACACTTGAAGCTAGCCGATCACTGAATCGGCATCATTCCATGTCAGCTGAACACCAATTATGTCAGCTAAATGGTTGCTGTTCGCAATTGGTGTGGTTTCAATGCTTGCAGGCATTTAAATGTTTGCAATTAATGTGGTACAGGTCAGTTCCTCCACACAGTCACTTTCTGATGTCAAATGAAGATTTAAAAATCACTTCCGAACATAGGGTATTGCACCTGAGTGCAAGTTAACACTGTTGCAGGTAGAATTCTGTCAAAGTTGTCAGGTAGGGTTTTCTCCCATCTTTCTCACCCATCAGCTTCTCTCTGAGAACTTTCTACATTGGAATCCAAAGCAAATGCTCAGAATTTTCAATGGAGCATGTAGCCTACGTAGGAATTCTAACATATAAAAGATGGTGAAACAAAAACCCAACCTGATTTTTCCATCCATTTGGAATTAATATAACTAATTTTACAAATATCTTAATCCATTGAAAATTGAAAACATTAACAGCAACCAGCTTGGATTTCAAAGGATGAATGACAAACCTCAGAGGATGCTGGGATATATCATTACAGGATCCCTTTCAAAGCACTTAAAATGATTTTCTGTATTTACTATAGTTGACCTTTCATTTAATTAGAGGTCAAATGACTTTGATTTTTAGACTGTAATCTGAGCCTCTACAGGTAACAGGTCAGCTGAATGTTTGGTCTGGTTAATGTTGCTTTCAATAAATTTGTGTTCTTCCCCATTCTTATTTATCCCTGTGGATATTACTGCCTAAAAAGCAGGGAATTACCAAACACTATTTCTAACAGACATTGAGAAACCACACACACAAAAGGCCAATAGTCTCTCTCTTCTAGCTCTCTATCATAGCAACATCAACTGTCCCTTACTCATGTGTAGACAATGCAAATATATGTCACATTAAATTCACTTTTAAAATTGTAAAATTTGGGTTCTACAACATAAAACTTCCATACCAGCATATGCAATGTCCTCTATTACATAACACACACTTGTCTCTTTTAATGCACTTAAAGACAAACGATTAACTTTACAATTCTTTTTTATAAAGGGAAACCTAAGTCAAGGATAGTCAATAAAATATTTCAAACATGGTTTTTTGCCCAATGGTTTGAAGAGTAACGACAGCATGGAACTGAGCTGTAGATACAAGGAGGTCTCTTGATCTGTGTGAAAGTAGTTGATCTTAATTGAGATGTAAGTATATACATCACAAATGGCCTCAGAGATCCTGGTTTGAAGAAGGAAGCGCAGAGAAATATCCATAATCCTGTGTTAGAAGGTGCATGTGAATAAATGTTCATTGTAGGTAAGGCTGGGCTTTTCTCACTGCCAAATGATGCTTCTCACTGTCAAATCGCCTGCCATCACTCAATGTCTAAAATTAAACATGAAGAATTTCCACATAGGCAAGGCACCAGAGGGCATCCATGGATCTGTACACAAACAGCAGTAATAGTTTTCAGGACAAGAAGAGAGGAAAAATTAGTGAATAAATTGTTTAAAATCACACAAATGAATCAATTGCTTAATAGTTCAGAACTTGAATATTGCTGAAAAGAGAATCATGTTGCTAAAGCTTTTCGTCTTGCACTTATCACGACAAATGCAAGAATGCCAAATTTCAAATGATCACAACAATTCATACTACAGGAGAAAGGGTGCTGATCGGTTGGCAGGTCAACTCTGATTGGCCAAAGCATTGTCATGGAGAAAGCATTAGGGAATTATAGGCTCCTCAACTCTTGGGTAATTCAAAATTAGTACAAGGCTTGAACATATTCCTTTTTTTTTTTTGCAGAGAGCAGGTCCCTAAATATGAATGTATGTCACTCCTAGCAAGTATAAATGAGCCACATTACACGTTTGACTGGTTATCTTAAATTGGTTGTTAGTGTAGTTATTAGCACACTCGGGATTGTTCAGCATGTGCTGCCCAATCACAGAATTACATCTAACAGTAGATGTTTTGTTTTGGGTTTTGCAAGAGTGGTCTGGTTGAGTACAGAGTGTACTCTACCCACTACTAACAACTGAAGGAACATGTTATTTCATGCGATCAGCCATTCATTAGGATGTACGTCCTATGTGCTGACATCATACTGGCATTGAAATTCATACATTATGTTGCTCAATTTTGTGGTAAGCAGAAGGGTTTTTTTTGACTGATGGCACAGCCTGTTAGTGGAAAATACCACTCATGTAGCAACTGCATAGCAACAGCGTCAAACAGCTTGGTTAACCTGTTGCTCAAATTTTGTAGCTACTTTGCTGACTTGCCAACCAATCAGCATCCTGCAATCGTTTAAAATTTGACATTCTTGTATTTGTCGTGATGAGTGCAAGATGAAAAGCTTTGGCAACATGTCTCTCTTCCCAGCAATATTTAAATGAATCAATTAGTAAGAAGATTTACTAAAGTATTTTTAGATTGTAGTAAACCCCAGACTTACTGGCAGCAGTGCCCAGATGTTTGGGGGAATAGTGCCGTGTGTGGGCCTCAGCTCCATTAACATGTGGTGATGTTTGAACTGTAGGTGAACTTAGTTCAAATTTGAACGAAGGAATGATACTACTGCCAATAAGTTTGGGTGCTTGCACAATGGCAATTAAGAAACCTTTTAATTTTAGTGATTTCCATGTGCTCATGGGTATTTTTGTGGTTTCTTTCAAAATGTTCATCATTTTGATTTCAGCTTTGGTTTCTCTGCTTGAAATATATCTACAGTCAATGGAATCTAAAATTAAACTGCTGGTATCTTTTATGTTGCTTTCCTCACTAAACACTTCCCTCTGCTCTTCGCCTCACTCCTTGTTAGGGTATAGGTCATCACCCAAGTGGCCATGATTCAAGTGTACAGAGTAGCAGTGTATGTTGGCAGGCTATTAAATCGGAGAGGAGGGAAAATCAAAGCTGAATCCGCTACTGTTCTTACCTGATTTTTTTTTTTTTATTGTAAAAATATACTTTATTCATAAAAAATCTTCAATCACATTCAAAACCATTTCAAAAACAACATTACAAGGGTACAATCCAGGTTAAACTTTTACAAAATGTATCACCAGGTGCATCAGTACAAACAATATTACAATCATTTACAGCCTTTCATTTTGATCTGTACAGCCCGAGGGGCTCTAAACAGTTCCCAGTCTCTCGGTGCGCTGTGGTAGAAAGGTCTTAGACAGCGACCCTTCCCCATTGCGCCTTTGCGGCAGCTGCCCCAAGCTTTAGTGCGTCCCTCAGCACGTAGTCCTGGACTTTGGATTGTGCCAGTCCGCAACAATCGGTCGGGGACAACTCTTTGTGCTGGAAGACCAACAAGTTTCGGGCAGACCAAAGCGCGTCTTTCACCGAGTTGATGATCCTCCAGCTGCAGTCGATGTTTGTCTCGGTGTGTGTCCCTGGGAACAGCCCGTAGAGCACAGAGTCCTGTGTCACAGAACTGCTCGGGATGAACCTCGACAGCAACCGCTGCATCTCTCTCCAGACTTTCTTTGCAAAGGCACAATCCACAAGGAGGTGAACAACGGTCTCTTCCCCACCACAGCCACCTCGAGGGCATCGTGCAGAGGGGGTGAGACTCCTGGCGTGTAGGAAGGATCTGACGGGGAGGGCCTTTCTCACCACCAGCCAAGCTACGTCTTGGTGCTTGTTGGAAAGTTCTGGCGATGAGGCATTCTGCCAAATGACTTTGACAGTCTGCTCGGGGAACCATCCCACAGGGTCCACCCTCTCCTTATCCCTCAGGGCCTCTAGGACGTTACGTGCTGACCACTGCCTGATGGACTTGTGGTCAAAGGTGTTTTTCTGCATAAATTTTTCCACCAGGGACAGGTGGTACGGCACGGTCCAACTACTTGGAGCGTTCCGCGGCAGCGTGGCCAGACCCATCCTTCGCAACACCGGGGACAGGTAGAACCTCAGCACGTAGTGACACTTGGTGTTTGCGTACTGAGGGTCTACGCACCGCTTGATGCAGCCACACACAAAGGTGGCCATCAGTATGAGGGCGATGTTGGGCACGTTTTTTCCCCCTTTATCTAGAGGCTTGTACATCGCGTCCCTGCAGACACGATCCATTTTCGACCTCCAGATAAAGCGGAAGATGGCTCGAGTGATCGCCATCGCGCAGGAGTGTGGAATGGGCCAGACCTGCGCCACGTACAGCAACAGCGAGAGTACCTCACACCTGATGACCAGGTTCTTACCCGCAATGGAGAGGGAGCGTCGCTCCCACATGCCCAGTTTCCTTTTCACCATAGCTACTCGCTCCTTCCAGTTTCTAACGCATGCCCCGGTCCCTCCGAACCATATCCCCAGCACCTTCAGGCCGTCAGCCCTGACAGTGAAGGGGACAAAGGATCGGTCAGCCCAGTTCCCAAAGAACATGGCCTCGCTCTTCCCACGATTTACCTTGGCTCCCGAGGCCAGTTCGAACTGGTCGCAGACGTGCATCAGTCTGCACACCGACAGCGGATCCGAGCAGAAGACGGCGACGTCGTCCATGTACAGGGAGGCTTTTACCTGAGTGCCTCCACTGCCTGGGATCGTCACTCCTCTTATGCCCGGATCCTTCCTGATGGACTCGGCAAAGGGTTCTATGCAGCACACGAAAAGGACAGGCGAGAGAGGACAGCCCTGCCTGACTCCAGATTTAATCGGAAAGCTATCTGTTTCCCACCCATTGATTGAGACTGCGCTACTGATGTTAGTGTAGAGCAGTTGGATCCAATTCCGAATTCCCTCCCCAAAGCCCATTTTGGAGAGCACATCCCCCATGTAGGTGTGCGATATTCTGTCAAAGGCCTTCTCCTGATCCAAGCTGATGAGGCAGGTATCCACACCCCTGTCCTGTACATAGGCAATCGTATCCCTGAGCAGCGCCAGGCTGTCAGAGATCTTCCTGCCTGGCACAGAGCAGGTCTGGTCAGGGTGAATCACCAATTCCAGAGCGGATTTGACCCGGTTGGCGATGACCTTGGACAGAATCTTATAGTCCACATTCAACAGTGAAATGGGTCGCCAATTTCTAATTTCCTCCCTTTCCCCCTTGTGCTTGTAGATGAGGGTGATGATGCCTTTCCTCATGG
This sequence comes from Cetorhinus maximus, assembly GCF_964194155.1. Taxonomy (NCBI): domain Eukaryota; kingdom Metazoa; phylum Chordata; class Chondrichthyes; order Lamniformes; family Cetorhinidae; genus Cetorhinus; species Cetorhinus maximus. The sequence goes on along the minus strand of NC_135897.1, from coordinate 55,064,912 downwards.
ATTCTGACATGCTGCCGGCCAGGAGCATACTCTCGTACACTTCTAGCAGGTCTGGGCCGATCAAGTCCCACAGAGCCGAATACAACTCCACCGGCAGGCCGTCGCTTCCGGGGGTTTTACTCTTCTCGAAGGACTCGAGGGCCTTAGTCAGTTCGTCAGGAGTTAGCGGTTTGTCTAGGCTCTCCCGCGTACTGTGGTCTAAGACCTCCGTGATAGAGGACAGGAAGGACTGGGAGGCCGTGCTGTCCGTGGGCTTCACGTCATACAGTCCGGCATAAAAGGATTTGCTGATCCTCAGAATGTCGGACCGTGATGACTTTACTGAGCCGTCTTCTTCCTTCAGGCTGCTGATCACAGAGCGCTCTCTGTGTACCTTTTGGAAGAAGAAACGTGAGCACGTCTCATCCTGCTCCACGGAGCGGACTCTGGAACGGAAGATGATCTTGGAGGCCTCCGAGGCAAAGTGCGAGGCTTGCTGGCCCTTCACCTCTTGGAGCTCCTCCTTGACATCCACCCCCATCGACCGCAGCCGGAGCAGATTCTGCATCTTTTCCTGGAGTCGGGACATTTCCCTCTGTTCCTTTCTAGCTTTCTGGGTGCCTTTGCGGATGAAAAACCTCTTGATGCTTCCCTTGATCACTTCCCACCAGTGTGTCAGGGACTCAAAGAGGGGTTTCACGGTTCTCCAACCTTTGTAATCCCTCTTGAGCTCCTCAATGTTCTCTGGGGTCAGCAGTTGCACATTTAGCTTCCATGCCCCCCTGCCCACCCTCAGGTCTTCCTCCAAGTGGCAGTCCGCCAGTAGGAGGCAGTGGTCAGAGAAGAACACCGGCTTGACGTCGGTGGATCTGACTGTGAATGCACGGGACACAAACAGGAAGTCTATCCTGGAACGAATGGACCCGTCTGGCCGCGACCAGGTGTATCTACGCTGCGCTCCGTCTGCAGGGTTGCTGAAGACGTCGTGCAGCTTGGCATCCTTAACTGTTTCCATCAGGGATCTGGACGTAGCGTCCAATCTGCTTCCGGCCCTGCCGGATCGTCCAGCCGCATCGATGATGCAGTTGAAGTCCCCGCCCAGAATGACCGGCCTGGAGGTCGCCAGCAGCAGTGGGAGCTGCTGAAAAACCTCCAGCCGCTCAGCCCCTTGTGCCGGGCCATACACGTTAATTAACCGGAGTGGAGCGTTCTTGTACATTACGTCTGCTACGAGGAGTCGCCCGCCCACCACCTCCTTGACCTCGGAGACGGTGAAGTTGCCTCCCCGCAGCAGAATACCCAGGCCGGAGGAACGAGAGTCGTTTCCGCCCGACCAGATCGATGGCCCGTGGGACCACCATCGTGACCATTGCCTGTAGGAGATGAGGTGCGGTATCGCACACTCCTGCAGAAACAACAGGTCAGCTTAAGGCTACTGTTCTTACCTGATTTTTTCTTTCGAGTTATCAACAGTCACAGATTGCAACTCTTTTGAGTACAATCACAGTTCTTGGTTTCCAGGAGTGGGACATGAACCCACAACCTTCTGATTCAAAGGCGAGGGTGCTATGGACTGAGCCACAGCTGACACCTCCCTTTACTGTTCTTACCTGATGTCCACACATATAATGATTCCAGTAGGGTTTTGCTGGGTAGCAATCAGAAGCAGGGACCCAGCTAACCTTTGCATTCGCCATTAACACAATGCTAACTGTGACTAGGAGCAGTAAAGTCAACACAGCTTGAAATCAAATCTTCCGCCTTTCTAGTCTGCATGGCTCAGTTGCTCACTGAATGAATTTGCTAAGCTACTGGGGAGCACTGGCGGCTGCCTAATAAATTAAACATTCTTTGAAACCAATGATTGGGCTTTCCTGCTTCATGATGGGCCAATCATTTGAGTCTAAAGCCTAGAAATCCACAACATCCTATTGTTGTCATTCCCATATGTGTAAAGATTTATTTTCTTTCAATTGTTTTCCTCCCCTGAACTCTACTTGTTTGGATATGATTCCTTAGAAGTGCCTTGGAATCTGCTTTGAAAGTGATTGAATCTATTCTGATAAGAAATGCCAGCCCAGTGATATCCACAACTACATTCATGGACGCTCCCCCATTATTCTCACCCCTCCCCAATACCCCTCCTCCCGACACACGCGCGCACACACACAAACGGCAGCAATTCATGTTTTGCTTCTCTTACTCCTGCTTCTGATTGCTACCCAGAAAAACCCTATTGAAATTGTTATATGCGTGGATGTCAAGTGAGAACGGTAATGGATTCAGCTCTGATTCTCCCTCCTCTCCGATTTTACGTAGCCTGCCAACATAAACTGTTACCCTGTACACTTGAATCAAGGCCACTTGGGTGATGACCGATATCCCACCAGAGTCAAGTGAAGAGCAGGGGAAAGCGTTTAGTGAGAAAGCAACAGAAAAGAAACCAGCAATTTAGTTTTTAATTTTAAATTCCATTGACTATAGATATATTCCAAGCAGAGAAACCAAAGCAATGTTTCAAAGCAGGCCTCAGAAGTGCAAGCAAGTGGAGTCCAGTCGGGTGACTGTGCTTCATTCACATAAACGTGGCCCATGTTTATCAAATATGAGTGAGGTCAGAGATTTTCATGACAACTTATCCAGGCCTGGTACTTGTTTCAGAACACTACCAATCTACTGGAACGCCAAGATCAGAAGGAATAGTTCAAGCCTTTAAATATGCTGGGTCAAAAATGTCTACTTCGATATGCTGCATCAAAAAGATGCTCAAAATAAACTGGGGTTAGTGGCAGTGAAGAAACTGCAATGTATTTACAAATGTCAACATTATCTTTGATAACTGGAGAGACGTGAAGGTGGTAGAAATGCAGAAGAGTGAAAATAGGCACCACAAATCCTGCCCCTCCTGGCCTCACAAAGAAAAGTTTTAACTTAATTTTTGGGGCCTCTGCTCGGTCCACAGCAGGCTTCACTTGTCATTAAAATTGCCTCAGGGTTCTATTTGGGAGGATTAACATATATTAATGAGGCATCCGCCTGAGTCAGAAAGACAGCTCAAGCGCCTGGCGTTTAAATTGCCGCAGGATGGTATCCGAGCAGGAAAAAGAGCCACTCGACTTTAACTCTATCCCACCCAATCTTCAGTTAAAATCCCCTCTATAGCCTCAATACTTGGTTACAAACTTGGTAAGATATGGACTAGAGCAGTTCAAGGATAAGATAGATCACCAGTACCTCAAGGGCAATTGAGGAAAGGCAATAAATGCTGGCCAGCCAGAGATGCCCACATCACGTGAAAGAATAAACAAAAAAAAGGTTCATTTGTATTCGTTTCGTAGTAGTTACTTCCTTAACAAGTAATTTGATTGCTGATTTAACTTTTGCTTTGCCAAGGATTACTGTAAAGATTGATGTAAGTTTACTCATGGACCCTTCTTGCTAACCAGTTTTAAATTAGCTGATATGCTTACAGATGCACTGGGTGGAATCTTGTGCACTCCCGTGCCAAGTTTGGCGGTGGGGGCATTTAATCAGGCAGGAAGGTGGCCGGTGGGGACCCCGTCACATTCCCGCCTCCACCCTGATTAAGTCCGTGACGTGAATGTCCATGGACGGTGTCATGGAGATGTGCTTTAAGCCAAATAATGATTTTTAATGCACTGGCTGGAAATCTGAATTGAACTTCTAAAAAACGGACTTTTTAAAATCACAGAGACTAAAATGACTGTGAACTCACAGCCCAAGGTGTCTAACCCCGATTTGCATTAAATATGTTCCATGTTCCAATTCACTGAAGTGGAGTCAGTCTGTCTGCAAAATTGATCAAAGACAATGGGCGGAAATGTCCCGGATTTTCACTAAGTGCAGTACTGGAGGTGAAAAACATCATTTTACCCACTGGCCGCAATGGCGAGTTTTAGCGCCGTATCGTTCCACTTCGAGCATGTCCCACCTCATTAAATAATGCATTCACAGGGAACACACTGGATCGTTGGCAGGGCAGTCTCAGATTCACTTGCCCCGCCATCACCATAGGCCTTCAATAATCCGGGCACCATATTTAAATGGCACCCCTGCACAGACCTAGCAATCTCTAAGGGATCAAAAGCTGCTGAAACGTCATGGCTGCCTAAGGGAGGAAACATGCTGCCCTAAATTTAGCAACGCCTCCCTCAGGTGCCTATTGGATGCAGTGGAGGCCCACCATGAAGTCCTCGCCCCCAATCTGAGTGAAGACCAGCAAACAAGGTCACCAATCCAGCATGGGAGGCGGTGGCAGCGGTGGCTAGTGCCAATGCCCTGCAAAAGAGGACAGCTGCCCAGTGCTGAAAGAGGATGAATGATCTCCTCTGTTCCACAGGGTAAGTCACTCTTCTTACCACTCCCAACTCACAAAACCATCACACATCCACAGGGATTTCACTCACTGGCAGTTCAAGGGACATCACCATTCATTCTCTCACACACACCTTCACCTGCCCTGCAGATTGTGTCTTCATCCCATCCAGGCACCATTTATCCCCCATATATGCCAGGCATCCTTCTCATCTGGCCTAGCAGGCATCCTGCTTACACTCTCTCCATCTGTATTCTTGCAGGACAAGCTGGCACACAACAAGAGGAAGAAGTTGCAGACTGATGGAGGAATGCTTGACATCAAGGTCCTCACAGAGTTTGAAAATAGAGTCACCCAGCTGGCCAGCGATGATCTGGACCATTCCTGTGCTGATGGTGAGGTCGGCCAAGTGAGGATCCAGCAGTGCAGCATCCATCAGACCACCATGCTGTGAGTGAGTTCCCCTGTTCTGCAGTCCCCTGCCATGTACTAACTACCTCCCCTTGCTTTCGCAGACACATCAGGGAAACAGCCAAGAGGGTCCATGTCCCAAATCCTCAACTCAAGCCCCGAAGATACTCGGAAGAAGAATCTGATGACATCCTAATTGAAGACCCATCACAGCACGCACCACATCTTCCACCAGAGCAGAGACACACACCTCAGTGGGACCTATAGTTCTAGAGTAGCCTTGGGATCACAACATGGTGAGCACTTTGCACTGTCTGATCCACAGCAAGCGGAGGCAGGCACTTCTCAGGTTTCTGGCACTAGGGGGACTGCTGGAGGCCAGAAATCTGCTGAGTCCGAGTCAGATGAGGAGTCTCTGGACTTGGTTGTACCTCAGTTGGTGGAGCTGCAAAGGCAAGCTCATGAACATCAGGAAGCGATGTTTGCTGCACTCCACAGATTGCAAGACACGATGGAGGAATCCATCCGCCCTCAGTCTGAGGCGATAGCACTGGCATGCCAACACACCGAGGGCAAAATTGGTAGGATAGCAGCCAACATGGAGACCTTGGTCTAGGAGATTGGTCCGGCACTGCTGCAGGAGCTGCACTCCATCGCTGAGGCACTTGCAGGCATCCACCAGTGTTGATGTGAGAGGCATGTGGGACACCACAGGGAGGAAGATCAGCAGGCAGGCATACCTGGGGCCATCCACCACCAGCTGACTCTGGGAATGTCCAACCGATTCAAATCCCTACTTCCTGTGACCCCTGCAACTCCAATTCAACAAGCCAAGGAGGGTGCAGTTGGCCCACAACAGGACACCCAAAGCAGGCCAGGGTCCTCCAAGTCTCAGCCCTCCAGAGGACACCCGCCAAGGTCATCATAGACGGGGCATCACAGTCAGCAAGCTGCCTCCACCTCCACTGTGGATGTCAGGGGAGCAGCAAGATGTAGAGACAGGGTTGGGAAGGTTAGGAAGATATATTTGCACAGCCTGGGCATGAATGCTAATCATTTGTATATAATGTTTGCTATTGTAAATAAACTCCCAAGAATGTCTCCTTGTCTATGGTTCCTTGTTATGATGAGCAGTATTCGTGTCATTCAGATGTGAAATCTTGGTTCCTGCACAAGATAAAGGCAGGTGTCTTAGTCCAGGGCCTCTTCCCTGTGCATTGTGCAAAGTGATGGTCCGGCTTCACACTCCCTGGACACATTACTGATGCCTGCACCTCGACGGTGCTTGTCATTGCCGCCAGAATGTCGTGGGCAGGTGTCACAGAGACCTGTCAATCTCTCTGTGTGCTCTCAGCGTCTTGAAGGTGGGGCTGGCTCCCCATCTCTTCAGCATCTGTGACCAGTGACACTGTGCTCCTGAAGCGTTCAGGTGCTTAAGGCTGACAAAGGGTCAAGTACGTTTAAAGGTTCACGGCTGCATCTCTATGATATGACCCTGATCACAGAGCACAAGCGAGCTGCCCTCAGCTAGACAGGAGTCAGACGTCCTCAGAGGCAATGTGAAGATCTATGGAGTGTCCTTACTGCATGTCGTCATTATCCTCCTGGAATCTAGTGAGTATTAGGGCCTCTGCTGTGTCTTCATGACATGAGCCTGAGCACAGAGGGTATGTGCACTACCATCAGCCACACAGGAATCCAATGTTCACAGATGCAAGGTGAGGATGTCGGGACTGTCCTCACTGCATCTCGTCATCATCCTCCATGACTCATGCAGCTATGAGGGCCTCCCAAGCGCACCCGCCTCGTTTGTCCAGTGCAATGGCCTCATCACTGGCACCATCACCTTCGAAGATCCCATCATCATCGTCCCCTTCAACGTCCTCCTTATCGGAAAAGACATGCAGCTCTTCCATCTCCTCCTCAGTCAGGTCCTCCCCCCATTGCAGCGCCAGGCTGTGGAGCATGCAGCAAGTGATGATGATGTGCGAGACCCTCTGGGGACTGTATTGCAGTGCTCCACCGGACCTGTCAAGGCACCGGAACCTCATTTTCAAAATGCCTATCGTTTGCTCCACCGGAGTCCATGTTGCGGCTTGAGCATCGTTATACCGTCGCTCTGCTGGAGTCTGAGGCCACCACACAAGCGTCATCAGCCACGTCCTCTGTGGGTAGCCCTTGTCCCCGAGGAGCCAACCCTGCAGCCTCTGTGGACCCATGGAAGAGGTCAGGGATCTGACCTGCTAAGGATGCAGGAGCCATGGGCGATCCCTGGGAATCGTGCGCAAATGTGTAGGATGCATTTATGGTGGTCATACACCAGCTGAACATTCAACGAGTGGAAGCCCCTGCAGTCTACTGCGTATTGCCACAGAGATCTAAGCGCCATGTGAGAGATGGCACCCTGCACCTGTAGAAAACGAGTGATCTACGCAAATCCCAGCGCTCCTACTTCCTGGCTTTCATGATCCTGAGTGAAATGCACAAAGTTCTGTGCCTTCATGAAGATGGGGGAGGGAAATAAAAACTGTATTACTCCCACGCTGGCTAAATCAGAAGTGAAATGAGAGTCGTGGTGGATGAGGTCAGGTGCTGCATTGGAGTGTGATTGGTGGGTGGGCGGAGATGCAGGTCAGTTCATATGGACAACTGAAAGAGAGCTCCAGCAGGCAGCATTGAAAATGCTCGGGGGGTTGAGATGAGTGTGATATGGGAAGGATCCCCGTGTATGGGGGAGTGCTTGCACGAGGCTTTGAAAGGCCCTGCCACCCACACACACACACACCCCCCCCCACCCCGACACACACACGCACACGCGCGCACACACAGACACTTTTCCCACCAGAAATACACATGGGCCAGCTGCGTCCAGTTGAACTGCTAGTTGAGGGTGCAGGGCGATGCAGTGGGAGGATTCGCGAAGCCTGTCAATGAAGGCTTACACCATTAGACATTATTCAGTGAAAGTGCATTTATTTCCAGATTGTAAAGTGGCAAAACGTGTTCACCCATGTAACTCCTCCCCCCTTCAGGTGACCGGCGGCCCTGGGCTAACTCTTTAAGGGGATGGAGCACCTGAGGAGATACCGAGGTGCCCTGTCTCCCTCTCGCGTTGCCACTGCAGGAACTCTCCCATGGCTCCCGCGACGGAATGCAGGTCCGTACACATCTGTTCTGCTGGACCAGGGTCTCCATGGCATCCACCATCCTCCCCATGGAGGCCTCCATATGCACACATGTGGGCACCACTTCACCAGAGAGCAAGCGGGTGTACTCCTCCGTCTCACATGCCACTCTGTTGAGGGCTACCAACAGCTCTGCTTGATGCTCCCCTGGCTTCTGCTGACTCTCTAGGATGAGTTGGAAGGCCAAATCTAGAGGTTCGCCATCTGACTTGGACCTACAGTTGCCTCTTCCCCAGCAGTCCTCTAAGTGCTGGGAGCTTGGCCGAACCTGTCTCCTCCTGCTGCAGACAAGTGTCTGTGTGGTGACCACCAGATTGTGAACCTAAGCCTGCTCTAGATCTAGGTCCCACCGAGGCGTATGTCTCTGTGCTGGTGGAGGGTGTGGGTAAGTGCTGTGATGGGTCTTCCAGGCTGTTTATTTCCAGCTCTTCATTGGAGGAGGCGTCTTCTTGGCTGGAGGTGAGGACGTGGATGGAGCTGAGGGACTGGCTGGCTGAGGGTGTCGGCCGCTTGGCAGGGCTCCCTGTGAACCAAAGTAGAGTTAATTAGCGCATGGCAGCAGATTGAAAAGCTGGAGAGAGAGCATGCACAGTTGCATTGAGGGAGGGATGATGTGGTGCAGGATCCTCATGAGGGTGTTTGTCGTCAACTCAACGTCACCGCAGGCACGGTCCATGTCCTCACCAGTCAGCGCGATGGCACGCTCCTCAAAGTGAATGAGGGGCCTAATGTGGGCCACTCCACTCCTGGCCTGGAACCTCTTCCTGCTGATGTGAGCCAGCTTCTACTGTATTAAAATAGCTGGAAAGAGTGTGAGCAGGACACATGACACTGCGTGGAATGTTTGTGTGGTGAGCGGAGACATGGACAGGAATGAGGATGTGAGCTCTAGAGGATATGAATCTGAGGAAGATGTGAGGGTGTGTGTGAGAGTTTGTGGTGTTGTCCCTGTGGATGTGTGATGGGTTTGAGTGTGTGTGAGTTGAGAGTGACGAGAAGAGTAACTTAATCTGGCAGAACAGAGGAGATCATTCATCCTCTTACAGCACTGGGTGGCTGTCCTCTTTTGTAGGGCATTAGTGCTGACTACCCCTGCCACTGTCTCCCAAGCCAGTCTGGTGATGTTACTGCCCATCCTACAGCCAGAGCGGGGGTAGGGGACATCATGGTGGGCCTCCATTGTGTCCTAGAGGCGCTTGAGGGACACATCATTAAACCTGGGGCTGCAGTCTGTTTGCCTTTTGGGGCCATGTCTTCTGTGCAGCAGTCGTGGGCTGGAAGCAATGAAAGGTGTGCGTGCGGCTGCACTTTAAATATGGTGTCTGGCGAGATGATGGCATGGCGGGTGAATGAGAGCCCGCCCACAACTGAAACGGTGTGTTTCCCGTGAATGCATAATTAATGCATCGGGTTTGGGACAATACGGCTTGAGAAGCCACCATTGCAGCCAGCGGGTAAAACATAATTTTTCTGGGAAAAACCCTAGGTTACCGACGTGCGGCCATTGATGGGTGAAGCAGATGGTCACAAACTGGTTTCATGACGTCATGAAACTGATTTTTGGCCTTCTCGCCATACTGCACCCCCCCACCCCTGGCCCTACCCCCCGCTCGCCATGAGGCCCACTGCCAACGTGACCGGACAATTTTGCCCAATGACTTCAGGAGAGTGTGAAGGAGTAAATATCTCCTGTCTCATTAGCAAGGCATTGATGGCAATGACCTGAGGTGTTCAACTGCTGGAGACAGGCCATTGAGACTAATCGTTTGGACAATGGGATGCTAGCGAGGTTAGCTTCCAGACAGGAGCTAATCAAGTCACCTTTTTGAATACACTGGCAATTATTTTTTGGGATCCGCCTGGCAGTTGGGGAAGGACGGTCACATGACAAGCCAACCCTTTGTATGTTTTAAGCACGTGTTTTCTCAGAGAACTGAGGACAAGCAGCTTAGGGAGAAGACCTAAGTGGGATCCCACCGGCCTCCTTCTTTCTCCAACCCACCTGGTAAGCTTTGAGCCCTGTTTGCTGATGATGATCATCCAGGGATGTCCTGTTGCAGGGAGATATTTCTTAAAAGAACCCAGGACTATAGTCTCCCAGAGAACAACAACTCAGTCATCTACATCTTTAAATCAGGAGCATCAAGACCATAAAATTCAGCCGGGAGCCAGCCTAGTCACTAAACTACAGACTGTATACTCTTTACTTTTTTACGGGCTTTAATTGGCCCACATCACCGTTTCCACCCTGTAATCTGCATTTGTGTGTGAGTGTGAGAGTCTGTGTGTGAGAGAGTGTGAGAGTGTGTAAGTTAGAGCATTATTTTACTTTGGTCGGCGTAAATACAATAAAGTTAAACACTTTCTAGATTCAAGAAAAACTGTTCAATTGTTACTTTTACGATCACCATGCGTAAACATTTAAGTGCTCACTGAATTGGCAAGTGTGTCCTTTACAAACAAAAAACATGTTGCAGTCAAACAAGAGGGCAAAGAGGGGGGGCGGGGCATTCGATGACTCCTCACTTGGTTGTCACAACGGCCATCTGCTCCACTGCCAAGCAAGGCCCTTTACTAGGCAATTAATGCCCAAATAAGGGCCGTGAACTGCTGCTGCTGGTATTAACCCTGCAGTGTTTGCTTACATGCTCCAAGGAAAGGCCCACCACTAGCCTGTTAAAAGAGGTGATGGAAAACTCTCCCTGGCTCTTCAGCCAGTGGCTGAGATTCCTGTTGCATCCACAGAGTCCTGTGTCACCTCTCTTTGAGAAGGCCTGCCGCAACTTGTGCCAGTCAGTCATTTAACAGGCTATGGGCGGGCCTTTCCGTGGATCCAGGGGCGGATCTCCGGCCTGCCAAGTACGGCTGGCCAATCAGAGGCTGGCCATTCCTCTGTACTCAGCAGCGCCACTGGGGAGGCAATGGCTACTGCTGGTTCTGCACTGCTGGAGGTACCAAGTACAGGTGAGTGATGGCAAGAAGAGTGTTATGGGGTGGGTATTGTAGAGTGAAGGGGGATTTGGCAGCAAGGACGGGGTGGCTCTCAGCGCCCCCACCCCCACTTTCCCAATGATGAATCCCTCCATCAGACACTGAATGCCTTTGAAGGAAGATCCCCTGCTGGGAGCCAGCAGGAAAACACACAAGGGTTTGCTTGTCATGCTCCCTGCTTGGCATGCCCCACTGCCTGCTCCTGGTTTAATACCAATGATGATAGGATGAGGCCCTTAATTGGTGGCAGGGAGTGCAAGGGGGATGGTGCCCACCCTCCTGCCTGATTAAATAGCCTCTGCCACCAAATCTTCCATGGGGGAGGGTACAGGATTCCACCCCTTCTGATCTTCCACAACCCTTTCCCCAGTAGAGGTTAGGTGATGTGCTTTATGTACCAGCTCAATTTGATTTCTACTGTACTGAATTGATCTTAGGATTCAGCTTATTTATATGGGTTAGGTGAGCCCAGGCAGGATGACTACCTTACTAGATACTAACCTCAAATTGTGGCAGGAAACCATGCAGGACAACAGATCCTGATAGCTGGTGCCAATGTAAATTCCTGGTATTATTTTCAACTGGTGGCTGGCGTTAGAAACAATAGCCAACTTGCCTCCACAGTGTAGCCTTGCTGCATGGGTGATTTAGGGAAAAGGGCCTATTGATCTGATAACACAGCCCAGTTTCCAGTGCACAGTTTTCAAAGCAGATGTGACCCCATCCTGCCAAAGGCCCATTCCTCTTGGTTTCTCTTCCTGCCCCACCGAACTTTGGCACTGTCAATGACAGAGTTCAAGTAGAATGGCAAAAGTCAACTCAAAACTAGCAAAGCATCAATCTATCATCTACTGCCTGGAAAAGAGGGTCGGGCTGAGGTGAACAGTAAAGCACAAACTGCTCCCTCAACCCATTCACATTTAAACTGGTGGGTCCAATAAAGTTTCAGTCATTGAATAAGATAATCCACTGCTTTGCTCATTGCTGGGAGTGCAGGTCTGAGACAGAGCTAAAATATCATATATATTCTCCAACCAACTACTTCTGATATTTGCAGTTGAAGAACTTATTATGAGTACAGCTCTGTCCTAGAAACAAGTGGCTGGTGGGTTTACCCTTAAGGTATAACTTACATCAACAGGGATGCTCAAAGATAGCAGTTTTCTTTCTCCTCCAGTTTCTCTTTAATTTTCTTCACTTAATCCCCCCTTGAAGCTGGTGGTAAACTGGAGTACATAGCTTCATGGTTGCCAATAGTTCTCTGCACTTCCTTCATATGATTACACTTCACGTGTGAACTTGGGCACTGATTGTCAGCAGGTCACTCTGCTTTCCTCAACCAGACAACAACATAAACTGGTACAAAATAGACCTGGTCCCTGACCATGCACAAAAAAAAACGGCTGAAAATTGGAAAAAGTAAATCCTGCAGCCAGTTCAGGAAAGATTCTGGGAAATTCCTCTCTGACTTCCTGAAGCAATCAAGCAAGGTTCTAAAGACACCTCATAATCATAGCTAATTATCAATTTACTCCCAGTAATTGAAAATGTTAAAATGTGCAATTTCCATCAGGGCATCATGAAATTCACTTTAGAGATTGACTTGCAACCTCTCCGTCCTTTAAGAAGAACAAAAACGTACTTATTAGCAAAAGTTTAAAACTCTTGCGTGGGTGATTGTGTTTTTGTACAGTTATCTTAATAGCCATAATTATGAACAATAATTATTCAAGGAAATTTACACATACATAAATATTTTGTATACGATGTGATGAATGAAATCTTGGTTACTTTCATTCAATGGCAGCCTCAGTGATGGCTGGGTTTGATTAATTAAGAATGTAGCCTAGCTGTCTCCATTTTTAATGGGGTCACTCCTTTTTGTACTTAATTGAAGCATTCAACGCTGAGCTGTCACTGTTCCCTATCATATCTGAAGCTTCCTTATCATCCTGAAATAAACTTTGAATACCAGCCACATTCAAGGCAACCACACGCAGTGCAGAGTTTGTGAACTGAGCAGTGATAAATGCTAATTGAAGATCACCATGTGCCTTTATTTAGAGCTCTTTGCCTCTCTGGAACATCAGTAGCTCCAACGTCAGGGAGATTAATCAGCCTGTGGCTGAATTTACGGAGAAACCCCATTGTGAAAAATGTGCACTTGTCCCCACCTTTATACAAACAGTTCTTTGTGCTGTTCTTTAAATGAGTTGAGTCCTAAGGGAGCCTTGATGTGTGCAGCTAGTAAATATGACAAGACTGGAGATTTCAGTTTGTTGACATAAAAAATATGCCTCCGAAGAACCACAGAGCTATTTTAACAAGAGGTCACCCATTAGTAGTCCTCTGGACAAACCTGAAACTTTAGCCATTCCTGATGGCTGAGTTTGATGAACAAGATTTGGAAAGATTTATGGTACACCCAGTCATGTTGAGTTCAGGGTTAGGACCTGTTGGAAAAAGCTTGATCCTTGGACAAATTTAATCCTGTTCTGAGTCACAATATGCATTTAAAACACCATTTTTTATTTTGGTGCTTCACTCAAGTCTAATTTATAGCTTTAGTTTCACGTTTTATAGATTTAAATGTGACTACAGCATGCATAAAATGTATAAAGTTAAAAGAGCTGTCCGCCAGCTGGATTATGGAGATGTGTGTTTTGCAGAAAAGCCTGCAATGGCGCAAATGTAATTTAGTTCCTTTAGTGAAGTTTTTCAATTAATGGGTATACTGCAGGACAACACCACCAGAGGGAATGTCATTCTGTGCACTAGCTCTTACTGCAAGAAGTTTGATTAAAAAATGGCTCTGGAGCAAATTGATTTGATTCCTGTTGAGGTGAACATCTCAGCATTTCTCCGGGCCTGCAGTATTGACCAGCACATGCATCAGACTCAAATTAATTAATGTCAAAATGTGCTCATGGTTGGGGAAGAGATCGAGTGTAAATAATAAGGCTGTAAACTCAGTTAGGATCATGGGCAGAATTTTCCCAGCCAGGTGGAGAAGAGTTCCAGAATGTGCAGGGTGGAAAAGTCCTGGGAGTTGACTTTGGGTCAGGGTAACATCCACAGGGTGGGTTGTGAGCTCAGCAGGGAGGCCCCTGTGGGTCAACGGGAAACCAATCAAGATACTTAAAATGCAATTAAGAGCCTTTTTAACCATTGAATTCTCCCTTTCCAACAGTGCACGGGTTCCAAGTTAGGTCTGCACCTCAGGTTGGAGAGGGTGAGGGCACAGAGAGTGAAACTGACCTGGTATGAGCAGTATAAAGAGAGAAACCTGTGGTCAGCCGCGATGACATGCTTGCACTGACGGGAGCATTTTCTTTCAGCGTCATCAAACTAACTTCATTGGGGACAGCGCATTTGTGCAAATTACAACAATTGTCTTGGATATTACTGAGGGTAATTTCTCCTTTATTGCCTTTATTGTGAAACTTCTCTGCAATATGGGGTCAACATATTCTGCAAAAGCAAAATACTGTGGGTGCTGGAAATATGAAATAAACAAATAATGCTTGAAATTCTCAGCAGGTCAGGCAGCGTCTGTGGAGAAAAAAGAAGTTAACATTTCAGATTGATCTTTTAGTTTTTACCTGTTTTTATCTTTCTAGCTAGCTTTCTCTCGTACTCTAATTTCTCCTTCTTCATTATTTGTTTAGTCACTCTTTGTTGGTTCTTAAAAACTGTCCAATCTTCTGACGTACCACTACTCTTTACAGATTTGTACAGTGTTTCTTTCAATTTGATGATATCTTTAACTTCCTTATTCAGCCATGGATGATGCAACCTCCTCCTACAGTCTTTCTTTCTCACTGGGATAAATCTTTGCTGAGAGTTATTAAATATGTCCTTAAAAGTCTGCCGCTGCACGTCAACTGCCTGCATTTTAACCTAGTTTCCCAGTCCACTTTAGCCAGATCTGCCTTCCTACCCATATAATTACCTTCATTTAGATTTTAAAAGTTGGTCTTAAACCCACATTTCTCACCTTCAAACTGAATGTGAAATTCCAACATATTACAGTCACTATCATTTAGAGGCTCCTGTGCTATGAGGTTATTGACTAATCCTGTCTCATTGCTCATTACCAATAGCCTGCTCTCTGAGTGCGAAAACATACTGCCCTAAGAAATTGTCTTGAATATACTCTATGAGCTCATTTTCTAGGCTACCTTCACCAATCTGATGTGCCCAATTTACATGCAGATTAAAGTCACCCATGGTTATTGCGGTACCTCTCTTACACAACCCATTTATTTCTTCTTGTACATCTGTCCTACTGTGTAACTACTGTTAGGGGTTCTATAAACTACTCCCACAAGTGATCTCTTACCTTTCTGCATTCTTATCTTCAGCTAAACTGATTCTACATCTTGCTCTTTTGAGCTAAGGTCATCTCTCACTATTGTACTAATGACATCCCTGATTAACATAAGATACCCCATTGCCTTTTCCTAGCTTCTTGCCTTTTTCAAATGTCAAATACCCTTCAATACTCAGGTCCCACCCTTGACCACCCTGCAACCATGGAGGGGATTTTCCAGCCCCACCCGCTGCCAGGGGCGTCTGGTCCCGCCGAATGTCAATGGGCTTTTGGCTTGCTCACCGCATCCCCCATGGTGGGTCCCACCTGTTGGGGCCTGAAAATCCCGGCCCACGTCTCTGTAATGGCTATCGGGTCATCCATACTTATTTCTATCTGTGTTAATAATTCATCCATTTTGTTAATCATGCTGTGCGCATTCCGATACATAGCTGTTAACTCTGTCTTTTTATCATTTTAGCAATCTCTGGCTTTATCTGCTGGTGTGCTCTTAAGCTTGTACTCCCTTTCCCTCCCTGATACTAATATTATCATTACCCAAATATCTACCTTGCTCTATTACCTTACCTTTTCCCCTACATCTCCCCTCACATGATCCTTTCCTCTCACTATTGAGTTTAAAGCCCCCTCTATCACCCTAGCAGTACGACTTGCCAGAACTCTGGTCCCAGCATGGTTCAGGTGAAGACCATCCCAACAGTACAGCTCTCACTTTCCCGAGCACTTGTGCCAGTGCCCCATGAATCAAAGCTAATTTCTCTCATACCAACCTTTAACCATACATTCATGCCTCTCACCTTATTTACACTTTGTCAATTTCCTTATGGCTCAGATAATAATCCAAAGATTATTAGCTTTATGGTTCTGCTTTTTAATTTAGCCCCTAGCTGCTGATAATCCCTAAGCAGAACCTCTTTCATGGTTTTATCTATGTCATTGGTGCCTATGTGGATCGTGACTACAAGGTCATCCCCTTCTCACTGCAACTTCCTCTTCAGCTCTGAGCAGATGTTCCAAACCCTGGTACCAGCCAGGCAACACAGCTCTTGGCTGCAAAGAACTGTGTCTATCCCCATGACTGTACTGCCCCCTACTACCACCACATTTCTATTCACTTCCCCCATTTGAATGGCTTCCTGTAGCATGGTGCCATGGTCAGTTTGCTCATCCAACTTGCAGCCCCCGCTCTCATACATACGAGCTGCAAGAACCTTGAACCTGTTGGACAATTGCAAAGGCTGAAGCTCCTGCACTTCAGCCTTCTTGATCCCCTTACCTGCCTCACTTGCAGTCACAAAGTCCTGTCCCTGACCATGGACCAACACAGAAGACCCTATCCTAATGGCTGTGACTGCCTTCTGGAACAAAGTACCCAGGTAACTCTCTCCCTCTTGATGCATCACAGTGGTAGCAGCTTGGCTTCCAGCTCATTAACTCTGAGCTGAAGTTCCTTGAGCTGCATACATTTGCTACAGATGTGCTTGCCGTGAATCACACTGGTGTCTATCAGCTCCCACATACTACAACTGCAACACTTCGCCTGCCCTGTCCTGTCATCCTTAATGTGTTTTAATTGACTAATTATTTTCTTCATTATCCCCACCGCAGATGCACAGGAGGGGGACAACCAGAGGCACCTTCCCACCAGAGTGTCAATGAAGCAAACAATTGGCTTGCTCAGTGAAGTTTCATTACCTTCAATATACCTCAACAAGAGGGTCCAAGATTCTGGGGGTCTGCATGGCATTGCAGAGAGGACTGAAGCTGGCATCAGTGGAAGGTGGAGGATACCCAGCATCCTCAAAGGAGGAGGAAGAGGATGAGCATCCTGATGTGCCATTGGTGCCTGCAGCCTCAGACCTGCCTGACAGAGAAGCCTGTGGTGGCCACATCCAGGCATGCTTCACTCAAGAAGTGTACTTGCAGAATTGGGCTTATGCCATCATGATCTTTGGGCAAAGCATCCTACCACCATTCCTGCCATTAACACCAGCAAACCTCCTCCCTATAGACAACCAGCCACTCGTTACATTCACAGTCTTACAACCTCATCAAGGCAGATCAAGCCATTCATTAGAAGGAAACTGAACAGAGTTAAGGCATGCCCAACAAAGCAGAGGCCTCTCAATTGGCCGAGAGGCAGGAAGCAGAGGGTGATGGTAAAGGGATGTTTCTGTGACTGGAAGTCTGTTTCCAGTGGGGTTCTGTAAGGCTTGGTGCTGGGGCCATTGCTGTTTGTGGTGTACCTAAATGATTTGGACTTAAATGTAGGGGGAATGATCAAGAAGTTTGCGGATATTGGTAGGGTGGTAAATAGTGAGGTGGATAGCCGTAACCTGCGGGAGGATATCAATGGACTGGTCAGGCATTCAGAGCAGTGGCAAATGGAATTCAACCCAGAAAAGTGTGAGGTAATGCACTTGAGGAGGGCTAACAAGCAAGGGATTACACTATGAACGGTAGGACCCTGGAAAATACTGAAGATCAGAGGGACCTTGGTGTGCATATCCATAGATTCCTGATTGTAACAGGGCAGGTAGATAAGGTGGCCAAGAAGGCATATGGGATACTTGCCTTTATTAGCCGAGGCATAGAATACAGCAGTTATGCTGGAACTGTATAAAATGCTGGTTAGGCCACAACTGGAGTACTGTGTGCAGTTCTGGTTACCACATTATGAGAAGGATGTGATTGCACTGGAGAGGGTGCAGAGGATATTTACCAGGATTCTGCCTGGGCTGGAGGGTCTGAGCTATGAGGAAAGATTGGATAGGCTGGTTGTTTTCCTTGGAGCAGCGACGGTTGAGAGGGGGCCTGATAGAGGTGTATAAGATTATGAGGGGCATAGATCGGGTGGATAGGAAGGCACTTTTTCCATTAGTAGAGAGGTCAATAACAAGGAGGCATAGATTTAAGGTAAGAGGTAGAGTTGAGGAGAATTTTTTTCACCCATAGGATGGTTGGAGTCTGGAACTCTCTGCCTGAAAGGGTGGTTGAGTCAGAAACTCTTGTAACATTGAAGAAGTGATTAGATATTCACTTGCATTGCCATAGCCTCCAGGCTATGGGCCAAGCGCTAGAAAATGGGATTAGTGTAGTCAGATCTTTGTTGACCGCCTTGTACATGATGGGCCAAATGGCCTCCTTCTGTGTTATAAATATCTATGAGCCTAGGCCATGACAATGAATAGTTCACATAAGCTCATTATTTTATTTAAATAAAGAGCATCAATGGAACAATAGTAATGTAATATGCAGCCAAGTAATTCTCTTTGTGCAACAAAGACCTTTACCTCGTACGTTTTCTATTAGCCCTACATAATGCCACTCCTGTGGCTTCAGCATAGTTAGACGCAAGCTGATTGTTCCTGTACACATGAGTTGCCTATGATGCATGTCCTCTGGGCTTTTGGAGCCCACATGGGCTCCCACCAAAGACTGCCCTACCTACCTGTACCTGTGCAGTGATGGACTCATTCATAGAGGGAAACGGCAATGTATGCAGCTCTGTCAGAGGAGGGAAAGGCAAGGGATGACAAGTGGCAGCACCTTGAGGAGAACCCCCATCGCCATCAGGCTTTCCCCATTGTCCCACCTGCACCTCCTTACTGTTCAAGTCTGGGAGAACAGTTGTCTGCATGTGATTGTGGGGTGCAACCACCAAGGCAAGACTTTGGCCAATATTGTGTAAACTGGCAGCCAGAGAGTGGAGGCCATTGGTGTGGGCCAGCATGCACTTGGTGGCCTGCCAAGTCTGCCTATCAATGAGGTCAGCCACCTTTTCAATGGAGGTGGTGATCAATGCAAATTCTAAGACATCACAGCACTCATGCTAATTTGAACTCTCCCATTTTCTGTGCAAAGGTACACACTGCCTCTAGAAGTTCTGACAGATGTCCACAGATTTCCTATCCTCTACAGGATAGCCTGTGGCTGCAACTGTGACTCACTTAGCTCTGTAGCTAAATTGGGAGAGGATTAGGGTAAATATAAGAAGCCTCAGCAGTCCCCTGGCCAGCTACTGGCCAGCTGCCTTCAGGCATATGCCTTCCTTTGGCCTCAGTGGAGGATTCATCCCCCTCTGGGAAGATCCTGGCAATGTCCCAATCTGCTCACAAGCGGCATATATATATTCAACGTGGTGACTCACTGCTGCTGGTTGGGTAGTCTTTATTACATCCGTGGCACCTCCAGCAAGATCAAGTGCCAACTCGACACCTTCCCGACCTAGCTTCCTTCCACTCCCACCATCAATGAAGCCACAGCAGGGCTGGTAAGATTCCATATGAAATATCTGTGGCGAATTTACTCTTGAGAGAAAAATTTGAACAGCCTGTTGGTGAATCTCTGGCTTTGAAAATATCAGAGATACCATTCCTGTTTCTGGGGCTAAAACTAGCAAAGAAAAGGGTGGGGGCAGACAGGTTATGAGCAGAAATGTGTGAAATACAGCCCTTCATCTAGAGCTGGAAGCTCAAACTGCAAAAAGTCAGATTTTGCCAATAGAGCATTGATCCAAAAAAACAAGCAAATCAGCTCACGAGGAAGGTCAGGATGTATTATTTGAAATATTTTCCCCATGTTTTCAGACAGAAATGAGTCTAAGCAAACTAAGCGAAATTTGCTTACACCGTTACTCTTTTTGTTCATTTGTTAAATTAAGCGTTCACATCTAGCCTCATCCTATCAAGTGTTTCTCAGTTTACCTTTGAAAAGATTGGAGAAGCACAAGAAACAGTACATCCAAAAGCCATGAGATTTCAATATTGTGTTACAACCAGTCCCTGGGCAAGGTCCCCAAACTCTTATGCTCCCAGGTGAGGGGGGAACTGGCTCCCCTTCCTTATTCAACCCCCTCGTTTGATCGCAAATAGGTTAATTTAAAAAGGATGCCTTCCCTCATGGGTTCCTTTGTCCAGTCCAAATGTATTTATGTTTTAAAAAGAACCAGCTTAACCAGGCTTTCTTGAGTTAGAGAAAGAGTGAGTTTATTAGCTACTAAAATGTGAGAAAAAGTAATTAAAAAGCAACAGACATACACACAGATTAGAAATGAGAAGTGAGCCCAGAAACAAAAGTTTAAAAAGATATACGAATAATCCTTTGGCTTGTCCGTGAGGAGTAGATCGTGAAACGTTACAGCCGTTAAGTTGGATGATTGCGGTAGCGCTGACTTTGGCAGTTGAGCGGTAGGTTTGGAGATTCTTGGGGCAGGATCTTTTGGTCGGTGAGTGGGGGTGGGGCTCGCTCACCGACGCGTAAAATGATGCGGGATGATGTCGGGTGGAACTCCCGAAGTCACACCACGTAATTTCCATTTTCAGGTCGGCGGGGCGCAGTCGAGTCAGCTATGCGCACGCCGACCTGTCAACAGGCGATTGAGGCCATTGAAAAACTAATTAAGGCCATTAATGGACCTGCCCATCCAACCTTAAGGTTGGCGGGCAGGCCAGGAGCCCTGGCGGGCTTTGGAAAAAGCATGAAACCTCATCCACGGACGGCAGGAGGTTACATGAGGCTTTTAAATTTTTGTCAAATCTTCAATAAAAGTTATGGACATGTCCCAACTCATGTGACAGTGTCACATGATGGGACATGTCAGGGAAATTTTTTTATCATTTGTATTAAAAATGTTAATTCTGAGCCGATCTTCCTGAGGCAGCACTTAGCCCCAGGGAGATCTGTGCACTCTTTTGCGCGCATGCACCAAAGAGCGCACTCCCGGCTGAGGGACTCCCACCTCCCCCACTCCGCCCACACAGGGAGCGCATAGCGCTTCCGAGCGGACATCACGCTGAGCGGGCCTTAATTGGCATGCCCAAGTAAAATGGCAGCGCATCCCCAATCGGGGGTGCTGAACAGAGGCGCGCCCGCCCGCGCCTGCTCCCACACATCCCCCCCCACCCCACCCACCCCCCCAATCAGAGGGGGGGGTGTTTCCCTTAGTGTTCTGCAGGTTAGCTGAAAGGAGTTGTACTGTTTCCTTTTTGACTGTGGCTTTGCTAACTTTTGACTTGCCTCCAGCAAACAGAAAGAGAGACTTCTTTATCTACAAGAGCAGGGATGCCTAGCTGATGTTCTTCAGCTGTGGTCTTCACAGCAAACACTGTCATAGCACACAATAGAACAACAGGCTAGCATACAGAGACCAGGGTTGCAGTTGACTTTTTAACCCTTTTTCCTGTGTATTCCTTGAAGGGAACAAACAAACATGTCTTTCACCCGAAAACTGCTTTCTTTTCAACTCACATCGTGTCCACAGTCTGGGATATAACTCACAGGAGATGGTTTCTGCTGAGATGGTAATCAGCCTCCATTACCTGTGCAACCACAGGAGATCACAGTTCAGTTTTTGCATTGCATCTCTTCCTTTGAAGTGTCTCTGTCTGACGTAGGCATTGACACATTTTAGGTGTGACATTCCGTTCTCTCTGGATTAGTTGGTCAAGTATAATCCACATGGGAATTTTCCAGCAAGTGGTTACTTTACCGTCCCAGTCAGCTTTTGCTTGTAGGTCCTTTTTTAAAAAAACACATCTTACTTAAAAGATCAATATGTCTGTAAGTAATTTGAGATTATGGTCCGTGTTCATGACATTGTAAAATTAGAATACACAGGTCTAAATGTAAACTGTCCGGACTGTTGGGAGGTTGGGAGGTGTTGGTTACAGAACGGTATGTCTAAAAGAAGTCTCTGTAGTCTTCTGTAGGTTAACTGTAAGTCTTTATTAACTATTAGAATTATTTACACATGTACAGTAAAGGGTACAAGGTAAGAGCTGTCTCAATGTTTAGGTCAATACGCATACTGACACCACACTGACCCTGGATCTGGGTTACGTGTCTTCTTACATCGCTGTATGGGTGGCACTGTACACAGTCCCACATTAACCCTAAATGTGCCAGACCCTTATACTACATAGACCACTTGCCAGAATGACCAGCATGCCTTATCTAACTTGCAATGGATAATTGCATCCTGGGAGATTCCTTTACAATTTCTGATGCTGCAAATTTATTATTCCATTGATAAATAACTCTTCACCTTCTCACAGCTAATATGGCAAAAGATGCCACAACTGGTAGACTTTGTCACCTTAGCCTCCTATGCTTGCTGTCCATGCTGCAGTGCTGGCATCCAGCTGATTGTCCCAACAATATCACAAATGTTCTACAATACTGAAGGTACAAGTGCTGGAGGGACAACCAAATCATATATTACCTAGCAACTATTACTGACTGATATTGTTCACTCTTGAAACTTCTAAAAATAAAAACATTTAAGCACTGTTTATTGCCTGAACAGGTGGTTGTGGAGCTTTATTGTAGCTGTGTTCAGTTTGGCTGCCAAAAGTAATTACTTGTAATAAAAAGGCTATTGGAATTGCTATAAGCAAAATTGGAGGCAAGTACAACTTTGAGAATACAAATTTCACTTAGTAATGGATTCTGCAAATTTTTTTACCCAATAACTGACTTTTATTTTGGATTAAGTATAATTTACTTCCTCTAACTTCAATGTGGGTGTCTTTTAAAGCCACTGGCAACTTAAAAGCAGATTTTCCAGGCTCACTAATACAAGTGAGCTTGAAGTTCTGTGGGACAATTTTAGCCCAAGGCACCTGGTGAAAACTGGACAGGTAAGCATTTAAAATCACCCATCCTTGGGCCACAGACAGCTGGTTGTTTAGGATTTTAAACTGCTCACATGAAAGGGGCACTCACCAAGGGCTGGTAGGGTTCCTTTCCACACATACATATCGGGTCCCGATTATGTCACTAGAACCCAACTGTAGAGTTAACTCAATAGACTGAATATAAAAGCAGAGTGAACTTCCCACCCAATGTGAGAGGAGACCCAAAAGGGAAGGTTCCTCTTATATTTTTTCTCTAACTTTCCTTGTGGGACCAAGAAAAGGAGCACCATAATTCTTCTGGCCCCCATAAGTAAAGCTTAGACACCACCCCTCCCCCACCCCACCCCTCAGCCACCAGCCCCCAATCTATCTCCTCCATTTCCAATTGTGGGACAGCCCTAGCAGCAGTTCCTGTTCCTTCCCTGGTCAAAGCTGGTGGTGTCTACCTCATCTTGCCAGCAGGATTTATTGAGGCCCCACAATTGTCTCTTTTCAGAAGCAGCAGGTGGTTTTCTAATTAACATTGCTCCTCACCCGCTGAAATCTGTTTCAGGGTTAAAGCTGAGCCACTGCGAAAAATCATTCCGATCATAAGCTTTAACAATTCTAGTAATTTTGCTTTGGGGTTATCAGACTTATATATTAATATCCAGTAACAACAGCATGGTACTTAATATAAAAGCAGTTTCAGGATCATTTTTCGGCTCTGGTGACTTTGTTTATCTGATGATACAGCTACCATTCAAATCCATACAAACAGCTCTATACACATCCTTTTTATCATATCAGGGCCTAGCTTGCAAAATCAAAGTTACATTAAAAGATGAAAATTCACCAAAAGTATTTGGTACTCCATGAAGTGAAAGATGACTGTAGATTTTGCATCATGTCTGCAAGTGAATGCCACCACAAGCAAGGCGACTGTGGCTAAAGTGCTTTGGAACCTCCGTGGGTATCTCCAGGAGGTATGATGGATACTTAATATGGCTCGGTTGTTTACATATTGGTTAATGCTTTTTTCCATTACCAGAAAGATTTCATTTATTTGGTGGCATATTTATTTTGAAAAATATCAATGTAAGCAATGTTGAACTCAGTGAATTAAATATCTCATCTTAGTTTAATGACAACTCAAATCACTTATTCCTGAATGTCATACATTGCTCAGTTGGTGTTCCATAAATGTGTCATCTATTCTGACAGGGAATGAATTGCAATTTTGTCTTCTTTTAGTTAATGCGCTGTTTATCCTTCACTGTTTCAAATCCATTTAAGAATTTCACTTTTAGACACCCCACAGTGAATTGTTTGTGATATTGTTTACAGTCACATTGAAAAGCCATACAATTTGCAAATTGTCTGTCCGTTAATGTCAGTGCAATGTATGAACACGAGCAAAGTAATCCTCAGCTGGAAAGCACAGATGCTTTTTAAAGCAGGAGGCCCACAGAGGAGGGACTATAATAATGAATCTTTCCTTGTCTGTCTGTGATTGACAACCTGTTCAGTTTGATTTATGTATATACAGAAAAATGGGTACTGTGACACATAGAATTTATCCACAAGTGTGGAAAACCTGATCGCTCATGAGTGATGAAGTCACGAGAGAGTTATCAACCTCTTCCTTGTCAGTGCTCCACCAGGCTTTGGTTTGTACCATTCAGTTTTGAGTTACCTTTAATGAGCACAGAGGGTGTTTTAGTACTTCTCAATAGGACATGTGGCCAGCCTTTCACTTCTTTTTAGAAAGAAATGCTTACCAGATTGAAAACTTGCTCAGCGGAGAGAGAATTACTTTTAGGGGAAAATTTCAGCCCAAAATAAAGTAGACTGCAGCTTTGAGTGGTGGAGCTATTTTGTGATATTTAACATTGTGGCTCAATGGGCAGAATTTTCCATGCTCGCTGGCATTGGGCACGCTCAGCAACGTGAACGGACAATAACGCAAGAAGGCCAGAAATCGGTTTCACATTGTCGTGAAACCAGTTTGCGACTGTCCGATCAGCCCGTCAATGGCAGGCTGCGTTTCCCACCATCAGGCATCAGGAACCTCATTGTAATATATCTGCACATCATTATAAGGTCAATCCACCAGAATCATCCCCTCCCGCTGGATCGTCCACCCAGGTTGACGTGATTGCACACTGGTATAGAATATGTCTTGACAAGTGTGACGTGCAGAAGTCGGGACTTAAGACCAGGGTTTTGCTCACATTGCGGACATCTGTGGAGTAGAAGATACTGGAGCCCGACACCAATGGCACACTGGAGGAACATCCATGGCATGCTGGGTAGATTGTCATGGACATGGCTCTGCTGCGAAGCAGCTCATGGAAGTTGGAAAGTCACCATTGAGGGTCTGCTCATAATGGATGTTGGTTGAGGGGGTGGAGAGGAAGGTCCAGCTGTGTTTGGGAGAGGAAGATGTACCAGGGGGTGGGAGAGGAAGGCCTAGGATTGACTGGGAGAGGAAGAGGTGTCAGGACGGGGTGAGGCTGGGAGGAGGGGAATTAAGGTGTCAGGACGGGGTGAGGCTGGGAGGAGGGGAATTAAGGTGTCAGGATGGGGTGAGGTTGTGAGGTGGGGAATGATGGTGTCAGGATGGGGTGAGGTTATGAGGGGGAGAATGATGGTGTCAGGATGGGGTGAGGTTGTGGGGGGGGAATAAAAGTGTCGAGGGGGGAGGCTAGTGGGTGTGAGAGAGTATGGGAGGAGGAGGGGATAACAGGGGAGAAGATGGCAACTAAGGAGGGAGATGTAAGGGGGTTGGAAGGTGTAAAGAAAGGAGTTTGGACAGGGGAAGGTGTATGGAGAGGGGATAGAGTCCGGAGGGGAGGGGGAGGAAGGACTGCGGAAAGGGAGGGAGTAAGACCTGAGAAAGAAGTAAGGGTGGTGCAAGGAGTCAGGAAGGGGGAAGAAGTAAGGCTGATGGAATAAGTAAGGCTAGAGTAAGAAGTAAGGGTGTCTGAAGGAGTCAGGAAGGGGGGAGGAGTAATGCTGGAGGAAGAAGTAAGGCTGGAGGAAAGAGTCAGGAGGGGGAAGGACAAAGCATCGCAGAGGAACTACGGGTGCCAGAAGGAGTCAGGAAGGGGGAAGAACTAAGTGAGGGTGGAATCCGGTGGTGGGGGGAGGGCCAAGGGCAGAGTGGGGGGCAGTCCGGGGGGCTCAGGGAGGACTAAGTGGGGGCTGGGGTGTGGGGGAAATAGTTTCCAAGGCAGGAAGAGCGGGGGTGGAGGGGGGAGGGGGGGTGCGGTGGTCCGGGGGGGTGGGTGGGTGAGGGAAATGTTTTCCAAGGCGGGAAGGGGTTCTGAGGATAAAAGGAGTCCGGTGGGGGAGGTGTGGGGGGGGGATGTCCAGGAGAACATGAAAGGGAGGGCTCTGATGAGTCCATGACTGCCTCCTGGGGAGCAAACTGAGAGTTGGCATGGTATGAGGGAATGGTGAGAATGACCGAGGTCAGAGTAAGGCAGCAGGGTAGGAAGATGAGGGTTTCATGGTAGTCATAGAAGGGACGGCCAGGGTGGTTGGTGGGAACTTGGAGGCAGACACGGACCCTGGGGGTGGGAAGGAGGAGGTCAGGGAGGTTAATGTGGATCGGGTGGGATTTCGGGAGGAAGGGTAAGTCCACGTTCACCTGGACATCACCGAAGAAAAGGGGTTGTGGCTGGTAGGTCACAGAGGAGAGGTGGAAGGTGATGCCAGGGGTGGCAACAGTGATGGGGGAAAGGAAATGGGTGACTGGGGGAGAGGAAAAGACGGGGGAGCACACAAAAAACCTGATCATGACCATGCTGGCCAAATTGCAAGTGAAATGAGAGTCGTGGTGGGCGAGATCAGGTGCTGCATTGGACTGTGATCATTGAGTGGGTGGAGATGCAGATCAGCTCAGGTGGACAACTGAAAGAGAACCTCAGTGGGCAGCATTGAAAATTATCAGGACAGTGAGATAACTGTGATATGGGAAGGATCCGCGTGTGTGGGAGTGTGCTTGCACGAGGCTCCGAAAGGCTCTTCCACACACACACTTCTCCCTCCAGAATCACACGTTGGCCAGCTGCTCCCTTCTGCGGTGATGGCGGACAAGGCTGAGGGGGTCACAGGCAAAGGGGACTCAGAGAGAGGGGACAGCCTCTGAAATTACTGTGTGGATGACCCAGGGGTGTCCAGCTGCTGCTCCTACTCCTTTCAGGGGCCCAGGCCTGACTCCTTGAGGAGAAGAAGGACAGGGAGGGATGTCGAGGTGCCCCTTTTCTCTCATGCGTTGCTAGTGCAGGAACTCACCCATGGCTCCAGTGATGGAGTGCAGGGCTGCTGGACCAGGGTCTCCATAGATCCGCCATCCTCCCCATTGAGACCTCCATACGCACACATATGGGCACCACTTCATCAGAGAGCAGGCGGACACACTCTTCCGACTCGCATGCCACTCTGTTGAGGGCTTCCAACAACAACTCTGCATGATATTCCCCTGCCTTCTGCTGACTCTCCATGATGAGTTGGAGGGCCAAATCTAGAGGCTCGCCATCTGACTTGGACCTCACAGATGCCTCTTCTCCAGCAGTCCTCCAAGTACTGGAGAGTTTGACCAAACCAGCCTCTTCCTGCTGCGGACATGTGTCCATGCGGTGACCACCAGATTGTGAAACCGAGCCTGTTCTAGATCTAGGTCCCACCGAGGAGTTTGTCTGCGCTGGTGCAGGGTGTGGGTAAGCACTGTGACGGGTCTTCCAGGCTGCTTATTTCTAGTTCTTCAATGGAGGAGGTGTCCTCTTGGCTGGAGGTGAGGACGTGAATGGAGCTGAGGGACTGGCCGGCTGAGGGTGTTGGCCGTTTGGCAGAGCTCCCTGTGAACAAAAATAGAGATAATTAGTGCATGGCAGCAGAGTCAAAAGCAGGAGAGAGAGCACCCACATTTGCATTGAGAGACGGATGATGTGGTGTAGGATCCTCACGAGGGTGTTCGCTGCCGACCTCACCGTCACCGCAGGCACGGTTCATGTCCTCACCAGTCAGCACGATGGCACGCTCCTCAAAGTGAGTGAGGGGCCTAATGTGGGTCACTCCACCCCCAGTCTGGGACCTCTTCCTGCATGTGAGCCAGCTTCTCCTGCATGGAAACAGGTGGAGAGAGTGAGAGTAGGACACATGGCAATGCATGGAATGTTTCTGTGGTGAGCGGAGCCATGGACAGGATGGAGATGCAAGCTCAAGAGTGTATGAGCCTGATGGAGATGTGAAAGTGTTTGTGAGAGTTAGTGGTGTTGTCCCTTGAGGTGTGAGATCCCTGTGGATGTGTGATGGGTTTGTGAGTGTGTGAGTTGAGAGTGATAAAAAGAGTGAGTTACCCTGGTGGAATGGATGAGACCATTCATTCTGTAGCAGTACTGGGTGGCTGTCCTCTTTTGCAGGGCATTGGAGCTGACCACCATTGCCACCGCCTCTCATGCTGGATTGGTGATGCTACTGCCCATCCTGTGGCCAGAGCTGAGGAGAGGACATCACTGTAAGCCTCCATGGTGTCCAAAAGGCCCTCAAGGGATGCGTCACTAAACCGGAGGGGGGGCTGCAGTATTTCTGCCTTTTGGGGCCATTTTGTCTTTTGTGCAGCAGTCCTGGGAGCACTGAGAGATGTGTGCACAGCTGCACTTTAAATATGGTGACCGGCATGATGAAGCGGCGAGATGATGGTGTGTCAAAATGGCGTGTTTCCCGGAAATGCATAATTAATGCTTCATGTTTGGGACAATACAGTGTGAAAAGTTGCCATTGCGGCCAACGGGTGAAATGTCATTTTTCCTGCCTACTACTGCACTTGGTGCAAATCTGGGATGATTCCATGCAATGTGAGTGAAAGCGATGATTTATAAAACTGTAGCTGCTATGGAAAATTTAAATGGTCAGTCTTTTTAAGCCCCAGACTGAATGAAGACTAATTCTACAAATTAGGCAGTTTTGTAGCTTTCAACAATAATAACTTGCATCCAGGGATAGCTTGGTTCCAGGGATGAGACACTTCAGTTATGAGGAAAGACTGGAGAAGTTGGGACTGTCTTCCTCGGGGAGGAGAAGACTAACAGTAGACTTGATAGAAGTTTTCAAAATTGTGAGGACTCTGGACAGAGCAGATAGGGAGAAACTATTCCCTCTCATAAACAGATCGAGAACCAGGGGGCACAGTTTTAAAGTGTTTTGCAAAGAAGCAAATGTGAGGTGAGAAAAAGCTTTTACACACAGCAAGTAGTTAGGGTTAGGAATGCACTGCCAGGAAGTGTGGTGGAGGCAGATTCAACCGAGGCATTCAAGAGGGCATGCTGAGTTTTTCCAGGTATTTCTGTTTTTGTTTTATATATAGGTAGGTCAAAGAGGTAGGTTTTACTGAGAATCTTAAAGGAGGAGAGAGAGTTGGAGAGTACAGGGAGAAAATTCCAAGGCTTAGGGTCTAGGCAGCTGAAAGCGTAGTCACCATGCTGAAACAATTAAAATTGGGATGTGCAAGAGGCCAGAACTGGAGGACTGAAGAAATCTCGGAGGATTAAGGACTAAAGAAGATTGCAAAAATAGGGAGGGGTGAGGCCATGGATGGATTTGAAAACAATTATGAGAATTTTAACATTGGTTCTCGGTCTGGCAACAGTTCAATGTAGGTCAGCGAGTACAGGGGTGATGAGTATATGGAACACAGCAGGCTAGGACACAGGCAGTAGAGTTTTGGATGACATAAGACCATAAAACCATAAGACGTAAGAGCAGAAGTAGGCCAATTGGCCCATTGAGTCTGCTCTGCTATTCAATGCTATCATTGCTGATCTAATAATCCACAACTCCTCTTTCCTGCCTTTTCTCCATAACCCTTGATTCCCTTACTGATTAAAAATCTGTCTATCTCTGCCTTGAATATATTTAACAACCCAGCTTCTACAGCCTTCAGCGGTAAAGAATTCCACAGATTGATGACCCTCTGAGAGAAGAAATTCCACCTCATCTTTGTTTTAAATGGGTGCCCCTTTACTCTGAGATTATACCCTCTGGCCCTAGACTCTTCCACAAGGGGAAACAATCTCTCCGCATCTACCCTGTCAAACCCCCTAAAAAGCCATCCCGCCAGGCTCTTGGAACCCCGCTGTATCATCCGTCCACTTCGGCGGGAAAGCACGCTGATGTGTTTCACAACAGCACACAGGCGACGTGCACCTGGCGGCCTTCACTTTGGGGGAACTGAGGTGAGTGAGCAATAGCGTTCTCCACAGCGCGCCCGTTGTTTACAGGCCTCGGGGGTGCCGGGGGGTGGGGGAAACTGATGCTTGGCCCCGCAGGTGACTGCTGAGGGGTGGGGGGTGTCTGGGGACAAGTGCTGGCAAGCCTCGGAGGCAACTGCTGAGGGACGGGTGGGTCAAGTGCTGCCCTGGCACTGCATCCCGCACACAGGCAATCGAGGTGGGGGGCAGGGTAAGCGAGGGGAGTGGCCACGCATTAGGGACACCTGTATAAACTGACCATGGCTCTGCAACTAAGACAGGTACAGCCACAGTGATATGATTGGGGTCAGGCTCCTAGCCTGCCCACCCATGCAAGCATCGTGGAGGCACCAAAGGGTCACCAAGCTCCATACCTTACCCCACCCCGCAGCCCCACCCCCAAATTCCCCGGCACAGACTTCAAGTCCGCCACCACTTTATTGGACCGCAGAGCAGTTGAACTGCACACATTGTACAATCTCCTCGCCAACGCTGGCTATGTAGCAGTCACTGCTGGAGGTGCTCAGAGACCCTTGCAATCTCAGCATCCTGGTTTGGACCAGTGTCCCTCATGTTGCAGGTTAACAGGGCAGCCATGCAGCGCACACATCTCTGGCCATCCGAGGGGTGACCAGCACTCTCCGGGAAGCATTAAGGGGCGGTGACACAGGGCCAGGAAAGGTGCTAAGTACAGCCATGATAATCATGTCTCTCTCTCTCTCTCTTTCATGCTGGAGGAGGACCAGGTCAGGATCGTGGATCCTGGTGACCTATTGTATGCCTGATGGCTTACAGAGACTGTAGAAGATGGAGGAGAGAGTAACTAAGGTACCTGGCCGCACAAAGTCATGAGCAGCAACCTCGAAGAAGGGGCAACAGGGGCTCCCGCACACGCTGCCCAGGAGTGACAGTGAGCCGTGGCTGGTCAGAGCCAAGCGACACCCAGGAATGATAGATGCTGCCTGTCCTTCTTGCAGATGACTGAGAACCAGTGTCGCTAATGGCTGCACATGTCTAAGGACCTGGTGGCTCACATCTGCCACTTACTGTAGGACTTGGCACCAAGGGGACATGGAGGGCATCCACTGCCAGTAGCTGTGAAAGTGACCGCGGCGCTCAATTTCTATGCCAGTGGCACCTTTCAGGACTCCGCAGGTGATCACTGTGGGATTTCACAATCTGCCACCCAGAAATGCATCTATGAGGCCAAGGATGCCATTTTCTCCATGGCACACAACTTTGTGCATTTGGACAGCCAGGATGCAAGGGCCATTGGATTCTCCTGATATCGGGATTCCCACAGGGTGCGATTGACTGCACTCATGTGGCACTCAGGTCTCCATCATGACATTCAGTGGACTTCATCAACCGCAAGGGCTTCCACTCACTGAATGTGCAGCCGTGTGCGACCACCAGAAACGCATCCTGCAGGTGTGCACATGGTTTCCAGGGAGTCCTGAGTCACTCGCAGGTCCCTGCAGTCTTCCAGGGTCCACAGAGGCTGCAGGGTTGGCTCCTTGGGGATAAGGGCTACCTGCAGAGGCTGTGGCTGATGACACCCGTGCGGCAGCCTCAGACTGCAGCAGAGCGACGCTATAACGAGGCTCATGCAGCAGCTCACAACTTGGTGGAGCAGACCAACGGGATGCTGAAGATGCAATTCCAGTGCCTGGACCGGTCTGGTGGAGCCCTGCAATACAGTCCACAGAGGGTGTCACGCATCATCATTGTCTGCTGCGCCCTGTACAAGCTGGCGCTGCAATGGGGTGAGGAGCTGGCTGAGGAGGAGATGGAGGAGCTGCACGTCTCCTCTGATGAGGAGGACGCTGACGGGGATGAGGGTGAGGGGTCCTCGGTAGTGACGATGATGGGGAGGATGCTGTCTCACTGGCTAGATGAGGCAGGCGCACTCAGGCAGCCCTCATAGCTGATAGATTTGTGGAGGATGATGATGACATGCAGTGAGGTGTCCCTGTAGATCCTCACATCGCAATTGTGAACGTTGGACTCCAGTCTGGCTTATCTCAGCACCAATACCCTCTGTGAGAATGCTCCTGTCATGGAGATGCAGTGGAGGCCCTAATAGTCGATCGATTGCAGGAGATGACAACATACAGTGAGGACATTCCATAGATCTTCACATTGCCTCTGAGAATGTCTAACTCCTGTCTGGCCAAGGGCAGCTCGCTTGTGCTCTATGATCAGGGCCAGCTCAGAGACACAGCCATGAAACTTTAGATGCATCTGATGCTGTGTCCATCTTCAGCACTTCAGCCCTTCAGGAGCTGGTGCACAGCATCACTGGTCACTGATGCTGGAGTGATAGGGCCAGCCCCACCTTAAAGGTGCTGAGAGCACAGAGAGAATGAGAGAACTCTGTGGTGCCTGCCCACTATGTTCTGGCAGCAATGACCAATACCACTGAG
Source organism: Cetorhinus maximus (assembly GCF_964194155.1). Classification (NCBI taxonomy): domain Eukaryota; kingdom Metazoa; phylum Chordata; class Chondrichthyes; order Lamniformes; family Cetorhinidae; genus Cetorhinus; species Cetorhinus maximus. The sequence goes on along the minus strand of NC_135897.1, from coordinate 55,032,379 downwards.
GTGCAGGCATTAAGAATGTTCCCAGGGAGTGAGGCTGGACCATCACTGTGGTCTGAAGGCTGCACAGAGCACAGGGAAGAGGTCCTGGACTGAGACAGCTGCCTTTATCTTGTGCAGAAAGGTTTCACCTCTGAATGACAAGAGGCTCATCATCTGACTCGGACTCAGCACCGTTCTGGCCTCCAGCAGTCCTCCGAATGCCGGGGACCTGGGAAGTCCCTGCCTCCGCCTGCTGTGGATCAGAAAGTGCGATGTGCTCACCAGATTGTGATCTCGAGGCTACTCTAAAGCTAGGTCCCACTGAAGTGTGTGTCTCTGTGCTGGTGGAGGGTGTGGGTGAGAACTGTGACAGAGTTTTGAATTGTGAGCACAAGTGTAGCTGCTGAGTTTTGTTTGTAAATAAACAGCATGTGTTTATTCTAACAACGATCCCCTGATGTTCTCTGTCTCTGAACCAACTTAGTCACCCCAAAACAAGCGTGCAACCCGGATCCTTTAACCACAACAAACCAAGGGCACTGGATCCAATACAGGCCTACTTGAAAAGGATGTGCTCAGCATGCAATGGAACAAAGACTAATATATTAATATTGGTATGAAATAGTAACATCTTCAAATTTTAGCAATCTGTATTGGGTGGGAGTGCAAGTGAGAGATGAAGCGAAAGATGGCTCCATTTATGAATCAGTAGCACAAGGAGAGACTCTTAAGTTAAACGCCAGGTTGTCACTCAAACTTAACAGGTGTACCCCAGGAGTGGATTCTCACCGGCGTAACCCCTTCAGCTTCCAGACATTGTAGTCAGTAGTCAGCTTTGTGATTCACAGCACCACTGCAGACTACAGCATCATAGAATTGGTCTCATAGCTCCTCAAACCTTATTCCCTGACATTCTTACTTTGCAGATTGGATTAATTCCGAACCAAATTTAAACACTCATTCAAGGGGTAACCTTCTGACCCAATCCACCAACTATTCTCCCACCTATTAAATCTTTTAAAGATTTAGAATGCATTGCTGTACACTGCTTGTCCATTTTTTTCTTGCTGCATACATGAAAATCATTTCACTGGTCAGTATGAAATAGCTCAGCTATGGTTTCACGTGCACTAGTATTCAGGATAACATTTCTGTATGAAAAGGAAATACCAGTACTCTGTGTGTGCTTATGGCCTTTGGTCTTTTGAAAATGCCTTCTTAACTGCAAATTAATATAAATTTAAACATGAGCAATAAAAACATACAAAAATGTAACTACAGCTATTAGATATTCTAATAGGTACTTATTTCAGGATAATGATTTCTGTGTCAGCACCATTGGATTCATACTGTACATTTAACATTGAAAAGTTCAAACTGTCAATCTCATCATAATAAGGCTGACCAAGGAGACAATAAAAACTAGAGATCTTTAAATTTTCCAATTTACTGAGAGAAATGAAATGATTCATATTTAAATCTCACCAGTGAGCTTTGTTAGTGGGTGAGTTTTTAGTTTAGATTGAATATGGATTGTTGCTGCACATTTTGATTTTGGAATAAGTTTATATTAATCCATTGGAAACATTCACCTATACCTATTATAGAACACAGATGTTTTCAGTATTTAATTTTTAACACATTTGTATGTTGAAGGTGTCCCTCGAGTGTTTTAGAGTAAACTAAGGCATTGTACAGCAGCAAAACTCCCATTTTCCCACCAAAAAATCTGAAAGATAAAATGCTACACCAGGAAACATCCATTTACCATAATTGGTCTCTGACTGCTAACCTCACAAATTAGTTTTTTGCTGCAGATTCATGACTATGGGGAAGTAGAGCAGAGACGGTTCAATGGATTTTGCGTCCCAGCAATATCTATTGATTATCACTACTTGCACAATGTGATTTGCAAATTAATTGTTTCTTGAATTAATCCTATCTCTATGCACTAAGGCTCTGACTGATTTAGGATTTTCAACCATCTTCAACCATTCCCTGATGTTAAGTTCATTAGGACACAAAGATTTCTTATTTGCGTTATTTATGTAACACTTAATATTATATTTGTACTGAAATAAGAACAGAAAATGCTGGACTCGTCAGCTCAGGCAGTGGGAAGGATTTCTCTTAGGAGAGAGAAAGAGGGTTAAAGTTTCAGGTCCGTGAAATGTTAACTGCGTTTCTTTCTCTACTGACCTGCCTGACCTGCTGAGTATTTCCAGCATTTTTGTTTTTTATTTTAAATTTCCAGCATCTGTAGTATCTTGTGTTTGTGTTATAATTGCCCTGACCCCACGTGGATGATGTTTGTAACAATTATTAAACTCGTTGTTAGGAGTCTCAAATGTCAGCATTGCAATTATCATCCAGCAATGCTGTAAATGTTCCAGGCATCTCCAATAATATTTTAGGGGCTAAAAACATTACAGATCTCAAAGATGACTTTGCTATGGGGGAGTCTGACTCACATCCAAATGGCTTAATCCAGGCTACTTTCCAATCCACAGAGCTCTGTTTTTGGTCCCTAATGGGAACAGCTGATTATCTGGGGGGGTTCATGGCAATGTTGTTAAGAAGAGACAGTGGTGAAGAATTTTGCAGGTCTCAACTGAAGGAGGAGAACAGCATGTTAATTCAGTGACCTTCTGCTGGTAAAGCCATTAGTGCTGACTGTATTTATTTTAAATTCCCAGAAATCACTGGTAGATCAGCTGTTTCCACCAGTGGGTTTTTCAGAGATAAGCACCTCATGCTCAACTCATGTCACCTGACTTATTGGTGGCTCTGCCACAGGTGTGCGAATGAAATGGATATCTGAAAACAGCCAGCTGATTTAGGGCCACAAAACTGAGGATGCTCATATCCCGACCCAAAAATGAGCCCCTCACCCCGAAACTCTCAGATTCCCCTCCCGCCCCTCAGTGTCCACTTCTATCAACGAGATGCACTGGCCATCTCTAACCTGCGTAACTATACGGGACTGATGCTGCTGTTTCTATTCACTCCTTGTCTATTGTCACCTCGAATAGAGTCACTCACCTGAGTCCCAGTGCTACAGATAGACAGGTTCAAACAAAAGAGTACAAAAAAGAAAGTCAAAAAAAGGAAATAAGAGGAGAATCAGTAATAACGGCAGAGGAGGGAGACAGAAATTAATATAGCCGTAAGAAGAGAGAGAGGCTTCTGTTTTTTTGGTTGTGTTGGCATCACAATCACATCCATGTTTCACCAACATTTTTTTTATGACTGAAATAGCAATGCGACAACGACTTGACAATCTGTTTATTTTGCGATGTGGATCAAGGGACAAGCATTGGTTAGGACACCAGGGATAACTCCCCTGCTCTTTTTTGAAATAGTGCCATGGGATCTTTTACATCCACCTAAACAGGCGGATGGGACTCAGCTAAACATTGCACCTGAAAGGCAGCACCTCCAACAGTGCAATATTTCCCTCCATACTGCATGGAAGAATCAGTCTTGATTTTTGTACTCAAGCCCTAGAATGGGACTTGAACTCAGAACCTCATGTTCCAGAGGTAAGTGTGCTACCAACGGAGCCACAGGTAATGTTGAAATACAGTTGCTGAAGTCAAGTGAAATGCCAAGGAAGTTGGACCTGATTTTGGGGGCATCTGTGAGCACCAGTGAGAATGAATTGGTACGTGTGGTGGGAAAGCTATTGGAGCAACTAGAAGTTGATAAGGTTAAGCAAAACGAGCGAGTCCACATTTCCTTCTGATTTTTTTAATGTTTATGTTCTTTTTCTTGTATCATTTTGGGCATCTCTAATAAGATGGTTGAGGAACTGCCAAATCCATAGTAATGCAGTGGAATTTTTAAAAGATTTTAACAAGAGCAAGCATCAGCATCCTCCACATCATTCCAAACAGTGTGAACAGCAGGAACCCAGAATAAACTCAGACCAACTTTTTTCAATTACCACACCCCAGAAAGTCTAGTATGTATTTTATCATCTTCTGCTTCCTTTTACCAAGCTAAAATATCAATGCAGCAAGATGAAATATTATTGAATCCGTCTGCTTTATCTTCTGTAAAGTCCTCAGATGTGGCTTTTAAATTCCTGAGAAAATCTAAGTAAAATTGCAGCAGCTGGATGGCCCTGATCCACTCCCTCATGTTGCTTAAAGAATTTAAGTAAGTCCGTGAGATATGACCGATTGCCAACTATCCCTTGTGCATTCTACATTAATTAGACAAACTTTGAAGTAAGAATCTTTTTGATTGTTTCCCATAACGATTGCTCAAACGACTAGAGTATATTTCGCTAAAATATATCTCACTTAAGTTTTGTATATGGATACTACATTTGCTATTCTAATCTCCAGGTACAACTATTACTAATATGGATCTTGGCATAGCTGAAGCATTTTGTCTAAGTTTTTTTTACCATAATCTAAGTTTTGTTAATTCTGTTACAGCACATGTAGCGTTAAACACCAGTTTTTGTCGAACACTATACCCCAGCCAAATTTGCAACAATTAGTTATTCAAAGACAAATGCAAGGGAGAGAGAAAGACATTGAAATCAAACATCTGTTGGGATTTAAGTGGATCTTTGATGAGTAGCTGTAATTTGAATTTACCAATTACTTAAATGGGTTTGATCCCAAACATTTTTTGTTTTTGAAAATATTTATCAACCCATCTTTTTTAAATGTGAGAATCTGTAGCCTTTGAAGACAGATAGACAGCAGAGAGCTCTTTTGATGGCATGGTAAGGAAAAGCACCACCACATAAAAATATTACTTGTACCATAATTTATATAACAAATTTACCGAGATATCCAGACAACTAGTTCAGAGGGAACTAACTAAACTTAACTGTGAAGAGATACTTTGCATTCTTACTACTGTTCACTTGTTTGATCACTAATACATTTATCTGACAGTTAAATAAGTCAAAGCGTCATGTAGTGAGCGTTATTCTGTCATATTCCAAAGAAAGATTAGGGCTACCAGGGAGGGAGTGGGGGTGCTGAACAAGTAATTTTCACTTTAGGCATGGGCAGAAAACTAACAGTTGTAGATGGACCGTCCATTGTACACCCTGCTCAATTTTCCTTTCCACTAATGTCATTGGAAAAGGAAATCGGGGTGGGGGTGTGGGGAGAGGAGTTTCACAGGCAGCCAATCTGCAACTACCAATTTTATGCCCACACTGAAAGTAACATTTATCTGTCAGTAGGGTTACATGAAGCCATGCAATAAAATCAATAGCTGACATAAAATTATGAGGGTTTCTCAGTTCATTCCCTGGCCATATTGTAAATTTCCCAAGATATCTAGGTAAGTGAAAACACTCTTTCTGGGATGCAGAGAGTAGGTTTCATCTATCAAGAAATATGTTCAGCCAAAATCCTGAGTGTAACCTGAAGTGCCTAGAAATGTCCATGGACATTCTCCCAATCATCCACCACAATTTCTGTGGAATATATGTGTAAACCCGAGGAAACTGGCATAAACTATACTTGCTCCATATTTCTGGGGTTTCCACACCTCTTCCACCAACATTACAATGGAAGCTCAAGAGATTACCTGCAGAAATTCAACCCAATTCACAAAAGTCTTGCCTACTTTCTTATTGACTACCTTATGGCTTACTGCATATATTGCATCTGCCCCAGATATTCTCTGGACATTTAGATTTTAATTTAGCATATGCTTTGCTGTTGTCTATTTTTTTTTTGTTTCCCAAGTCAACTTGATGAATACATCTACAATCTTCAGTCTTGAAGATGTATCTAAATATTTCGTTGAATAAATTAGCCATTTTCTCATGCTCCATAATATTTCTAATGAAGACTTGCATTTATATAGTGGCTTTCATCACCTCAGGACTTCCCAAAGTTCTTTACAGCCAATGAAGTATTTTTGAAATATGGTCATTGAACATAAACCTTAAAGGAACTTGTCTAGTTATTATCCTACTAATTTACACAGAGAGAAACAAAACCTTTGATCCCTTTTGCTGCTATACCCAACCAACCTTTTTCCACCTTGTAATACTTACCTTAGTTATCCCCAATTGATTATTGCATGACTCCCATTCCTCATTACTTCTTGATTCTTTCTCTTTCATCGCAGCCTTTTAGGTTATTTTTAACTTCTTGTTTCAATCACAGTTAGTTTGATCTCATTATTTTTCTTCTTCAATAAAGGATATGTTTTCATTTTGCATCCTATAGAACAAAATTTTAAAAATCTGTTTTCCCTTTATTTAACTTTCTAATCCTGCCTCTCATTTAATCCTCTTTAGGCCTCTTTCAAAATCTTGCAAGGCTGTTATTTTTAGTCTTAAGCTTTATCATGATGTTTTACCATTCACCATTACATTTCTGCAGCTATCGATCTTCTCAACCAAACCATCACCTACACCTTTGATGTCCTAGTCCCCAATAAAACCATTACAAACTATTACTCTCTCTCACCCTGCCCCCTATTGCAGCCTTCCGCTCCACTCCCTTAAGTGCAAGGGTCACAGACTTGAAAAGATATGGTAGACGATGGGTTTAGCCATACACCACTAGATCTGACTGGTCTACATAAGCACTAACAGGTTCTACTCTTGTCTGTGAAAACTGATCACTATTCCTGGATCATCCTGGAATTCAAAGGCAAGCCCTGGTTTCTTTGCTCCACTGCAAGCTGCCTCCTTAAATCTCTCTTCCCTCTCTTTTCCACCCTCACCTCCAACAACAATTCTGAGGAGCTCATGGATTTCTTTTCAACAAAATTGAGACCATCTGATCAGCAACTTCCCTCCCTCACCCTACGCCACTGAGCCAACTTCCTCCAGGGCTCTCACCTGTCCTAAGCCCTGAACCCATATCTTTCTCTAGTTTCTCTCTTATCTCCCTCATGATCTCTCCAAGCTTATCTTGTCAATGAGACCCACCTCCTCTCTTGACCTAATTCCCAATAAACTACTGACCACCCAACTTCCCTTCCTGGTTCCCACGTTAGCTGATACTATTAATGGTTCTTTCTCTTTAGGTTCTGTCCCTCTCGCCTTCAATTGTACCACACCTCTCCTGAAAAAAACCAGCCCTGACCCCTCCTTCGTTGAAAACTACCTTCCCACCTCTTCAGTCATTTTATTGTTATTTCTGAAATTTCTGCCCTTCTTTTACCAAACTCCATGTTTGAATCCCTCTAATCATGTTTCTGCCCTTGCCACAGTACTAAAACAGCTCTTACTAAAGTCACACATGACATGCTATGTGACTGTGACAAAGGCAAACTATCACTCCTCGTCATTCTCAATCAGTCCACAGCCCTTGAAACAAAAACAGAAAATGCTGGAAAAACTCAGCAGGTCCAGCACTACCTGTGGAGAGAGAAACAGCTTTAACATTTCAAGTCCATATGACTCTTCTTCAGAGCTAAAGAGAAGTGGAAATGTGATGAAATTTATACTGTTTAAGGGGGGTGGAGGAGGTGAAGCTGAATCAAGAAGGTCAGCGATAGGTGGGGGCAAAGGAGAGATTGACAAAGATGTCATGAACAAAAGGACAAATGGAGTGTTAATGGTCGTGGTAAGGGCTAAAGGAGGTGCTGATAGTGGCATAAGGGTAAGAAAGCAGAATGTGATAATAGCAGAACAAGGATAAGCACTCTGAGAAGAACAACATGAACAAGTAACAGATGGCCCTTGTGGGAGTGGGGTAGGGGAAGGGAGCGGTGGTGGGGAAAAAGGGGATAAAACAATGAATAAGTGAATAAAAATGAAAATAAATAAAAATAAAAATAAGTGGATAAAAAATAAAAATGAATTTTGATAAAAGGGATAAAAAACAGGGTGAAGATGGACTACAGAGCTCATGGTCTGAAGTTTTTGAACTCAATGTTAAGTCCGGAAGGCTGTAAAGTGCCTAATCAGAAGATGAGGTGGTTCCTCCAGTTTGCATTGGGCTTCACTAGAACATTACAGCAGGCCAAGGACAGACATGTGGGCATGAGAGCAGGATGGCGAGTTGAAATGGCAAACAACAGGAAGGTCTGGGATGTGGTTGTGGACAGACCGAAGGTGTTCCGCAAAGCGGTCACTCAGTCTGCATTTGGTCTCTCCAATGTAGAGGAGACCGCATTGGGAGCAGCGAACGCAGTAGACCAAATTGAAGAAGGTGCAAGTGAAGTGCTGTTTCACTTGAAAGGAGTGTTTGGGCCCTTGGACAGTGAGGAGGGAGAAGGTAAAGGGGCAGGTGTTGCACCTTCTACAGTTTCATGGGATGGTGCCATGGGAGGGGGATGACTGGTTGGGGGTGATGGAAGAGTGGACCAAGGTATCCCGGGGGGGAATGATCCAGACAGAATGCCGGCAGGGGGGAGTGAGGGGAAGATGTGTTTGGTGGTGGCATCAAGCTGGAGTTAGGGAAATGGCGGAGGATGATCCTTCAAACCCGAGGATGAAAAGTGAGGACAAGGGGGACCATATCATGGTTCTGGGAGGGTGAGGAAGGTGTGAGGGCAGAGGCATGGGAGATGGGTTGGACATGGTTGAGGGCCCTGTCAACCACAGTGGCGGGGGGAACCTTGGGTAAAGAAGAAGGAAGACATGTCAGAAGCACCATTTTGGAAAGTGGCATCAACGGAACAGATGCGATGGAGGCGAAGGAGCTAGGAGAATGGGATGGAGTCCTTACAGGAAGTGGGGTGTGAAAAGCCATAATTGAGGTAGCTCTGAGAGTCGGTGGGCTTGTAATGAATATTGGTGGACAGTCTATCACCAGAAATGGAGACAGAGAGGTCAAGGAAGGGAAGGGAAGTGTTGGAGATAGACCATGTGAAGGTGATAGAGGGGTGGAAATTGAAAGCAAAGTTGATACATTTTTCCAAGTCCAGATAGGAGCGTGAAGCAGCACTGAAATAGTCATCGATGTACCAAAAAAGGGGTTGTGGGAGAGGGCCTGAGTAAGATTGGAACAAGGAATGTTCCACATACCCCATAAAGAGACAGTATGCCCCTCTACCCACCCAATATGGCCTTCATACTCCCAATGCCACGCTATGTCCATTGATCCACTATACTGTATAGAACCAATGGGCCCTTATGGTGACAATAGTATGCGTAAAAAAGCTTGAGGAAATTCATTCATAACTTTCTACAATGTTAAAGTAATTTCATTAGAAGGCAATAAAAGTATCAATCATCCAGGTCCTTTAAAGTATCAATAACAGAAACTGCAAGCCCTTGAAACCACTTAACCTTGTGTAAACTAAACATTGGGGAGAATTTTCTGTATGTCGGGTGGGCCAGTTGGGAGCAGGAATGGGCAAGCGCGGAGCTGATCGCTGCCCACAATCGGCTCTGCACCGCCATTTTACCCAGGTGGGCCAATTAAGGCTTGCCCAGCGTGATTCGCGGCTCCCAAGGACAGTGGGAGGGGTGGGCGGCGGTGGGACTGCAATGACCACCAGGTCCAATGGTGACCCAGCGGCCTATTTAAAGAGTGCACAGACAGCCTTCCAAAGACTGGCAACGATGGCCAGCAGAAGGACTCCCAAGAGCGCTGTTAGAGAGCAGGCCAGGCAGGAGGGCAGGTCGGTGGGGCACTGTGCCCCTCGCTTCTCATATGAGAAGGCGGCAGCACAATGTGAAATCCTCGTGCCTAGCGACAGGAGGATGAGGCCCTCCCACATGATGAAACGTGCCTGGGAGGAGGTGGCAGAAAGGGTCAGTGCACACGATGTAGTTCGACGCACCTGGGTTCAGTGCCGCAAGCGCTTCAACGACCTGCTGCAATTGGGAAGGATCACGTAGCACCATAGTTAGGTTGGCCACCCTGCACCATCCCACCCACCCCCACCCCCTCCCGCCTCCCCCCCCCCCCCCCCCACCCCAAAACTCTGAATGTAGTTACTGCATTGAACCATTCACGGCATGTGGCCTTCACTGGGTGGGCCAGCTTTATTGCCGATGCCTAGTTCACCCTGAGAGGGTGGTGCTTAGCTGGCTTCTGTATCCGCTGCATGTAGTACACTTACACCCACAGTACTGCTTTGGGGGCGACCCCAAGGATCTGTACCAGGTGCAGTGCTGGAACTCCGAAACATTTCAAAGTCAGGATGCTGACTGACTGGAGGGGAACTTCCAGGCAGCGGGGCACCCATCCATCTGCTGCCCTTGGCTTTCCTTGCTTTGGAAGGTCATACAGTGTGGGTGGCAAATGTGATGGAGGCAGCATCTGGGCAAGGGGGTCAGCCCTGGCTGCTTGGTGTGAGTGTACAGCTGCTCCAGGGTCACATGAGCCCTGCAATGTTTCACTCAGGTGGGGGTGGCAGGGATGCAATGGGAATCCAGGTACAGGGTGGATTAATCAATGCTCCTCTCTCCTTTTCAGGAGAATACCGCACACAATAACTCTGAGCGGATGCAGACTGGCGGAGGCCAGGCACAGTTGTTAATTCTCACCAGATACGAGCAGGAGGCTCTCGAGCTGGAGAGACACCATGCGCCCAGGTCAACCGGTAGCAGTGAGGTTGGGGTGCCAGGGGGAGGTCAGAGCGCTGTGCACTGAGGTTACAATGTCTGTCCTTGCAACCATTCCACTGTTGACTGTTTAGTGAATTAAGCTTCCAACATGGGTTTCCCATTGATAATGGAAGGAGGAGCGCATCCTGATCCAGGGGCCAGGCATGCACATTGACATTGTCTCCACTTCAACTAATCAAATGTCCTTGTTCTTCCTTTCAGCCTCACTGGAGCAGGCCTGGAACGAGGAGGCAGAGGGGCCGCCGCTAACACCTGAGGGCCCCGATGAATCACAAGCACCAGCGTCACATCATCTCAGCCAGGCAGACACCAGCGCAGATACTAGCACCTCGGTGAGGATTAGATCATCGGCTAGTGTCCTGGGGCACAGTGGTGAGGGCACTTCACACTCGCTTGAGATGCAGGTGGAGACAGAGAGTGCCCAGGGCACTGGCAGTCAGAGGACTGCAGGGGACCAGGAACATGCTCAGTCGGTGGCTGATGATGTGTCTCTGGAGTCGTCCCTGAGGAAGCAGACGCTGAAAGTCCAGCAGGGTCTGCGGGAGGATCTGGCGGAGATACATGAGACAGTGCGTGCTGTGGTCTCCGTGATGGAGGAGTCCATGCGGAGCATCAGCAATGCATTGACCCTCATGGCCAAGCGCAATGCTTCCTCCATGGAGAGAATGGCAATTCTCATGGAGAGGCTTGGACCTGCAAACCCTTACAGCAGCATTGACCTCAGCCGGTCAGTGTCAGTGTGGGAGATGGATTGGGTACCCAGTATCCCAGCTAGGTGCCCATCCATCAATGGTGAGCAGGGAGGTCTGAAGCAACCTCACATCGGCGCACGAGCTGCCTGTCGTCTCTGTGGGCTCTTCAGCAGCTCCTCTGCCCCTCTGCCCCTCTGCCAGTGACCGTGGGATCCAATGAGGCTGCGGCGACTGGGGAGATGCCAGCCATGCCACTGGCTGCTCCCTTCCAGGCAAGGCCATCACAGGCTCCACGTGCCAGACGACGCCCGCCAAGGTCATCAAGGCCAGCAGGACAGCAGAGTGAGCAGGTTGTCTCAGATGCCAGTGTCAGTGAGGGGGGAGCACCTAGACATAGAACCTGAAAACATAAGTGTAAGGCACCTTAGGCACACCACAGGCTTCTCACTGGTGGTTTTCTGTTGCCCCGGAATTAGTTGATTATTATTCGGTGTGCAGCTCAACACCTGTGAATGAAGTATTTTCTGTTTTGTTTTGTGAAATCATTAAATACTTCAGTTATGAACAAGGCTCATGGTGTTTCCTTACTTCTGCAGGTGCACGGGAACCCATGATGTTATGAATGACTTGTTTGTCATTGAGCTTTATTGACAAGGCACATAGTTAATGTTCCTATCCAGGCAAATGTTGCTCTCAGGTATCGAGCATGGAGCCTGCAGCCCTGGCATGTGTTGGAGGTCCATCTGTGGTGGGCTAGCTGAAGGTTCATTGGGTTAAAGCCTCCCGGGTGTCCCTGCCTCCCTGGAGGTTTCCTGGGTCAGCGTCTATCCCCTCAGCGTTCTCCTGAGCGAACTTGTTCTCGGACTCACTACAGGACTCATCATGTGCAGCCAGAGCATCTGCATCTACATCTTCTTCCCCCAATGCGTCCCCCCTTTCCAGCGCCAGATTGTGGAGAGCACAGCATGCAACCACTATCAGCAACACACAATCTGGGGGGTACTGGAGTGCGCCCCCTGAATGGTCTAGGCATTGGGAGCGTATCTTGAGAAGACCGATGGTTCTCTCTACCACCGCCCTTGTGGAGCTGTGGCTCCTATTTTACCGCTGATCAGCCTCTGTTCTTGGATGGCGGAGAGGCGTCATGAGCCACCTTTTGAGGGGTTGCCCTTGTCACCCAGCAGCCACCCATCCAGCCGGGCTGGAGCACTGAAGAGCCTCGGCAGCTGGGAGTGTCTCAGGATGTAGGCATCATGGGAGCTGCCTGGGTACCTTGTACAGACTTGCAGAATCTGCATCCTGTGATCACACACTATCTGCACGTTCATGGAGTGGAAGACCTTCCTGTTGACGAAGGCACCGGGCTCACCCGCTGGTGCCTTGATGGCCACATGTGTGCAGTCTATTGTACCCTGGACGCGGGGCAACCCAGCAATCGCTGCAAAGCCTCTGGCTCGCTCTGCCTGGCTGGCCTCATCCCAGTGGTAATGAATGAAAGTCAATGCATGCCTGAACAGAGCATCTGTCACCTGCTTGACACAACTGTGGACAGCTTTCGTAAAGATCACCCACTAACCCCTGGAAAGAGCCGGAGGCATAGAAGTTGGGGGCATCCGTGACCTTCAACACCACTGGCATGGGGTGCCCACCCACACAGTTGGCGCTGATCTCAGGGCCTATCATCTGACAAATGGAGGTCACTGTCTCCCTTGAGAGACTGAGCCTCCATCGGCACTGCACCTCAGACTGCAGGATAGTGGCGTCTTCTGTGGCTCCTTCCACCTTGCACTTCCTGTTGGCCCTGCACCCCTTGTGCCTGCGCCTCTCCTCCCAAAGGAGGCTCCCCTAGAGACTGAATATGGACGCCTGGCCTCCTCCCCCTTGTAGCCCTCTCTTCCTCCTCAGACGAGGTGTCCCAGTGGAGAGCACAATCCCCATTCCAAGGGTAAGGGATGGCTGCCTGAAACCAGCAAGGCCCCAAGTGTTATGATCCCTCCAGAGTCCTGAAATGCAGCCTGTTATTCCTGTACAAGCAGCTGTGAGGAGATTTGAAGTTCTCCTGTTCACACAAGCAAGTAGAAGTAAGTTTAAAAATTAAGTGTCCAACAAATACCACTCGCAAGCCCACTCACCCCTCTTATCCTGCCCGTGGATGAGGTTTTTAAAAAATGTGGCCTACCTGCCTGCCTGTTGCGCCTGTGCAATGCTCTGGAAATCGCATGGGCTCCGATAAATCTCTGTCTTTCTGTGGCTCAAGGGCCTTAAGTAGCCTGTTAATTAATGGCGGGCACGCATCAGAGATCCTTGCACACCCACCCACCGAAATATTGCGATGATGCGCAGTGCCATCGGGCCACATGCCCAACGTCACCGCACGTCATTTTATGCATCGGCATGTCGGGCCCGCCCACACACGTCAACGTCAAAATTCTGGCCATTGTGAAATTTACCACAGAGATCAGAGAGCCTGAGCTGTCAATCAAGCAATGTTAAATGATTTTCTTTTAACATAGTAGAAAGTAATGATTGAATTACTTTTTTAAAAGCTTTTTCTACACACCCTACTGTCACTTTCAGGTTAATTGGTTCTAAACATGGTATAGTGGATCAATGGGCATGAAAGTGCCATAACTTGCCATTGAGGGTATGAGGGGCTATGGGGGTGTGAGTTTGGTGGGCAGAGATTGGGGTATGCGGGGCCACGGGGTTGGGTGAGGTACCTTGCCATAGGAGTATGGGGAGGACCTATTGAATTTACCTTTTAAAAGGTTCCCTTGTGCAGACTCGGGTTCCCAACTCCTCTGAGGGGAACGCTTTAAAAACCTGGTCCAACTCCATGAAAATTACGGAAGAGTAGGAAATGCCTAATGGAGCCAGCCAGGTCAGGAGTGCCGGATTCACACTTATGACAGGGACCAGCCACACCCTTTAAAGGCATTCCTGCAAATCAGACAGCTGGGAATGGGGCCGGGAATCCAAGAATTAGGACCCTCCCGCCATTTTTGAAGGGCTCCAAGTCATCCCGACTCGGTGCAAATCCAGGCCCAACAGCCTACCCACAGTTATCACAGTTGCCATTGCCATTGTTTATTGGTGTGACTAACATCTTACACTTTCTTACCAGTAAAACAACCTGGGCCTCCTTTTAACCTCTAACAACAAAGCCACCCAAGCTTGTTGTTAGACAGAGTACAAAACAGGTAACATAACACCTTCATTCATTTATTTTACCCTAAATTAAAGAGACAGTCCCAAAACATAACATACTTCTAAACTTTGCATTTGTAAAAAAAAAAAATGGCTTTTTGTACATTGTTAACTATATTTGTCATATACATGAGTATCTAAATTGGCAGTGATTTAGATCTGCAGTTCAATTAAATCCTAACCCATTAAACCTGTCGGTGTCCTCTTCCCTGAGGTTGAACAATAAGGTTGAGTCATACCTATGAAAACAATTTCACATCACCAAGCTTTGTTGCAAATGTGGGATCATAATGTTTTCTATCAAATTTAAATTGGGTTAACTTTATGTCCATTGTATTACAAGGATAAGGAAGAAACATTAGCAGGTTTTTCCTGTTGCTGTAAGTGCATTTAAACAAATCAAAACATCCCACATTGGCTTTGCCCAGCATTGGCCTGAAATGAACCAGCTTTGATGTGCGATAAAAATGCCTTGACTTCAAAGTGAAAACTTCCACAAGCCCACATGTGTCTAAGTTTTGTATGAAATTGACCAGAAATTAACAGAGCATTTTAGAAAGACATTTTAGCTTTAATCAGTGACTTTAGAGGATCTGAGTACCATGATTAAATAATACATACATGCAGGAGATAAAGAAGCACTTCCTAGAAAAAGAATTACATTGTTCGACACATTGTCACCTGTTTTAAAGATACTCATCTTTTTGCTGCAGAGATCAAGATTAGTAGTGCACAGTGTCCATACCTGTTCTGTGTTCGCCTGCATTTTTCATCCATTTGGCTTTGGTGCTGATTGTTCTTTCTATCCCCTACTTCACTTCAAGCTGACAATATTCAGCTCAGTCTCATCCAGTAAAATTGAAGCTCCGACCTGTTTTCCTTCTTACTCTACTTCTGTGGATTTCAACAGTCATCAATTAAAATGGCTGCATTGCTAGCAGCAATCTTTCTGCTATTGATTTAGTAGAACATAATTAGCTAGGGTGTATGACAACAACTCGTTAATCATAACATATCTATAATCATGTTCCATTCACACTTTTCAAACAGCTAATGGCTCATTTTATCATCATAATGATGGAAAGTTCATTCCGCCAGCAGTGGACTACAGAAAACCTGATTTACTGACAGATATGCACATGATAGTCGATGGCTTGATAGAGAAAACAAATTTACATATTGGATCTGCAGGTTAGCCTATTACCATTTTCAATGGAAAAGAAATGTAGCAAAAATAAGAGACCAGAACTCTGTTCCCTAGCCACTGACTCCATCCATCTTTCTGGCAACTGCTTGAGGTTGAATTAGACTGTTCAAAGCCTTGATCCCAAGATGAGCTTCCATCCACATATCAATGCATTACTATATTCACACCTATTTCCACCCCCATAACATTGCTGGACTCTGCCCCCACCAGCTCATCTGGTGCTGAAACCCTCATCCATGCCTTTGCTACCTCTAGACGTGACCATTTCAACACACTCCTGTCCTGCCTCCCCCGTTCTACCCTCTTAAACTTGTTGTCATCCAAAACTCTGCCGTCTGTGTCCTAATGTACACCAAGTCCCAATCCCCTGTGCTTGCTGACCTACATTGGCTGCCGGTTAAGTGACACCACGCTTTTAAAATTCTCATCAATGTTTTCAAATCCCTCTATGGCCTCACCCGTCCATATGTCTGTAATCTCCTCCAGCCCCAGAACCCTCTCAGATTTCTGTGCTCCTCTAATTCCAGCCTCTTTAGCATCTCTGATTTTAATCGCTCCACCATTAGCGGCCTTGCCTTCAACTGCCAAGCTGTAAACTCTAGAATTCCTTTTCTAAACTCTCTGTATCTCTACCTCTCCTTTCTCCAATAACACACTCCTCCAAAGGTTCCACTTTGATCAAACTCACCTATCCTAATATCTCCTCATATGGCTCAGCATCAAGTTTTGTTTTATAATACTGCTGTGAAGCACCTTGGGATGTTTATTTGGTTAAAAGTGCTATATCACACAAATTCTTATTATTTTCTTAATCAACCCAACATTTAATGTTATGCGAGTCCAGAAAGAGGTCTGGAAGAAATTTCATAACATAAAAATAGCTAGGAAGGTTATGCTAAAATATCATAATACAAAAATAAATTATAGATATGGAAATGAAGGGCATATCCTCCTCCTTCAGGTACCATGCCCTAAGAGGACATTGGGGGACCATAGAAAGTACTGCAATGGCGTACTGTTGGAAGGGCATATGTGTAACGCAAATTGTAAATGCTACTTCTTACTGGCACGAAGAATAAACACTAGAAATCCTGTTAACCTGTACATCATTTCTGGATTTGTATTTAATTGTTCTGTCAATATATCCAACACTCTGCTTTTATAATAGCCTCAGCATTCAGCATGAACCTTGATACTCACATACAGAATAACACCCAGGTCCTTATCCTGTACAGCAACCTTGCCCGTGCCCATGTGCAAAATCATCAATAATTTTAAAAATCTGTGAGATAAGGGCCTATTCCACCACCAAATCTAGATCTGCCTGTAATCTATTAAGGTCAATACACACATAAGCAGTTTTGTATCCTCTGTGTCAGGCAAAGTGACAGTGCTGAGGCCTCAGGTGGGAAAGGGTGGTGGGGGGGCACCCCCTTCAACAGCCTCCTTTCAACATCAGGCACCAGCCCCCAACAGCTCCCCCCCCACAATCTCTGGCCCCTGCAGGTACTTCCTCCCCCACGAGCCCCTCCACCAATAAGACACACCCCTCTGCCCACCCCTCCCCTGTCTGGGCCTTACCTCCCCTCCTGGCCTTGAGCCTCCTACACTCACCTGGTCCTGCACTCCCAAGACTAAGGGCTCAGAGTTAGAATTTTCTGTGCCCGCTGGCATCGGGCATGTTCAGCGGAGTGAGCCAATCTAACTGGCCGGCAGCTCTCTGAGGCAGAACTTCCTTCCAAGTGAAGGGTGGAGGTCCCGCCTCCAGCCAATTAACACTTGTTGGAGCATTAAATGGCTGCATGGCAGCCAATATCAGTAGGGATGTGTTCTCCGCCGACTCTTCGGATGGTAGGAAAGGAAACCCTGCCATCCTAAAACTCTTGGATGTAATGCTTTCTCTGCCCTCTGCATCTGGAAATGAGAATCAGGAAAATATGCAGTATTTCACAGGCAGAAGACAGAGCAGCAACCATTGTCACCTACACTTGAAGTAGACACGAGCAAAGATAAACATTGTTACAATGACAGGAATTGCGACTGAGTGATATTAACCTGTAATTTCACCAGCTACCCAAACATATACTGAACTTTTTAAAAAGGACCTTCTGAAGACAAGAAAAGACACTAACCAAAAAATGGCTACCACAAGACACTTGATAAAAGCAAAATACTGTGGATGCTGGAAATCTGAAACAAAAACAGAAAATGCTGGAAAAACTCAGCAGGTCTCACAGCATTTGTGGAGAGAAAGACAGAGTTAACGTTTCAAGTCCATACAACTCTTCTTCAGAGCTCTGTAGAAATTGTCTCCAACAGTTACATAGACTTCAATTCAACCCCGGGAATTTAAAGGAGCCAGGAAAAAAATCAAGCCACCATGACCAGCAAAGAACTTGAACCATGAAACCTCTTTTTTCCTTCTCAGTATTGAACTTTTAGTTTGGCTAAGAAAGTAAATACCTCCAATATAACTTGTAAAACTTTGCACGCCTGTGAATGCATGAATGTGGGTCATGAAAGTTCGAGAAGCGCGGGTTTACTTTTTAAAAAAAATATTTTGCTATCTTTAGCTGGGTGGGTTTTTAACTCAATAGAAACTCAATATACTTTAACTCAAGAAAAAATAACTCAAAAAATCTCAAGAAAGCCTGTCAGACCCATTTCTTTGCAATTAGTACATAAATAAACACATACATTGAGAAAATTCCTTCATCCGCCTAAATTCACAAACAAACTAGTCAGATCTGGAGTGGTAAATTAGGGGAGTCAATTTTTATCCCTCCTCACATGGTCATAACAACATACCTTGTGATAAATATA
Source organism: Cetorhinus maximus (assembly GCF_964194155.1). Taxonomy (NCBI): domain Eukaryota; kingdom Metazoa; phylum Chordata; class Chondrichthyes; order Lamniformes; family Cetorhinidae; genus Cetorhinus; species Cetorhinus maximus. Next base: position 55,013,952 of record NC_135897.1, on the reverse strand, counting down.
TGACATGATTGAGAAAGCTCATGGTGAAACAAAGGGTTCTGGTTATGAAGAGATGGAAATGGTGTGGTTAATCAAAGGGGAAATTGGCACAGGATAAAGATCTTAAATGCTATATTTATCTCTCAAATTCTTTGATGATTCTGACCTTTAGGTTGGCTGCCCATTAATTTGAAAGATAGATCATTAATCAATCACTGGCTGCCTTACACTCAGCAGTAGAAGGTGGCATGGATAGTGTGGTCCAAGCATTTATAGTCAGCCCTAAGTTGTTTCGAGGGAAACAACAAGCAATATTTCCCTTTGTTCCATATTTTGAGAGATCATAGTGTCACGGCACAGAAGAAGACCATTCCACCCATCGGTCCTTGCCAGCTCTCTGTAGAGCAATCTAATCAGTCCCATTTCCCTGCTCCATCCCTGTAGCCCTGGAAGTTCATTTCCTTCAAGTGCCCATCCTATTTCCTTTTGAAATCATTCATTGTCTCCGCTTCAACCACCCTCGTAGGCAGCGAGTTCCAAGTCATTAACACTTACTGCATGAAAAAGTTCTTCCTCACACCTCCCCTGCATCTCTTGCCCAAAACCTTAAATCTGTGTCATCTCGTCCTTATACCATGAGCTACAGGGAACAGCTTGAATTTGTCTGCATTATCCAAGCCTGTCTTGTACATCTCTATCAAATCTCCTATAAATCTCCTTTACACCAAGGAGAATAACCCCAGCTTCTCCAAACCAACATTGTAGCTAAAATCCTTCATCCCTGGAACCATTCTGGTGTATCTCCTCTGCACCCTCTCAAGGACCCTCATATCATCCCTAAAATGTGGTGACCAGAACTGGGTATAATACTCTAGTTGTGGCCTAACCAGAACTTTATAAAGATTCAACATAACTTCTCTGCTTTTGCACTCAATACCTCTATTTATGAAGCCCAAGATGCCATACGCTTTTCTATCAGCAGGCTTGCTCAGGGCACATCATATGGCAATGGCACTCAGAAAAATATGTGAGCAGCCAATTCACACTCATGCCATGACAATTTTGTGCCATCACATAGAAGCAATTGCAGGCACAGTCTGCCTGCAATGATTAACTCAAAGCACAACATTCCATGAACATTCTGACCAGTTACACTAGGTGGTAAAGCAGTAAAGTCCCAGAAGGGCAAGTGTAGAAGCATTTATGCAGGGCCATGAAGAGCAGGCACACTCCCCTGAGCTCCACAACAAAACTGTGGATTCTCCCTCACTACCCTGCCAGACCCAACTACCTGCCTGCTGACCACATCAGTCTCAAAGCCACTCAATGGGTGGAATCCTGCGCCCTCCCCAGTGGCGAGTTTGGTGGCGGGGGACATTCAATCAATCACCTCCAACCCAATTAAGTCCATGGTGGAAGGTATTTGGATGGTCTTCCTGTCCCATTGCCAATTGAGGCGATTAAGTGGACAATTAGTTCCCACTTAAGGGCCTCATTCTGCCAATGATATTAACCCAGCAGCAGGCGGGGGAGCTTGTCATGCTGGGACCCTGATCAGGGGACCCGGCATCGGGAAGGGGGAGACCTGCTGAGAGCCACCACCCTGCCCTTCCTGCTGACACCCCTCACCCCCGAAACCCACCTCTCCACCCTGCAACACCCCTTCCAACCATCACTCACTTCTGGCCAGGGATCCAACAATGATTCTGGACCTTGGGTGGGTGCTGTACTAGCAGTAGTCATCGCCTCCCCTGTGGCTCTCCGGTTCAACAGAGCTACGGGCCTCTGATTGGCTGGCAGATCTCAATGGTAGGACTTCCACCTTTGGAATCTTTGATCCTGGGTAAAGGCCAACTGCTGTCCTGTCAAGTACCTGTGTGGCACAAGATGGGGAAGGTCTTCCCTAAAAGAGACTCTCGCTGGCTCTCCAGCCAATGGCCAAGAGGCCCCTCGCCTCTACAAGATTCTGCCCAATATTGCATTGGCCCAGAGCTGGCAAGCTCCAGTAGGATACCTATCCAGGGCATGCATCTTACAACAGCAGGAGACTGTAACAAGGTCTGTCACTATTGTTGGGGGAAACGTGCTGGGAGTTAAATACTCTCCCATCAATAATCAGCTTCCTTTTCTCATTACAGCAGTTATCTTTGCACCCAGTGTTTTGTTTCTTTTTTAAGCAATCTTTCTCGAACCATTTTATACAAATCTTGAGCACCGCACTGCTTTATTAGTGAATTCTGATGTCATAGTGGCCGATTGTTGCTCAAGAAATGCAAAAAAATCATGCTCACAGGTTAGTTATGATAAGCTGTTTTTTTCATTGTGTACAAAATCTAATTTTCACATATGAAAAAGCAAATGTTTTCAGCACTTTGATAAATGTCATGCACTACAACATGAACAATTTCTCCCATTTTCTGAAAGTCAAAGGAAATTGTGGCCTAGTGTGCTGAGTCCCTCTAGAAATAATTCAAAGACAATTAGTGTACAAAAAGAGTTGACAATTATGTTGAAGCTGTGGACAAAGCAGAATTCAAGATCCTTGAATTTCAACCAATTCCCTACAAGATATACTTCCAAATATTTGGAAAAATGTATTCAGTACATGACTGACAGCTAAAGAAATATTCAGGTCACTACAAGGATCACAGATTGTGAGCCCAAGCACTTTAGCCATGAATGACAAGGAACGAGGCTTGATGCTTGAAATTATTTGTGCTAGAAGACAGACAGTACACATGACCACAACTTGACCCCACAAAACATGTGTTCGCCCACAGTGCCTTGAATTACAGCATCACATGAACCAACTGTCTGTTTCTAGGTCAAGTTCTTTGCAGTGAAAAATGCCAATTACTGAATTCCTCAAATGGAGTCCGTTGAAAACAATACGAAATGTAGGCAAGATGCAGCAAAACATGAACAAGAAATACTGCAGTCTCTTTTATTCCAAATAAGCTATTCCACTTGGCTTCAATTCACGCTTTACAATGCAACAGATCACTAGATCAGGGAGGGGAGAATGAAGTGAAGAATAAGTTCAATCTTCAACCTCTTCCGGAGGACACAGTCCATAATATAGCAGTTATATTGACCCCTCACATCCCTTGTTATCTAATAATTTTGGAAGATTGTTCAATAGTTAATAAAAAAGTAAGAATGGGCATTTAAATATCTCTTTTCATGACGTTAGGTTACTTGAAAGTGCTTCACTCCAATGAAATACCAGAAAATGAAGTTTGAATGCATTCTGATGCATTTCAATCTGTAATTGAAGCTAGAAGGTTAGGCTTGGCAACATCTGTAGAGGGAGGAACAGAGTTAACTTTCAGGTTCATCATTAATTTGAAATGTTAACTCTGTTTCTCTCACCACAGATGCTGCCAGACCTGCAAAGTATTTCTAGCATTTTGTCTTTATGTCAGATTTTCAACATCCATGGTATTTTCTTGCAATTCAAGCTACTTCATTTCTGCAGCAGCTTGATTTCAGATTGAATGGACAATCAGCTTGGTTAGTGATTAGTTCTAGTTTGGGCTGAATAGAGTGGGCACACAGCTAACATTTTCAGGTGTAACAAAAACAAAAATTGCTGGAAAAACTCAGCAGGTCTGACAGCATCTGTGGAGAGAAAGACAGAGTTAACATTTTGAGTCTGTATGACTCTTCTTCAGAACTAAAGAGAAGTAAAAATGTGGTGAAATATATACTGTTTAAAGGGGGCTGGAACAGGTGAAGCTGGATAGAAAACCAGTCATAGGTGGAGGCAAAGGAGAGACTGCAAAATATGTCATAAACAAAAGGTCAAAGGGGTGCTGATGATGGTGATACTGGCTAAAGGAGGTGCTAATGGTGACATTAAGAGTAGAAAGCAGGTTGAACAAGTGGCAGATGGCCCTAGTGGGGGTGGAGTGGGGGGAGGGGATGGTGTGGGAGTGGAAGACGAGTTCAGAATTAATTGAGGTGAGGGCGTAAGGGTATGAAACTGATCCTGGTGCTGTTCCTGACATGATCCACAAGGACAGGGGTGTGGTCACTCCTACTAAAATGTTCATGTACAGTTGTATCTGCAACAGGTAGCTTGGTGAGAAGGAGATGAGGTGGCAATTCCTACATTTTGGTTCCTGCATCAACTGCTACAGACTTAATCTGGCAGTTATACCCTTCCGGACATTACCAGCTTGGTCCCTGGTGGTGCTACCAAGCCACTCTTGCTGATGGACATGGAAGATCTGCACCCTGAGTACCTTTTGTGCCCTTGCAACCCTCAGTCCTTTCTCCAAGAGGTGTTCAACATGGATTCATCCACTGAAGGAGAGCGAGAGCTGATAATCAGGAGGTTTCCTTGCCTGAATTTATTATTTTTGGCCTGAAGCCATGAGTCTACATGGGGCTCAAAATAAATATTGAGGACGCCCAGGAATATCCTACTCCACCACCATCACCCCACCCACACTCCCCCACCACCCCATCCCTGGCAGTATACCACGGCGTCACCGCCTGTGTTGAAGGGTCTGTCCTGTAGGACAGGACACACCCATTAGTCATGTTGGAGGTTTCTGGGATGTTGGCTAATATATTGATAGTCACAGAATCACACATGTCAGGCTTTTGTTTTATCAGTCTGTGGAACGGCTATCCCAACCAGTTCTGAGATGTTAGACTTTGCAGGATCAATTAATACAGAGACAGCAATTGTTAACATCGGTTTACAACTTATTTTGCATATCCAATTAATCCCAGATTTCAGGCAACAGGCTAAGATTACTGTGCACTGGTTGCCTCTTCCAAGCCATTTTATTATTTGCTGCTGAATATGAGTTGTTAGTTTTCAGTGCCATTCTCCTAAAGAGCAAATGGAATTTTCCAACTGAGGACTTGACTTTCAAATTTGGCCCTGCCCCTAGCAATTATTTGTTGTTGGGACTATTTCCAGTGAAGTTTTGGCTTATTAAGTCACTTGTTAAACAAGGTTAAAAGATTGTCAAGATTTGATGCTCAGCAGAAACTTCTACATCAATGCTGAGAGTTAGGTAAGATTATTTCTATGATAATCGGATTTCCTCACAGTGTCCATTTGGACCTTATTTAAGTTATACCAGTCTGAAGCCTTTTCAGAAACACATGGCCAATGTGCTTATACCAACTTCAGAGCCACAACTGGTTGCAAAGAGCGAAGGTAAAAGTTAGTAACACAAATCATACTGATTAAACTGTGGGTGCTCGCAGATTTAAACACTTAAATCATCTGCCCAGAATCATCCTATAAAAAAGAAAACAGAGCATTCAATTTTAGTACAAAAAGTGAAACAAACATCATAAGAGTTATGCTATGCAGACCAGGCAGTAATCTTAACTTGTTCTGGTGTTAATTAATCCACGTTTGTTATATAGTGGTTATCTGTTTCTCAGTATGGCAGTTTATAAAAGCAAAAAATATTATTTTAATTCAAGAAAATGTTGTATTTTGCTCTTACAGATGAATCAAACTCAAGGCCTTGTAATTTTAATGAATTTCAAGTCATCTTAATTTGAAAGTGACTTGAAATCTAATAAAAAAACTTAATACAAAAACTATGGCTTCCTTTCTCGAGACTCGCCCAGGAGAAGCACGTCATTCTGGTGCATATTTCTGCAATGCAAGAAGGTGAACATACACTGAAAAATGAGCTGAAAGAATTTCAATTATTAAAACAATATCTGCAGGTGTATGGGCATTTATACGTTCATAGAATTCATAAACTTTTTTTTTATATGTTTAGTCATTTGAAAGCAGAAAGCACAGCAGGTGGACAAAGGCAAAAAGGAGTGAGAGACAGGGCTGCAACATCAGCAAATACCTCCTGGAAAACCTTGTGACTTGGAAAGCTGTCCATGGAACATGGCAAATGCTCAGCACATCACCCCAGGCTCAGTGTAAGCTGAATTTTAGCTGACTGTCACTGTGGAAAATTCAAGACATGGCAAGATTCAAAATGCAGTTGATTGATGATCACAAGAAGTTTTTCTTGCCTTTTATAAATGAACTACTCGCACATTTAGAATTTGTATGACTATGAATAATTTATATGTAGATGATACTACAGACTCCAGTACAGAAGTATACAAGGTGACCTTAGACCGTTGAGATACAGACAGCTGAAGAAGTATAAGTATTTGTTTCCTCTTATCAGAAACATAGTGCCATGGACATGAACAGGAAAAATTCATACTTGTGTCACACTGACTCTTAAGTGGAATCAAACTTACTCTTATCAGACTTGCTTAAGTGAAGTGGCCTGCATTTGATCTCACCAACAGAACCCCATTGTTAATCAGGTGTATAAAACTGTGTGTTTGTGTATACCTAGTTCAATTTACATAGTAAAAATACACTAAAATAAATAAGTTTTCCAGTCTCTTGCTGTAAACATATTGAAACCCATCTCTTGCAAATTCTTAACACAGCCAAATCTGCTTCACTATTTATGCTTAGAAGCCTGATCTAGCTCTGCCTTTTACTCCCAAGGGAAAAGTATAATCCAGCTCAGCACTTAATTCTAATGAGACATGTGCTATACTAAAATTGATTCTTCCTTGCTTAATAATAAAATATTAGACCTTATGTTCTACCACCTGCTCAGTGTTTTCTATCACCTGTATGCACTGTAATCCTGATCTCGAAACACATTTAACCACATCCTCAAGTTAATTCATGCATTATTGTAATAAAACCTCCTCATAAACACAATGCAGAGGTTCTAAAACTCTGGATTGATAGCATCATTACCTCCTTGAACACATAAAGCCTCGATAAAAGTTACTGCTGTTTATAAACAGAGTAGAAGGAAAGCAGATTTGTGTCAGGATAAACTCCATTAAATTTTATCACTTTGTTTGATGTCTTTCAAAAGGATGAGGTGGACCTGGTAAGAGGCCTGCTTTTCTTGGTACACAAATTCTTACTAATTAATTAACTCATTCTAGAACATACAGAACTCTTGTGCCCATTATTCCAATATCATTGCTAAGTTTTACTGTGTAATGCTGACGAGAAGAATATGAAAAAGCTATCATATCACCATTACTTTGTTTGACCTTTAAAAGCTCTCTATACACACCATGACGTAAATAAAAACCCAACACGCAGATTCCCAGAAATTCCCTATTTGTGGTTTAGAATCATAGGATGATTACAAAGTAGGTCATTGTTTGGGAATACTTTAGCTTATACAATACTCAAGTAAAGGCATAAACCACAGGTATTATCTGCCATCCTGCTAGAACAATGGTACAAACATTTGTTTTATAATTCATAAATTAAAGGCTCAAGTTCCCAGTTTTCCAACGTTTTAATTTCCCAGGGTCATTCGGACTCGAAACGTTAACTGTGTTCCTCTCCGCAGATGCTGCCAGACCTGCTGAGTTTTTCCAGGTATTTTTGTTTTTGTTTTAAATTTCCCAATTTGAACTGTTAAAAGTTGAATCTGTTCTGTAACTGACTTCAAGGCAAAGGATTTTTAAAATGTTATTCATGGAGTATTCCACTTTGTGAGAAGGACGAACACAGATTACCCATGAAAGCTACATTTGGATCTGCAACTCATTACTTACACTCAGAAAAACATTTACCAACTCATTTATACCTGCTCTATTGAGATTCCCGGATACAGTGTTTTTTATGTCACAACCTGGACAGTAATCTCACGGAACATCTTACCCATCCATTGGAGAAGCTGCTTGATTTTCCTTTGATTGAAATCAATTGGAATGAAAATCTACTCTTGGTGCTGAAATCCAGTGTCAAAAATCGCATTTATGATGGAGACTGAATGAAGTTGCTGCTTCCAGGGTTATCATTTTTTTGTGGAAATGCATGTTTCATAGGACGATATATACAACATACCACAATGTAACACATGCAATATACAAATTGGTACTGTCAATTTCCACACTGCCACTGCCACCGCCACCTCCCCCTCTCCCCCTCTCCCCCCTTTCCCCTTCCCAATGACCCTGACTGTGGATAGAAGGTAGTGGGAGTAACATAGTGGTTGAAACAAGCAAAACAGATTGAGCAAGGTGTCAAATTCAGCAAGCGTTAACATTACATAATGACCAAAATTACCCTGAGGTGCCTTAACTTCATTGTCTGGATGGATGCATAGGTTAAGGTATTTACAATGGCAATTAAAGCAGTTGATGGATCTGCTTTTACCAATGAAACCAATTTATTAGTTAAAGTGCCACAAAAGATATATGTCCATATTGGGAGATTTAGGGTGAATTGCTTAAGCGTCTTCGTGCTCAACACAACACACAACTATTTCAGTAATTGTTTCATCCTCTAGATCATTTGAAAAATCACCCACCTAATCAATAGAGTGGTTTGAAAAGAAAACAACAGAGAAAGCAATCAATCAAATATTATTCAGGGGCACTGTGCCCTGCAGAGAGAGGGGACACCTGATTTTCTGCAGGCGCTCATTTGAATAGAGACAGAGCAAACTTTGTGCCACCATGGAGGTGCATAATTGGAGCAGGTCACCCAAGTGTTTGGGCTCATGAAGCTGATTAAAAAAGAATAGAAATAGAGGAGGCGGGAGTAAGGCAGCACAGTAAACCGTTTGTTATTGAGTGGCCCTGATGTTCTTTCAGGAGGGTGACTGTTTTGACTGCTTTTGATAGTTTTTAAAGTCTACAAATTTGAAGCTGACTGCATGTTTAGTTTAAAAATGCTTTAAATACATTAGTGACTGGTACACGTGTTTGCTTGCTGTTTTTCAAGTGCAATCCTTCATACCATTTTTTTGCTTCTTGAACCAGACAGGATGTCAGCAACAAGAGGGAGACAAAGGGCCTGACGTGGTTTGACAGGGCAAACACACTGATGCTGCTGCATTATGTGGAGAGGCAGATGAGAGTGCTGCAATAGGCAAAAAAATATCAAAAACAGCCGGACACAATGCATGGCAGAAAATACCAGAAGAACTAAACTCCAGCTTTGCTCTTCAATACACAGGGATACAGTGCTGAAAGAAGTTCACTGACTTAATCAGGCATGGTAAAGTAAGCACTGGCTAACTGTGCTCCTTGCCAAGATGAAAGGGCTTGCTGTGAGCACCTTAATATGTCCTGTCCCTCACAATCTTTCCTTTAGACTGTGTCCTGAAAGCCTCCTGATTTCACTCTTCTAAATCGAATTTGAGCACCACTCATTCTAACAGCACGAGTGTACATTTTGCTAGATGCTCTCAAACCTGAATGTCTCCATATACACATGAAATACTTTCTCTCTTACCATCCTCCCTACTGATATGAGGTTCTTCAGTGTTATTTCTTAGTCTGTTGTAACTGTCATATGTTTCATTTTTTTTCCAGGAAAAAAGCAAGCAACAGGAAGAGTGTAAGTCTCGATAAGAGGCCACATCATTTTTGAGGAGTGTGCAATCTCATTCCAAGGATACCCAGTCTTGTAAATGTCAGGAAATGAAGAAGCAGGAGACCAGATTAAAAATATGCAAAATGCCAATGTAGGCCATATTACTATCACTATTCTCAGTTCCTTTGTCTCCCTCTCTCCCTTTTGTGTCTTTGCAAAATCTTCTCAGACTTCAAGAGACCTTTTCACAGAATCACAGAATCACAGTGCAGAAGAGGCCCTTCAGCCCATCAAGTCTGCACCGACATGTGAGAAACACCTGACCTACCTACCTAATCCCATTTACCAGCACTTGGCCCATAGCCTTGAATGTTATGACGTGCCAAGTGCTCATCCAGGTACTTTTTAAAGAATGTGAGGCAACCCGCCTCTGCCACACTCCCTGGCAGTGCATTCCAGACCGTCACCACCCTCTGGGTAAAAATGTTTTCGCTCACATCCCCCCTAAACCTCCTGCCCCTCAACTTGAACTTATGCCCCCTTGTGACTGACCCTTCAACTAAGGGGCACAGCTGCTCCCTGTCCATGACCCTCATAATCTTGTACACCTCGATCAGGTCGCCTCTCAGTCTTCTCTGCTCCAACGAAAACAACCCAAGTCTATCCAACCTCTCTTCATAACTTAAATGTTTCATCCCAGGCAACATCCTGGTGAATCTCCTCTGCACCCCCTCCAGTGCAATCACATCCTTGCTATAATGTGGCGACCAGAACTGCACACAGTACTCCAGCTGTGGCCTCACTAAGGTTCTATACAACTCCATCATGACCTCCCTACTTTTGTAATCTATGCCTCGATTGATAAAGGCAAGTGTCCCATATGCCTTTTTCACCACCCTCCCCCTAACATGCCCCTCTGCCTTCAGAGATCTATGGACACACACGTCAAGGTCCCTTTGTTCCTCAGAACTTCCTCGTGTCATGCCATTCATTGAATATTTCCTTGTCAAATTAGTCCTTCCAAAGTGTATCACCTCACACTTTTCAGGGTTAAATTCCATCTGCCACTTATCTGCCCATTTGACCATCCCGTCTATATCTTCCTGTAGCCCAAAACACTCAATCTCACTGTTAACCACCCGGCCAATCTTTGTGTCATCCACAAACTTACTAATTCTAACCCCCACATAGTCATCTATGTTGTTTATATAAATGACAAATAATAGGGGACCGAGCACAGATCCCTGTGGTACGCCACTGGACACTGGCTTCCAGTCACTAAAGCATCCTCCTGTCATCACCCTCTGCCTCCTACAACTAAGCCAATTTTGAATCCACCTTATCAAATTACCCTGTATCCCATATGCATTTGCCTTCTTCTCCTGTGTGGGACCTTGTCAAAGGCTTTGCTGAAATCCATATAAACTACATCAACTGGACTACCATCATCTACACACCTGGTCACCTCCTCAAAAAATTCAATCAAAATTGTTAGGCATGACCTCCCTCTGACAAAGCCATGCTGACTATCCCTAATCAAATGTTGCCTCTCCAAGTGGAGATAGATACTCTCCTTCAGAACCTTCTCCAATAGTTTCCCTACCACTGACATGAGACTCACTGGCCTGTAGTTCCCTGGCTCATCTCTACAACCCTTCTTAAATAGCGGAACCACATTAGCTGTTATCCGGTCCTCTGGCACCTCCCCCGTGGCCAGAGACGAATTAAAAATTTGGGTCAGAGCCCCTGCGATCTCCTCACTTGCCTCCCTCCCAGCAGTCTGGGACACAAATCATCTGGACCTGGAGGTTTGTTCACTTTTAAGCCTGCCAACACCTCCAATACCTTGTCACTCCCTATATCAATTTTCTTAAGAACCTTGCAGTCTCTCCCTGTGTTTGATACCTTCATCCTCATTCTCTTGGGTGAAGATGGGTGTGAAGTATTCAGTCAACACTCTAGCGATGTCCTCTGGCTCCACCCATAGATTTCCTCCTTGGTCCCTTATGGGCCCTACTCTTTCCCTAGTTATCCTCTTCCCATTGATATACTTATAGAATATCTTGGGATTTTCCCTACTTTTATCAGCCAGAGCTTTCTCATATCCCCTCTTTGCTCTCCTAATTGCTTTCTTAAGCTCCACCCTGCACTGTCTGTACTCCTTTAATGCCTCTGCTGTTTAGCTTCCCTTGTACCTGCTAAAAGCCTCCCTATTCCTTCTCATCGTAACCTGAATATCTCTGGTCATCCATGGTTCTCTGGGCTTGTTACTCCTTCCTATCACCCTAGAGGGAACATGTTGAGCCTGTACCCTCCCATTTCCTTTATGAACACCCCCCACTGTTCCTCTGTGGATTTCCCCACAAGTAACTGTTCCCAGTCTACCTTGGCCAGATCCTGCCTTATTTTACTAAAATCCACTCTCCCCCAGTCCAAAACATTTTTTTGCAACTTGTCGATTTCTTTGTCCATAACAAACTTGAACTGTACCAATGTTGTGGTCGCTATCGCTAAAATGCTCGCCCACCACCACCTCAGCCACCTGTCCAGCTTCATTCCCCAGAATTAGGTCCAGCACTGCACCATCCCTTGTTGGACCGTCTGCATATTTACCTAAAAATTTCTCCTGTACACATTTCAAGAAATCCACTCCATCCAAGCTAACACTGTGTGTATCCCAATTAATGTTGGGAAAGTTGAAATCACCTGATATAATTACCCTATTGTTATTATTTTTACACACCTCCACAAATTATGCACATATTTGCTCCTCAATTTCCCACTATCTGGGGGTCTATACTAAACACCTAACAATGTGGCTGCCCCTTTTTTATTCCTAAGCTCCACCCACAAAGCTTCATTCGATGCCCCCTCCAGGATATCTTCTCTCCTTACTGCAGTAACTGACTCCTTAACTATAATGCAACGCCTCCGCCTCTTTTACCCCCTCCCCTATATATCCTGAAATGTTGAGCTGCCAATCCTTCCCTTCCCTCAACCACATCTCAGTGATGGCTACTTTTCCTTGGGACCTGACTGAAAACAGCCCAGCAAAAGTAACCACATAGCTGGCAGCCCATCATTGCACTTCCACTACCCATCCACCAATTCAAAGATATCCATTTTGGAAGCTTCAGATAGTCAGCAAGAGTGGGGCACAAGTGATGAGTCACAGAACATGATGGACAAAAACAGGAGCAAGCAGGAGAAGAAAAGCAGAAATCCCATTGCCAGAGGGAAGAAGGTCACTTGCTTTCACAATATTGAAAACAGGGAACCAGATCTCTCTGGCCCAGATTTTAAGGGAAAGGTGCTTTCTAAGAATTGTATGGTCACTACTGAAGCTGCCCAGTAGTAGCTAACATGGAGAAGTCCAGCAGTTACCCAAATAGAATATTAAGGATAACCTTACAGAACAAGCAGCTGATCTAGGATAGGGTAGCAATGTCAGGACCACCTGAAATACAGACCCCAACCCCATCAGAGACAACAATGACAGGCTTTTGATTTCACTATCACAACTCTCGAGATGGGCACTGATAAGATTGCCCAAATGTGAGGTGTGATGGGAATGGGCATCTGCAATTGTATTGAAACCATGGGCAGAATTTTCGGGGCAGGGCCCGCTCCCCGACGGGTAAAATGACGCGCGGTGACATCGGGCGTGCATCCCGACATCACCGCGTGTCATTTAGGTTGTCAGTTCAGTGGGCGCCTGCCAAACTGTCAAAGGCCTATTAAAGCCTGTTAAGAAGTAATTAACGTAATTAACTGAGCTGCCCGTCTAACCTTAATGTTGGCGGGCAGGCGAAGAGCCCAGGCGGCCATAGCATTTCTCATGAAGCCTTATCCATGGGCGGGATGAGGTTTCCTGAAGGGTTTATTATTTAAATAAAAATTTTTGAAATAAATAATGGACATGTCCCAGCTGATGTGACAGTTTCACATAAGGCGAGATGTCCTTAAATTTTTTCCCCACCTTTATTCAAATTTCCATAACTTAAACAAATCTCCTTAACACCTCTGTGCCTCAGGGAGATCTCTGCGCTCTTTCATGTGCATGCGCGAAACAGCGCAGGGAACCACTCACGGAATCCACCCCGCCCCCCGGCCCGCACAGGGAGCGCACAGCGCTTCTGGGCACGCGTCACGCTGGGCGGGCCTTAATCAGGTTCGCGCCCACCCCCGCGATGGGTGGAAATTTCTGCCCCATTAATCTGTGTGTATCAAAGTGGCATGTTGGCACGAAGGATCCAAGGAATTGATGTGAGCTGAAAAAATAACATTATTTCACAGGAAGAAGTCCCACTTGCACACAACTCCTCCAAATAATATCAATGGCTGTTCTAAAGCTAGTCTTGCCCTATTCCCATGATTTACTTGAAAATAGAATTTCAGATTAAATTTTTCCACACTGTTGTTCCTCCATGCAGCCTCTCTCAGATGCCTCCTTTCCAGGCTGAAACCTATGTCTCTCCAGGCTTTCTTTATCTTCCGGTGTGAGTATTAAATACTGCCTAGACGGAAACTCCTTAACCTCAGTCGCCTCCATGCCAAAAACTAAACTGACCACCATAAATATAAATGACCTACAGTTTGCGGATGACTGCAGTGTTGTTGCCCACTCTGGACCAGATTTGTAAGCCACTCTCAATCTCTTCAATTCTGCATACAAGAGATCTGCCTGTCCTCGAATGTTGCCAAAACAAAACTCATATATCAACTCACACCTGGTCTGCCAAATATTCTATTTCCCATATATGTTGAAGGAGAGACTCTGGAATATGTTGAGCACTTGCCATACCTTGGCAGCCACCTCTCTCAAAAAGGCACCATTGATGAAAAAATCCAACACTGGATCAGCTACACCAGTTCAGCCTTCTACAAACTTACAACAGCAAATGTCTGACAACAAAGACCTCCGCAAATCAACAAAAGCCTAGTGTACAGAGCAGTTGTGTCACCATGCTCCTGTACTGCAGTGAGATCTAGACTGTGTATCAGCAACACATAAGGGCACTGGAGAAATTTAATCAGCAATGAAGAAATAAGAAATTTACACATGGATATGGACAGCTTAGGTGAATGGGCCAAAACTTGGCAGATGGATTTTAACGTGGATAAGTGTGAGGTTATCCATTTTGGTTGGAAGAATAAAAAGGCGACTTATTATTTAAATGGAGAGAAACTTCAGAATGCTTCAGTGCAGAGGGATCTGGGTGTCCTCGTGCATAAATCGCTGAAAGTTAGTATGCAGGTACAGCAGGTAATAAGGAAGGCAAATGGAATTTTGGCATTTATTGCTAAAAGAATAGAGTATAAAAATAGGGAAGTGTTGTTGCAACTGTACAAGGCATTGGTGAGACTGCACCTGGAGTACTGTGCACAGTTTTGGTCCCCTTACTTGAGGAAGGATGTAGTATCATTGGAGGCGGTTCAGAGGAGGTTCACTAGATTGATTCCAGAGATGCGGGGCTTGTCTTATGAAGAGAGATTGAGCAGTTTAAGCCTATACTCGCTAGAGTTTAGAAGGATGAGAGGAGATCTAATTGAGGTATATAAGATGCTAAAGGGGATAGACAAAGTAGACGAGGGGTGGATGTTTCCCCTTGTGGGGCATTCTAGAATGAGAGGCCATAGTTTTAGGCTAAGGGGTGGTAGAATTAAATCAGAGATGAGGAGGAATTACTTTTCTCAAAGGGTCGTGAATCTGTGGAATTCACTACCTCAGAGTGCAGTGGATGCCGGGACGCTGAATAAATTTAAGGAGGAAATAAGACAGATTTTTAATTAGTAATGGGTTGAAAGGTTATGGTGTGAGGGCAGGAAATTGGAATTGAGGCTGAAATGAGATCAGCCATGATTGTATTGAATGGCGGGGCAGGCTCGAGGGGCTGAATTGCCTACTCCTGCTCCTAGTTCTTATGTTCTTATATTCTTATGTAATGCTTCCATTGCATCCTGCAGATTCAATGGGAGAACCTTCTTGAAACCAGTTCCACAAACATTCAGGCAAAACTCCCGCAAAATCGATTTCAACGGACTGGACACTGTGTCCAGATAACCGAAAAGCATCTCCCCCACCAGGTTGAATTTTCTCAACTTTAAATGGCCATGGGAGGGCAAAGGAAATGTTTCAAAGCTCTCCTTGAAGCACGGCAGCATTGACCTTAATGACGGGGGGTAGCTTGCTATTAACTGTTCAAAATGGCAACAGCTTGTCCATCAACCTACATTATGTTTGAGACCAAACACCTTGATGAGGCAGAGCAGCAACAGAAAAGGAAATAAAAGGGACAAAATCCCACTGCCCCATGGATCATCCTGCCTCATGTGTCCAAAGATCTACAGGTCACGAATTGGCATGATCAGTCACATGAAGGCAGAAACTCATGGCCCTTAGTAGATGTCATCCTCGAATTGAGGGACAACTGATGATAGCAATCTTCTGTTATGATCTTTGTAGAGACCAATAACCTTGAAAAAAGAAATTCAAACTTCCAGTGAATAGCTTCAAGGGTGATATAACAATATTTCACATTTAAAGACTTTTACTGTAACAAAAAGTCTCAAAGCACTTTTAACTAAACACTATTTTTATAGGCCACTAATACTTTAAACTACAGAACAGAACTTTCCCCTTTTACTTTTAACACAACCAAAAATCCCATTTCTTAGGTATACTTTACACTGTCCTGTAAGTAGTTATTCAATTTTCTTGGGGCCAGTCCGAAGTGATTCATAGCTCCTGAGGGTTTACTTTCATTCTTTTCCTTTCCCAGCCAGGTAACTTTTAATCCCAGAACTGTCTTTCACGATGAAGGTTTTTCCTGGAGATTCTTCCAGGTGAATCTTCCAGCTTTGTTTTAAATCTTCAAGAATGTGTCCTTTTCAATCCGAGCATGAGCTTCCACCTGCATTATCTCGCGGTATACCATAGAGACTCACAACTGTTAGCAGCTGTCTCTCTCTCCCAGGTTCTGGCAGACTAACTTGCCTGTGATTTTTCAGGGGTATATTAGAAATCCTTCCCCCCCACCCCCCGCTCAAAGCCCATTTCCATGTCAATGTAAACTTCATGGGCCTTGTATCCCAATCGAAATTCTGAATAGCTATTCTTTAGACCCCAAATTTATTCTACCTTGGAAGTAAACTCTTTACAATCTGATATTCTCAACACCTTCCTGGGACTTTGGAAACTAGCAGTCTAACCACTGTAAACACAGAAGCTGCTGCCATTGTCTCCAAGTGTGAGCATCTTACTCCTTCTTTCCAGTAAAACAACCTGGGCCTCCCTTTAATTTTTACCAGCTATGACACCCAGGCCTGTTGTTAGGCATACTTCAGAACAGGCCACATGACCCCCTTCATTTTATGCTAATTTAAAGAGACAGTCCTGAAACATAAAAATCTTATAAACCTCAAATGTGTCACACTTCCTTGTTTCTCAGTGACCAGAACTAGACACTGTGCTGAAAGTATGGTCTGACAAGAATACTGTTCCAGTTGATCATGCCTTCCTATGACATGTATTCTGTGCTTTGGCTATCTCGATCAATATGTAAAATAAAACAGGAAATGTGGAAAAACTCAACAAGTCTGACAGCATTTGTGAAGAGAGAAACAATGTTAGGGTTCAATATTTAATTGGCTTTCTTTACTGCTATGTATTGATTGAACATTTTGAATGTCGACTCCACTAAAACTTCTAGACCTCTTTCACTTCAACTTTGACATGTGTGACTCTTTGATCAATGCATGTATGGTGCAGGGAAACAACAACATTGCAGATTCCCCCATTAGGCAGTGTTCAGTAGCAGGTCTGAATTGCTAATGTAAATATCACACATTCAGTGCAAGAATGCACATCGCTGGCAAGGAAGCAGATCAGGGCTTTCAGGCACAACCTCAGCAGGCAGGGAACTAGTGAGGTTGAGACATGCAATTTCCCAGCCTTCATATGCATAATTCCTACCAGCCGTAAGCATTGATATCAATTTCCAGCCTAGAAAGACGACTGGACCTGAAGACAGTCCCTGGTGGGTAGAGATGTTCTCCAACTATTTTATAATCTTGCACAGGCATATTTTGTTTTCAGAAACCATGCTGTCAAATGTTCAGGTGGTCACAGTCAAAAATTTGAATTACCCTCAGCATTTATACCTCCCAGAAGCACAATTTTAACTTCAACTTTGTTAAAGTATTATAAATCAAATGTAAAAGAACTACGACATATTTGATTATTACCATCAATTCAGTACAATTACCATTTACAGTATTTTGGTTATTACTTCCATTTCCCTCAACAATCAATCATGCTCATTATTTCTGCAATTTTCCAACACAGTGGTACTGTAATATATTCAAGACTCTACATAAGTGAGGTAATAAGACTGCAGCTGTGCACATGATGCAAATCTCTACCATTTACATCCAAGAATAATACAATATAAAAATCATGAGAACAGGCTGTTATGGGAAGCCAAAGCTTTCATTGGTGAACACGTGTAGGGGGACTTTTCTTGGGGTTGCTTTCAGTCTACCTCTCAAAACATAGTCATTCCAGACCTACACAAATCGTATTTTCTTAGAGCTGTATGAAAAGGCTGAAATGGCAGCTGTTTAAATGATTATGATTTATTGATTTACTTATTGAATAACTCTGACACATTTTTGTTTCTTGCATTGCATATAAAAATATTTTAGCAAATTCACCTTCGGCAATTTCGGTTGCTTTGTGCAAGGCAACTCTCTGACAACATTTTTTTAAAAAGGTGAAAAATCAAGTTGAAAGGACAAGGCCCCAGTGCAATCACCAAAGTTGATAAAAGTAAAGGAAGAAAGAAGGTAAATCAGCAAGTAGCGATGAGGTGAGACCACATTTAGGCACTAAGAGTATGAACATTGTTGCAAAAAGGAACAAATGAGGAAAGATAAGCAATATCACAGGCTTGAGGTCCTATAAACATTGGGAGGAGTGTACAGGTCAGCATATTCAATGAAACCAAACAGGAACAGTGCTCAGAGTAGCATCTTTATCGAGGGAAGGGGAGTATAGAGGAAAATTGGATGAAAACCCGATGAAGCAAGAAGTTGAGGGGAGGAGGGAGTGGGAAAGAAGAAAAGTTCCAGAGTATGGCTACAGGGGTGAGACTGGGACAAGGAGGAGCAGACTGTTAACAATCTGCAAAGTAACTGAGCCAGAATTACTTCCGAGATTCAGTCTGTGCTGAGTTAGCTGATCCCGGCCAGGATGAACATACAGTTGCTTTAATTGGTTCCAATGCTTGGGCACAGAAGGAGGAAGGCAGCTCAAGTTCCCAGACCTGGACCTGGAAATTGGACTTTATTGTGCCCATTTGATTGGCATTTGCTGGAGACTAACATCCATTGTCCAAAAGGCATACATCCAAAGCGAGAATAGTGAAACTATTTTTCAGGCATTCCTATCAGTTGCCTAAAATAGCCATTAAACCCATTACATATGTAAATGAGAGGGCTAACATATGTTTTATACCTACTCTGAGAAGCTGGAAAACATAAGGTGGAGCAGGTGTCATGTTTTTATAATGATATAAAGGTGTCAATCACTCAAGGGATTATGTAAACACATTGTGGGTTCATTTAGTCAGACTAGGCACATAAGAACATATATACATAGATAGAAAGCTTGAAGATATCAGAGCTGTGCTGTGTGTGCTTTCTTCTGCTCACCGGCCAGAGTGAAACTGACACTAGATCATTTCCCTTCTGGTGATGGCATGTCACATCCTTTCTCAAAAATTCCCTTAGCGATGAAGACTTTTGAGTGAAATTGGGAATGCATAGAGACAAGAAGTTAAAGAGCCCTAGACATCTTTGATGATCGTCCTTATCCTAATGATGGCTTTAACATCCTCTATATTACTTTGTTCATGAAAGACGTCAGTACTAGAATAAATAGAACTGAAGAAATGGATCTGCTTCATGTTGACATTCCAGACTGTTGAATACCAATCCTTCATTACATGCCACTTGCATCAATATGTGCAGATCATAGTCATGTTCTTGCTTTCTTCTTCCTATAATAGCAATGTCATCGGCGATATAGATGCATCCTGGTATTAATGCAGTCCATGTGAGCTTGAAAGTGATCCTGGCTAATAGATAGCCCAAAAGGAAGTTGGTGAAAACAGTGTCATCTGAATGGGGTACGAAATGTAGTAAGCTCTTGGGACTTCTCCACGCGATATACTGACCAGTAACCACGCTTGTCATCAAGCTTCAAGAAGAATTTTGTACCTTAAAATCTCGGATTTAACTCTCCTCATGTGGGTACTTTGTAAGGACAACATTTCAAAGCTGGGTTTGAATGTTGTGAATCGAGGCATACTCTCAATGATCTGTCCTTCTTTGTGACACACATAATTGATCTGGACCAGTCTGTGTGCACATGTACTCTTCTAATGATTCAGTCTTTCTCCATTTTGCCTAGTTCAGCCTTCAATTTGTCTTGTAAGTGGATGTTGCACTTATGCGGTAGATCAATTGACAGTCTTGCATTCTTCTGCATGTGTAATGTCATAGCTCCCTTGAAATAGCCAGTTTTGTCAAACATCCTGATTATTTCAATATCATGTCATGAACTGAGACGATAGAAGTAGTTTCTGAGGTGGATCTGCCATATGAGGTCTGACTGATTCCATGAATTGTCATGAGTGCAAAGTCATGTTGGTAGATCTGCAATCACTGGGCCTTTAGTCTCCATGATGTAGAAAATCTGTGACACCCAGGAGGATTGATTGTATTTGCACTGCAGGACTATGGAACCTGCACATGGAATTAGTGAATCGTTCTAAGCTGAAAGTTCCACAGCATCAGGTTTCACCATGGCCTTCCACGTCTGTGGATACATGTCTTTTAGAATCCACAGGGGTAATATGTTGGGACCTGCCCCTCTGTCAATCTTGGCCAGTAACGAGTGGTTACCAACTTTCTTGGGGCAGATAATTTGAATCTTTGGGCAGTGTGACAGTGTCTGTGTTTCCCACGAGATTGACAATGTGAAACCTTTGTTCACCACTCTTCATCTCATTGTGCACATCGCCATTATTTTCTGGTCTGTCAATCATTGCATGTATATGTTTCTGACAGGATACCAGGTAGTCATTCTTATTCCTTGAAGGTACCCCTTGTGTATGGGCTATTTGGATCAGTGCACAGCTCTTTGTACCTGCATCAGCCTTTGCTCTAGGGCACTGCTGCTGCCAGTGGTCCTATCTGTCACATGCCTTGCAGAATTGTTGAAAAACTGGGCATTTCTTTGGTGCATGCAGAAGGCCACACCTTCCACATGGCGTTCTAGGTTTGGATTTTTTAGTGAGTGCATCAACAACTGGGCTTGTACTTAGGACCTGTAAGCTTCATCGACCTGCGCAGATCACTTCATACTTACATCCATCCTTGAGTAGCTCTTTCATGCTATAAGTTTTGGGCTTATCTGGCAGATCCTACTGGAATGCTTCCATGAGAGTGGATGTGATCACCAACTCAACAATTCCATCTGATTGCTCTGCCTTTGAAAACATAGCACATACCCTATTCTCTGCATCTGCTGGTGAAGTGGTCTATGGATAAGTTGCCGAAATTACATGACTATGACAGTCGATGAATGCGGAAGTAAAACCTGATTCTGAACTGGTCTTCCAATGTAGCCCAGTTCTTTTGGGGATCTTTTAGCTCTTCTTCTGTTAATCCTGACATGTTCAGCCTGCGTAGACCTTCATTCCCAATTGCTAAGTGAATTTTTATGGCTTGCTTGCCTGGTCACACCTGAATCAAGAACCCACAACTCTGTCTGCTGTTTAAACATTCTGAATTCAGATAGTAGGTCAGCTGCATCCCAATTTAAGCTGGGGGATTTTGTGGATATTTTGACAATATCCCTTTGACCTTCCTCCTTGTTTTATTCAATTTATTGTTCTGCAACTCCGGAAGCCACCCGTTATAATTACAACCTTCTCTGGCCTGATTTTATACTTTTGTTTTTGTTAGACTCTCCCTCACTTGTTATCGATACTGGTCACTCGCCTTTCCTGACTAAGCTAATGCAGTGCTGGTCCTCTCGATGCACTGTCCCACTCACTGAACTGACAGGCTATGCGCTGCACTATCCTGGCACTGTGCCCTCAAAGCTTTTCTGTGCAGCCAGCTCACTACATTTTCAACACTCACCGACGCTGTGACTTCATTGCAGTCTGACCAAAATATTGAGCATCATCTCATACCATGTAGCACAATCTAAGGCTGTTCACCATGTTGTACCTGTACTTAATCTTGCTGCCACCTTTGTACACCATGTTGTGTTTTTATAATGATATAAAGACGCCAATCATGCATAAGAGATTGTGTAAACACGTTGTGGGTTCATTTAGTCAGACTAGGCACATAAGGACATGTATACATGGATAGAAAGCTTGAAGATATCAGAGCTGTGTTGTTATGCTATGTTCTGCTCACAGGCCAAAGTAAAACTGAGACTGAATCACATGACACACTTCCCTTCTAGTGATAGCATGCTGCTATCTCTTAAAGGTATATTACAACAGCAGGAGCCTAGCCTTCTCCAGTTGTTAGGTTCTGCAGCATAAGCAACAGCCATCACCAAAAGATATTTGTTTTGTAAACATTTTTAAAAATGTTCCTTTGATATAAGGGTGAGTTCCTGCAACTCCACAGTATGCCAATCATTAGCAGCCTTGCTGGGATTTTGTCAGGGGGCGGAGTGATAACGGCTTGACAAGAGGCTGGAAAGCTTGGGTCAACACCCCTCAGCCCTTGCAGGAAGACCTGAGCAGATTTTACATCCATCAGGCAGTTGATGAGCTGACGTCAAGGCTCCTATCGCTTTAAGGAATGAAGTCCCGTCTCTAATTGTTGCCAGTTAATTGAAGGGCTGACAATTCTTAAGCCTCAACAGCACCAGCAAGAGCAGTGTTCACTGCTGGGCCTGCACCCAGCCAGGAGAAGCAGTTTGGACACCACTCTCAGAACAACTGGGGTCAGCGACTGCTGGGGCCAGCCAGGCAGGCCACAGCAAGATGGCGAGGGAGGTGTAGTTGGTGAGGGCATGAGGTAGCGGTGGCCACGGAGACAGTCATTGACACTGGGGGACCCTCCATGAACCACAGAGTACTCGAGCAGGAGGGCACCCCCGAACTTGTAAGGGGGCACCAGGATTCATCAGGTGGTATCCCCGCTCAGCGGAGGGCCCACCTGCTGCTGGTAAAATGCCAGCGGCGGCAGGAAGAGGCCCATAATTGGCCATTTAAGTGCAGAATGGGCCTCTGGTCAGGAAGGCCATTCACCACCTTCTCCACCTCTGGCAAAATTCAATTGTGGTGGGAAGGCAACAGGCACTAGCTTTTAACCATTGACAAAATGAGCCAAAAAGGTTTCTGTTGACTGTCAGTGCTTTGCACACATTCCATCTTTCTGTTGTGTGTTTTATCAGCCCTCTCCTGAAACATAGTAAAGGATCGTATCATTGGTTTTGACCATACGTCTACTTTTGTTACACGACAGGTGACAGGAGACCTGAGACGTTAAAGGAGCATGGCAGTAAAAATACAGCCCGTACAAGGAAACAATAACAAAGGCATTTTGTTCTCAAAGTGCATGATACGATATTCAATTATTTTAAGTGATTAGTGAAATATATTATTTCAATAAAAACTTCCCTTGTGCTGCTTATTTGTAATAGACAGGTGTTTATAGAATGTGTGTCTGCAATTCAATCAATCTTGAGGGCATAATTCCAAATTATTACACTGCATCATAAATTCAAGCCAGTAGTGAGAGCATGAAAACCTGTTGCAGCAGACCACCCACTTGTATTTCACAAGTACAAGCATCGTGACTAAACACAATCTTTTCTGTGATATGTTGTCAGGCTCAGCACCCATTCACAGCCACTCCTTGGTAAATGAAAAGAAGCAGCAACAAATTAAATCTGAAAGATATGTTGTGGCCCTTTTGTGTTTGAATCCAAACCATATTACACAAACTGTAGCGTGAAGAAACTTTTGTGAAAGTTCGTTGAACCATAATCACTCATTAATAGGGACCATACCTGCGATGTAATTTAATGAAGCAAAAGTGAACAACCTCACAGCCAAAGCGTTGTACCAATTAACATGGAAACACTGGCCTCTTTGTCTGAACTGTGAGCAGCTGTACTGCTGTTGGAAAGTTACCTCAGAAATATAAGCATTAAATTGAAGGGTGTGTAAGCAGTTTTGTATATAAACCAAGAGATATTCACCAGTAAAATACCAAAATGTCTAAAATTAATTGACTTTTAAAAATTTATTTGAATGGTTACATATGTTAAATGTTTAGAATACAACAGTTAATAATCAGTAGCTAAATTTGAGCCAAATTATTTGGAGATGAAGCAATAGCTATTTCTGGCCTATTGTGAATGGAGCATGAGCACTAATTTGTTTGCTTTATGTTTAAAGAGCACATTTTGTATGTTTGCACTATGATTTCCACCACTACTTCCACCACACTTCAACCCCACACCACCCTTCAGCACCCCCAAGAAAGGCAAGTCTTTGCAGTAAATATGAAACATATTTCATAGTATGTTTGTTATGTCTGAGTTTGCAGGACAGGCTTCTGTCTTTTAGGAATCACAATGTAAAAGATTTGATGTGATGCAGCATTTTCTTTCTGTATTAAGCAAATTGCGGATTAAGATTCTTCTGGTTGCTGCAAAACTGGAAGAAATGGGCTTTCAGGAGATAGCTTTGCTTTTATATTAACTGACTTTTCATCAAAAGCAAATAAAGCATTCAATCTACCTAAAACATTGCTTGAAGATGGTTTCTGATTTAAGCATTCTTTATTGTAGGTTAAACTACTTACCAACTGCATGGACTTCAGTCATTTGCTTGTTTCTTTGAAGTAATGATCAATAGCTCTCAAGTTCCATTAAAATAGTTCTTATCAATGTGAAAGGGAAGAAATAATTTTAGAGATAAATTAGAGGTGCAGTAATTATGAGGCACATTAGGGCACGACTTTGCTGATGATTAATTTGAATTAATATAACTAAAACAGCTTATTGACAGAAAAGGTCAAGTGATCTGAACTATTGAACTCTTCTGGAGGGTTACACATATTAGTGCATTTGGCACTGGACAGTTTATGTCGGAATTGATTCTGGTGAGGTGAAAAACACATCACGTGCTCCTCCACCTGTAGCTAAATAACTGCTGACACACACATGCAGAGATAAAAAGCAAGCATCAGCAAAAAGTATTGACTGTAGTAGCCTTTTGCAAGGTACAGTTTAGTTACTTTTTCAAGCATTCTAAAAACATTGTGAACTCCTCTTAATTGTGTGTTAATTTCATTTTCGCCTTTAGTCATTGCACAAAGGAGATAATAAAATAAAGCACAGAAATAGCAGCACCATGGGAAATAGCATAATGGGGAACAACTCAATCAATATTACCTTTTCAAAGGCAATTAGGGATGGGCAATAAATGCTGGCCTAGCCGGTTATGCCCACATCCCATGAACAAATAAAACAAATAATCTCTACAAATATTGCTAGTGTGCATTTCATCTAGCCCCACTACTCTGCAGGTCTCACTGTTGGTGTAATGTTTATTTCACTCACCAAAATGGCCAATTATTTACCTTCACTACTGTTAGACCCAGAATAAAAGAGACTAACCAGTCTACTTTCAATAAACTCAGAATAATAGATTTATTATAAAAAGAAACTTCTTTTAAAACAAGTTGCAAGAACGGGTTAACATACCTCAGCGCATACGCGCACACACACACACCCTTGCACACGCACACACACACGCACTCACAAACAAAGGACAAACAAATAGGGTCCCTGCAGAGGTTGGCAGGCAAAGAAAAACATTATAGGGAGAATTTCCACCCCCCGCTGTCGGGGGCGGGTGGGGGTGGGCGCGGACCCGATCAGTGCCCCCAATTGGGTCTGTGCTGCCATTTTACGTGGGCAGGCCAATTAAGGCCCGTCCAGCGTGACGTGCACCTGGATGCGCTGAGTGCTCCCTGTGCAGGTGCTGTGGCGGGGTGGGGGGGGGGGGGGTGGGGGCGGGTTCCCTGAGTTGAGGCCTGAGTGCAGAAATCTCTCTGAGGCAGATTAGTTTAAGTTCCAAGTGTCACATGAGCTGGGACATGCCAATGAACATTAATGAAAAAATTTATTTAATTTATAAACCCTTCATGAAACCTCATCCCGCCCATGGATGAGGTTCCATGAAAAATGCAAAGGCTGCCTGGGCTCTTCGCCTGCCCACCAACCTTAAGGTTGGATGGGCAGCTCAGTTTATTAGTTTTATTGATATTTAAATGGCCTTAATAGGCCTTTGACAGTTCGGCGGGCATGCAGCCGACTCCGGTGCGTGCCCGACAAACTGAAAATCTAAATGACATGCAGTGACGTCGGGGTGCCCGCCAGATGTTGCTGCGGGTCATTTTATGCCTCGGCGAGCGGGCCCCGCCCCGTTTGCCGAGCCAAAGATTCAGGCCTATGAAAAGGTTAAGGTTCACAAGGTTTTGACACCGTTAATCTGGTGGTCCCTCATGTGAAGATGGAATGCTAATCCTTCAGGATGTCTGGATGTTCTCACCAACAGAGCTTCAGCATGGAGGGAATAGAGCCAAATAAATCCTTGGGACCTCCTTCTCGTCTCAGCCTCTTGGGTTTCCAAGTACAGACAAGCTCCGCTGAGATGAGGATATTTAGCTGGACACTGATAACCGTGTTTCATGCAAGGCAAGGAGAGTGCAAATTGGGCACCTTCTTGGCTTATTCCCAACTGAGTTCAAAACTCAAAGCTCATCCTCATTAGGTGATTTCCAGTAAATCTTCAGAGCTTTTTCTTTTGAAACTGTTTCCCCCTCCCCCCCTCCCCCCTCCCCTCCAGCTATTAAAGCACTTACAGTTCAAATAAGTAAATAGCTCTCCTCTTCAAGTGCAATGCTGGTTAGGTGATTTCTTGGAAAGTGCATGCTTGCTCACAGTCCAAGGTGAACTTATGACATTTTTTTCAAAAAGCCAATTCAGCTCCCAAGGGGGAGGGCAGGCGGGGGCGGGCACGAACCTGATCGGCACCCCCAATCGGGGTTGTGTGCCATCTTACGTGGGTGGGCCAATTAAGGCCCACCTTTCGTGACGCACGCCCGGAAGCACTGAGCGTTCCCTGTGCGGGCAGGGGGGGATTCCACAAAAGAGTGCAGAGATCTCCCTGAGGCACCTAGGTGCCTCAGGGAGATCAGTTTAAGGTATTAAAATTTAAATAAAGGGAAAAAAAAACTTTTAAAACAGTGCCACATGAGCTGGGACATGTCAATGAATTTTTTCAAAAATTTTTATTTAGTTAATAAATCCTTCATGAAACCTCATCCCGCCCATGGATGAGGTTCATGAAAAATGTGAAGGCCGCCTGGGCTCTTCGCCTGCCCGCCAACCTTAAGGTTGGATGAGCAGCTCAGTTAAGTACTTTAATTAGGTTTTAACAGGCCTTAATAGGCCTTTTACAGTTTGGCGGGCGCACAGCTGAGTCGGCTGTGCGCCCGCCGAACTGAGGACCAGAATGATGTGTAGTGACATCGGGACGCCAGCCCAACATACCACGCATCATTTTACACGTCGGCGAGCGGGCCCCGCCCCCCACTCGCCGACGGGAAAATGCTGCCCCAAGTGTCCAAATAATGTAATGTCCTTCCAAATTTTAAAAGAAAATGGTTTCCCACCATGCCTCCACCCTTACAAAATGTACAGGAAAAGATATATACAATATTTTAAAAATAAATTCAAACATGCACTCACTCAGTCACTCACTCCTTATACAGAATTTGTAGTTTTCTCTGATTTTCTTGACTTCCAGATAATTCTACAAAAATTACATTCTTGATAATGCATCAGCAATATTTTCTTTCCCAGCAATATGAACAGCCTCTAAGCTATAAGGCTATATTAACAAGTTCCATCGGAACAGCCTGTCATTCTGAGTCTTAAAAATTTTTCTGCAAAGGCCAAGGGATTATGGCCAGTATATACTAATATTTCTTTGCAGCCATGATGGATATATACCTCAAAATGTTTAAGAGCCCGTAACAATCCCACGATTTCCTTTTCTACTGTAGAGTATCTCTCCTGTTGCCAATTTATTTTTTTTAGAAAAGTACCCCACTGGCTTCTCTATGTCTGATTCATGCAATTCTTGCAATAAGACTGCACCCACCCCCAGGTCAAAAGCATCGATTGTCACTTTAAAGGTTATAGCGAAATTAGGGGTGGCTAACACTGGTTCAATTTGCAATAAATCCATTAGTGGAGCAGCTATTGTGCTGAAGTTTGGCACAAACTTTCAATAGAAGCCGCACATTGCTAAAAAATCTCTTGGGCCTGATTTTTCAGTCGGTGGGCAGGCTCGGCAGGAGCGGGCGGTTGCGGAGTCGACTGCCGCTTGCGATTGGCCCCATGCTGCCATTTTACGTGGGTGGGCCAATTAAGGCCCGCCCAAAGTAAGATGCGAGCCGTAGTGCTCAGCGCTACCTGTACAGGCTTGGGGGAGGAGGGAGAGTCGGGGCCAGCACGGAGCTGCCTCAGGGAGATTGAAGCACTTTTGAAGTAAATAAATAAATGTTTTGAAAATGTAATTAAACCTGTCCCCCCCATATGACAGTGTCACATGAGATGGGACCAGTTTTTTATATTTCAGAAAACCTTTTTATTTCATTCATAAAAGCTTTAGGACGCCTCATCCCAGGATGAGGTTTCCTAAAAACATAAAGGCCGCTTGGCCTTTTCGCCTGCCCGCCAACCTTAAGGTTGGATGAGCAGCATTAACAATGACACTAATTAATTCCTTCATGGCCTTAATAGGCCGTTTAAATATCGGCAGGCAAGCAGCCGACTCCGGCGCGCGCCCGTGAACGAAACATCGCGATGACGTCGAGACGCATGCCCAACGTCAACGAGCGTCATTTTACGTGCCGGCATGTCAGGCCCACCCCCGCACGCCAACTGAAAAATTCAGGCCATGATTTCCCATTCAGTTTTAGAAACAGGGAATTCCATCAAAGCCTGTACTTTTGCTGTTCTTGGTAACACTTGCCCCTCTGCTGTTCGACATGCTCTCAATAAGTTACTCGTGCTTCATGAACTCACTATTGGTAAGGTTTATTACTAGACTTGCTGACTGTAATTGTTTAAGTAAGGCTTCCAATTGTTTTAAATGATCTTTTCAAGTGTTGCTGTAAATCAATACATCATCCAAGTAAAAGAAAGTGTGATTCTTGAAGTTATGGGGCAGAATTTTATATTCGGCGTGCAGGCGCTTGCTCGACACGTTGGAACGTAAGATGATGTGTGATGACATTGGGTACGTGGTCCGCATCACCACGCACCATCGCAATATTTCACCAGGCGGGCGCGCTAAGAGGACAGAGGAGCACCGGCCATTAATTAACGGGCCAGTTAAGGCCCTTGAGGCACCAATTGTCTGTGATTTAACGCATCCTGTGTGATTTTCAGGGTGTTGCAGGGGTGCAACGGGCAGCTGGGTTGGCCACATTTTCATCAACCTCATCCACGTTGCCCGCCCAACGAATATAAAGTCCTGGCTATGGTTTCCCAACATATAGCAAATAAAAGCTGTTTCACAGTACAATAAAAAAACATTTTGTTATCTCCCAATGTGTTTTTATCTGCTGATAGCAAGACTTCTGTGTTTAATTCAATCTTGACAGTTAATTTTACATTCATGGAGGGAATAACACCAAAATGTTTATGTAGTTATTTTTAATTTACTGGAAATTGCAATATTGTACTTAGTGAATAGGCGTTTAATAGTAAGAATGAGCTAAAGGTTTAGATTATCATTGTTATATAAATAATATTGGCTGCTGCCTGTGCTGTACTGAGAAGTTGAGGATAACCAGGTCAAAAAAAAATGATGCTACAATCTTGAGTTCTTGAATAAAGTGTAAAAGCAGTATGTTTTTACTATTCAATCATAACATTGTCAGAACTTTGTTTTCCCAACTTTTGCAACTTTCAAATGTTTCCACCTCAGCTCAAAAATTCCACAGCTTACTCTCCCTTGATGTATTACTGGAGTTATGATTGAATTGTATCATATCACATGATAGAACATCTTGTGAGGCCATCTTCTATCAGAACACTTGATATTAGAATGAATTTGAATAAGCAGAATTTTAAAAAGAACAAAATCAGAATACTATATTTTGAAAAACATTCATCAAGCATCTATTTATCCAAATAAGTATTTACCCAAACATAGCTTGGCACTTTCAGCAGCTTGCCCTCTTGCAGACTGAACTGCTCAGTTAAGGTGCCGAGTGGTATTCCCTAGCAGGAGAGTGAAAATGACAGTCCCAATCCAGACTAACTGAAGGGTTCCAATCATTTTGGAAAGATTTCAGCTTGTTAGGCTGGTGGTGGCTACAGTTTTCCAGGCTGATGCTGTTTCCACTTTCCCCATCACCATGAATTACAATGGAAGGAAAGTGAAGTCTGTGATTCACCATGGCACCTCCCACTTTAACAAACCCACCAAAAATGCAGATTTCTGAACAGCCGTATGTTAAATAATAAGGTCCTTTAGAACATCATCCTGGAGATAAATGCTGTGTTTATTCAGCATCCATTTGCTGATATCTGCTAATTTACAATAAATATGTAAATATATTAGCACTTTGAACAAGCCAGAGCACATTAGCAGTAACGTATGACAATAGGAACAAAGGAACAGGAGTAGGCCATCCAGCCTTTTGTGCCTGTTTTGCCATTCAATTAGATGATGGTTGATCTGTATCTTAACTCCAAGTACCAGCCTTGATTTTGTAGCCCTTAATAGCTCAACAAAAATCTATCAATCTCATTTTTGAAATTTTCAATTGGCCTAGCCTCACCCAGTGTGGAGCAATTAAAATTAGGAAAGCTCAAGAGGCCAAATTACAGGAGTACAGGTGTCTTGGAAGATTGTAGGGCTGGGAGAGATTACAAAGATAGAAGTGTGAGGCTATGGAGGGATTTGAAATCGAGGCTGAAAATTTTAAAATTGAGGCATTGCTTAATTGAGAGCCAATGTACGTCTGTGAGCACAGGGGTGATGGATGAACAGAGGTTGATGCAATTTAGGCGTGGGCAGCAGAGTTTTGGATGACCTCAAGTTTACAGAAGGTAGAATGTGTGAGGTCAGCCACGAGTGCATTATAAAGTCTTGAGGTACCAAAGGCATGTATGAGTGTTTTAACAGTAGATAAACTGAGGCAGGGGCAGAACTGGAAGATATTACTCAGCTGGAAATAGATAGTTTTCGAGACGAGATTGGAAGTTCACCTCAGCGTCAAGGTTGCAAACAACCTGGGCCAACCTCAGACAGTTGCCAGGGAGAGCAATTGGATTTGGGAGCTGGGGAATGGAGTCTGTAGTGGAAACTGAAGACATTGGTTTCAGTCTTCCCAATATTTAATTGAAAAAAATTTCTGCTCATCCAGTACTGGATGTCAGACAAGCTGTCAGATAATTTCATGGCAATGGAGCCGGAGCAGTGGCGATGGAGTAGATCTGAGTGTCATCAATGTATATTTGAAAACTGATGCTGTGTTTTTGATTGATAGCAAGTGCTGTAGATACATTCCAATGATAAATAAAACTTCCAAGGAAAGGACCCACCATCCGTGGTTAACTAAAAAAGTTAAAGACAAACCTAAAGAAGAAACATAAAATTGCACAAAGACAAATGGGAAGTCAGAAGATCGGACAGAATATAAGGAACAGCAAAGAATTACAAAAAGATTAATAAGGAGGGAAAAATTAGAGTACGAGAAAAAGCTAGCTGGAAATGTAAAGACAGATAGTAAGAGTTTTTATAGATATTTAGTAACAAAAGGGTTAACCAAGTGACCATTGGTCCTATAGAAAGTGAGACTGGGGAATTAATAATGGAAAGTAAGGAGATAACAGATGAATTGAACGGGTATTTTGCTTCGGTTTTCACTATAGAGGATACAAGTAACATCCCAGGAATAGCTGTAAATCAGGAAGTGGAACAGTGGGAGGAACTCAGGAAAATTGCAATCATCAGGGAAGTAGTATTGAGTAAATTGTTGGAGTTGCGGGCTGACAGTCCCTGAGTCCTGATGGACTTCATCCTAGGGTCTTAAAGGAAGTGGCTAGTGAAATTGTTGGTGCGTTGGTTGGTTTTTCCAAAATTCTCCAGGTTCAGGGAATGTTCCATTAGAAATAATAGCAAATGGAACTCCTTTATTCTGAAAAGAAGGGAGACAGAAAGCAGGAATCTACAGGCTAGTTAGCTTAATGTTTGTTGTAGGAAAAATGTTAGAAACTATTTTTAAAGATGTTATAGCAGGGCACTTAGAAAAATTTAAGGCAATCAGGCAGAGTCAACATGGTTTTGTGAAAGGGAAGTCATGTTTAACCAATGGAGTTCTTTGAAGTGGTAACTAGCGGCTGTGAGCACAGGCCAGGAGAGGTCCAGTTTTTCATTGTGGGGCCTACTGACTTCCTGACAGCTTCACCTATTGAGGAAAATGAACTGGTAACTACGATGAACACTCATGAGTGACCTTATAATTTCAAGGCCTTGAAAGGAATTAACCTGGAAAACAGTAGATAAGGATGTGATTCAAAGACAGACGGTCTCATCATAAAGCATCAGTGCCCCATAGTGTTGCAGTAAATTTGTTACTTAATAGTGCTATCCCTAGATTATGAAAGGGAGAGCTATATATCAGTCAAGTTCTTACTCTTGATTATTCAGTGAACAGCACTGGAAATATTCATGTGTGGACATCAAGTCAGTCTTGTCAAGCCTGCTTGGAGTAACCTCCATAATTAAATAAATCACTACCATTTGAAGAATAACCATTTGGGTAAAGTACTAGAGTGCATTTGGCATCCTTGAACTGTACTGTAGGGGTGGGGCCAGGTTGGGGTGCTGGGTGGGGGGGTGGGGTGGTGCGGTGGTGGGGGGGTTGTAGGGGTTGGAAGGCAGAGTCACTGTTCAGGCAGATGGAAGTAAATTGGAGGAAATAAAAATATATCATTAGCTGGAGTTTCAATATACTTTAATGCAATGATTGGACGCAAGTCAGTTCTCATAATTCCCCACACAGACAGTTCCTAATCTTGGATTCATATAAAAAAAAAAACAGGCACTGACTGGAGCAGGAGCACTCCTATAACAAAGAAGTAAAAAAAAATGTAAGGATGGGTCATCCAGGGTTGCACAAGCAAATGTCTCACAGGCCAGGGTAAGAAAGAATTAGAAAAGGATTAAGAGCGTGATTCCTGCTTAGCCCACCCTGTCTCGCAGTGGGAAAAGGGAATTTTTCAATAAAAAAAGGAGGAAATTAAATCATTAGAAAATGAGTAAACATGGAATAATGGGAGCAATAATGGAAGCAATTTACTACCTTCTGATTGTTGAGGTAAGATTACAGTTTTGAAATCCCTATTTATTTGATTTATTTAGGTTTTATTGTTAACCTCAGCTCAGTGCAGACACAAATGCCAGTGCACTCAGGATCACTGATGTGTTATTATCGGAATGCAGATTTATCTTCAGTTGAGATGTAGTCAGTACAACTTTAGAAACAAATGACTTCCTGCCACTTCTTGCTATATAATAGTGTGAAAATTATATACATTTTGTTTTTGTCATAGTGGCCTGAGTATGCTTCACCATTTTCTTTGGTGCAGGGTACACCAGTATGTAATGCTGGACATGAACATTATTACACAGGCAATGAATGAACTTTGGGTTCAAATGAAAAGGTAACTTCAGACATCCGGGATGGAGGAGGCAGCCCTGGCATAAGGTGGAAGCAGATCTTTGGCAGCCTAGCTGAAGGAGCATTGGATCAAGGCGTCCCTGGTGTCCTTGCCTCCCTTGAAGGATACAGAGGTCTGCCTCCACGCCCTCAGTGTTCTCCTCATCGTGCTCCTCTTCTGACTCACTACTGGCTTCTTCCTTTGTGGCCTGTGCAGCTGCATCAAGATCATCTTCCCCCTTTGCCAGTGCCAGATTGTGGAGAATGCAGCATGCAGCCACTATAAGTGAAACCCGTCTGGGGGGGTATTGTAGTACTCCCCATGAACGGTCCAGGCATCGGAAGCGCATCTTCAGAAGACCTATGGTCCTCTTGATCATCTTGTGGAGGCATGACGCTTATTATAACGCTGCTCTGCCTCTGTTCTTGGGTGGTGGAGAAGCAGCATAAGCCACCTTTTCAATGGATAGCCCTTGTCATCCAGCAGTCATCCATCCAGTCGGGCTCGAGCAGTTGTGCCTTGGCACCTGGGAGTATCTGAGGATATAAGCATCATAGGAGCTGCCAGGGTACCTTGCACAGATTTGCAGAATCTGCATCTTGTGGTCATACACTATCTGGACATTTATCAAGTGGAAGTCCTTCCTGTCGACAAAGGTACCCGACTGACCCGCTGGCATCTTGATGGCCACATATTTGCTGTCGATTGCACCCTGGATGCGTGGGAACCCAGCAATCGCTGCAAAGCCTCTGGCTCGCTCAGTCTGGCTGGTCTTATCAGTACGGAAATGAATAAATGTCTTTACCTACCTGAACAGAGCTTCTGTCACCAGCTTGATACAAGTGAGGGCAGCTGATTGGGACACTCCACAAAGATCCCCCACTAACCCCTGGAAAGAGCCAGAGGCATAGAGGTTGAGGGTCAGTGACCCTCAGAGCCATTGGCATGGGGTTTCCACCCACACAGTTGGGGGTGATCTTAAGCCCAATCATCTCACAAATGGAGGTCATAGTCACCTTTGAAAGGTGACTCTTTCAGAATTGTACCTCAGACATATTTAGTTAGCTGCATCACTGCCTGTAAAACCTGGCAGCAGGATAGTGGCATCTCCTGTGGCCTCTTCCAACTTGGACTACCTGCTGGCCCTGCACCCCTTGTGCCTGCGCCTCTCCTCCTACAGGTCGCTCCCCTGGAAGCTGCATTGGGACACCTGCCCTCCTCTCCCTTTTGCCTCTCTGTGCCTCCTCAGAGGAGGTGCTTCCACCAGAGAGAACAAACCCCATTACCAGGGTAACAAGGCATTCTGACATCTGGAAGGATCCACATGATCAAAATCCTCCGGGGGCCTTGGAGACGCCAGTGGCTCCTGGAATGAAGCCTGGAAATGCTAAGCATGAAGCTCAGAACTGAGATGAAGCTGTCAAGTTCAAATGAGCAACCAGCAGCAAACTATCTCCCAAACTCCTCATTACTCACACTGGCAATGCTGCTGACCCTTTTTAATCCCGCCCTTGGATGAGGTTTTGCGTGAAATCGCACGGTCAAAGTAAAATCTGGATCATTTGGGTTTTTAATGGCCTTAAGTGGCCTTTTATTTGATGGCAGGCACAGCTCCCACACCCGCGCCGCCGGCCATCGTGAAGATTGTGCGCATGCAGGATGACGTTGGTATGCTCACCTGATGTCATCTCGCGTGATTTTATGCCTGATTGGGTTGGGC
Source organism: Cetorhinus maximus (assembly GCF_964194155.1). Classification (NCBI taxonomy): domain Eukaryota; kingdom Metazoa; phylum Chordata; class Chondrichthyes; order Lamniformes; family Cetorhinidae; genus Cetorhinus; species Cetorhinus maximus. The sequence continues at coordinate 54,979,029 of NC_135897.1, read as the reverse complement.
GCGTGCCTGCCCACGAGGTGTAAAACTCTGCCCTATGTGCGCAACAGGTTTTAATCAGTGCAGCACAAAAACCATCTTTCTTTCCAAATAATAGTGTCAAATCACATTGTTAAGCATATATGAATGAAATGGTTTTGTAACAGGCAGACAGTGTGCTCTTCAGATAACTGCCCAAGTGGCGAAGGCGAAAATGACCCCAGGCAGCCAGTCAGGTCCAGCAAAGGCAATGGATTGAGTAAGGTTTTGAAAACAGAAAGCTGCAAGAACAAGCATTGTGACCAGACTCAGAATAAGAATGCTGAAGATCAGTTAAGAGTTATTTTTAACTTAAGTAAGACATTTTACTGATGTGGGGATGCAAAAGTACTACTTATGTTGTATTTTTATAGAAAGATAATTTGCACAGGTTGAATAGATTCTGATCATAACTATCGCTACGTATGTTCACTTGTCGTGGAATGTAGTAGCTTAACTGTTCATATTCAGCCTTGTCTTATCAACCAAAAAAGTCATAAGGCTGAATTTTCCTCCGTTGGGGGGGGTTGTGCGGGGGTGGGTGGGAGTGACCTCAAACCCGTGCCGCCATTTTATGTGGCCAGGCCAATTATGGCCCGCCCAGCATGATGCTCACCCAGAAGCGCTGAGCGCTCCCTGTGCGGGCGGAGGGGGATTCCCTGAGTCCAGGCCTGCGCGTGGAAGAGCGCAGAAATCTACCTGAGGCACAGAGGTGCCTCAGGGAGATTTGTTTAAGTTTTAAACATCTGAATAAAGTAATTAAAAACTTTTGAAAACATGTCCCCTCATGTGACAGTGTCACATGAGCTGGGACATGTCAATGAATTTTAAAAATAATTTTAATTGAATTTTTAAACACTTGATGAAACCTCAACCCGCCCGTGGGTGAGGTTCCATGAAAAATACGAAGGCCACTTGGGCTCTTCGCCTGCCCGCCAACCTTAAGGTTGGACGGGCAGTTAATTTAATTATATCAATTAGTTTTTAACAGGCATTAATAGGCCATTAATAGGTGCGCAGACAAGTTGGCTGCACGCCCGCTGAACTGAAAATCTAAATGACGTGCGGTGACGTCGGGACGCCCGCCCAACGCATCATTTTACGTGTCAGCAGGTGGGCCCCGCCCCCGCCCGCTGACCAGAAAATTCTCCCCATAGAAGCTTACACCACAGAAGGAGGTCAATTAGCCCAGGGTGGAGGTGGCCCAAGCCTCTGGGGTGGGGGTGCCTCTGTAGGCCACAGGGTGCATGAAGAGGACCCCCCCTCAACCCCGACCAACCCAGCCCCACTCCTACCAAGGCTTACATGGCGGCCTCACCACATGAAAACTTAAGACCCTTAATTGAACCAAAGGTGGTGGCTACCCTGTACCTACTCTGCTGCCAGTGAAATACCAGTGGACATGGGCATGGCAGCCCCTGCCACACCACCTGATTTTACAACTCCCATTACCTGCCAGCCCCCTCCTATGGGTTGGGGGGAGTGGTGCATAAAATTCTGGTCAGTGTTACAGATCCTGACAACTCTCTGAGTGAAAATATTTCTTCTTATCTCCCTTCTAGATAATTTGCCCATGATTTGAAATCTATGACCTCTGGTTATTAGCCCAGTCAACAGAATGAACAGCCTTTCTTAATCTACTCTATCAAAACCCCTCAGCAACTTGAAAACCTCTATTAGGCCACCTCTTCATCGTTTCTGTTCCAAGGAGAACAGTCCTAGGTTTCTGCAGTCTCTCATCCCTGGTAGCACCCTGGTAAACCACCAATGTACCCTTTCTAAGGTCATTGTATCTTTCCTGAAGTGAGGTGCCTAGAATTGTCCATGATACTCTAACTAAGGAGACCTAATGTGATTTATGACATTCTACCATGTTTATGTTATAAATCCAAATAACCTATATATTTTTCGAATAAAACAACCTTATTAGCTTGACTACCACTTTTTTACATTGTACACTAAAGTCTCTCTATTCACCTATACTTTTCAAAATCATGTAATTTATAATATACTGTCTTTTCATATTCGTCCTCCAAAGTGCATCACATCACACTTCCCTGCATTGAACTTCATATGCCATGTTTCTACCTATTTCAAGGTCCTATGTCACCCTGGAGTCTGCACATATGAAGCACATGTATGAAATACTCAGTTCAGAGTGCAAGGACATTTATGTTATTTTATAGTTCAATATTGGGCAGATTGGGCACACCTTTAATTGAAAAGACACTCAAACCATTCAGACTTCCTATATATGGTATGGAAGGCAAGAAGTTAAATATAATGGAGATTATCCATTACTTAATAAAAGTTTAAGGTTCAATTTTAATGTAAATTGTTGCCTAAAAAGTAGTTGTTTTTTAAGATTATTGGGGTTGAACCTGTGACTATGTTTTATGCATTGTAATTACATAGAACGAAAATTCTTCTAAGGTAAAACATTAATTAGCGTGTTCAGTCATGGACTGCAAGCTGTCAGCCCAGCTAACAGTACTAGAGCATTTGCTGTCTGTTGGCTGAACAACTGGGAAGCTATTATTTTGGTCTCTGCCAGTTCTCATTATGTTGAAGGTCAGCAATGATGTAGTTCAGTAAAACAGTGAATCGGTGTTTAAGTGCCTTACAGCCCGAACATACTTGAAGTGATGATATGTTCATTTGATATGGGAGTCCTAGAACGTTTTCAGAAATATAAGAAAATAATACCTACATTCAAAACAGGTTAGCCAGAAACTAAGGAATGGTGACTATAATGAGTTATCTGAAAAGAAACCCAAACAAAATGCACACGTCTCCATACATATGGTAAGCTTTAAATAACCACTGGTGTTTTTCAACGAGTCATTAATATGGCTGATTAAAGATCCAAGTAAACTTTTGTGACAACAGTGTTTGATCAACAATCTCCAATAAAACGCAGCTCCATTATGCTCTGACAATAAGAGTATATTATAACTATGCATGATTTCCATAGGGGACATCATAAAGAGAGATTAGCTCTGTACTCACATTATATACACTGGAACTAAATACACTGAGCTTGAAAATTAATCTGCACTGTTTTGACCTCACTTCAATAAGCTGTTGCTAAGAGTCTCTTTAAAGGTCGAATCTTACATTTTTTGTTAGCGTACCTCCCCTCAAACTCAAGCACTTCAGTACCTCAGTGTCAGAGGTTCCCAAGGCCAATCATTGATCTTCTATCAGGGTTTGCCTCATGTGGATTTTTGGACCTTTTATTTTTATCCCATATCCACCAGGCAGGTTTTGTAAAAAGCGAACAGCTTGTGATTGAGTAATCTTATATGAATGCATAACTTGAATGAATAGCGCAAATATGACACATATAAATAACGCGTGATGTCAGAAGCATGAGGTATGAGACAGGAAATAAAATACAAGTAGGTATTGCAATCAGAGATTTTTAATAGAAAAGACAAAAAAAGAACTTGTATTTACATAGTACCTTTCGCATCGCTATTGCAAAGCGTCCAAAGCCAATAAATCTCTTCTGACAGGCAACCACTGCTGTTATGTAAATTCAGCAGCTAATTTTCTCACATCATGTCCCACAAACAACAATGAAATAAATGGCCAGTTAATAATGCTTTAATGTTGTTGGTTGTGAGTTAGGGGCATGGATTTTATTTTACCATTTGTTTGAACGGACAGAAGCACCCTTCCAACAATTTATGTATTGTGTACTCATGTCCTGGACCAGAATTTGAACCCACGCCCTTCTGATTTTGAAGCACGTGTGCCACAAGTGAAGATGGGTCATATGATCTGTATAAACCCAGGAATCTCTAAACTTTTAGTATTTTGTCTAGTCTTAGTCAATGACTGCCTCTTTAACTCCAGCCATTGTTTAAAAATAATTCAAGCTCTGATCCCTATACCAACTTTATTTTGATACATATGTTAAACTGTCACTTCAAAGTGGCTTTCAAACTGTAGGTTTGAAAGGAGGAACTAAGCTAAGTTCGAATAAACACAGATGGTGCAATTTGTTCAGTTAAATGTATGACAGCCAACTACTTTAGATCTGATTGTCGGGTTTAAAATACATAAACAAGCCATATGGCAACTGCGAGAAGGGTATTTAAGTGACTGGCTCTGTTCACTGAATGAGTTATCAGAAGGCAGTTGAACCAATTGGAATCTTTAACGAAAAAATGGTAGACAAGCTCAGTCCTACAGTCAGAAAAATTGTAAGAGTGAAACAGACAGCGGCCCTGAACATCCATAGCCCTTCCTGTGTTCCTCCACTCTAACTTTGATGAGTGTCTACTGCTTGGACTGGAATTTGGGCCAGAACAATAAATACCCATTCCTGTTTTGAAGAAGTATCATCATCGACATTAACTTTGTTTCTCTCCAGAGATGCTGCCTGACCTGCTGAGTGTTTCCAGCATTTTCTGTTTTATACCAATTCTTGGCCTTGCAAAGGAATTTTCTTCTGGTTATGTAAAAGCCTTGCACGGCCAGCATAATAAGAATGAAGCTGGGTCAGGTACACTTTATATTGGATGTAGGGCTAGCAGAGATACACCCAAGTTGCTGACTTGTGGTGCACACCTTCCTTTGCCAAACCAGACACCGGAATATCCTGTGAGATCGGTGGTGGGGGTTCCTGGTGGCCACCTCTCAGCACTTACACTGGGATGCATCCCATCTATAAATATAAGCTTTGAAAATCTGCAAGTTATCTATAAGAGCTTAACATAGCATTACATTGTGGTTTATTATTGTTGATTCAAGATACTTAAGGACTTCCTGTTGTAAATATATAACTAGGGGCTGATTTTTCTGTTTGGCGCAGGGGGGAGTGGAGTGGGAGCAGGCGCAGACCCGATCACCACCCTCAATCGGGTCCATGCTGCCATTTTACGTGGGCGGGCCAATTAAGGCCCGCCCAGCAGAATGCGCGACTTCCGAGGATAGCGGGAGTGGGCAGGCGGCGGCGGGAGTGCATTGTCTGCCGGGTCCAATGGCGACTCGGCAGCCTGTTTATCTGAAGCGCTGGCAGCCTTTGCAAGGCTGCTCACAATGTCAAGTGAAAGGGCTCACCAGAGGGCTTCTAGTGAGCAGACCAGTCCGGAGGGTAGGGCCAGTGTGCCCCTCGTTTCTTGGATACTGCCCTCCTCGAGGAGGTGGCAGCACGGCGGTAGGTGCTGGTTCCCCAGGATGGGAGGAGGAGGCCCCCCCACATGACAAAATAAGCCTGGGAGGAGGTGGCGGAGGTGGTGAGCTCCCGCAACTTGGTGCGGTGCACCTGGATCCAGTGTTGCAAGTGCTTCAACGACTTGTTGCGCTCTGGCAGGGTGAGTACCATGTTGGCATTGGGCATTTAACCCAGCAGGTTGGCTTACCCCCCTAGTCCCTACCCCCCACCAAGTCTGAGTGTAGTGACTGCATTGAATCATTGATGGCATTTGTCCTTTGCTGGGTGGGCCAGCAGATATTGCCCATGTTGAGGTCAGCCTGAGAGGGTGGTGAAGAGATGTGTTTTGCCCCCACATGACTGGTTTGGGGGCAACCTGGAGGAGCTGCACCTAGGCACTGTGCTTGAACTGCAGGACATGTCCAAGTCAGGGTGATGACATGCTGGGAGGGGAGCTTCAAGGTGGCATGACAACGAACCATCTGCTGCGTTCTGCGCTCCACGTGCATGTGCTTCCTTGCTATGGAAGGATATACCGCGTGGTGCCTAATGTGATGTAGGCAACATGTGGCCAAGGGGGGGGGGCGGGTGGGGAGGGGTGTGGAGCAGGCCCAGCATCTTTGTGTGAGTGTTCGGCAGCAGCGGGGTGAGGAGGCTCTGGAGCCCTGATACGTCCCACTCTGGTTGGGGTGGGCCGTGCGCGAAGAGAGTTCATGTACAATTCTCACTAATCAATGCTCTTCTCTCATTTTCAGGAGAAGAATGCTCATAACACAGCAGAGCGTGTGAGGACTGGCAGAGGCCAGGCACAGATCGCCATTCTCAGCCGCTTCGAGCAGGAGGTCTTGGATCTGGAGAAGTGCCATGCGCCAAGGTCCACTGGTGTTGTTGAGGCTGGGATGCCACGGCCAGGTATTTATGCCCAACAGTGAGGTCAGCATTGTTCTCCCAACAGCCATAGCAGTGCTGAATGTTAAATGATTTAATTTTGCAACATGGCTTGATCATTGGTTATGGAAGGATGAGCACATAATGATCCGGGGGACAGGGATGCACTTTGTCATTGTCTCCACATTAACTGATCCAATGTCCTTGTTCTTCCTTTCAGCATCATCAGAGCAGGGCCAGGGGGAGGAGCAGCAGAGGCCCCCTCTCACACTTGAGGGGCCTGAAGTCTCACCAGCGTCACACTATCTCTGCCAGGCAGGCACCAGCGCAGATACTAGCACCTCGGTGGGAATTCGAACATCGGCTAGTGTCCCGGGGCACAGCGGTGAGGGCACTTCACACTCACTGGAGGAGCTGGCAGAGACAGAGAGTGCCCATGGCGCCAGCAGTTGGAGGACTGCAGGGGACCAGGCACATGCTCAGTTGGTACCTGATGATGTGCCTCTGGAGTCGTCCGCGATGCAGCAAATGCAGGAAATGCGGCCGGGTGTGCGGGAGCATCTGGGAGTGATACATGAGGCTATGCTTGGCTTGGTCCCGTGGTGGAGGAGTCTATGTGGACGATCGCCGAAGCAATGAGCCACATGTCCAAGCGCCATGCATCTTACATGGAGAGAGTGGCGACTCTTGTGGAGAGGCTCCTCCAGGAGACCCGTCAGGGCTTCCTGGGGATGCGCTCTGACTAGCAAGCCCTCACATCGGCATTGACCTCAGCTGGTGAGTGCCAGTGTGGGAGATGGTCAAGTTTCTCAGCTCAGTCCCTATCCATCCACGGTGAGCAGGGAGGTCTGAAGCGACCTCACATCGGCGCAGCAGCTGCCTAGCATCTCTGCGGGCACCTCTCAGGGCGCTCTGGATGAGGGCAGCAGCTCCTCCACCCCTCTCCCAGTGACCATAGCATCCGGTGAGGCTGCGACGACTGGGGAGATGCCAGCTGTGGAACTGGCAGCTCCCTCCCACGCGGAGCCAGCACTGGCTCCATGGGCCAGAGGACGACCGCCAAGGTCATCGAGGCCAAGAGGACAGCAGAGTCAGCAGGCTGTCTCAGATGCCACTCCGAGCGATGGGGCAGCACCAAGACGTAGCACCCTGAAGTGAAAACATAAGGCACCTTAGGCACACCACAGGTTTTTCACTGGTGCTGTTGTGTAGGCCCGAGATGAGGCCCTTATGATTTTATTTGTTTTGTAACACTAATCTCTTTTTTTTGGAATAAGTTGGTTTGCTTGACATAATAAATTCAGATATGTCACCATGACTGAGGGTGCCTCTTTTCTTCTGCATGTGTATGGTTTCCAAAAATGTAATGGGTGCTTGGTTGGACATTCAGCTTTATTAACAAGGCCTTTAGTGACTGTTCCTAACCTGGTGGGTTTGGCACTTTGGTGTCGAGCATCGCGCTGCAGCCCAGGCTTGTCCTGGACGTCCATCTGTGGTGTGCTAGCTGGAGGTTTGTTGGATTAAAGTCTCCTGGATGTCCCTGCCTCCCTGGAGTATGCCCGGGTCAGTGTCTACCCCCTCAGCATTTCCCTGTGCATCCTTATCCTCGGACTCACTGCTGCACTCATCGTGTGCAGCCGCAGCCACTGTGTCGACGTCTTCATCGTCCACTGAGTCCCCCCTTTCCAGCGCAAGATTGTGGAGAGCGCAGCATGCAACCACTATCACCCACACACGATCTGGGTGGTACTGGCGTGCGCCCGCTGAGCGGTACAGACATCGGAAGCGCATCTTGAGAAGACCGATGGCTCTCTCCACCATAGCCCTTGTGGAGCCGTGGCTCCTATTGTACTGTTGCTCAGCTTCTGTTCTTGGATGGTGGAGAGGTGTCATGAGCCACCTTTTGAGGGGATAGCCCTTATCACCCAGCAGCCAACCATCCAGGCGGGCTGGAGCACTGAAGAGACTCAGCACCTGGGAGTGCCTGAGGATGTAGGTGTCATGGGAGCTGCCTGGGTACTTTGCACAGACTTGTAAAATCAGCATCCTGTGATCACACATTATCTGCACGTTCATGGAGTGGAAGCCCTTCCTGTTGACGAAGGCACCGGGCTCACCTGCTGGCGCCTTGATGGCCACATGTGTACAGTCTATAGCACCCTGGACGCGGGGGAAGCCAGCAATCACTGTGAAGCCTCTGGCTCGCTGTGCCTGACTTGCCTGGTCGCAGCAGAAGTGGATGAAGGTCAATGCACACCTAAACAGAGCGTCTGTAACCTGCTTGAACAAGTGTGGACAGCTGATTGGGAGACACCGCAAAGATCACCCATCGACTCCTGGAAGGAGCCAGAGGCATAGAAGTTGAGGGCGGCTGTGACCTTTAGAGCCACTGGCAAGGGGTGTCTACCCATGCAGTTCGCGGAGATCTCAGGCCCCATCATCTGACAGATATAGTTGACTGTCTCCCTGGAGAGATGGATCCTCCTTTGGCACTGCACCCCAAACATATTGAGGTAGTTGCCTCGCTGCCAGTATACCATAGCAGCAGGATAGTGGCATCCTCTGTGGCCCCTTCCACCTTGGGCTACGTCTTGGCCCTGCGCCTCTTGTGCCTGCACCTGTCCTCCCAAAAATGGCTCCCCTGGAGGCTGAATGTGCACTCCTGGCCTCCTCCCCCTTCTTGCCCTCCCTTCCTCCTCAGGGGAGCTGCCTCCAGTGGACAGTTCAGCCCCCATTCTCAGGTGAAGGGAAGGCTTCCTGAAACCTCCAGGCCCAGAAAAGATTATTCACTGCAGAGTGCTGACCTGAAGGTTAAGAGTCCAGCAAAAGCAATTGGTATGCGTTTTGAAGTACTGCAGATCACACAGGCAAGTTTCAAAAACTTTCATAAGTAAATACTTGACTGTGCACACTCGCGACCCCTCTTATCCCGCCCATGGATGAGGTTTATAAAAATGTGGCCTACCCATCTGCCCGTTGTGCCCGTGCATCGACCCGAAGATTGCACGGGCGCCAAAAAATAGGCGTCGATTGGCACCTCAAGGGCCTTATCGCGCGCCCGCCCAGTGAAATATCGTGATGGCGCGCAGTGATGTTGGGACAATCACCCCACATCACCACGCATCATTTTACGCATGGATGTGCGGGGCCTGCCCCCTCACGCCAAAGGGAAAATTCTGCCCTAACTAGATTGCTGAGCTGTTCATTGTTTTTTTAATAAGTGTGTACAACATCAGAAACTGAAACGTGAGAAGGGCAGAATTTTACATCCCACGGCCGGGCGCGCGCCCAACTCGACAGGGCATAAAATTGTGTGCGGTGACATCAGACGAGCGTCCCGACGTCATCGCGCACTCATGTTATATTTCGCTCGGCGGGCACATGTGGTTGTTGGAAGCACGCCCACCAATAATTAAGCAGGCAATTGAGCCCACTCACGGCGTAATTGTCTGTGATTTTTCGTGGCTCATCCAACCTTACAGTTGGCGGACGGGCCAATCGGCCAGGCGGCCTTTACATTTTTGATGAAATCTCCATTAAAATAAAAAGAAATATCTGGGGTCAGCATTTTATGAGGTATGCTTTCAGGTGCTTGATTGTGATGCGTGGACACTTTTTTTGCAGCTTTTTAGTGCTTTATTTTATTATTTGCAGGTCTGCAGCTCCCTGAGGTAGCTGTCTGCCTTCAGCAAGCTCAGTCGCTGTGCTCACCCGTGCCCATAGTAATGTCGTCGCCCTCCCTCTTCCTGCTCCCCCTACCCCGGCAGCGCTAAGCTTTTCAGCACATGTTTCGCGCTGGCTGACCGTTAATTAGCCAGCCAGCTTGAAATTGGGGTCGGGGCCGATTGAGGTCGGGGGCTGTTTCCTGACTGCTCCCGGGCCCGCCGATCACGCGTGTCCGACGAGGGAAAAATTCAGGCCGAGGTTTAATATGATGCTTTCCTGCTTCCAAAGACAGAAATTAAATTTTACAAATAGCTTAATACCTAACAGTAATTCCCAATTTAACTTTGCTGCTCATTTTCAAGCATTACTGAAAGCTTACCTAGATCTTGTAAGAAGGAAAACACTGGCTTTGATGTCCTGAAAAATAAATGCTGGACAAATCTGTAAAATCTCACCAGAAACTGCTTGAGTTCACTTACCAATCTAAGTCCACATGAGTGATGCCCTAAACCAGCTCAACAAACTGATATTTTCCTCAACAGAGAGGCCTTATACTCTTTGAATGTTAAGTTTGTCTACAGATAGTGTGTTATGGCATAAAAAAGGTGTTGCAGGATAACTGGGGGTTGTCATGATGCATTCATCCTTCCAAATTCAACCTTCCCTGACTTCTTCATGGAAGAAAATTGTATCAACAGCTTGTGAGTAACATGGTTTAAACCCTGCTAGATTTACACATACAACAGCAGAGGAGTGTAAAAGTACATGAAGGAAGATGGCACTTTGATCGTCACTCAGAGGGCTGCAAAGGACATCTGAGCACAACTGATCACCAAAGTCTTTTACTCTGTCTAACATAATCTGCCTTTGTTGCCACTGTCTCAACTCCTTCTCCATCACTTTTGAATAAAGGACCAATTCTCCAATCCATTTCCAATCTAGAAAGTTACAACACACCAGTCCTCTGTAAGCCTACATGACCATGATAATTATTATCATCTGATTGAATTAATCAGCAGGCAATAGGTGCACGCTTCCCTGTTTGACTCAAATCTCCATGAATAATTCAATACAACATAAGGACACATTCAATGCAACAACTTCCTAAGAGAACCGAAGCCAACCTGCTCTTTCCTAACACCCATCAAAATTTGTCTTTCCTTTTCCTATTTTGGTGCTTTCCCTTGGTGCAATTTGATGGGCAGTATCTGAAGAAATAGTTGGCGGCTTCAGTGCTACAAAGGTACATGAGATTGAGGTGGACATTTTCTCATGAAAATGTTCTCCTGACAGTGAGCCGTTACTGGCTTTCTCCCTGAAGCTTAATCGCAGTGTTGCCTCTTACATGCCACTTACATGGTTCTCTTAAGGAGTAGGCCAGATGCTTGGGAGCAGCAGCCTTAAGCAGATCATCTGTAGCTGTCACTATTCCACTAGGCCATAGATCTGTCTTTCATAAACGTTACGCACAATTTCCATCTGCAACATAACCGAGAAAATTAGGCGATGGCCAGCAACTGATGTGGTATCAGGTGGATGATACAAGAGGTCTGTTGGTACCTCCCTGATTGGATTTGAAGACTCTACATGTAACTCAGCGTGACAGGATAGGTAGGAACACATAGGGTAAGATGCAGAGTTCATACCCTATCCTTGAACCAGCTTTCAGTACAAAGGATTAATTGATGAGCCCTTAACTTTAAAGGGTGAAGATTGTGCTGGGGCCCAGGATGCCCAAGAGGGAAAAAGGATTCTTACACACCCTAGTCATTTTGTGTTGCACTGGTGTGCAATTCTGAGGGCTAAGAAATTGCCACTCAGTGCTGGTCACAGCGCTTTCAATGTGACACAGGACACATTCTTTTTTGGCTTCCTCTCATGGAAATCTACCAGCCTCTCTCTCTCTCTCCTCAGAAATGGTTGAGGGTCATCCTCACAGAAATTGTCAGCTCTTCTTCAATTGCACTTAGCAAGCCCTTGGCTCTTTTTCAGCTGTCTGTGCTAGTTCCTGTAATGGGAGATATTCCAGAAAAGTGGAGCTGAACAACAAGCGTGCTAGTGAAGTTACTTGTCAGTGAACTCAATGAGCAAAACTCCCCAGCTGCTTGCCCAGCCTGCTGTTGCGATCATAGGCCAGACTTGGTTTTTTTTTATAGAAAAGCAAAATTTACTGCGGATGCTAGAAATTTGGGCTAAAAATAGAAAATGCTGGAAATACTCAGCAGGTCTGGCAGCATCAGTGGAGAGAGAAAGAGTCAAACTTTCAAGTCAATGACCTTCCGTCAGAACTGGGTAAAAATGTAATAACTTTTGAGCAAGTGAAATGGGGGTAGGATTGGAAAAAAGAATAAAAGGGAAGGCCTGTGATAGGGTAGGAGAAAGAGAGATTAAATGACAATAGGGTTGGTAATGCAAGGCCAAAGGGAGTGGTAATGGGGCAAATAAAGAAACAAAAGATGAGATATGAAGATCTGAATGGTAGAATGATGAGCAGCTGCTGCCTGAAAGCAAAGGGAGAGCAAAACAAGACAGTAAAACCAAAACCTGCAAAGAGAAAGGAAAAACAAAATAGGGGGACAGGTTTCAGGCTGAAATTGTTGAGCTCAATGTTGAGCCCTGAAGGCTGTGAAGTGCCGAATGGGAAAATGAGATGCTGTTCCTTGAGTTTACATTTGAACACTACACGACGCCGAGGACAGAGAGGTCAGAGTGGGAGAAAGGTGGAGAATTAAAATGACAATCCCAAAATGTCCCCTTAGTGGCACAGGCTCCTGTCATTGGCACGGGTTTTAGAAAGCCTCCCCCTGACTCTCCAAAGATTACTGGCATCTGAAGTGGAAGTTCCTGATGCTCACAGGCTGTGACTAGCAGAGGAATATATTCATGCAGATTTTTATCCTTAAGGTATTTCTTCCACAAGATAAATTTTGAAAGACGCCACGGGCAGAATTTTGCCCTTGATGGGCGGGCGGGCCCAACCGACTCAGCGGCGGATGGGCAGCCAATCGCCGCCGCCAAAACGGGCCCCACCGCCATTTTACGTGGGCGGGCCAGTTAAGGCCCACCAAGTGTGCCGCCCAACGGGACGCACTATGCACTCCCTGTGCACAGTTGGGGAATTCCTCAACTGCGAGAATGCGCTCTTTTGTGCGCACATCTCTCTGAGGCTAAGTGCTGCCTCAGGGAAATCGTTGAAAGGCTGCCAAAGATTAAAAATAGAACAATAAAAAATTCATTAACATGTCCCCCTTAAGTGAAAATGTCACATGAGATGGGACATGTTAATGAAGTACACAAAAACTTTATTAAACGTTTTTAAATTGGATATCAAACCTTATCCCGCCACTGGATGAGGTTTGTAAAAAAAATCACTTACCCGCCTGCCTGTTGGGCCCATACGCTGAGCCGAAGTTCGCACGGGCCCCTCAAATTCCTGGTCGATTGGTGAGTTAATGGCCTTAACAAGGCCTTTAATTAATGGTGGGCGCACATGGCGCTGCATAGCGCGCCTGCCAACCTAACTATGGCGATGCAGCGCGCTGACGTCGGGAAGCTCGCGAGGTCAGTGTGCAACATTTTAAGCACTGACGGGTGGGCTCCGCCATCCGCACGTCAGCCAGAAGATTCAGCCCCACCACTTGATGGAAGGGCACATTGGAGGGACCTGCTTTGCAATGCTGTCAATTTTCTGATGGCTAACTTCTTATGGGCAGAATTTTGCTCTTGTCAGGCAGGCTCAGCGGGGATGGGCAGGGGCAGTCGGGAAGCTGACCGCCGCACACGATCAGGGCTGGACCGTGGTTTCACGCTGGCGGGCCAATTAAGGCCTGCCCAGTGTGAAACGCGTGCTGCAGCATTCAGCGCTGCCCGTGTGGGTGGGGGAGGAGGGTGAGCGCGAACTTGGCACATGCACGCGGGTACGCGCTGGAAAAGCCTCAGGGAGATGAACAGTTTTGAAAATAAAAAATAAAGATTAAAGCTGTTAACAAACATGTTCCCCGTATTTCTTTAGGTAAACCATATCTTGTAAAAAAAAGTAGTTAACTCCTCCACAATCATCTTAGTTGTGAGGTTTCACAAGAAATGCAAAGGCCGCCTGGCCTTTTCACTTGCCCGCCTAATGCAAGGTTGGACGGGCAGCAAAAAATTGAAATCAATTGGATTATTAATGGCCTTAATAGGCCTGTTAATTGTCGGCGGGCACGTTGCCAACTCCTACGTGCGCCCGCCGACCGAAATATTGTGCGTGTGCACGATGCCGTCGGGACGCTCGCCTGACGTCATCATGCATCATTTTACGCTCGAGCAAGTCGGGCGCACGCTCACCCACTCAGCAAAAAATCCTGGCCTATAAACTGGACACAATTTTCCATCCAATTCTTTAACCCATGGCCCCACTGAATGAGGCTTTTGCCAGGAACCTCAACTCAACAATACTAACCCACGCTGACTATTTAATATTTTCTGAAAATCTTGTTGCTATGTTGAGTTAAACTGGTCAGACTCATTCTGAATAATTACATGTGTTAAATCTCACAACATTTTTATTTCAAAGAAACCTGAGACCTAACCCCATTGCAGAACAATTACTTTGATCATAAATAAGTCTGTCTAGTAACGCTGTCAGAGGTACAAATGATGCCCGAAGATTCAATACCAACAGATGGCTCCTAAATCAACCAAAAACCTCCTTAAATCCATGGGAAAACCATTTGCGGAAGCCTCTGCTTCCAGTCAAAGGCTGTTTAGAGAAGTGCAATAGGGTAAAATGCTCTCTTGCTGCATCCCAGTGCAGATAATATAGCATTTGAATGGATATAGTGTAGATCTATGCCAAACAGAATTTAGTGGCTTGATTCCCAAAGGTTTCCAAAAACTCAATGCTAAGAAATCAGCATGACTTTTAAATGGTGGAATTCATTATGGAACTGAAGCATACTATGAGCATATCATGCTTGGTTCAAGTGTTTTATCCATGCACCATTAATGTAAATTATATCCCATGGGAAGGTCCACATTTTTATTCACATCTTACATCTTTCAGAATATTTTTTTAAATGATTGATAGCAAGACGAGCCACTCACAGAGCGCACCAGAATGTGGGGTGGGAACAGGGACAGGAGGATAACGAAAATAGTGACATTGGTTTCCTGGCACCATTCCTACTGCTGACAAGTTTCACCAGGACGGGACTGAAGGCCAACCCTGAGAACCCGCCTGATTCAGCATTAAGACCAATTAAGCTAGTTAAGGAGTTTATTGAGAGTTTGTATAGAGACATTTTGAGACTTTGGTGGGGATGCACTCTGGGTTAGGTGCAGAACTTGTGCATGGAGTCAGCAACACGGTGGGCAACCAGTAATGGCCACTTCCAATATTAGGTGGACCCATAAAAGTGGCAGTTCAGAGTGGCACTCAGCCATTGGCACAAATGCGCCATCGGGTTCCACACTTTGCGGAGAGAGTGGTCAAATCACATTCAGGCAGTGCAGGGGGTCATTCCCCCCCTGGCATTACAGGTGTTTAAGGGGGCTAGGTGTCCAGACATTATTAGGAATCTAGCTGAACGCAAAGAAGGCTCCAGCTGGTCCTAGGAGCATGACATAGATTTTGAGTCTAGTGGCAATAAAGGGCAATGTTTCCCACAATGAGAGGCAAGAAGGAAAAGGAGGCCCCTCACTACATGATATGATGACGTGTTACGGCCAGTCAATGGGCGAGGTCCCCACATTTGTTAACTTCGCAAACGGGACCCCAATTTTGTTATGCTCCCAGGTGAGGAGGGATGAGTTGGTTACCCTTCTTTATTCAATCCCCTCAATTGGTTGCAACAAGATTAATTTCAAAGGGATCCCTTCCCCCGTGGATACCTTTCCCAATTCAAATGTATTTATATTTTAGAAGGAGCCAATTTAACCAGGCTTTCTTGAGTCAAAGAAAGAGTAAGTTCATTAGTTACTAAAGCCCAAGAAAAATAATTAAAACGCAACACACATGCACATAGATCAGAAATGAGAAGTTAAGAGTCCAAATAAAAGATTATAAACTATACAAATCAGACATAAGGCATATATGGCAGTACATTCTGGCCGTTAAGTTGGGTGATTCCAGTAGACCTGACTTTGGCAGTTTCAGAGTTGGTTTAGAGTCACTTGGTTCTGCAGGGTGGCTGAAAGGCTATCCAATTTCCTTTGGACTGTGCCTTTTGCTCAGCTTTGCCTCCAGCAACAGAGAGAGAGAGAGAGAGAGAGAGAGATCTTTTGCCTGCAAACTACAGGGGTTGACTAGCTTGCTCTTCGGCTTGCTGTCACACACAGCCACACACCAGCACACCAGCTTTTGAACTAATTTTCCCCTGTGTATTCCGAAGGGGAAAACTATGACCTGCAGCCAGAGTCCATGTTCTTTTCATCTAGACCATTTACACATTCTGAGATATAAATCAACAGGAGAACAAGATTTCAGGTGTCTGTTGAGACATGCAAATCAATCTTTTGTCTCCACAACCACAGGAGATTAAAGTTCAGTCTTTTGCATCCTTCCTATCTCCCTTTCAAGTGTCTGTGCTTGAAGAAGGCCATGATACCTTTTCAGGTGCGACATTCCTGTTCTCTTAGAACAGGTCTGTGTGGTGTGATCCACATAGGAATTTTCCAAAAAGTGATCACTTTACATTATCAGCCATCGTTTGCTCAGTATCTTTACTTGTACTTCTTTTTAAAAAAAAACACAGGTCATCCTTAAAAAGTTCAAATTGCCCATAGGTAATTGGTACCGTTAGTCTGCTGTTGTAATCCTTCCCCTGCACCACGAATGAAATGAGATTCATTCATTTCATTACAAGGGAATAAATATATAAAACAACAAACACACATGCACACACTTATTCTCCTAGCCTTGGTCAATATTATCTCTCCAGTTCTAACTGTGTCTCTTTAAGTTCTGGACAGGGCATCTGCAATCATGTTTGATTTCCCAGCAATGTTGCTGATGTTTAGGTTGTATGGCTGGAAAAACAAACTCCAACGGAATAACCTGGTATTCTGTGTCTTAAACTTGTGGTCAGCATAGACTGTGGTCTTTCTGTATCCATTTCGGACATATATCTCAAAGTGTTTGAGAGCCAGTAATAAACCGAGGGTTTCCTTCTCCACTATGGAGTACCGTTTCTGATGCTTGTTCAGATTTTTGCGGAAGTACCCGATTGGTCTCTCTATTTGCTTTCCTGGAGGAGAACAGCCTCCATCCCGATGTCAGTCGATGGCTACTTTAAATGCTTGGTTAAAGTTCGAAGCTACAAGCAAAGGCTTGCCTAATAAAATGGCTTTCAGCTTTTCAAAAGCTGTCTGGCATTTCTCCATCCTTGCTATCTTTGCTTTTTTCTGTAGTACGTCTGTCAGCAGGGTGGTTACTATGCTAATGTTTGGGACGAACTTGTGTTAGAATTCACACGTACCCAAAAGCCTAATGATTTCCTGTTCTGTTGTGGGAGTGGGGAACTGTGCTACTGCTTGTACCTTTGCAGGTCTGGGCAGTACTCGTCCTTGACCCACTATGCATCCTAGATAGATCGCCTGACCCTTAACGAGCTCAGTGTTTGTGAGATTGACCACTCAGTCAGCTGACTGTACTTTCTGGAAGAGGGCTTCCAGTTGTTTTAAGTGAGTTTCCCAGGTGTCGCTGTACACTATGAGGTCGTCTAGGTACATTATGCAATTGGATAAGCCCGCCGCTATCTGGTTCATCAGCCTTTGAAAGGTGGCTGGGGAATTTCAGAGTCCAAATGGCTTGACTCAACACTGGTATAATCCATCCGGAGCTATGAAGGCGGAATTTCCTTCACGCGGGCAGTCAAGGGAGCCTGCCAGTATCCCTTGAGTAAATCTATCTTTGTAATGTAGGCTGCTTCACCTACCCTACCCATGCAGTCTTCAAGCTGGGATATTGGGTAGGAGTCGGCTCTGGTCACTGCATTAACTTTTCGGTAGTCAACACAGAACCCTGTGGAGCTGTCGGCTTGGACATGAGCACAACAGAGGAGCTCCAGCTACTGCTGCTAGGCTCTATTAGTTGTTGCTCCAGCATGTAGTTAATCTCCTCCCAAAGCTGGGCCAGCTTTCCTGGGCCTAGACGATAGGGATGTTGCCTTATAGGAAGAGCGTCTCCCACATCCACATCATGTAGAGCTAGTGTGGTGCAGCCTGACTTGTCTCTGCATAAGCCTTTAAATGCAGTGAACAGCATCATCAAGTCTGTTCACTGTTCTGCACTAAGGTGGGTGAATAGGGAGCCTAAGTTTGCTAGTATCCCTGTGTTGGTTAGCTGGGTAGTAGGGGTTCAATGTGGGCCTCCCCCATGTCTCCCTCTAATTCATCCCCACTGCTACCCTCATCCTCCAGGTCACTGGCAATGGGACAGACTGTAGCCTGCTTGTCCCTTCTTGGCTGTGATATTGCTTTATCATGTTGACATGACACAGGCTTTGCTTTTTCCCACAATCTGAGGTTCTTTGCTGCTCTGTACGGGCGACTGAACTGGGCTTTTAAGGGTTCACCTGGTATTGGTAGGGGCACTAACACATAGGCCAGAATTTTACATCCCATGGGTGGGGCGCCACTCAAACCATACGGCAGTAAAATCACACAAGATGATGTCGGGCGTTCCAACGTCATCGTCCACTTGCGCAATATTTTGCTTGGCGGATGTTCACAAAAGTCGGAAGAGCGCCCGTCGACAATTAAGCTCATTAATGACCCAACTGTAAGCGACTTTTCATGGCCCATCCAACCTTACGGTTGGCGGATGGGCCAATCGGCCAGGAAGGCTTTACATTTTTGATGAAACCTCGTCCAAGGAGGGGATGAAATCTCCATTAGGATTTAAAATAAAAAGAAATACCTGGGGACTGTTTTCTTCATGAGCTGTGCTTTCAGGGGTTTGATTGTGCTGCATGCATTTTTTGCAGCATTTTTATGCTTCCTTTTATTCTGTGGAGGTCTGCAGCTCCCTGAGGCATCTGTCTGCGTTCAGGGAGCTCAGTGGAAGTGCTCACCGGCACCTGCAGTGATGTCGGCGCCTGACCTCTTCCCGACCCAACGGCAGCGCTGAGCCTTTCCCCAGGTGCATTCCACGCTAGCTGGCTGTTCATTGGCCAGACAGTGTGGAATTGCGGTTGGAAGCCGAGCATGACCGGGCAGATGGTTTCCCATCTGGTCTCGGGCCTGCCAATCGCGTGCGCCCGATAAGCACAAAATTCAGGCCATAGTCTCCTGGCTGAAAAGCTTGGCCCCTGGCATGTTTGTCTGCTTGTTTTTTCACAGCTGCCTGGGAGATTTTTAAGTGTTGTGGGCCACATCACAGGCTCTCATGAATTGCTGCTGGAACACTGTTACGCAGAGTACATGGAGGCTTCCTCCTTCTGTTCTAAACACCTCTCCTTAAATAGTTTCAGAGGCCCTCACACTTGGTGCCCATAAACTAATTCAAATGGAGTAAAACTGGTGGACTAATTGGGTAAGTCCCTGGTAGAAGGAAATCTAGTCCTTTGTCCTAGTCATGGGGGTACCCTGATCATTGTTTTTAGGGTCTGGTGATACCATTCTAGTGCCCCCCGTGACTGCGGGTGATATGCTGAAGAATTCAGCTGGGTCATGCCCAGGTTACCCATCACTTCCTGGAATATTTTGGACATGAAATTTGAGCCCTGATCCGACTGGATCTCAATGGGCAGTCCATAACTGGTAGAGAATTGGGTAAATTCCCTCACCACTGTTTTGGCAGGTATGGTTCTCAGGGGAACAGCCTCTGGGAAGCAGATGGTCACGTCCAGGATGGTAAGGATATACTGGTGGCTCCCTTTTGTTTTGCGCAGGGGCCCCCACACAGTCTACTAGCACCTTGCTGAATGGCTTCCCAAAAGCCAGCACAGGAATCATAGGTGCAGGTTTTATTACAGGCTGGGGTTTTCCCACAATCTGGCAAGTGTGACAGGTTTTGCAAAACCTTACTACAACCCTGTGACTAGCTTGCCCTTCTGCTTGCTGTCACACAAAAGTCACA
This sequence comes from Cetorhinus maximus, assembly GCF_964194155.1. NCBI lineage: Eukaryota > Metazoa > Chordata > Chondrichthyes > Lamniformes > Cetorhinidae > Cetorhinus > Cetorhinus maximus. Next base: position 54,959,236 of record NC_135897.1, on the reverse strand, counting down.
CACCAACATACCAGCTTTTTAACTGATTTTTCCCTGTGTATTCTGGAGGGGAAAACTATGACCTGCACCCAGAGTCCATGTTCTTTTCATCTCAGACTATTTGCATATCCTGAGATAGAAATCAACAGGAGATGGATTTCGGATGTCTGTTGAGACATGCAAATCAGTCTTTTGTCTCAGCAACCACGGGAGATTAAAATTTAGTCTTTTGCATCTTTCCTATCTCCCTTTCAAGTACCTGTGCTTGAAGAAAGCCATGACACCTTTTCTGGTGCGACGTTCCATGTTCTCTCAGGACAGGTCTGTGCGGTATAATCCACATAGGAATTTTCCAGAAAGTGGTCACTTTACATTGTCAGCCATCTTTTGCTCATTGCCTTTACTTGTATTTCTTTAAAAAAAGCACAGGTCTTCCTTAAAAAGTTCAAATTTCCCGTAGGTAATTGGTACCGTTAGTCCGCTGTAATAACAGATGATGATTGGTTGTCACTTGAAGCAAGGAGGACACTTGCCAAAGAGTATAGCCTGTGGAAAGAGCCTGTGCATGGAGACTTTTAACGTGGGAAGGCCGTTGCTCTGCAGCTACCGCATGGTTCTGGCTTACCATGAGGCTCTTCTGCTCTTACCTCCTGCCATAGGCATATTGGAAGGATTTCCAGGTTGGCAATCAACCTACTTGGCCATGTGATGAACACATCTTGCGTGATGACCAAGCCCCAGAGTAAGACTCAAACCCAGAGCCTCTGGCTCAGAGGTAGAGACACTACCCACTGCGTCACAAGACTTCCACCATTGGATCGAACAGCGAAGGCTCAAAGCTACCTTGAGATGTTGGAGCATCTGTGCAGCAACAGAATGCACCTAGCCAGGCAGGTGGTCACAGAAATTCGTGCCTTCATCACAGAAGATCTCACCCCTCACAGCACTGCTCACCATCCCTACCAGTAGCTCTCAAAGTCTCTGTGGTCTTCAACTTCTTCACCTCCACCTCTTTCCAAGGATCAACTGTGGATCTTGCAGGCAGCTCAAAAATGTTTGCAGATAACTATATCTCACAGGTTACTGATGCCCTGTTTTGCTAGAGTTGGATGGTACATTGAATTTCAGACAGATGGGCTCTTGCATGCACAAAGGGCAGTGGGATTCATCTCCATCACTGGCTTCCTGCAGGTGCAGGGCAGCATTGATTGCACCCATATGGCCATCAAGGTATTGACTGATTGGCCCTTGAAATTTATCAACATGAAAAGCACTCACGCCCTCAACATACAGCTGCTCCCTGACCACAAGAGCTTCCTGCTTGCTTTCCTGGCAGCTGCTTTGACTCCATTATCCTCCAGCTGTCCAATGTGCTGCAGATCTTCATTCCACCTCCTAAACCACATTGTTGGATACGAGGGAACAACACATACCTCACCACACTTCTTCTGCTCACACCCACAGCAACCTCAACCCATCCCTGTTTAGTTTGGGAGGGTGGCCTTTTCTAGAAAGAGGACCTCCCTCCTGTCCCTCACTACCTCAAGGGGGGGCCTCCACTGTAACATCCGTGAAATAAAGATAGCCCCGCCCTCAGTGCTGGTCCTCTCTGCCTTTCTTCTCCTGTCACTGTTGTTTCAATTCCCTCAGCAAAGCCACAGCACGGTAATGGCTGCCATGGTTGGTTTAAATGTAACCCGCACTCACTCAGTCCCGCCTCCATTCGCACCTTGTAGCTGCTAATTTGCCACCGAACCCAGCCTCCAACTAATTAGCTGCCCACTTTCCTGAAAATCAGTGGTGGGATGGGATCCAGAAATGATCCCGACATTGAGTTCCCGACCCAAGAAGGAAGATCAGGTCCATGGTGTCTCATGGAAAATCTCAGCAGGTCTGACAGCATCGGCGGGGAAGAAGAAAATGACGTTTCGAGTCCTCATGACCCTTCAACAGAACTAAGTAAAAATAGGAGAGGGGTGAAATATAACCAGCTTATATTTCACCCCTCTCCTATTTTTACTTTGTTCTGTTGAAGGGTCATGAGGACTCGAAACGTCAACTTTGTTCTTCTCCGCCGATGCTGCCAGACCTGCTGAGTTTTTCCAGGTATTTCTGTTTTTGTTTTGGATTTCCAGCATCCGCAGTTTTTTGTTTTTAACCATGGTGTCTCATTGTTTGTTGTTTGCTCACTCCCTTCAGGAAGTCATTACTCAAAGAGTAAAGATGATTTGAACGTTTTTGTATATCATCAAAACAACTGTAAGCATGGACTTTCAAATATTGTCTGAGCTAACTTAAAAGTCAATACACATTACTAGATAAATGTTGTTTATTTAGCAAATGTAGCAGGTTACAGATGTGACAAGTGAAATGATACAATACTTAGAAATGTTAGCATTGTTTGCTTTTACGCACTATCTAAGATATTTATAAATGATTAGAACAGCAGCATTTCTTTTATGCACTTGTTTTAGTGAAAACTCAGATAACAGTACAAACAATGGCAATGACTGGAAGAACTGAGCTATTCTTAAAGTTCAAAGGAACTTTGTGAATCAAAGTCCTGAATTTAAGCATATTTAATTTAAGCAGAGCCTTTTATTAACACTGAGAACTGTGCCAGAGATGTTTGATAATGGAGGTAACATGCAAATTAATTTAACTTTTCTTCAGTTTCATATTCCTTGGTCCCTTGTAAAACTTCACACCTGAAATAAATGGGACAGCCTGTCTAACTACAAGTGAGGGATGTTTTTGAATGTAATTATAATTTATATTTTTTCCACTCAAAATATCATCTTATACCTCTGATCCGGAATGAAACATGGAAGGGAAAATATCAATATTTAACAGTTACTTAAATTGGAAAACTAACTTGGTTTTAACACTTTATGAAATGCACTCTAGAGGGATATAAAATGTTATGCTATCTTCCACTGATTTGATATTGTAGTTGTTTTAAATTACATCTGGTTGACTCTACTGCATAATTGTGAGAGATGTAGAGATATGTATATGTATTTATAAAGTGAATTAAAGAGTTGTAGAAATATAACTCACGTGTGAGTCCAAATACCAGGTTTTGTCATGAAAACTGGGAGTGCCTTCTCCCCCTGAGACACACAAAGATTTATTTATGTAGCTGTGGGATGTAATCTATAGCGCAATATTTTTATACTAAATTTATTACTACTCTAATTTTAACAATGGACAACACCATGCATGAGCCACTAGTTCTTATGAAGCATGTTTAATTTTTACAATGTTGGTAGAAGCTGTAATTTGCCAATGTTAATCTAAAACTCATCCAGGCAGCCTTAGTGCTTTGCTCATATTTTTCAAAGCCAAGTAGCTTAATTTCTGTAAATTACACATAACAGCATCACATTTCTTATTCCTATAATCTGCTGTGCATATACTCACTAGAAACGTTTCGCCAAAATGGTGCGCAAGTAGTTAGTTATTTTGAAGGTTCTCTTTGTAATGCATGTTTATTCACTAAAATAGAAATGTCCACACTTAGATCAGGGGACAGGAGCCATGTATTACAACCACTGAGTGGGTCACATTTGGTGATACAAAGATGGAAATTCCATTAAAAATTACAAGCCTCATTTTTTGCACAAATAAAACAGACCCCCATACACAAAGAACCTGTAACTCACTTAACTTTCTGCACCGCTTCCTAATCTGGTCTCTGCCATATGTTCACATGTATTTGCTTATATTGCTTGTCTTTTCCATCCTTTTTCTGATGCTACTCTCATTGTTTGGCAATTAGAGGGGCTGGGGTGGGAGTGGCTGGGGATGAGGGTTTGCTTCAATCCTTCATGATGCAAAACTTCAGCCTCAGTTTGTTAATCTCCATGGACCTGAGGCATGTGTAAAAACTGATTTCCTAGTTAGTGCTAAAAAGCTGTTCATTGGTCTAAATCCTAAAACAGGAAAAAACCTATCCTAATCCTCTAAACTAGGTGAGTTTAAATGCCCAAGGACCTTTGCTAACAAACTCACAAAGAGAAAAAGTAATGTGAGCTGTCAGATGGATTCAGCCTCTGGGTCACTTGAATATTATTGTTCTAAAGGACTTTCATAAGTTCCAGTTGAACCCATAAACTTTCCCCTTGTAATGCAATGTTCATTTCATACTAATCCACTGATGGAAATACTGAAAGGATGCTAATACTCAAAAAGCTCTTCTGTTTGAATGCCAGCAGGTATTTGGGAGTGGCTTTGCTCTCAGTCTAGCTTTGTGATTTGAAGAGTAAAAGTGCCAGTCTGGAATTTGATCATTTTCAATGTTGTTTCTTAAGATCTTGAACTGAACTTTCTTTTATGGCACTTATGGAAGGGTTGCCAATATTAAGGGAGCTTGTGTCAGCAGGCAACATATTTTTCTATACTACATCACAGTAGGAGCAGGAAAACTTGATTTTTGTGGCTTTCTAAGCACCTCAGGCAGCTGTTGCGTCAACCATCTATCAGCACTGAAGAAGCCAGCCATCTGGATATGGAAACCTATGTTGTAGTCAGTGGGATACACCACAAGCTAATGTTTATTTTCCCTTGGGATTGGGAGAAGATTGTTTCACAGTAAAAGAAGTACTTAATAAAAATCATTTTACAAAACAAAAAATTCTTAAGCAATTTGAAGGTTTTTCTGATATAACAAGATGGCTTCATTTATCTAGGATGTTTGTACTATCAGAAAAAAAGATCAATCATATCCATTGAATTAACTGTGCTCCATTTATCCTTGAAAATAGCTACAGAACCTGAGACAGGATCAGAAAACTAGTGGATATTGGATTTGAATAACAAAGTGTATCAGAGGGTAGCAAAGGAGGAGACTCAGCCCCTGCAATTGCCCAACAGTTTTGAGGTTCTTGAAGCTTGTATGGATGAGAGTAGGGACTGCAGGGAGGATGAGCAAACTAACCGTGGCACCATGGTGCAGGGAGCCTTTCAAGTGCGGGGGGGAGGAAAAAGGAATGTAGTTGTAGTAGGGGAATAAAGACTGTTCTCTGCAGCCTAGAGCATGATTCCAGAAGGCTGTGCTGCCTGCCCAGTGCCAGGGTTAAGGACATCTCCTCAGGACTGGAGAGGAACTTGGTGCACATGGGTACCAACAACATATGTAGGACTAAGAACGAGATTCTTCTGAGGTACTATGAGCAGTTAGGAGGTAAATTTAAAAGGAGAACCACAAAAGCAATAATCTCTGGATTACTACCTGAGCAAATTGGCATAGAATAAATAAGATCAGAGAGTTGAATGCGTGGCTCAAAGATTGGTGTGGGAGAAATGGGTTTCGATTCATGGGGAAATGGCACCAGTATTGGGGAAAGAGGGAGCTGTACCATTGGAACGGTCTTCACCTGGACCATGCTGGGACCAATGTCCTGGTGAGCCGTATAACTCGAGCTGTGGAGAGGGTTTTAGACTAAATAGTGGAAGGGGGGGGGGGGGTGTGGTGTTGGGGGGTGGGGGGGGGGGGGAGGGGGTGGGGGGGAGTTGGTGCAGGGGGAGGGTTCATGTGAGGGGAGGGTTCATCTGAGGGGAAGATTTGGAAAGGTAAAGAGAAAGGACAAGGCAATAGTGCAGGGTAGCGATATGGGTAATGGTAACCAGAGTGTGTCAGAAAAGGGCAGAGCGTACAGATATAAGAGTGCATTAGCAAATATGCTCAGAGTAAGGTAAAATGACTTTAAACTATTAGAGGGGGAGGAAAGTTCAGGTGAAAGGAGGTTTAGAAATTTAAAGATAAAAGTTGACACACTGGAAAAATGTACTGATGTGGATAAAGGCAATTTGAATGGGACAGGAAGGGACAGGGAGTGTAACAGTAATAATGCATCAGAGAGTAAGGTCCATGCAGGGAATAGTAGTAAAAAAAAAATTAAATTGACGTTATCTGAATGCGCAGAGCATTCACAATCAGATAGATGAAAGAGTGGCACAAATAAAGTTAATTTAAATAGTTTAGATCTAATGGCCATTACAGAGACATTGGGCAGAATTTTACGCCCTGTGGGCAGGCACACGCCCGACCCGATCGGGCGTAAAATCACACACAATGGCGTCAGGTGAATATCTCAACATCATCGTACACTCGCGCAATATTTCTGTCGGCAGGCACCTGCAAGAGTCGGCAGCGCACCCGACGACATTTAAGAGGCCTATTACAGCCACTAATCTATTAATTAACCTGGATTGTTCGCTGCCCATCCAACATTATGGTTGGTGGGTGGGCGAATCGGCCAGGCGGCCTTTGCACTTTTCAGGAAACCTCATCCAAGGGCAGGGTGAGGTTTCCGATGTTAATTAAAAGAAAAGAAAAATGTTTGGGCAGGATTTTTACGATCTATATGTCTAGGTGAGTGGATCCGACGTGTGGACATTTTTTTTTCGCATTTTTCAATCTTATTTGATGGTTTTAAATTCTTCAGCTTCCTGAGGCTGCTCTCTGCCTTCAGGGAACTTTCATTGCACACTCCCCCATGCCCGCGCTGACTTCAGCACTCGCCCTCCTGTCGTCTCCACCCCGGCAACGTTGAGCCTCTCAGCCCCTTTTACGCTGGCTAGTCGTTAATTGACCAGCTAGCGTGAAATTGCGATCGGGGGCCGATCGCAGGTGGCAGGTCGTTACCTGGCCTCTCCCGGGCCTGCCCACCCCACCCTCCTGACAACTTCAAGACTCTGGCCATAGTTGCAAGGTGACCAAACTTTGGAAATTAGTATTCCAGTGTACTCAACATTTCAAAAAGATAGGCAGGATATAAAAGGAGCAGAGGTAGGCCTAATCATAAAGAATGGCATAAGGACATTACTGAGAAAGGATCTTGACTCAGAAAATCAGGAAGTAGAGTCAGTGGGCAGAATTTAGCCCTTGGCGGGCGTGTGGGCCCCACTGGCTCGGCGGAGGGTGGGCAGCCAAACCCCGCCGCAGAAACGGGGCCCGCCGCCATTTTGAGTGGGCGGGCCAATTAAGGCCCACCAAGCAGCCTGCCCTACGGGAAGCACTATGCGCTTTCTGTTCCGCGGGGGGGAAGGAATCCCTAACTGTCAAAGTACGCTCTTTCGCGCATGCGCGCAAAAGAGCACACTGCTCCCTGAGGCAAAGTCCTGTCTTAGGGAGTTTAGTGAAAGGTAAGTAAAGTCAAAAAAAGAGACATTTTAAAATTATTAACATGTCCCCCTCATGTGACAATGTCACACGAGATGGAATATGTTGATAACAAACTCATAAAATTTATTAAATTTTTACAAAACGGACACGAAACTTCATCCCGCCAGTGGATGAAGTTTCATTAATAATCTACAGGATGCTGGAGCTCCTGCTTCAGCTGTGGCTCAGTTCATAGCACCCTCGCCTTTGAATCAGAGGGTTGTGGGTTCATGTCCCACTCCTGGAAACCAAGAACTGTGATTGTACTCGAAAGAGTTGCAATCTGTGACTGTTGATAACTCGAAAGAATTTTGGGGTGTCAGCTCTGGCTCAGTTCATAGCACCCTCGCCTTTGAATCAGAGGGTTGTGGGTTCGTGTCCCACTCCCGGAAAACCAAGAACTGTGATTGTACTCGAAAGAGTTGCAATCTGTGACTGTTGATAACTCGAAAGAGTTAAACTGGTTGGTCTGCAGTTGCTGGGTTTGAGGTGTCAGCTGTGGCTCAGTTCATAGCACCCTCGCCTTTGAACCAGAGGGTTGTGGGTTCATGTCCCACTCCCGGAAACCAAGAACTGTGATTGTACTCGAAAGAGTTGCAATCTGTGACTGTTGATAACTCGAAAGAGTTTGACAGATTTCCCTCATAGCACCCTCGCCTTTGAATCAGAGGGTTGTGGGTTCATGTCCCACTCCTGGAAAAACCAAGAATTGTGATTGTACTCGAAAGAGTTGCAATCTGTGACTGTTGATAACTCGAAAGAGTTTCAGCCTACAGGTTGGCCGGGCAGGGCATTTAACTACCTTAATGAGCCTGTCAATGGCCTTAATTGGCCATTGACTGGTTGGCCGGCGGACAGCTGATTTCGGTGTCAGCTGTGGCTCAGTTCATAGCACCCTCGCCTTTGAATCAGAGGGTTGTGGGTTCATGTCCCACTCCTGGAAAAACCAAGAACTGTGATTGTACTCGAAAGAGTTGCAATCTGTGACTGTTGATAACTCGAAAGAGTTTCAGCCTATAGGTTGGCCGGGCAGGGCATTTAACTACCTTAATGAGCCTGTCAATGACCTTAACTGGCCATTGACTGGTTGGCCGGCGGACAGCTGATTTCAGTGTCAGTTGTGGCTCAGTTCATAGCACCCTCGCATTGAATCAAAGGGTTGTGGGTTCATGTCCCACTCCCGGAAACCAAGAACTGTGATTGTACTCGAAAGAGTTGCAATCTGTGACTGTTGATAACTCGAAAGAGTTTCAGCCTACAGGTTGGCCGGGCAGGGCACTTAACTACCTTAATGAGCCTGTCAATGGCCTTAATTGGCCATTGACTGGTTGGCCAGCAGACAGCTGATTTCGGTGTCAGCTGTGGCTCAGTTCATAGCACCCTCGCCTTTGATTCAAAGGGTTGTGGGTTCATGTCCCACTCCTGGAAACCAAGAACTGTGATTGTACTCTAAAAAAGTTGCAATCTGTGACTGTTGGTAACTCGAAAGAGTTTCCTTAAGATTTATATGGCCCGGAATGACGTCAGGGGTTCCTCTCGACATCATCCCACGTCATTTTCCCCTCGGTGAGCGGGCCCTGCCCCCAAATCGCCGAGGGGCAAATCCTAGCCAGTATGTGTGGAGATTAGGGATAGTAAGGGTCAGAAAATTGGCTGGTGGGAGTAAATTATAGGCCCTCTAACATTTGTTATATCATTGGATAGAGCATTCAACAATAAATTACTGGAGTTTGTAACAAAACAATGGGCTGAATCTTCTGGCTGATGTGCGGGTGGCGGAACCCATACGTCAGTGCTTAAAATGTCGTGCGCTGACGTCGCGCGAACGTCCCGACGTCAGTGCACGGCATCGCGATGTTTAGGTCGGCAGGCACACTATGCAGCGACATGCGCGTCCACCATTAATTAAGGGCCTTGTTAAGGCCATTAAGTCACTGATTGTTGACAATTTTGAGGGGCCCGTGTGAACTTCGGCTCGGCGCAAGGGCCCAACGGGCAGGCGGGTAAGTGATTTTTTAACAAACCTCGTCCAGTGGCGGGATGAGATTTGATTTCAAATTTTAAGAAGTTTAATAAAGGTTTTGTGTACTTCATTAACATGTCCCATCTCATGTGACATTTTCACATGAGGGGGACATGTTCATGATTTTTTTATTTTTCTAGTTTTGAACTTTCACCACCTTTCAGCGATCTCCCTGAAGCAGCACCTAGCCTCAGGGAGATGTGTGCTCTTTCACATGCATGCGTGAAAGAGCGCACTCTCGCAGTTGGCGAATCCCTCCCCGCCCACACAGGAAGCGCATAGAGCTTCCCATTGGGTGGCCTGCTGGGTGGGCCTTAATTGGCCCACCCACGTAAAATGGTGGTGGGGCCCGTTTTGGCGGCGACGATCGGCTGCCCCCCACCGTCGCCGAGTCGGTTGGGCCCGCCCACCTATCAAGGGCAAAATACAGCCCACTGTAATAGTTGTTGCAGACTTCAATATTCACATAAACTAGAACAATCAAATTGGCAAAGGTGGTCTGGAAGACGAGCTTGTAGTATGCTTTCATGATGGGTTGCTTGTGCAATATGTTGTGGAGCCACCTAGGAATCGAATATTGAGCATTAAGGCAGGGTTAATTGGTAATGTCATAGTAAAAGATCCACTGGGAAATAGTGAACGTAATACAATTGAATTTCACATTAAGTTCAAAAATGACATATTCCAATCAAAAACAAGAATGTTAAACTTAAACAAAGCCAATTACATAGGTATGAGGGTGAACTGGCTAAGGTTGTTTGGGTAAATAGACTAAAAGGTGTGGTGGTAAATAAACAATGGGGAACATTTAAAGAAACAACTCAAAATGTTCACCAAATATACATCCCATTGAAAACCAAAAACTTCATGAGAAAGATCTATCTGTGGTGTACTAAGGAGGTTAATGGTAGCATTGGATTAAAAAAAGAGGCTTATAATGTTGCAAAAAATAGTAAGTCTGAGGATTCAACAAGAAGTTAATAAAAAAGGGAAAAATTAGAATATAGGCATATAGACAGTGAATAAATTAGCCTGGAATATAAAAATGGATTGTAAGAGCTTTAACGAGCATAGAGAAAAGTGTAGATAATGTAAATGTTGGTCCCTTAGAAACAGAAACAGGAGAAATTATCATGGCGAATGAGGAAACGGTAGAGATATTGTTGTGTCTGTCTTCACAGTAGAAAACACAGGTTACATACCAGAAATAGAGGGTAACCTAGGTGCTAATAAGAGTAAGCAAATTAGGATAATTAATATCAGCAGAGAATAAGTGCTGGAGAAACTCAAGGGACTAAAATCTGACAAATCCCAGGACCTGATGGCTTACATCATAGGGTTCTAAAAGAGGTAGCTGCAGGAGTAGTGGATGCGCTGGCTATGATTTCCTAAAATTCCCTAGATTCTAGAATGATCCCAGCAGATTGGAAGCAAATAAATGTAACACCACTTTTTAAGATAGGAGAGAGGGAAAAAATTGGGGACTTCAGGCTAGTTAGTTTGACATCAGTCATCAGGAAAGCGCTGGAATCTATTATTAAGGAAGTCTTAAAAATGCACTTAGAAATGCATTGTATGACAACAAATGAGTTTGGTTTTATGAAAGGAAAATCCTGTTTGACAAATTTGTGAGAGATTTTTGGGGTTGTAACTAGTGGTGTAGATAAAAGGGAACAAGTAGATATGGTATACTTAGATTTCCAAAAGGAACTCGATAAGGTGTCACAGAAAAGGTGTGTACACATTTAAGAGCTCATGTAAGATAAAAGCAAAATATTGCAAATGCTGGAAATATGAAATAAAAACAGAAAATGCTGGAAAAACTAAGCAGGTCTGACAGAACCTGTGGAGAGAGAAACAGAGTTAATGTTTCGAGTCCGTATGACTCTTCTTCAGATCTCATATAGTTGGGTGTGATATATTAGCATGGTGAGAGGATTGGTTAACAGAGGAAGCAGAGGGTAGGGACAAATGGGGCATTTTCAAATTGCCAGATTGTGACAAGTGGAGTGCCAAGAGGATCATTGTTGGGATCTTAGCTACTTACAATCTATATTAAAGACTTAGATGAAGAAACAAGGAGTAACATATCTAAGTTTGCTGATGATACAAAGCTATAGGAATGCAAACTGTGAGGGGGACACAAAGAGGCTGCAAAGAAATACAGACAGGCTAAGTGAGTGGGCAACAAAGTGGAAGACGGAGTATAATGTGAGAGGTATGAGGTTATTCGCTTTGGCAGTAAGAATAGTAAAGCAGAATATTTTCTAAAAGGTGTGAAATTTCTTAGTGTTGATTTTTGAAGAAACTTGGGTGTAGTCAAACAAGGAACACAAAAAGTTAGCTTGTAGATACAGCAAGCAATTAGGAAAACAAACGGCATGTTGGCCTTTATTTCAAGGGGATTGGAGTTCAAGAATAAAGAAGTCTTACTACAATTGTACAGGCCTTTAATGAGGCCACAACTGGAATACTGTGAGCAATTTTGCACTCCATTTTAAAGGATTGCATTGGAGGCAATACAGCAAAGGTTCACTGGATAGGTCCCTATATGAGAGGGTTGTCCTATGATGACAAATTGAGTAAATTAGGTCTATATTCTCTATATTCTATATTCTGGTTGAATATATTTAAGGCTGATAGACAGACTTTGGTCTCTCAGGGATATTGAAGTCCAAGATCAGCCAGGATCATATTGAATGATGGAACAGGCTTGATAGGCCATTTGGCCTTGTCCTGCTCCTTTATCTTATGTTCTTTTTTATTATGGTTTGGAATCAGAGAACAGTCGGCTTTGGGGCTTGGTGGACTTAGAATGCATATAATACACGAAAGGTGACTTTTTTTAAAGATTAGAATGCATGGAAGGGTGAAAGATGTTACGACTCCTCCAAAAGCTTTCAAAAAGAAATTCAAACTTCCTGTGAATGGTTGGAAGGATCACATGATAAGATTTCAAATATTAAAACTTTTATCGTAATGAACAACCTAAACTCCTCCATCCATCCACTCCTCCATCACCCCCTACTCCTCAACCCCCACCTATGGCACCTCCCCATGCCCACGCAGAAGATGCAACACCTGCCCCTTCACTTCCTCTCTCCTCACTGTCCAAGGGCCCAAACACTCCTTTCAAGTGAAGCAGCATTTCACTTGCATTTCCCCTAACTTAGTCTACTGCATTCGTTGCTCCCAATGCGGTCTCCTCTACACTGTAGAGACCAAACGCAAACTGGGCGACCGCTTTGCAGAACACCTGCGGTCTGTCCGCAAGAAAGACCCAAACCTCCCTGTCGCTTGCCATTTTAACACTCCACCCTGTTCTCTTGCCCACATGTCTGTCCTTGGCTTGCTGCATTGTTCCAGTGAAGCCCAACGCAAACTGGAGGAACAGCACCTCATCTTCCGACTAGGCACTTTACAGCCTTCCGGGCTGAATATTGAATTCAACAACTTTAGATCTTAAACTCCCCCTCCCCCCATCTCCACCCCGTTTCTCCCCCCTCCCTTTTTTTTCAATAATTTATATAGATTCTTCTTTTCCCACCTATTTCCATTATTTTTAAATCTAAAACTAAAACTTTGTTAGTCTTTCCACCCCTCCCCACTAGAGCTGTACCTTGAGTGTCCTGTCTTCCATTCTTAATTAGCACATTTTCTTAGACAATATCACCACCTTCAACACCTCTTTGATCCTTTTGTCTGTGACATCTTTTGATTATCTGCTCCTATCACTGCTTGCTTATCTCCACAATCACCACACCCTCAACTTCTCCCCCCCCCGCCCCCCCCACCTTAGACCAGCTTATATTTCACCTTTCTCCTAACTATACTCAGTTCTGCCGAAGGGTCATGAAGACTCGAAACGTTAACTGATTTCTTCTCCACCGATGCTGCCAGACCTGCTGAGTTTTTCCAGGTAATTCTGTTTTTGTTTTGGATTTCCAGCATCCGCAGTAGCTTTTAGCTTTTTGTTTTTAACCTAAAAGCATCATTGGCTAATCATATTTCTGTAGGTAATTTAGACTTTAAACTACAGAAAAGATCATCCAAATGACTTAAAACGACCAAACCCCGCGCCACCCACCCCCCCACCTCCCCCCCCCCACCCCCCTCCACAGTTATACTTTACTCTGTCCCTTAAGTGAACACTTCATTCTCCAGGAGCCAGTCCAAAGTTTTCTCAGCTCCCGATGGCTTGCTCCATTTTTCCTTTTCCAGCTGGATAACTTCAAATTCCTGAACTAACCCTGGAGATTCCTCCCTTTAGCCAAAGCTAGACAAATATTTCAGCCTCAGTTAAATCCTCACATACATGGCCTCTTCAATCCAAGTGTGAGCTCCCACCTACATTCTGCAAGATGAAAAATAGAGAATGAGTGCCTCTCTCTGCTCTCTCTGGCTTGCTCTCTCTTTCTCTCTCAGATTCTTACAGACTGACCTAGCTGTGAGGTTCAGGGGTACCTTAAGGAAACCTTGTAAGTTGATACTACAATGGTTTGCTTTGGACTATTCTCTCCTATGGCCTATCCCCATTGCAATGTGAATCACATGGACCTTGTAACCAGGTAGAAATGCTCATTAGCTATCCTTTAGACTCTAGACTCCTTTCTATCTCGAAATTAAATAGATAGTTTAAATTTAAGTATTTACAAACCCTGACATACCTACCACCTCTCTATGATACTTGGAGACTAGTAGTCTACCCATAGTCATCATAGATCTCCTTGTCATTGTCCACAGATGTAAACACCTTCCACTTTCTTCCCAGTAAAACAACAAAGGCCCCCCTTGAACCTTTAATAACCAAGTCATCCAAGCTTGTTGTTGGGCAGACTTCAGAACAGGTCACATGATCCCCTTCATTCCTGCATTTTCCCTAAATTAAAGAGACAGTCCCAAAACATCGTATTTGGAACAAAGAGCAACTAATTGCAAAGATGGGGCAAAACCCAGATCTGTTGGGTTTTTAATCTCAATTTTTTTATGCTGTCATTCTTTGAGAGGAGAAACAGTGGATTTCCCACCTGTCATCCAGGGTGGATTTTCAATTGCAGGAGAGAGAGAGAAAATTGATTTCTCGAGGGAGTCACTGGATCCCGATCCCTCCGGTACATGAGGCAATTTTCAAAGGGAGGGCCGGGGAACGGGGTCATGGGCAAGGTACCAGGAATCCACTTACCTCTAATTAATTTTTTTAAACCAGAAAAATTCTTGCCACCAGGGATTTCACTGTGAGACTGTCTGCAATGGCCGGCTGTTTAACCAATTCTCCAGGCGCTGAAGCTTCTGGCTCTCCAAATTGTTACCTCCTCTCTTGTGAAAGGCAGCGGCAGGCCATGTCATCTGTATTTGACGCTCCTGCTCCAGCAGGCATTTCCTGCCTCCTGTCGGAGCTCAGCACCACTAATGGAGCTCACCTCCAACCCAATTAGGACATTAACATTTGTAGATCGTATCGCATGAGTGACACAGAAGAGGAGTGGGGTTTACCTGGAAACTATTCGGGCATTGGGTTGCCAACCTCGATTTGAAAATCAAGTTTCCCTAGGAATTCCAAGCTTCAAGCCCTCAGGAGACTTCAGCAAACCGCTCCCCCCCCGCCGCCATCAACTGAAAACTGGCCTGAGTCCTACAGAGACCTGTAAACAGGTGCCAAAGCTTTATTAGGGAAAGGTTTTCTGGGATAGGTTATTTTCCTCATGAGGCCCCTTAGAATCTGTGATTCTAAATGATCATCCTGCAAACTACTGCACATTGCTTTGTATAAATGCTCAAGACAGCCAAAACTCTTTAAATTATCGCATTTCATTTTAGATTAAAAATGTCTCAGCGCATCAGAGCGTCTATCAACTAATTGTTCAGAGTAATCAGTCATAGGCATCAAGAATGATTTAACATGCACAGTTGAAACTTTTGCTATATTCCAGAAATCACTTCCATGCATCATCATTCCAATCTCAGCAAGAGTGGGATTAATTCTTGCTGTCATTGTGACAGTAATTAGTAAAGCAATAAATTAAGATGAGCAATCAACACTATCCAAACAACCTTGAAATGAAAACTGCGAAATTAGAGAATCATTAAGATATGTGCAACAGGCCTGGGGAAACTCCAGGGTTTGAATTAGCAAATGTGCAAAGAAACTGTTCAGCATTGGCTTCAGAGTTAGTTGCCAACAAGGCTTGACTTGGCTGTGCTGTGAAAGTGAATGTCAAAATAAAAGGGAGAAGTACTTTCATTGTTTTCACAGTCTGAATTCTGAGGGAGTTTTCATGCATACTGTAAGATAAACAAAAGCCCACTCAAAGGCCTGCATTAGTGATTCAGTCATTCTAATGCAGAGCTAGTGACAAATGGGGATTCCATGGGACCCGTAACACACCCGTCTGTCACTCCTTTAAAGATTAGTAATGTGTTCTTGTTTTTGGAGCTGCATTTTCTTCTTTTGAGATAGCTTCTGTCCACATAACAGCTAATCCTTCTTTGTGGCAAACAGGACACAGAGCTTCAGCTCTGTATGTTTGATGTAGCACCACCTGCCATCGGAATTTGGGAGCAAACTGCCTTCTGGGCTTCTACTGGCTCTCCCTGTACTTGTATTTAACTTTTTCACTAGTGACTGACCAGCACAAGGACTGGACCTGTTACAGCCAGGCTTTGGTCCTAGACCCATGCTGACAAATAGATAACAATAGGCAGAATCATCCCAGATTTGCACTAAGTGCGGTAGCCGGTGGGTAAGATGGCGTTTTACCCATTGGCCGCAATGGCGGCTTTTCAAACCGCATCATCCTAAACCCACCACATGAATTATGCCTTCCCGGAAGCACGCCTTTTCCATGGCAGGCAGGCTCTCATTCGCCCACCACGCCATTACCTCACTGCTTTCAGCACGCCAGCTGCCAAATTTAAAGTAGAGCCATGTGAACACCTCTCAGTGCTTCCAGCCCACAGCTGCTGCAAAGAAGACATGGCCCCGAAGGCAAAAATACTGCAGCCCCCAGGTTCAATGATGCGTCCCTTGAGCGCATTTTGGATACAGTGGAGGCCCACCGTGATGTCCTCTACCCCCACTCTGGCCACAGGAGGGGCAGCAACATCACCAATCCGGCTTTGGAGGCAGTGGCAGTGGTGGTCAGTGCCAATGCCCTGCAAAAGACGACAGCTACCCAGTACCGTCACAGGATGAATGGTCTCATCCATTCTGTCAAGGTAATTCGCTCTTCTCATCACTCTCAACTCACAAACCCATCACACATCCACAGGGATCTCACACCTCAAGGGACAACACCACTAACTCTCACACACACCCTCACATCTCCATCAGGCTCATATCCTCTCGAGCTCATGTCTTCATCCTGTGCATGGCTCCACTCACCACACAAACATTCCATGTAATGCCATGTGTCCTGCTCACACTCTCCCCATCTGTTCCCGTGCAGGAGAAGCAGAAATGTCCCAGCCTGGGAGTGGAGTGGCCCACCTTAGACCCCTCACTCACTTTGGGGAACGTGCCATCACACTGACTAGTGAAGACGTGGACTGTGCCTGTGGTGACGGTGAGGCAAACACCCTCATGAGGATCCTGCACCACATCATCCCTCTCTCAACGCAAATGTGAGTGCTCTCTCCTGCTTTTGACTCTGCTGCCATGCACTGATTATCTCCAGATTATCTCTACTTTGGTTCACAGGGAGCCCTGCCAGGTGACCAAAACTCTCAGCCAGCCAGTCCCTCAGCTCCATCCACGCCCTCACCTCCAGCCAAGATGACACCTCCTCCATTGAAGAGCTGGAAATAAGCAGCCTGGAAGACTCATCACAGCGCTTACCCACACCCTCCACCAGCGCAGAGACACACACCTCGGTGGACCCTAGATCTAAAGCAGGCTCAGGTTCACAAATGCATGGACACATGTCCGCAGCAGGAGGAAGCAGGTTTGTGTGAGCTCCCTGGCACTCGGAGGACCGCTGGGGAAGAGGCATCTGTGAGGTCCGAGTCAGATGACGAGCCTCTAGATTTGGCCTTCCAATTCATCCTGGAGAGTCAGCAGAAGGCGAGGGAACATCGTGCAGAGCTGTTGGAAGCCCTCAGCAGAGTGGCTCACAGCCCTCTGATGAAGTGCTGCCCACATATGTGTGCATGGAGGTCTCCATGGGGAGGATGGCAGACACCATGGAGACCCTAATCCAGCAGAATGTGGAGATATGTGCGGATCTGCATTCTAACACGGGAGCCATGGGTGACATCCTGCATTGACAATGCAAGAGGGAAACGGGGCACCTTGATATCCCTCCAGGTGCTCCTTCCCTTCAAGGAGTCAAGCCGGGGGCCCCAAAGGGAAGAAAAGCAGCAGCTGGACACCTCTGCATCATCCACTCAGGAATCTCAGAGGCTGTCCTTTCCCCCCGAGTCCCCTTTGCCTGTGACCCCCTCAGCCTCATCCTGTGTCACCGCAGAGGGAGCAGCTGGCCGACGAGTGATTCTAGAGGGAGAAGTGTGTGTGTGGCAGCGCCTTTCGGAGCCTCATGCAAGCACTCTCCCACACACGTGGATCCTTCACGTATCATGCTCATCTCAATGTCCTGAGCATTTTCAATGTTGCCAGCTAGGGTTCACTTTCAATTGTCCATCTGAGCTGACCTGCATCTCTGCCCACCCACTGATCACACTCCCATACAGCACCCGATCTCGCCCACCACAACTGTCGTTTCGCTTTCAATATGGACTACATGGCCTGGATTTGGATTTTTGTCAGCTCCCCTGTCTTTTCTCCTCCTCCAGTCACTCATTTCCCTTCCCCCATCACTGTTGACACGCTTGGCATCAGCTTCCACCTCCCCTCTGTGAGCTACCAGTCACAACCCTTTTCCTTTCGGGATGTCCAGGTGAATGTGCACGTACCATTCCTTCCTGAAAATCCCACCCCCATCAATATTCACCTCCTCAACCTTCTCCTTCCCACCCCCAGGGTCCGGGTCTGCCTCCGAGTCCCGACCAACTACCGATACCGTCGAACCCTCAACCTCCCACCCTACAGCCTCAATCTGCCCTCAGTCATTCTCACCTATCCCTCAATCCACACACACCATCAGTTGGCTCTCCAGGAGGCAGTCATGGACCCATCAGACTCCTCCCTTGCACGTTCACCTGGACATTCCCCGCCTCTGGATCCCTTCCCCCCCCCTGCCCTCACCCCCCCAGAACTCCATCCAGCTTCCAGACCCCTTACCCCGCTGGAACCCCTTTCTCCCTCCGGACCCCTTCTCCGCGGAACCCCTCCCCCCACCCCCCTTCACCGTTCCTTAGTCCTCCCACCCTCCCCGGATACCCCTTTCCTGACTCCCTCAGACGCCCTTACCTCTTCTGCCACCTTTAGTCCTTCCCCCCTCCCGACTTCTTCCTCCAGCCTTACCGCTTCCTCCAGTCTCACTTCTTCCCCCATCCTTACTCCTTCCCCCATCCTGACCCACTCAGACACCCTCACTAATTCCTCCACCTTTACTCCTTCCCCCTTCCCAACTCCTGCCTCCACCTTACTTCTTCCTCCACCCTTACTCTCCCCCTCTCTGCACTCCTTCCTCCCCCCCAGACCCCCTCCCCTCTCCACACTCCTTCCTCCCCCCAGACTCTCTCCCCTCTCCGCACTCCTTCCTCCTCCTGGACTCCTTCCCCTCTCCACGTACCTTCCTACCCCTGGACTCCCTCCACTCTCCACACTCCTTGCCCCCTCTGAATCCCTTCTCTTACACCTTCCACCCCCCCTTACACCTACCTCCCCGGTTGCCATTTCCCCCCTATTACCTTCTCCTCCCCTGTACTCCCCCACCCCCATCCTCACCCCCCACACCTTCATTTCCCTCCCTCCCAGCCTCACCCCTGCCAACAACTTCATTCCCCCTCACAACCTCACCCTCTGACACCTTCATTACCCCCTCTAACCTCAACCCACTGACACCCTCATTCCCCCCTCCCAACCTTACCCCCGACACCTTCAATCCCCCCTCCCAATCTCATCCCACCCTGACACCTCTTCCTCTACCAGTCAATCCTAGACCTTCCCCTCCCACCCCCTCAACGGTGACTTTCCAACTTTTGTGAGCTGCTTCGCAGCAGAACCATGTCCATGAGAATCCACCCAGCATGCCATGGACACTCCTCCAGGATCCCTTTGCTGTCAAGCTCCAGCATCTTCTGCTCTTCGGATGTCCACCATGTGAGCAAGGCCCTGGTGGTTAAGTCCTGACTTTTGCACATCCCAGTTGCCGAGGCATGTTCTGCACCAGCGTGCTTTCCCACCGATATGGACGGACAATCCATCGGGGAGGGGGAATGATTCCGGCGGGCTTGTCTTATAATGATATGCTGATGCATTACAATGAGGTTCCCAATGTCCGATAGCGGGGAGTGCGGCCTGCCATTGACAGGCTCAGCGGCCAATCGAACCTGGTTTCGTAACGTCGTGAAATCGATTTCTGGCCTTCTCGCCATATTGTCCGCTCATGCCATTGGAACATGCCTGACGCCAGCAGGCACAGAAAATCCCTGGCCAATGTCAAGCAGTATGCTGAGTGTTTGAACACATTGATAACTGAGTGCAAAATCAAGCCAATAATTTTACAATTCAGTAAGTTGTTACATTTTAGCTCATTTCCATCCTTACAATTAATGATGAATATTTTATTAGTAATTTTATACTGCTTCTGATAGATCATAGAACCTGCAGTGATGTGTACAAATATGTTGATGTAAAAGTCTGACACATTTAACTTCTTGCTTCCAATTTTGTCAACCTCCCCGACCCCTACCACCTTCATCAAAACCTCATTGCTTTTGCGTGTCAGAATGCAGAATAATAAGGAGAACGGTTAAGCTGTTGGCTCAGTGCATTGAGAGTCATGTCAAAATGCTCCAATCTGTAATACCCTGTTAAATCATGATTTAGGAAAGAAGGTATGATGGAAAAAAAGAGGTCAAGGTATTTCAGTACACACAAGTACTTTGATCAATGTGTTACAAAACTGCATTTCCCAGATAAAACTTATCCATGAATAAAGACTGTTTAATTAAACATTTATGGATGACCGTGCTCAGTTTCAAATGTTCAGTGCATCAACTAAAAGGATGGGCTATTTTATCATTGAGGGAAGATGTCTATGGTTGCCAACCCTATATTATTGGTCTGGGGTCTCCAGGAATTGAAGATCAATCTCCAGCACACTGCTGTGCAGTGCAATCCTGGAGAAAAATCATAGGGGCATTAAAAAAGACACTTGTAAAAAAAAAAAATTCTTTGAACTTTTCTCTTTACCAAATATAAAAGTATTGAAAATGTGGAAAAAGGCTGTTTGGCTGATGCTAAAGCATCATCCAATTGGATAATGAGTCTTTCTGTTTTTCAATTGGTGTAGGAACGCAGTGTGTCCCAAGGATGAATGAGTTGGCCAATGAATGGCGGGAGCATAGTGGCAAGTCATGTGATGAAACCTCCAGGAGTACATTTAATCACAGTTGCTAACCCAAAAGATGTCTGTAATATTAAGTGTGGAAAGATATTCTGATGATTATAAGGGTGGGTGCAATTTTGAACCTTGTTGAATTCTTGAATTCTTTTCCCATTTATTAATTTAATAAGCGTCTCCCGCTCACTCAACAAGGTTCCTTGAAATAGCAACTGACAAATATCATAGTGTTGATAAATTATTGAATAAATCAATATGTAAATGAAGAATTACAAGTGATTAAGTGGACATTTTCAAGCCAATGACCCAAATATACTTGCTGTTTATCAGTGGTGCAGAATTGTTACAGCAGGATTTTCAGGCCTGTGAATAAGCCCAAAATTGTGTCTGCTCCCCAGAGTTTCTGCTGCTTGTTTGGCCTTCTTGAAATCTGACAGACAATTTACTGAACCAATGTATTTTCACACTTACCTGCTGCTCCCCCATCCTGCCACTGCAATCTTCAACCATTGTTTACCTTTTAAAGGCTGCAACCAATTTTCAAGTCCTTCTTCACAGTGCACTATTCTTACTTATGCTATTGAACCACCAAATGAGCTGATCATCCCCACCACACAATTAACACTCAGATCAGTGCTGGATAAAATCAGTAGTTGCAAGTCCAAGATTAACGGCCAGATTTTTGCAGTGTCAGGCCAACTTGGGAACCATTTAAAAATGGTGAGCGTGGCCCGATTCCGGGATTCTCTCTGCCGTTCCTAGCACCAGCAATTTTCATTTTCAATTTTCACCTTGCGAATAGTGAGCCGGCACCCTGAACTCCAGACCTGGTTGGCTCCATTGTGCAGGTAGGTATCCCCTAGCCACTCACAATCTTCATGGAGTTGGGCCAGCTTCTCCATGACTCATGGTTCATGGCCCCTCAAAGGAGTCGTGAATCATAGCCTGGATTCAGGAACCTTTTGAAAGGTACATTGAAAAGATCTTACCCATGCCTCGCAGCCACTCCCTATGGCCCCTCATACACTCCATGCCAATTCAATCCCAACTTATGCCCCCGGAGCCACTCTCCATGGCTGCTCATATTGTCCATGCCAATGCATTTGCCCAGTCTCTTCGCAAGGCCCCTCATATTTGCCATGCCAGCTCAATGCCAACTCATTCCCACAGCCATTCTCCATGGCCTTTCATACTCTCCTGCCAGTTCAATGCCAAATCATTCCCCAACCACTCCCCACGGGTCCTCATATTATCCATGCCAATTCAGTGATGAATCATGTCCCTACCGTGACCATTCAACCAGTCTGCACTATGTAGACAACCAATAGCCATATAATAACAATAACAAGTATGGAGCTGCTCACAAAAAAACACACTCATTCAGAAATGTTCTTTGAAAAAAACTGTGGTTCCTACAACCCTATAAAGGTATTAATCAGACAGACCAGATGGCCAGACACCTGTATTTACATCTGTCCTCATTATGCATGTTTGGCTGTGAGTCCAGACCAATAAAAGCATGAGCTCAGCAGAAATTCTGTTTTGACAAGCAAAGTGGATTGTTGACTTTGCTTAATCAACATTTTTAACTGCTAATAATTTTTTTATGATCTCTTTTGTCAATGTCCCATAGTTTGGTTTTTAAAAATTTTTATTCATTCATGGGATGTGAGCTTCGCTGGCTGGGCCAGCATTTATTGCCCATCCCTAGTTGCCCTTGAGAAGGTGGTGGTGAGCTGCTTCTTGAATCGCTGCAGTCCATGTGGTGTAGTTACACCAATAGAGCTGTTAGGGAGGGAGTTCCAGGATTTTGACCCAGCAACAGTGAAGGAACAGCGATATATTTCCAAGTCAGGATGGTGAGTGAACTTCCAGGTGATGATGCTCCCATCTATCTGCTGCCCTTATCCTTCTAGATGGTAGTGGTTGTGGGATTGGAAGGTGCTGTTGAAGGAGCCTTGGTGAATTCCTACAGTCCGTCTTGTAGATGGTACACACTGCTGCTACTGTGCATCGCTGATGGAGGTAGTGAATGTTTGTGAGTGTGATGCCAATCAAGCAGGCTGCTTTGTCCTGGATGGTGGCAAGCTCCTTGAGTTTTGTGGGAGCTGCACTCAGGCAAGTGGGGAACATTTGATCCAACTCCTGACTTGTGCCCTGTAGATGGTGGACAAGCTTTGGGAATCAGGAAGTGAGTTATTCATCGCAGGATTCCAAGCCTATAACCTGCTCTTGTAGCCACAGTATTATGTGGCTAGTCCAGTTCAGTTTCTGGTCAATGGTAACACCGAGGATGTTGACAGTGGCAGATTCAGTGATGGTAATGCCACTGAACGTCTAGGAACGATGGTTAGATTCTCTTTTGTTGGAGATGGTCATTGTCTGGCACTTGTGTGGCATGAACGTTACTTGCCATTTGTCAACACAAGCCTGGATATTGTCCAGATCTTTCTGCATTTGGATATGGACTGTTTCAGTATCTGAGGAGTTGCGAATGATGCTGAACATTGTGCAATCATCAGCGAACATCCCCACTTCTGACCTTATGCTGGAAGGAAGGTCATTGATGAAGCAGCTGAAGATGGTTGGGCCAAGGGTACTACCCTGAGGAATACCTGGAGCTGAGATGACTCAACTCCAACAACCACAACCATCTTTCTTTGTGCTAGTTATGACTCCAACCAGTGGAGAGATTTCCTCCTGATTCCCATTGACTCCATTTTGCTAGGGCTCCTCAATGCCATACTTGGTCAAATGCGGCCTTGATGTCAAGGACAGACGCTCTCAGCTCACCTCAGGAGTTCAGCTCTTTTGTCCATGTTTGAACCAAGCCTGTAATGAGGAAGGAGCTGAGTGGCCCTGGCGGAACCCAAACAGGGCGTCAGTGAGCAGGTTATTGCTAAGCAAGTGCTGCTTGATAGCACTGTTGATGACCCCTTCCATCACTTTACTGATGATTGAGAGTAGACTGATGGGGCGGGAATTGACCAGGTTGGATTTGTCCTGCTTTTGTGTACAGGACATGCCTGGGCAATTTTCCACATAGCCAGGTAGCAGCCCGTGTTGTAGATGCGCTGAAACAGTTGGTTAGGGTCGTGGCACATTCTGGAGCATGAATCTTCAGTACTATTGCTGGAATATTGTCAGGGCTCATAGCCTTTGCAGTATCCAGTGCCTTCAGCCATTTCTTGATATCACGTGGAGTGAATTGAATTGGCTGAAGTCTGGCATCTGTGATACTGGGGACCTCTGGAGGAGGCTGAGATGGATCATTTACTCGGCACTTCTGGCTGAAGATTGTTGCAAATGCTTCAACCTTATCTTTTGCATTGATGTGCTGGGCTCCCCCATCGTTGAGGATGGGGATAATTGTTGAGTCTCCTCCTCCAGTGAGTTGTTTAATTGCCCACCACCATTCATGACTAGATGTGGCAGGACTGATCTGTTAGATCAGTCTGATCTGAGATCTGATCTATTGGTTGTGGGATCGCTTAGCTCTGCCTATCACTTGCTGCTTATGCTTGGCATGCAGGTAGCCCTGTGTTATAGCTTCACCAGGTTGACACCTCATTTTTAGGTCTCAACCTGGTGAAGCTATAACACAGGGCTACCTTTTTTTAGGTATGCCTGGTGCCGCTCCAGGCATGTCCTCCTGCA
Source organism: Cetorhinus maximus (assembly GCF_964194155.1). NCBI lineage: Eukaryota > Metazoa > Chordata > Chondrichthyes > Lamniformes > Cetorhinidae > Cetorhinus > Cetorhinus maximus. The sequence continues at coordinate 54,934,944 of NC_135897.1, read as the reverse complement.
AACTTAATTGAACCAGGGTTGATCCCCTGGCTTGATGGTAATGGTAGAGTGGGGGATATGCCAGGCCATGTGGTTACAGATTGTGTTCAAGTACAGTTCTGCTGCTGCTGATGGTCCACAGCGCCTCATGGATGCCCAGTCTTGAGTTGCTAGATCTGTTCAAAATCTATCCCATTTAGCACGGCGATAGTGCCACACAACACGATGGAGGGTATCTTCAATGTGAAGGCGGGACTTTATCTCCACAATGACTGTGCGGTGGTCACTCCTACCGATACTGTCATGGACAGATGCATCTGCAGCAGGCAGGTTGGTGAGGAAGAGATCAAGTATGTTTTTCCCTCTTGGTGGTTCCCTCACCACCTGCTGCAGACCCAGTCTAGCAGCTATGTCCTGTAGGATTCAGCCAGCTTGGTCAGTAGTGGTGCTACTGAGCCACTCTTGGTGATGGACATTGAAGTCCCCCACCCAGAGTACATTCTGTGCCCTTGCTGCCCTCTGTGCTTCCTCCAAATGGTGTTCAACATGGAGAAGCACTGATTCATCAGCTGAGAGAGAGCGGTGTGTGGTAATCAGCAGGAGGATTCCTTACCCATGCTTGTCTTGATACCATGAGACTTCATGGGGTCTGAAGTCGATATTGAGGGCTCTCAGCACAACTCCCTCCCGCCAACTCTGCTGGGTCTGTCTTGCCGGTGGGACAGGATATACCCAGGATGGTGATGGCAGTGTCTGGAACATTATCTGTAAAATATGATTCTGTGAGGACTATGTCAGTCTGTTGCTTGACTAGCCCATGAGACAGCTCTCCCAATTTTGGCACTAGCCCCCAGGTGTTAGAAAGGAGGACTTTGCAGGGTCGACAGGGCTGTTTACTGTTGTCATTTCCGGTGCCTAGGTCGATGTCAGGTGGTCCATTTGGTTTCATTCCTTTTTTGAGGCTTTGTAGTGGTTTGATACAATGAGTGGCTTGCTAGAGGTAATTTCAGAGTCAACCACATTGCGGTGGGTCTGGAGTCACTTGTAGGCTAGACCAGGTAAGGAAGCAGATTTTCTTCCCGAAAGGGCATTAGTAAACCAGATGTTTTTTTTTCCCAACAATCAACAATGGTTTCATGGTGATCATTGGACTTTTAATTCCAGATTTTTATTGAATTCAAATTCCACCACCTGCCGTGGCAGGATTCAAACCAAGGTCCCCAGAGGCATTACCCTGGGTTGCTGGATTACTTGTCCAGCAACAATACCACTATGCCACCTGGACAAGATTAAGAGGTGTGAAGTGTTTGCAGCCTCTGTTTTTGATACTTTAATGGTCTGTCTGACTGACACTTTTATAGCGTTACAAGAACGGCAATTTTATTTCAAATAACATTTGTAATTGGGGTTTTTTTCTAAGCAGCTCCACATTGTTATTATACAGCCCTTTGGTTATGTACATTGTTCATACTTGGTGAATGGGTATGAGGCGGCACTGAGTCATCATGGCGAGTAGGAGGAGCCATGAGGAATGGCTGTGAGGCATGAGTTGGCATTGAGTTGTCATGGAGAATATGCGGGACCATGGAGAATAGCTGGGAGGCATAAGTTGGCATTGATTTGGCATTGGCAAGGGCCATGGGGAGTGGGTGGAGGGATGTGAGGGCTGGAGGCCCTGATTTTAACACAAATGGGACGAGGTCCCACAGAAAGGTGAGTCTTCAAACTAGCCAGTCTCAGCATTCACCTGCCCCTGAGGACACCCAGGATCCACTTCTAGGGTCAGAGGGAATGACGCCATCCCACACCTGCACCCCCACCCCCCCCAACCCGGAGCAAAAACCATGCAATTCAAGACCCTTTAAACTGAGGCACATTTCCCGACTCAAGAGCACATATCTGGCCCCAAGCGTATGATTGGAATAATTGCTCCACAATATTTTCAAAAGCCTGAAAATTTTGAGTTAGACTAGAGCCAGGACAGGTGTTTGTAGGCTGAGAACAAAAAACTGACAAGAATGGAGAATAAAGGACACATCTACTGCAAGATCTGCAATTCAACACCACTAAGAAAAACATCAGTATAGTTAGAACTGTTTCTGTTCGGGGATCTTAAGTGGTCCAGTTTTCACAAGAGAGTTTATATATTTAGCATCATATTTGACATCTCACCCAGTAATGAGCCTTTTAGCTATCCATCAAAAGACTTTGCAGGGAGCCTGAATCCATACAGTTTCCAAGTATGCAAGATGGTCCTCAATCCTCCCAAGAATTGACTGCTATATAGCGAATTATAATTTAGACACCTATGGGGTACAAATTCATTCGGTGGCAGAAACCAACACAAGATGGTTGTCACACCTGGAACATGTACCCCAAAATATAGGCCTTGGTTTGTTGAAAATTGGGCCTTGGGCTTCAATGTCATCAAACTGGCAAGCTGAAAATGCCATCTTGATGCAGTTTGCAGGAGCAATTCTGAGCTGGCAGCAGCCAATACTTTGTGCAGCATCACTGAGACTTAGAAGTCATTGACATCCAGGAGAGATCGAGCATGAGAAATCACAACCTGAAACTGGTCAAGCGTATCGTCCAGAAAACTGGCATGATTCTTACGCACCTAAGTTCTTTATTGATCTTGGAAAGTGTACAATTTTTATGTTAAATGGAAAGAATTAACTCAATAATTTATGCCATTTTTAAATGAATTATTCAGAATATTGTGGAATGAATTTATTGCCCTTCTTTCCTTTAGTGTTATTTCTCCTTTTAATATTGAAACCTTTAGCTAATTCCTGTTTACTTCTTTATTTCTCCATTCATTAGCCGTGATGTTTTCATCTACAGCATGTATTTGTCTATCTGCTGTGAAAGTTTTGAGGGCATAAACAATGGCAGGTATAAGCTCAGCCATTTTGAAGATGGAAGTACTGGATGTAGATGAAACACTTGGTACTTCAGGAAACAAAGAGTCAACAAGTGAATTGAAAACCTGCTGAGAAGAAATGGTTTAGTTAGCATTGTATTTCCTATGACTGCAGTTGTAGCATTTGAAGGAGTCCATGGCATCTCTGCAGGCTCAATCCTTTACTCAAAGAAATTACAGAGGTCACAGGACTCAGAGGTCACATGACAATAGCAACACAACAGGCACCGGTGCAAAAAAGGCATTTCTCCTAACATCCCCTTGTCATTAAAAGAAAAAAAAAACACATTGCATGCACTATCATTTGCAGTTGCAAATTATCCAAATTCATGGGCTACAAAGAAAGTCACCATGCGTGACAGTAAACTTAATTCTAGTCTGTTTTACTTTCATCTGTCTCTACATACACATTGCACACATAATCTTTAAAGCTTTTAGGCGGGTTGTTATTGGTTGTTCCTTTGGGGCAGAATTTTACGGCCCTGTTTCGGCGGGGGCGGGGCCGTAAAATGCGGAGAAACATTCTAAACTTCATTGGCTTCGGTGGGAACGTAAAATCCTGCTGCCGTAAAATTTCACCCCTGGTGTCTGCCGGTTCCTGGGGTGACTTCGCCTCTCTGGGGAATGTCATTGCTGTGGTGAGTGTTGCCGCTGATCCATTGCATTTTTTGGGGAGCAGCTGACCTCTGGGACTGATGGTTGTCCGTTCCTTGTTCAGTTGGTAAAATCAACTCCTCCTCATCAGCTGTCTGCTGTGAAGGAGCAGCTTCTCCGGTTGGTGCCTATGTGTCTGCAGTTGTGACAATATATCTGGCTGTTCACTTGCACCGTTTACAATCGAGGTGACAACTTTTTACACAGGTTCTAAGTTGCCAAGCATTCTAGAATGAGAGGTCATAGTTTTAGGCTAAGGGGTGGTAGATTTAAATCAGAGATGAGGAGGAATTACTTTTCTCAAAGGGTTGTGAATCTGTGGAATTCACTACCTCAGAGTGCAGTGGATGCCGGGACGCTGAATAAATTTAAGGAGGAGATAGACAGATTTTTAATTAGTAATGGGTTGAAAGGTTATGGGGAGAGGACGGGAAATTGAAGCTGAGGCCAAAATGAGATCAGCCATGATCATAATGAATGGTGGGGCAGGCTCAAGGGGCTGAATTGCCTACTCCTGCTCCTAGTTCTTATGTTCTTATGTTCTTAGGGATGATGGCTTTAGTTCTTTTGTACAAGATGCCATTTTGAGCAATCACTTCATCCCTATATGCCCAATAATCCTTTATAGCAATAGGTCTGTCTGAGCTGGTTTCAGGCCATCCTTTCATCACTACTCCCTGTAGCATTTGGAAAGTTGCTTCTTGTTGCGTTGTTCACTTGCTCTGAGTAAGACACTTGTCAGTCAGATTCAATGGGTGGAATCATCCCAGATTTGCGATAAGTGCAGGAGCGGGTGTGGAAAAAGTCATTTTACCGACCGGTCCCAATGGCAGGCTTTCGTGCCGTTTCGTCCCATTCCCAGCGCATTAATAATGCATTCACGGAAACACTCTGGATTGTTGGTGGGTGGGCTTGGATTCGCCCGCTACACCGTGACTTAAGTGTGTCCTCCCTCAGCACCATATTTAAAGCGCACCAGAGAGCAGCCTACTTCATGTCTTCAGGTCTGGACTGCTCCAGGAGACAGATGGCCCCGAAAGCAAAGAAGACGTCAGCCCCCAAATTTAGTGACGCCTCTCTGGGGTGCCTGCTAGATGCAGTGGAAGGCCATTGCAATGTCCTCTACCCCCGCTCTGGCCGCAGGAGGTCCACCAGAGTCAACAATCTGGCCTGGAAGATGGCGGCAGAAGCGATCGGCAACACTGGAGCACAGAGGAGATGAGCCATCCAGTGCAGGAAGAGGATGAATGCTCTCGTCTATTCCACCAGGGTAAGCCACTCTTCTCATCACTGTCAACTCACACACTCACAAACCCATCACACATCCACAGGAATCATCACACCTCAAGGGACAACACAACTAACTCTCACACACACCCTCACATCTCCCTCAGGCTCATATCCCCTGGAGTTCGCGTCCTCATCCTGTCCATATCTCCGCTCACCATACAAACATTCCATACAGTGACATGTGTCCTGCTCACACTCTCTCCATCTGTTTTCATGCAGGCGAAGCTGGTTCACAACAGCAGGGAGAGGTCCCAGACCGGGGTGGGAAGCGACCCACATTAGGCCCCTCACAAGCGTTAGACAATGACCATTTCCAGCAACAGAGAATCCAACCATCGCCCCTTGACGTTCAATGGCATTACCATCACTGAATTCTCCATTATCAACATCCTGGAGATTACCATTGACCAGAAACTGAACTGGACTAGCCATATAAATACTATGGCTACAAGAGCAGGTCAGAGGCTAGGAAGTGTGCAATGAGTGACTCACCTTCTGACTCCCCAAAGTCTGTCCGCCATCTACAAGGCACAAGTCAGGAGTGTGATAGAATACTCCCTACTTGCATGGATAAGTGCAGCTCCCACAGCACTCAAGAAGCTGGACACCGTCCAGGACAAAGCAGTCTGCTTGATTGGCACCACATCCACAAACATTCACTCCCTCCATCACCGACGCAATGTAGCAGCAGAGTGCACCATCTACAAGATGCACTGCAGGGATTCACCAAGGCTCCTTCGACAACACCTTCTAAACCCATGACCACTACCATCTAGAAAGACAATGGCAGCAGATAGATGGGAACACCATCACCTGCAAGTTCCCCTCCAAGTCACTCACCAACCTGTCTAGGAAATACAGTGTTATTCCTTCACTGTTGCTGGGTCAAAATCCTGGAACTACCTTCCTAACAGCATTGTGGGTGTACCTACACCACATGCAGCGGTTCAAGAAGGCAGCTCACCACCACATTCTCAAGGGCAACTAGGGATGGGCAATAAATGCTGACACAGCCAGTGACGTCAACATCCCGTGAATTAATTTTTAAAAACTCACTTTGAGGAGTGTGCCATCACACTGTCTGGTGAGGATGTGGAACATGCCTGTGGTGGCGGTGAGGTCGGTGGCGATCACCCACGTGAGGATCCTGCACTACATCATTCCTCTCTCAACGCATTAATGAATGCTTTCTGTCCTGCTTTTGGCCTCAAATTTACCCTTGGGGTGAGTGCCTGGGATAGCTGCTCGAGGAGGTCAGTGCCAGGTGGCATATCTTAATGTCCAGGGACGGCAAGAGAAGGCCTTCCCACCTGTCCAACAAGGCCTGGACAGAGGTCACCGACCAGGTCAGTGGGCATGGTGTGCTACATTGCACATGGCTTCAGTGCTGCAAAAGGTTCAATGATCTTCTGCGGTCAGCAAAGGTAAGTGCAGAGATGGCATGGACCTGTGCGGAGAGCTTTAGTTGCCCGTTGCTTGGAACATTCAGAAGTCTAAGAGTCTGTTTGCCAACTGGCACTGAAGCCTCTCCTGCCAAGGCTGGGGTGTCAGCACGGCTAGCCTCAGTTCACTGCAGGGTGAGAGGTGCCACAGTGACAGAGCCTGCCTAATGCCCGGGTGGGTGATGTGGGAGGGTGGTGGAGGGAGGAACCAGGAAAGGACCTTCAGGGAGACGGAGCAATAATGAGACTTTCTATTTTTCCTCAGGAAACACTGTAGAGCGCTGCAGAATGGGTGGAGGAGTGCCAAATCTATGCATCTTCATAAAGCACGAGAGTGATACACTGGAGCTGGAATGCCACTGCCCAGCTCGTTCCTCCGGTCATAAAATTCTGGCCCTTGACTCTGCTGTCATGCACTAATTATCTACACATTGATTCACAAGGAGCTGTACCAAGCAACTGAAGCCTCAGCCAGCCAGTCCGCCAGCTCCATCCACGTCCTCACCTCCAGCACAGAGGGTACTTCCTCCATTGAAGAGCTGGAAATAAGCAGCCTGGAAGACCCGTCACAGCGCTTACCCACACCCTCCAGCAGCACAGAGGCACACACCTCGGTGAGACCCAGATCTAGAGCAGGCTCGGGTTCACAATCTGGTGTTTGCTGCACGGACACGTATCTGCAGCAGCAAGGGGCAGGTACAGCCGAGCTCCCTGGCACTCGGAGGACTGCTCAGGAAGCGGCATCTGTGAAGTTCGAGTGAGATGATGAGCCTCTGGATTTGGCCTTCTAACTCATCGTGGAGAGTCAGTAGAAGGCCGGGGGGAAAACACGCAGGGCTGTTGGAAGCCCTCAACAGGGTATCATGCGAGTCGGAGGAGTTCGTCAGCCTGCTCTCTGATGAAGTGGTGCCGACATGTGCGTGTATGGAGGTCTCCATGGGGAGGATGGCCATGGGGACCCTGATCCAGTAGAACGTGGAGATGCGCGCAGACCTGCACTCCATCATGGCAACCATGGATGAGTTGCAACATGAGAGAGAAGTAGGGCACCTCAACACTCCACCAAGTGCTCCTTTCCCCCTAAGTGTCAGACCAGGGCATTCGGGCACCCAAAGGGAGGAGGAGAAGCAGCTGAACACCCCTGGTCATCCACTCAGGAATCTCAGAGGCTGTCCTCTCCCACTGAGTCCCCTTTGCCTTTGACCCCTCCTCAACCTCATCCTCTGTCACTGCAGAGGGAACAGCTGGCCCACAGAACAGCCAAAGCAAAGCCAGGGCCCTCAAGCACTCGGCACTCCAGAGGACCCACGTCGAAGCCATCAAAAGCAACAGGACCAATCATTGCACAGGCTGTCTGCACCCCTGCTGCAGATGTCAGGGCAGCACCTAGAAGAAGTGGTAGGCCCAGAAAAGTTAAGAAATTCTGATCACAAGCGGTTGCTTGGGTGAATACATTTTGATACTTTGTAATGCAAAAATATTCACTTTCACTGAATAATAAGAAACGTGGAGAAGTGTGTGAGTGGCAGGGCCTTTTAGAGCCTCATGAAAGCACTCTCCCATGCACACAGAGCCTTTATCCATCACACTCATCTCACTAACCTGAGCATTGTCAATGCTGCCTGCTGGGGTTCTCTTTCAGTTGTCTGTCTGAGCTGCGTCTCCGCCCACCCACTGATTGCTCTCCCATGCAGCACGTCTATCCAACACGAGGCTTCACTCAATTTTGACTTCAACAACCATGTTAATCGTTAAGTTTCTCATCAGCTCCCCTGCTCTTTCCTCTCATCCAGTCACCCATGTCCTTTCCCCCATCACTATCCACCCCCTTGACATCACCCTCCGCCTTCCCAACGTAACCTATCAACCCGACCGTGCACATTCCCTACCTTCTTGAGAATCCAACCCCATCCACACTGATCTCCCTGACTTCCTCCTTCCCAACCCCAGGGTCCATGTCTGCCTTGGAGACCCCGCCAACCACCCTCGCCATCCCTTCTACAGCTATTGACGCACCCTCATGCTCCCACCCTTTCAGCTCCTTCTGAACCTCTGATACTCACCATTCCCTTCTACCATACCCAACCTCAGTTCACTCCCCACGGGGCAGTCATTGACTCCATAGATCCCTCCCTTGCACATTCACCTGGACATCCTTGGGCCCTTACTCTCTCCTCCACCCTTACTCACTCCTCCACTCCAGACCCCTACCTTCCCCCAGGCACCTTCCTCCCCCTGGACACATCCCCCTCTCTGAACTCCCTCCTCCCTCCAAACTCCTTCCCCCCAAACTTCTTCCCCTGTCCGAACACTGTCCCTTACACCTTCCGCCCCCCTTACACCTACCTCACCACGTTCTCCCCCATTAAGCCCTCCTCCCCGTACTCCCTCCTCCCCCCTCCCAACCTCATCACCCCCACACCTCTGTTACCCCCCTCAACCTCACCCTCCAACATCTTCGTTCCCCGCCCCACCCCATCCCCCAGTCTCAACCCCCCCTGTATACGCTTCTCTCCCACTCACAGATAGACTTTCCTCTCCCCCTCCTTGCCGATCATCTGTAGCAGCCCATGGCCAAGACCTTGATGTTCCCGAAGCAAACCTGAGACATCAACAGAAACCTCCCACTTTCTTTGAGCAGCTCGTGGCAGAGCAATGTCCATAAGAACCCACCTAGCATGTGATGCACGTGTTCCTCCAGGATCCTGTAGCTGTAGGGCTCCAGCATCTTCTTCTGCTTGGACTTCCAAGGCCTGAGCAAGGTCCCAACAGTAAGTCCCAACTTCTACACGTCACCAGATGTGTTCTGGGCCAGTGTGTTTCCCCCCTGGCATAATGGTAAATCTAGCGTGGGGGTACAATTCCGGTCGGGCCTCGCTTTGCATCCCATTCCCAGGATGGAAATCGGATTCATGCCGGCCTCCAGAAGGATTCACATTCTCCAATGGCAGACACCATTGGATGATCCCGCTGTGCTTTCACACCGGCACAAAACCGATTTTTGGCCTCCTTGCCATATTGTGTCCGCACCACCACCCCTCCCCCGCCCACAGAGCCAGAAAATTCTGGCCAATGTCTCTGCTCCTTGTTGAATCTATAAGATTTCACACTCTGTACTAGCATCATCAATGCCCTTCAAAGGGAGTGCGATCCTCGACAGCATGACGGTGGTGTACATCTGCTTCCCTTGCTTGTACTTCACTTCCAAATGATAGCTCTGCAAGCGAAGTAACATCCTTTGTAGATGCTTTGGAGAATGTAGAACTGGTTTGAGAAAGATGCTTTGAAGTGGTTTGTGGTCAGACTCTACCGCCGCTTTGTCTCTCCCAAACAGGTACTGATTAAAATGCTCACAAGCAAAGGCAATGGTCAGGCACTCTCTGAATCTGGGCGTAGCGTCATTCAGTTTGTATTAACACTCTGGATGCAAATGCAATGAGTTGTCCTCACTGTATGAGGTTGTTCCCTGTCCTGTTTCGCTGCCACCTCACTGCAGGGTGACTTTGTCGGTGACATCATAATACCCGAGCACTGGCCTTGTTGTCACTAGTTGTTTGATGCGAGTGAAAGCTGCTTCTTGTCCTGTGCCCCAATATCACTGAACGTCTTTTGCAGTGAGCTTGCGTAGAGGTTCACACTCTGATGACAAATTGGACATGAATTTAGCTATGTAGTTCATAAATCCAAAAAATCCTTGAACCGCTTCACATCTGTTGGTTGCTGCATCTCTGCTACAGCTGTACCTTATCAGGGTCAGGGTGAACTCCTTTCACTGTCAGTACACAACCCACGTACTTGACTCCAGCCACCTTCAGTTGCAGATTTTTCTTGTTCAGCTTCAGGTTTATCTGGTGAGCTCTCTCCAGCAATCTTACTGGATTCTGGTCATGGTCTGCAATGGTTTCTTCCATCGTATCTTCATATTCATTAACCTGGAGATCATCCATGATCACTCCCACTCCTGGAAGATCATTGACTATCTCATGCTGTCTGTCTTGACACTCTTCTGGAGCAGTGGAAATGCCAAATGGCATATGCAACCATCTCTACCTCCCAAATAGTATCTAGAACGTAGTCAGAAAACAGCTGCTTTCATCCAATTTCAGTTGCCAGTATCCATCATTCGCATCTCAGGTGGTAAAACCTTTGCCTTGGCAAGTTACAGCAAAATTTCTTCAATGGTTGAGGTGGGGTAGTGGAGTCTCTTCAAAGCTTTATTGAGGTCCTTTTGGATCTATGCACACTCTCAGCTTTCCAGGTTGTTTCATTGCTAGCCAGCTGCTAATCCAGTCTGCAGGAGTTGTCACTTTCTTGATTACTCCCATCTTTTCAAGCTCTTTGTTCTTGTCTTTTAGGCTGGACTTGAGGGCAGCTGGAATTCTCCTCAGAAGATGCTGAGTTGATCTCACACTCCCATCTATCTCAAGATGATATTCACCAGGAAGACATCCAAGACTTGCGAAAACACCTTTGTAATTTTTCAGGATCTGTTCAGCAGTCTATGGCTTGGTGCAAAACAGTGCAAATCTCTTCTGATACGTGAAGGGTTACCAGTCCAAGCTTTTGACTTGTTTCAGCTAAGATGAAGGGATTTTGCTTAGTGTCTACTATCTGGAACTGCAGATCTTCTTTCTTTCCACTTCATTGGGCTCAGCTTAGTTTGCCCTCTTGGGCATTATTCCATCATCTAGCCTCAACTTTACCTTCAACAGCTCCATTTTCAAGTCACCATCTTGAACCACTTCATACAGGTCTGCGAAACTCATGACGTTGCACATAACGCCGGTATTTATCTGTCACTTCACATTAACTTGATGGTCTCCTTCTGCAGTCATCATTCCAATAGACACAAACCATTTTTTATCTTGAGACTTGATGGTACCAATGTTTTCTAGAGTGTAGCGTGATTCGTCAGAATCATCATCTGACATCTCTCCAGCAATCATCTTTATCAGATTGCTTTTCTTCTTTCCAGCATAACTCTTACATGCAAAGTGATTCAGCTTCTTGCAGTTCGAGCACTGCTTTCCCCACATTAGATGTGCTTCCTTTCCTTTTGTGTGGCATCCTCTGCAATATTTACATCCACTACTCTGACACTGATCTTTCTGCTGGCCCTTCTGTAAATAGTTTTCTCTTTTCTCCATTGTCTTGTGCTTGAAAGTCCTGAACAGCCTCTCCACATTGTTTAAAGCTTTGTCATTTCTCCCATCAATACTCCTCAGCTGATGACTGACCACTTCAGAGCCTCTGCAGATGTCAATAGCTTTCTTGGGAATGAGTTTCTCTTCTCTTCTGTTCTCTCAGTAGATGTGCTCTCATGGTAGGGTCGCTTATTCCTAAGACAAGATATCTGATCAGATCATCCTTTAGTTGCTCAAATTCACAAGATTCAGCTAGACATTTCAGTGCAGTCACAAACTGATCAATGTTCTCTTCCTGAGCTCTGGTGTTGAACACATAGCGTTCATAAAAAACATTAGCAGTGGGTCCAACGTGGGTCTTCGAGGCCTCCAGAATTTCACAAGGCTGGCGTTTCTGCTCCTCAGTGAGGTCTGGGGGGCAATACAGTTTGCAGCACTCTTTCCCCATCACTGCTAACAGAGTTGTCCTTCTTATTTGTTCAGGTTTCTTGTGTAACTCTGTGGCAATTTCATAATTCTGCCATTGAGACTGGAAGAATTCCCAATTCATTCTCAAATCTGACTTCATCCCCATAGTGTCCAATACTGGAATATTCAAAGGCCTACTGACTCATCCAGCAGTCATTGTCCTGTGCAAAGTTGCAGACTAAAGTTTTAATTCTTTTCTGCTGTCTCTTACAGCGGCTGGGTCCCTTCCAGCTATCAAAATCCATTCAGTTTAAGCTGCACACTCCATGTGGTGGGTAAAATGGCTTCTGCTTCACTCGCAAAGGAATGTCAGAGGTAACATGACAATGGCTGTCCAAAACAGGCAACCGTGCACAAAGGCAATTCTGCAACAACCAGGGACCTCACACAGAGCCAGCAAATAATGGAGAATTACAGGCAGCACAGCCACTATTACTTTACATGCGTTGGTTCCAAGTGAGGCTCTGATGGTGGCATGGGACACCTCACAAAATTTACCCTCACATCTTTAAAAAGTAAATTGAGGTTGGTTTTCAATATCAACATTCATTGTGCCAGCTGTGTTACAATGTAATTACACCGAGCTAGTGAAGCCCAAACCATTTTGTGGGTCAGGCCTTATTACAATAATATCAGCATGATGCCAGAACTAATGAGTGCTGATGGGCAGCTTGCTGATCAGGGCTCCTCCACGACTGGGGCTGTGCCATGGGTCTGCCACATTTCTGCCAGGAAATGGGGATGAAGCTTACCCCAATAACATCGAATGAAGCTGAATTCCAAGTTGAAGTTTGGTTGAAAGCATTTCCCTGGGATGAATCAACATGTTCAGGAGGAGCAAGGGAGTTAAATCAAAAGCAAAAATTGGTGGGAATAAAGTGCTTCCAGGTGCTGATGTGGTCAAAACAGATGTTCTATTAACTTAAAAGCCTTGATTCATTTAAGTCAAACTCTTCTTGAAACTATAAAACATAAATATGGATTTACTTGCAGTGCAGGATGCTATTTATGCATTGTTGGATAGAGCTGGCCTACCCTCCACTGCTTATTCATTATGTCCTAAGGCTGGTGTTTAACGTTACCCAAGATATACAGTTTCCTCTACTATTCTAAGCAGCATCTCTGCAACCCATAAGTACAACAAACCATTACAGAATTCACATGATCACCATATGATTTCCACGGTTAAAGAGCATGCCAAAGTTAATTTCTACAATAATTTTTGACCTGGGCAGGTGGATTCCTGAAGTTCAGGCTTCAGCATTTGGCAAACAAGTGGAGTAAGAATTCAATCCTATACCATTCCTTGGTTGTTTCTGAAAGTCTGCTCTGCCAGGCTTATAACCTTGACTCTGTCTAGATCTTCTTGTGAAAGCTCAAATTTGGATTCAATAGATTCCAAGCAAATACTCTTGTGTGGTCCTTAATGAAGCACTCACTTCAATCTAATTTTTTGAGCTTTTTCCTTTTTTGTTTCCCATTTACTCCTCTTAACATTTTTTCCCTGAAGGCAGTGACTCATGCTAGGACTTTCAACGAGCAGCTGCCTTTAATGCCTCATCCAAATGGACATTCTTCAAGTGGACACTGAATACTAGTGGGCACTTCAACTCTTGTGGGGATAGTGGGGGAAGGAGGGAGAGTGGTCTCAGCACAGAGATTGATCCCACCTCATCTGACAAAGTTTTAGTAAAGCATTTGTTCAATAGTTTACAGAAATGTCATTATGTATCACATTGTAAGGGTTAGGTTTTGAACTCGTTTACCTGTCATATGGACTGTGAAACAGAATACAGAATTTTCTCTCTCTTGTTTAATTCATTGGAAATTGGAAATATTGAAAGACTGCTGTGCTCAATTTCTTTGCCTGTGGGTCATTCCAGGGGACCTGTGTGGCATCTCGCAGTCTGCAATACATACAGCTGTAAAGGAGGTCAGAGATGCCCTTTGCAGCAAGGCACATCACTATGTGAGGTTTAATCTGGATGAAGATACCAGGCTGTGAAATTTAGCGGCTTCACAGCTATCTCAGGACTTTCAAGTGTACAGGGTGCAATAAACTGTACCCATGTGGTTTTAAGGGCTCCATGGCAGCAGCTTCTAATGTTTATAAACTGCAAGGGCTACCATTCCATCATTGTACAATTAGTGTGTGATCATCAGAAGCACATAATCCATGTTTGTGCCAGGACCCTGGGAGTTGCCATGACTCCTACATCCTGAGTCACTCCCAGGTGCCTGAGGTATTTGAAGGGCCTGAACATCTGCAGGGATGGCTGCTTGGGGATAACAGTACCTACTGAAACACTGGCTAGTGACATCATGGGCAGGATTTTCCCCCCGTCGAGGGTGAAGTTGAAATGCGGGCGCACGGAAGCGCATCTCCAATCAGCGCCCCAATTGGGGGCGTGCCGCCATTTTACGTTGGCGGGCCAATTAAGGCTTAAGGTTGGACGGGCAAGTCCATTAATTAGTTTATTGATTCTGTCAATGGCCTCAATTGGCCATTGACAGGTCAGCGGGCACACAGCTGATTTTGCTGAGTCCCCACTTACCTGAAAATTTAAATGGGGTGGGATGTCAGGAGTTCCGCCCGACATCACCGCGCGTCATTTTATGCATTGGCAAGTGGGCACCCCACTCGCCAACGGGAAAATCCTGCCCCATGCGTCGCCCTCCGAGTCGTTCCGAGGAGAAGTACCACACTGCTCACAGTCCATATGCACCCTAATAGAGCAAGCCATTGGGATTCTGAAGCTACGCTTCAGATGTTTGGACTACTCAGGTGGCGCACTATAATACAGTCCTGACAGGGTTTCACGCATCATCACTGTGTGCTGCGCCCTTCACAACCTGGCACTGCAAAGAGGTGATCCCTTGCCAGGGGATGAAATGCAGCAGGTTGACAGCTCTTCGGAGGATGAAGATCAGGAGGCCCAGAAACCTCAAGAAGGTGATGAAGGTCATTTGACGACGATGGCGCCATAGAGGAAGCAAGATGTGGGAGACGTGCCCTTGACAGTTTAATCACTACAGATTCCGGGAGGAATAAATTGAAGGCAAGGGAAGATGGCCACAGTCCTCCTGGCCCTCAATGCCATCTCAAGGGATTTCCCACTAGTTGATTCAAGAATGAGTCCAGCATTAACACTTGCACCTTCTGGCCTCATAATTTACCAAGCCATTATCTCCACGGTGCCCTCTGTATGCACTCAATCTGGGAAGTGAGAATACACTCAACAACAAGAGTGATGCGAGAAGTGACCTGAAGCAGCCCCCGCCACATAATTAAGAAATTACAGCAGCCAGTGAGATGAAGACATGTTTGGGGATCTCCCTTCCTTTTCCTCTGCCACTTAGGACACATAACTGCCGCGAATCAAAGCTGATGAGCTGCCCTCACACAATGGTCTTCTGTGAGGAAGAAGGGTTAGAGGCACATAAATCACACACTTCTAATAAAGATTTTAACACATCTCCCTGACATCACACAGGAGTGCAGAGACTATCTTCACTGAGGTTGACATCACATGAATGTGTACCTCACAGAGGGAGACTGTCAGTGAATGGGAGGATGGATAAACCTCAAAATAAGAGGATTCCAATGCATATAATCACAATGCCGTCAGTTGACCAAACCATTCACATAAACATCAAAAGCACTTACAAAAGTGCAACTTTTTTACAGTGGTAGCACATTTGTGACCCAAAAGTGATTTCAATATTTCTTAATTTCCCTGAACCTGTCACTACACCTGGGTGCCGCCCTGACATCTGCAGCAGAGGTGGAGGCAGCCTGCTGACTGTTATGTCTTGACGTCTGTGATCACCATGGTTGTCGAACTCGAGGCCTGCAGGGGCCCCGGCCTAATAAGGGTCTCCTGCTCAGGGGCAGATGCACGCTCCTTGGCCTGAGTAGCTGGAGTGGATGGGGTCACTGGCAGAGGAGAATCTGAGCAGCTGGACACCCTTGGATCATCCTGAGAGGAGGCCCCCAGGGTGTCCAGCTGACACTAATCCTCTCTGTAGGTGCCCGAGGACCCTGCCCTGACTCCATGAGGAGAAGGTGCGCCTGTAGGGAGGTCAAAGCGCCTCGTCCCCCTGTTGCCTACATCTTGATGGTGTCCACCAGAGTGCCTGGCCATGGAGTCCAGGGCTGAGCACAAATCCGGCAAAACTTGCTGGACCAAAGTGTCCATGGTGGTTGCCAACCTTCCCATAGTAACCTCAAGGCACTCGCATATCGGAGCCACTATATCAGAGAGAACACGGACAGACTCCTCCATCCTTCGCTCTAGTCTGCTGAGTAACTGCCAGATCCCTGCCTGATGTTCCACTGCCTGTTGTTGCATTTCCAACATTGAATTGCTGACTGCTCACAGAGGAACATCATCTGACTTGGACCGAGCGGGTGGCTGGTCCCCAGCAACCCTCCGAGTGCCTAAGGCCTGGGCTGTCCTTGCCTCAGACTGGTGCAGGGACGTGTCTGCGAGGTGTTCTCCAGTAGGTGAGCCCAGCCTAATCTAGAGCTATGCCCACATGAGGTGTGTGTCTCTGCACTCGTGGAGGGTGTGGGTGAGCGCTGTGACGGTCCTTCCTCATCTTCCTTTCCTGACGTGGATTGGGGGCTTGGAATTATGGTGCGGACCCTTGTGGGCCTCGATCTGTTGGTGCCTATAAGATAGAGAGTGCAATTTTAATTGATGAACATGAGGAAGAAAAGACCGCATGTCATTCACTGTGATTTTCAGGATGTGATTAACTGATGGAGATGTGATCAATATTGGGTTGTTGAGACAATCTGATCTCCCCTTCCTCACAGGAGCGATCCCTGTCCTCCCCAGCGTTCTCAGCGGCATCCTCCTTGAATTCTCTGAGGGTTACGATGTCGGCCATCCCTGCCCTGGTCTCCCTTCTGTTGTGGGCAAGCTCGACCTGGATGAAGATAAAACAAAGGCATGTGATGAGAAGGGATGGAGCAGAGTTTGGGAAAGATGCCTGCTCCCTGTGTGTGGTGAGCCCTCCCCAGAAGGGGCTGAGGATGGAATGTGTGCAGCATGATAGATGGGATGGTGGTGATGTGAACGTTTCTATGAGACAATCAGTGGCGATATGTGTCTCTACTTATGGTTGTGTGAATTCCTGAAGAGAGTAGCACTTTGAGTACAAGAAGCCTATCATGAAGAGACATTAACGTATATAATGTTATTGAAAACTTTTTTTTAAAATAGAAGTTTAGTCTGTGTGTGTGTTAATTGGATTAAAGTCTGGGTGCTTTGATGTATAGTAGTTTTGAGATGTTAAACAGTAAGGTAAAGGGTGCATTTGCATTTTGTTGAATAAACCATTCAAGAGTGGGAGTGAAATCTTGCATCTATCTAGGAGCCACCAAGCAATATGTTTATATCATGAATGAAATTGGTACTATGAAGGGGTTTTATTGTTAGAACAGTTCAAAGGCCCTAGTGATACAATGGGAATTTGCATTCAAAGGGGAGACGAGGTATAACCTGAGAGGAGTTTGTGTGTGCAGGTCAGAGGCATGTAATATCTAAGCAACTGTAAGCCTACAACTGTCTGCAAAGGAACCAAATTGAAAGGAACCTCATTTTTGAATTCCTAAGGTGAAAAATGCTTTTCCTGGTGTATGTTTAAGTCTATTGGTTATTGCTACCTTAGTGGAGATTAATTTGGAAATTTGTTAAAAAGCTATGTTAGTATAATTTGTAGCCACATGTATGTGTTTAATTTGTTGTAAAATAATAAATGTTTAATTTAGTTTGATACAAAAACCTCTCAAGACTTGGTGGTATTATTCCTGAATTTAGAGCTGCAACTCAAAACATACCAATTGAAAATATAGGTTATGAAATTTGTTTAAAGTTTCCCTCTACAATTTTAAATAACTCAGCCTTTAACAACTGGTGTGTCATAACAAGCCATGATGAGAGCTTGATATTGGAGAGAGCTGAAGGATGACTTACCCTGCCGGACTGGATGAAATCATTCATCCTCTTCCAACATTGGATGGTATTTCGGGTGTGCTGGCCAGCCACACTGACATCCTCTGCGATGGCATTCCAGTCCGGAGAGGGGAGGCTGACGTGCTTTCTGGAGCCACCCCTGGGATAAAGCACACCACTATCCGCCCACACTCCTGTTATCAAGGCCTGGAGGGCATCATGGCTCAATCGGGATGCTGCCTTCTTCTTCTGGTTCGCAGGCATCTCTGTCTCCTGGAGACAGCTGGGCCAGAGAGAGTGAGGAGTGTGTGCTCCTTTGGCGTTTAAACACAGCTCCCAGACCTTTGACTCCGCCAGGAAACGGCAGGCTGGATATATCAACTGCTGACCCACCAGTTAATTTGGTGAAATTACTCAAATTAATGTGCGTAATTAATGAGCACACAAGTGCAGAATCGAGCATGATTTCCTGCCATTTCGAGCAGTGGGATATGCACAGCGGAACCTGCCCGCCATCACACCTCATTGCAAAAACTGAAAATTCCGCCCTTTGATTCAAGGTCCTATTCATTGTTAGAGCTTTATTATACTTACCTTTTGTCGTTTATTGGCTTATCTAATAAAATTCATCCCTAAAATAAATGGTAACCAGTGATTGAAGGATGCAGAAGCTTGGAAAAAGTTGAAGTCCAAAAATGAATCATTAGAAACCCAGTGCATGGTAGCTTCCTCTACATAAGCTGATCACATAATCACGACCTGAAAATGAGTTTTCTATTGTGGTAGAACATAGTGCAGTTTAGAGCCAAACACTTTCTGAAAAATCCTACAAAAGCCAGAATTTATACATCCCAGCAGTGACTTATAACCACCTGTAAAGTCAAGTTAGCTTTAGGCAGTAAAAATCTGGAATAAGGTAAATACAATAGATTAAAATTTGAAAGCACTTATGGCAACTACTTTGGAGTATACAGAAGATAAAATAAAATAAACACAACCAAGCAGGGGAGTGACTGGATTCTACATACAGGAACATACAGTTTTTATTTCTTTAAAAAAAAATGCTTTTAAAACCAAAATATTTTATCAGATGGTGATAGAATATCAATTCCAAGAAAACTGAGAAATACATGGCTAACTTCAGCACACTGTGACAGGAGTGAGAACATTGAGCATTTCCTAAATAACTACCACAGGGCACCATAAGGCAAAGTTTGCTAACTTTGAAGTAACCAAAAAAATGTTGAACACAGTACCAGGATGACAAAGGGCAATATACCTGTAATGTTAAGTTTCCTTCACCTTTATCCACAGGTGCTTCCTGACCTGATGAGTGTTTCATTATTTTTCAGTTTATGTTTCAGATGTCTAGCACCTGCAATTTTTTATATGAAAGGCAAATGACCATTTTGTTCATTGAAGCTTATCACGTACCTCTTATTTTTACAGACTACAGAGATTTCCTTGTAATCCATTCCATTTATAGTTGGAATCACCTTGAAGCTTTTCCCTGCGCCCTCTCCGATGAATGCACATTTGTTTTGCCCGGAATTAAATGCAGTGCTCCAAGTGAGGTCTGACTCACCCTTGTAAAGCCTTAGTGCAACCTTTACAGACTTATATTTCACTGTGCTTGCAATAAATCTCAGTATTTTATCAGCTTAAAAAAAACAACAGCAGAAACATTGGCAATTCAGCATGTTTATGCAACTATTAAGAAACATAATATTTCTGAACTGTATTACACAACTGAGGGGCATCGTACATCTCCTAATTAGCCCATATTTTTCAACAGAGTGCTTCACAATTCTTTACAAAACAAATATGATTTCCTGTTTGTTAGCTAATGCACTGTCTCTGCAAGCTATGAAACCTGCTTTCACCCCTAAACAATTCTCAGCAGTAAGGAAAGCTCTCTGATGAACATATTTTGCAATCATATAATCAACTTGAGCTAGAAGTTCACCTTGGCCTGTACAAAATGGGCCACTTGTTATGTAGTTCCATTAAAGTAAACTGATTTCTAACCCTCTATCCCTTGTGTACAACTTCAACCTTTCATCTTGTTTTTGTTAACTCATTTCCAATAAAGTGTAAGTTAGCTCACTGAATGTGAAATCATTACATACTTTTGTTAAATTATTAACAAAATATTTTGTGGATTGAATCCACACTCTAATGAGAACAAAATCACTGCAACAATAGGGGACTAATCTAAGCACTGATATCGTCCTGTTAATCTGCTACCCAATGACATGGAAGGTTTATCCAGTGAGTAACAAAGCTGCACAGACCAAGAAGGTTCTACGTTCAATCTCGAATCTACGCTGAGTTACTTGATCTCAGCTGGGATATCAATGTTAGGGAGTATGTCATGATCTCAATGTCTCCAGGCTAAGGAGAGGCAAAAGATGCAACTAATCAATCTCCAGTTATCCATGCTGGAAAAATGTGTCTGAGTGGCAGATGAGGACACAAAGCAGACTTGGCTATAATACCTTCTATCGTCAAATAGCTTGTCAACACTCACTGTACAGGTTCACACATGATGACGAATGATCACTTACACATCATATCAGTGGATTGCTTTTGCTCATGGAGCCGCACCCTAGAATGAGGTGGGACCTTTAGGAAAGGAGAGAAAAGTGAGAGCGTGGAAAAAGATAAAAGGAAGATCAGATCAGTGAACTTACAAATGAATACTTAACTTGCATCATTATATTCCTGAAATGTTCCTATTTTCACGCAGGTGTTAACTAATAAATAAAAATAGATCAGTTAATGTTTGTGTAAAAATAATGCACAAGTGTGTTAAGCATTGTGACATGAAATTTGCCAATTGGAATTTTTACTTTAAACTGCATGAAGAAGTTAGAGGATTTTGCTTACTTTTCTTTCCATAAGACACAAATAGACCTTAAAGTATACTTCAAAATAGGGCAATGGAAAATCATTATAAAAACACAACCCAGATGTTTTCATTTATTTTTCTTTTTTCCCCCTTAAATCACTCATGGCTGTCTTTCCAATATCATATACTCACACTTTCAAATGCCAGCGACCTAAAATTCCATGGGGGTTCTCCCAAATTCCTGCCTAAATTAGGCAGGAGATGGTGAAGTCCAGTGACTATGAGGGCCTAGTTTTCTTTTGAGCAGTTGCAGGGAAGACTATGAACATTAGGTTAGGTGCTGTGACATCCTCAGCATGTCAACTCCAGTTTGGAGAGCAACTGTGGAAGGCTTATCTTCAGAATGCTTTTATACGAAAAATATTGTTATATTCTTAAATTGAATACTGTGACACAAGACCCTTACATTGTGAATGCAGTGGACAGTATGAAGATAGAGAGGAAAGGAAAATAATTGGAGAACAAAGAAAAATGTCAAGTTTCTCAGAAATTGCATGCCTAATTTTATTTTGCCTGCCCTTATCTATAATTTATTCATAGACGCCAGGGAAATGAATCTCGTTATCAGTTGGTTTCAGTGCTAGCATTTTAATGACCATATTAAGTTTAAATTATTATATTATATAAATGCAGGGTTTAATAAATTACCCACCATATATCTGGCTGCTATCATTTTAGTAAATTTGCTTACTGAAAGATGAAACATATCTGTTGCACTGAAGGTTACACACATTCTATTTTGTTGTCCCTGCTGTCAGCTTTCAATATTCCAAAATGAATAATGAACTTCCGTTTATACTGCACCTTTCTTCAGGAATCCCAAAATACCTCACAGCTAATGAAATAGTTTAAGTGTAGTCACTTTTGTAATGCAGGGAAACACAGCAGCCAATTAGTTTGGCTGATTGAGGAATAAATTCAGGCAGGACACCAGGAAAACTTCCTTACTCTTCTTTGAATGGTGGCATATCGTTATTCTGCTTGAGGTGGCACACAGTGGGTCAGTTTAATGTCTCAGTCGAAGATGGAATCCCTGACAGTGCAGTACCTTCTCAGTACTGTTCTGAAGTGTCAGCCTACATTAGCTGCTCAAGCCTTTGGAGTGCAGCCCAGCTTCTAACTCAAGGCAATTGTGCTCCCACTGAGCCAAGGCTGACACCACAAAGCATAAAGAAATTAAAAATAAAGTTCTTTAAACTTTGAACCCAAGCTACATTGTAAGACCATCAGAATAGATACTCAGGTAAACTTTGTACAGTAAAGTCTTTATTACCCGGCAAACACGGGGAATGGGTGGTGCTTGTTAATCAAAAATGCCAGTTAACAGAGAGTTCCATTTACTAATGGAGTACAGCTCAATACTTACAGCATGAACAAATATGCAGGAAGTAAAGAACAGTATTCCTTTTATTTCTAATCTTCAACAATACATTAAAGCATAAATTAAAGTATAAAATAATACAGTATACAGGTGGGCTCTGGATAACTTCGTAATTGCTGCCAGTTGATAAGTGACGATTTGTATTAGGGGGATGTCAGAAATTCCAGTTAGTAGAGAATTCTGGTTGGTTGAGTGCTGAATAACACAAAGTTTACTGTGCCATTAATGGGCAACTTCATTCTCCTTATGGATCCTCTTAAGTGAGATTGCCAATTTATAATGAATTGTGGCCATTTCTATAATATAGATCATTCTCTTTAGAATTAAGGATCCTCTAAACTCATTACAAGAAAAAATATTTAAAGTTGACAGAGAGGATACTTAAATCTCATCAGTCGGATTTGAAACCAGAACCTAGAGATGAAAGAGCAGTATACTAATCCACTATATCACTTACACCCACCCAGTGAACATTTTATAGCCTCCTCAAAGAATCTTGTGAGTAGTACTTAATTCACTTATGCAATTTACAACCATGAATAACTCTTTACTCCAAAGATAATTCCATTAATTTCCTATGCGAATCCATATTCATATTCGGATCAATTAGCAGCTATTCCGTTGAGAACTGTTGGTGTTTTCCACATTTCTTATCCCGATCAGAATCTACTACCTCTTGCACTGTGTAAGCACTTGACAGAAAAAAAAGTCTATTTTAATTTGGGGTTGAGTCACAAACCTTTGCTAGTGCCATTAGTCCACTGGTTATTATTTTACTAGTTTTATGCTTAATTTCACTAAATTTAAGTTTTGTGAAATAATACCATTTATCCTATGCAAGAGTTTTATTGGTGAACATTATATTTGCCCCAAAAAGCTAAAAAAAATATTAGCACAACATATGCTCCTGCTTGTGACTTCAAATGCTTGCCCCGCTAAAGGGTCTGTGGGCATCTGCTGCTGTATATCTCAATAGTATACTTGAATATCATTAGGGGAACATCAAGGGACCACCATTTAAACCAGGGCAGCAGGACAGGTGGAGATTGCTGGCTGGAGAGTGGTGGAGTCCACCCTAATACAACAATAAACTTCCTACTGTAAGGGAACTGCATTCAAATTTTTTTTTTTTTAAAGTTAAAGGTTCTTTTTCAGGTATATAGATCATGATTCTGGCATACATGCTCAGGTGGGACTTCCCCTTCCCCACCCCCCACCATCCATAAGTGCTCAGTATACCTTGTCCCTGCAGATAAAAGTGCCAGCCCCTCTATGGCTGACGATGCCAGAAGTCCCCGCATATGGGGTCACTGACCCCATCCCTGCCCCTTTGACATTGATGGCCTTGTTTGGTGCAAGAGGAGGACCTGTCCCAAAAATGCCAACCCAAAATCATTGAAGTAAGGCTAATATCCAGTATATCAGAATCCTTTCCAGCACCCTCCCATTAAAGCTATGACAAGAATTTTCCAGAAAGACTACAGTTATTCAGCCCATACTTTCATCTAGAACAAGCCACATCTAGAAGTAAGCCTGGTTTTGAACCATTCATTAACTCACATTGGGTTATATCTTAAACCATGCTCCCTAATTGAATTGCGAGCACAATTAATGCTTGCTTGTTTCACAAGATTGATCATTTTGTACTGGCTAGATTTAATTTAAAAAAATATTTTCCAGATGTTGGTTTTGCTGGGAAAGCCAGCATTTATTTCCTATCCCTGGCTGCCCTGAGAAGGTGTTATTGAACTCTGTCAATCCATTTGGTGAAGGCAAGCAATTAGATATAGCTAAGTGCCTGCTAGGCCACTTTAGAGGACAATTAAAAGTCAAGAACTCTGCATATACAGACCAAACCAGGTAAGAAAGGCAGATTTCCTTCCCTAAAGGACATTAATGAGCCAAATGGATTTTTATGACAATCTGAGAGCTTCATGGTCACTTTACTCAACCAACTTTTTATTTCCCAGTATTTTAAAACTGAATCCATATACTTAATTTGCCATGATGGAATTTTAACTCACTTCCATTGGATTATTAGCCCAGGCCTCTGGATTACAAGTCCATAACATAACCACAGCCAGAGTAAAAGACTCCAAGAAGAAAAAGAATGAGGAAAATAATATAAATTAATACAGATGAGCTAATTAAAACTGAATATATTCACAGATTAAACACCTCTGATAATGATAAATAGTTGCTGCACAATTATAATAAATGATAATACATAAGTATGCATATTTAATCAAAGAAAAAGTACTCTGTAAAACTAGATCTCTATAATGCTAATTACTGGAACAGTCCATAAGCTACGCTGTAGGTGAAAGCAACATTGATGGGTCTTTTTTGCTCACGTTTCATTAATATTACAGCTCCAGAAGTTATAAGGTGGGAATCTCAGTCAAACAATTCCTCAGTTCCCTGTTGAGATTGGTTGTAAAGGAAGATGAACATCTTCAGAATACACACACACTCAATGTTAATGGGCTTTTGTTACCGTCAGAAGGGAAAAAAAAGACGTTTTTGGAGACATTACTTGGAATTTTCAACACACTACTTAGGAGTTCAGTATTACAGATGTAAAAGGATCAAAATCGAGTGATTTACATTGAGCAATAAAATGATCCTCAGGATTTTAAGATGACATACTACATTGCAGTACAGATATTTAATTTTTCAACAAGGACATAAACGTTCTTGCTTTTTTGTGCTGGATATCCATCACATATTTTGGTTATTATAAAACTTGCACTTCTCTGAATTGCAGTAACATATAGAGAAATGTATTCAGCATTTTCTATTGGGTAAATAGGAATATACATTCCAGCGTAGAAAGCTTGCTGATTTCCCAATGGGCTTGTATTGAATTTCAGTGTGCCTGAGGTTTAACTTTACTGTCTGATTAATCCATAGATGGCAAATTGATTTTAATTTTCTAACAGAATCTCAAAAGCAAATAGAATATCCACAGAGCACTGTTGAGTGTTATCCAATGAAGGTGAAATAGGCAGATTCCAAATGCCTTTCTTTGATAATATCCTTTGTTAACTGATAAAAGTTGACATGAATCAAACTAAAGAATTCATTGGGCTACATTATTTTCCCGTACGTTTGCTCAAGGAATCCAAGCCTCAAAGCCTGGCTCTGTAGCACTAGAGGTTTTGCCTCTACAGATGCTGGTTTAGATGAAAATAGCATTCATGCCACTCATGCCCACTTCAGGCACAGCCTGCACCTAATGCATTGTTATTGAGGGTGATAACATGAGCATTCCTTCCATGTACTAGAGGTATGCTGAGCAGGCAGATTGTGATGTCAGTCAGTGTTTAAATTTGATTTAATGCACACCTTGCCATTTTCCACCTCACCACTCTCGTTAATACCCTTTCTTAAGCATTCAGCAGCACAGGGAGCCCCTATCAGAGCTATTTAAAGGAAACAGCCAAATTGCAAATTAGTTGCTTATTACTTTCCACTGACTCTTGCTGAGTTTGTGGGAGTACTGGGTGCTCGGCGCAATTCAGAAAAGTTGGTAAAGTCAGCATGGAGTGATGCTGGACATTGGGAAAGCTTTGATTGCTACTGAAGGGCCACTGAGTACACCATTTGCTCGCAGTCATGAGGGCTATAGTTGCAGTCCTTTTTGGGCAGGTGGAAAAAAGGTGGCGGAGAAAACAAATTACTTAAGGAGGAGGAGAAGGACTCTCAGCAGGACACATCACCCACCAAGGGCCTTCGGATCACAATTGTCCTAACTTCACCTAAGCCGGGAGCAATGTATTCACCAGCTGCACTTCACCAAGATGGCGCTCACAGAATTATGCCAACTCTTGGAACCAGACCTGTGGTCTCAGAGCAGGGTGAGGATGGCACTGCCAATTACTATCAAGGGAACTGTGGCCCTGATTTTTTTCAACAGTGGACCTTCCAGGCTGTAGCTGGTGACATTTCAAACATTTTGCAGCTTGCCATCTATTGCTGCATCCAGGAGAACACAAAGGCCCTGTATACCAGGAGAGAGGACTTTCTTGCCTTCTCCTCCATCATGTTGCATGCACTACCACTGTACTAAATGTAATAGATTCAAAATAACTCTAGCAACTCAAATCTGGGCATCCTTGAGGTGCTGTGATCCATTATCAGCAGCAGAATTATATTCAAACATAACCTGCAATCTCATGGCCTGGTATATTCCTCACTCTTTCATTACCATCAAGCCAGGGGATCAACCCTGGTTTAATGAGGAGTATAAGGCAGCATGCCAGGAGCAGCACCAGGAGGTCTAGAAATGAGTGCCAAGCTGGTGAAGCTACAGCATCTTCATCCTCATTTAGATCCCAGCATGAGACTGGTGCCATTGGCCGCCATAGCCATATGCTCCCATCATCTTCTCTGCAATTGTTCAAAGAGACTCCTGGTTATCTGAGGAAAGAGAACCTCTCTCTTTATGTCAATCTCCTGCACCAAAGAATCCAGCATGGCATCCAAAAATCTTATGCCACTTCCTCTGGTCTGCTACACTATTTCCATTCCTTCCTTCAGCACTTCAAATCTTCTCCAAGAAGTTTCAGCTCCTGCTGCAGCCAGAATTCAACTCAGCTTTAAGAGGTTCAGCCTGGCTTTAAGTAGTGGAGGCTCCCTTTAAGTGGTGCTCACCTAGCACAAATTTGGGTCCTTTGCTGAAATGGGCAGCCACTCAGCAGCACATCCAGCACTGGGCTGCACATTGCAATCATTATAATTAGCAGGCAATGCAAAGTCTGTGCACTGCTGGCATTACTTTGAATGGGAGCTGGGTATTTTCCCATCACAAACTGCTCACCCAATTTTGTGGGCTATGCAAATTAGCTCCCCAATCTTCAACTTTAATATCTAATATTTAAAGTTGTAGGGCTAAAAATTGGTGTGCGCCATCCGTCAGGTGCTTGGATTGATTCATGACCTGCCTGCCCCAATGCCAATGGAGGTTGGCAGCTCGGGACTTTGGTGCTGGCACCTCATTTCTATTGTTGTAATGTCGGGCTGAGTGTCTACCATGCTGCTGGCTGCCGTTGTGCTCAGGATCTGGATCCAAGGACCTGGTAACAGTGCCACAAGAGGTTTGATGACCTCATGTAGGAGGTCAACCTACCACAACACCATGCTGGTCAATGCACCACACTCCATTCACCCACCCAACATTCAGGACTCAGGCCTAACATACCTTTAGCTATTCAACTATGGCAGGCATGTGCTGCTGTCTGGCACATAGAGCATCTTGCAGATGAACCCATTGCTTTCTACCCTAACTCTCTTCCACTTCTGATCTTCTGCTTTCAGAAACCTAAGAACTGCCACCTGCCCAGCTGGAGCACAACCAAGAGGAGCAGAGAAAGCAACAGCTCAGAACTGTTGAATAGGTCCCATCACTAGATCTGACATTTGCGGTCACCATCTCAGATACTGGCACAGCTTGTATCTTAAAGGCTAGTAGAGTTGGGATCAGAACATGGTGAGTCACTGGACTAGAGTGCTCTGCAGCCAGGCCAGAGATAATGGATGATTCATGTGCCAACTCACCAGAGAACAAGATCAAAAATGAATTCTGCTGCAGAAGACTCAAATGAAGAACTTAATGG
The DNA here is from genome assembly GCF_964194155.1 of Cetorhinus maximus. Lineage (NCBI taxonomy): Eukaryota > Metazoa > Chordata > Chondrichthyes > Lamniformes > Cetorhinidae > Cetorhinus > Cetorhinus maximus. Next base: position 54,907,168 of record NC_135897.1, on the reverse strand, counting down.
ATGACATACACCAGAACGCTAATAGGCAGGCACATGGAGATTATGGGTGCATTGTCTGGCCTTCCAGACAGCCTCCTGTCACTTGTCAAGGAGCATGAAGCAGTCCAGTTCCAACTTGGCAGTGGGCATCAAAGAGAGCTTGCCTTCTCTGCAGCCTCTGCTCCATCTCCTTGTCAAGCACCCCTATTTGGTGCGGTCTTTGTGAAGGCAGGTCATCGAATCCTCTGCCCTCTGTGTACTGATGCATCTACCCTCCCTGCCTTACCCAGAAACTCACCAGAACACCTCCACAAATACTTTAGAGTACTTCCAGAGATTTTGCAATAAAGGAAGTTCTTCAAAATTATTCTATCTGCAGTTGTGTGCCTGGCTTTTTAAATAACTCTTGTGTTGGGCCACTATTGCAGCTGAATGCTTGATCTTTGGTGAGTGACAAGCAAATTTATTGACAATGAACCCCAGCAGGGCTGACTGACGTCAGGATATCACCAGTTCAGCTGCTTCTGACGCACACAAGGACCCCCCATGTGAGCGCCCTTCTCAAGATGGTGTGCCCACTGGGGCATGCCAGAAGCAGCTGACGGCTCAGTGCATACTCCCAAAAGTGCAACTGGCTTCCATAATGCCATTTCTACCAACGAAATGGATCCAAATTTCAGGCTTGTAGTGTCTTACTTGCCAAAATCCCTGCCGATATAAGATCAAGAGCATTAAGGCTGCTTTGTTAGTAACTGTAGCAAATCATGGTAGATAGATCAGTTCAGCTGCGATTTGCCAATAAATATTATTGTAAGCAATAACACAGTGAGATTTTCACAGCAATACTTAATACTGAGGGGACAAAGTGTTTTTTCATTCAGCTGCTAAGTATTGTGCCATGTAGAAAAAGACCAGTGAAAAAGTAAAAGTGTTATTTTCATGCAATCTTTGGAATACATATTGGCATAATTTTTTGATGCTTTTTGGAATTGGAACTTTTCATCGACTAATTACTTTGCATTAACTGTAACGCTTGCTGTACCTGTATTCTGCATTAGCCTCATTCACATTCTCTCTGAAACTCAGAATTATATTACCCGATCTGCTAAAATGCTTCACTGCACATCAGACACCTCCTGCAGCTAGAAATGAGCCCAAACTGTTGATGTCTGCTCACTACCCTGCTGATATATTGTACTAGCTGTTGTGTACAGTATGTCATAACAGAGAACAGGAACCATAGGCTTTTCTACCTTCTCTTCCAGGATGCACATTAATATTGAAGAAAACAAAACCATAAAAGAGTAGAATGTGCGGTGTAATAGGGAGTGTTAATAGCCAGTTTAATAATTTAAAATATAAATGAATGAGAAGCAGATTTGAAGTAGTGTACATTTTTGTGTTAAGGCGCAACACGTCTTACATTAATACTTAATTAAATACTGATGCATGCAAATGTAGGACAGCGATAGCAAAGCCTTCTTTGATGTATGCTTATAAGAGGTTGCTGTGAGTCTGTTGGAAAATGACAATCCAAGGTATAAATATCATCAAATATTGCTTTTACTGAAATGAATTGTTTGCATCTATACGATATGACTGCACGCCCTCGACACATAAGAGATTTGCAGTTCACATTCAAGGTAAATTAATGCAGTATTCTTATTATCTGGTAGCAAGGATGTGATTAATAACCCAATTCAGCCACTAGCATCATCAAAAAGAAGCAAAGGACAGGGCAACTACAAACTCACCCATCAAATAAAACCAGCACTTCAGATTTCAGTGAAGAATTATAGGTCATTGTAATGTCATAACAAAAAGAAATACATATTTTGCAGATGTGAATCTTACTAGATTTTTGATTTGACTGTTTGCATCTCCTTTATTGGGAGAGTCATGCTTCTCAATATGGTTTCTATTCCTGATCGACTTCCCTCACTTATTAGAGAGGCAAAGGTATTTTTCACAGTGAGCCAATGCATGCAGCACAAAAGAATGCAACTGTCATCCTGATGTCATATTTTAATATTTAATTTGAGACATGACAACCTGTGCTTTGCACCATCAAATTCTTTAACTTACCACTTGAGAGTTTTACCACTCAGAAAATAGAGAGACACAATGGTAACTAATGGAAACCTGAATGCCCAAGAACAAGTACATGCCAGGATTCAGACAAAGGAACTTTGATGATGAATGACTGATTTTGGTATGTTAATAAGGGTTCGAGTGCATGACCTAGGGATTCAGAGATTACATTGTCACCTTGTAATTGCTCCTAGAATTTGTTATATCTTTTATACATAGGGCAGAATTTTCCCATTGGCATGCTGGAGTGGGACCCGCAAGTCGACATGTAAAATGATGTGCGGTGACGTCAGGCGAGCGTCCCAACGTCACCATGCGCCATCGCAATATTTCGTTGGGCGGGCGCGCGATGATATCCGATGCGTGCCCGCCATTAATTAACGGGCCACTTAAGGCCCTTGAGGCACCAATCGACAGTGATTTTTCGGCGATCGTGCAATCTTTGGGTCGGCGCACGGGCGCAGCAGGCAAGCAGGCAGGACACATTTGTATAAACCTCATCCATGGGTGGGATAAGAGGGCTCAGTGGGGTCATGAGTGTGCTCTGTCAAATATTGATTTTTCAAAGTTACTGATACTTGCCTGTGTGATCTGCAACACTTCAAAACGCATACCAGCTGCTTGGTCTGGACTCACAACCTTCAGGTCAACACCCTGCTGTGAAGAATCTTTTTTGGGCCTGCAGGTTTCAGGAAGCCTTCCCATAGCCTGGGAATGGGAGCTGAACTCTCCACTGGAGGCAGCTTCTCCTAGGAGGAAGGGAGGGCTAGAAGGGGGAGGAGGCCAGGAGTGCACATTCAGCCTCCAAGGGGAGCCACCTTCGGGAGGACAGGCGCAGGCACAAGGGGTGCAGGGCCAAGAGATCATCCAAGGCGGAAGGGGCTGCAGAAGACGCCACTATCCTGCTGCTAGGGTATACAGGGGGCGAAGCAGCTACCTCAATATGTCTGAGGTGCAGTGCTGAATGAGGCTTCATCTCTCAAGGGAGACAGTCAACTATATCTGTCAGATGGTTGAGCCTGAGATCTCCACGAACTGTGTGGGTGGACACCCCATGCCAGTGGCTCTAAAGGTCACAGCTGCCCTCAAATTCTATGCCTCTGGCTCCTTCCAGGGGTTGGTGGGTGATCTTTGCGGTGTCTCCCAATCAGCTGTCCACACTTGTATCAAGCAGGTTACAGACGCTCTGTTCAGGTGTGCATTGAACTTCATCCACTTCTGTTGGGACCAGGCAAGGCAGACACAGCGAGCCAGAGGCTTCGCGGCCATTGCTGGCTTCCCCCGCGTCCAGGGTGCTATAGACTGTACACATGTGGCCATCAAGGCGCCAGCAGGTGAGCCCGCTGCCTTCGTCAACAGGAAGGGCTTCCACTCCATGAACGTGCAGATAGTGTGTGATCACAGGATGCTGTTTCTACAAGTCTGTGCAAGGTATCCAGGCAGCTCCCACGATGCCTATATCCTCAGACACTCCCAGGTGCCGGGGCTCCTCAGTGCTCCAGCCCGGCTGGATGATTGGCTGCTGGGTGACAAGGGCTATCCCCTCAGAATGTGGCTCATGACACCTCTCCGCCATCCAAGAACAGAAGCTGAGCAGCGGTACAATAGGAGCCACGGCTCCACAAGGGCTGTGGTGGAGAGAGCCATCAGTCTTCTCAAGGTGCGCTTCCGATGCCTGGACCGCTCAGGTACTCCAGTACCCACCAGATCGTGTGTCACTGATAGTGGTTACATGCTGCACTCCCCACAATCTTGCGCTGGAAAGGGGGGACGCAGTGGACGATGAAGACGCAGATGCAGTTGCTCCAGATGCGCACGATGAGTCCAGCAGTGAGTCCGAGGATGAGCACGCACAGGGAAATGCTGAGGGGCTAGACACTGACCTGGGCATACAGCAGGGAGGCAAGGACATCCAGGAGGCTTTAATTGAACAAACTTTCAGCTAGCACACCAAATATGGACCTCCAGGACAAGCCTGGGCTGCAGGCTCCATACTCGATACCTAAGTGCAAAATCTGCCTGGATAGAAATATTAACTAAGGGCCTTGTTAATAAAGCTGAATGTCCCACAAGTCATTCATAACATTATTGGTAACCATCCACCTACAGAAGAAAAGAGGCACCCTCAGCCATGGTGACATGTGTGAATTTAATATTACAACAAAAGGAACTTAAGAAAACAATGTGACAAAGGTGTTCAACATCACACCAAAACATAAAGACCTCATTGCGAGCCAACACAAAAGCCCAGTGATAAACCTGCAGTGTGCCTAAGGTGCCTTATGTTTATGCTTTCGGGCGCCACGTCTTGGTGCTGTCCCCTCGCTGGCTCTGGCACCTGAGGCAGTCTGCTCACTCTGCTGTCCTGTCGGCCTCGATGACCTTGGCGGCCATCCTCTGGCCCATGGAGCCTGTGCTGGTCCTACCTGGGAGGGAGCTGCCAGTTCCACAGCTGGCATCTCCCCAGTCATCGCAGCCTCAGCGGGTGTAACAGTCACTGGCAGAGGGGCGGAGGAGTTGCCGCCCTCATCTGGAGCGCCCTGAGATGAGCCCACAGAGACGACAGGCAGCTGCTGCACCGACGTGAGGTCATTTCGGGCCTCCCTGTTCACCGTGGATGGATGGGCACTGAGCTGGAAAACTTGGTGCCCAGACAATCTCCCACACTGGCACTGACCAGCTGAGATCAATGCTGAAATGAGGGCTTGCTGGTCCGAGCGCATCCCCAGGAAGCCCTGATTGGTCGCCTGGAGGAGCCTCTCCACGAGAGTCGCCACTCTCTCCATGGGGGATGCATGGCGCTTGGCCATGAGGCTCATTGCATCAGCAATAGTACGTGTAGACTCCTCCACCATGGACACCAAGCCAATCATAGCCTCATGCATCTCCACCAGATGTTCCCGCACACCCGGCCGCATTTCTTGCATTTGCTGTGTGGCGGACGACTCCAGAGACACATCACCAACCACAGACTGAGCATGTGCCTGGTCCCCTGCAGTCCTCCGACTGCTCGCACCATGGGCACTCTCTGTCTCTGCCAGCTCCTCTAGCGACTGTGAAATGCCCTCACCGCTGTGCCCCGGGATACTAGCCGATGTTCTAATTCCCACCGAGGTGCTAGTATCTGCGCTGGTGCCTGCCTGGCAGAGATGGTGTGACGCTGGAGAGTCCGAGACATCAGGGCCCTCAGGTGTGAGAGGGGGCCTCTGCTGCTCCTCCTCCCAGCCCTGCTCCAATGATGCTGAAAGGAAGAACAAGGATCAGTTAACATGGAGACAATGTCAATGTGCATCCCTGACCCCCGGATCATTATGTGCTCGTCCTTCCATAAGCAATGGTCAAGCCATGTTGCAAACTTCAATTGCTGAACATTCAGCACTGCCATGGCTGTTGGGAGAACAATGGTGACCTCACTGCTGGGCAAACATACCTGCCCGTGGCATCCGAGCCCCACCGACACCGGTGGACCTGGGCGCATGGCGCCTCTCCAGATTTAGGGCCTCCTGCTGAGACTCGCCAAATGGGCCAGTCCTCCACCAGCCCTCACCCGCTCGGCGGCATTATGTGCATTCCTCCCCTGAAAAGGAGAGAAGAGCATTGATTAGTGCTACTTGTACCTGGATTCTCTCCATGGACGGCCCACCCCAACCAGAGTGGGACATATCATACTCCAGTGCCTCCTCATCCCGCTGCTGCCCACACTCACACAAAGTTGCTAGGCCTGTTCCCCACTCCCACCCCCACCCCCTTGGCCAAATGCTGCCTACATCACATTAGGCACCACATGGCCTAACCTTCCATAGCAAGAAGGTGCAAGCACGTGGAGCGCAGAGGGCAGCAGATCGATCGGTGCCATGCCACCTTGAAGCTCCCCTCCCAGCATGTCATCATCCTGACTTTGACATGTCCTGGAGTTCCAGCACTGCGCCGAGGTGCAGCTGCTCCAGGTTCCCCATAAAACAGTCATGTGGGTCTCATTGTACCACATGCTGCGGGTGCAGAACCCATCCCTTCACCACCCTCTCAGGGTGACCTCGGCATGGGCAATATCCGCTGGCCCACCCAGCAAAGGACACATGACGTCAATGATTCAGTGCAATCACAGCACTCAGACTTGGGGGGCGGCAGGTGGGGGCATCAGGGGGGAAAGCCTACCTGTTGGGTTAAGTGACCAATGCCAACATGATACTCACCCTTCCTGAGCACAACAGGTTGTTGAAGCGCTTACGGCACTGGATCCAGGTGCGCTGCACCACATCGCGGGAGCTCACCACCTCCAACACCTCCTCCCAGGCACGTTTGGTCATGTGGGTGGGCCTCCTCTTCCCATCCTGGGGTACGAGGACCTCCCGCCATCCTGCCACCTCCTCAAGGAGGGCAGCAAGGAAATGAGGGGCACAGTGCCCCCCCTGCCCTACCCTCCTGCCCGGCCTGCTCAGCAGCAGCGCTCTGGGGAGCCCTTCCACTGGCCGTGATTCACAGCCTTTGAAAGACTGCAGCAGCTTTTTAAAACAGGCCTCCGGGTCGCCATTGGACCCGGTGATCATTGCAGTCCCGCCGCCGTCCTCCCACTCCCTCTGTCCTCGGGAGCTGCGATTCACGCTGGGCAGGCCTTAATTGGCCCACCTGCGTAAAATGGCAGCGCGGACCCGATCGCAGGCGGCATTCGGCTCTGTGCCCGCCAAGCGCCCACTCCCGGTGCGCCTGACAGGCAGAAAATTCTGCCCGTAGAGTATATTTATGCTAACATGGTAGAATTGTATTTGTCTTATGTTTTTGTTCTGTATTTATGCTGAATCTACAGACAATGGTCAAGTACACCCGGCTATTGGGCGGAATCGTCCCAGATTTGCACTAAGTGCGGTAGCAGGCAGGAAAAACAACGTTTTACCCATCGGCCGCAATGGTGGGTTTTCGTGCCATATCGTCCGCTCCCTGCCCGGAAACACATCGTCTCACTGCCGGGCAGCCTCTGAATCGCCCACTACACCGTTACTTCACCGTTTTCTCACTCCGGGTGCCATGTCTAAACTGCAGCCGTGCATACAGTTCTCAATGCTTGCAGCCCAGGACTGCTCCTGAAAGCCAAGAAGAGTTCAATGACCCATCACTGGAATGTCTTTCAGAGGCCCGCCATGATGTCCTTCACTCCCGCTCTGGCCGCAGGTGTCCTGCAACCTCACCGCTCCAGCCTGGGAGGCAGTGTCAATGGTGGTCAGTGCCAACACTGCACAGAAGAGGTTGGCCATCCAGTGCAGAAAGAGGATGAATGATCTCATAGTGCCACCAGGGTAAGGCAACCATCTCATCACTCTGAACTCACACTCTCACAAAGACATCACACATTCACTGGTATCTCACTCACTGCCAGCTCAAGGGACATCACCACTCACTCTCTCACACACACCCTCACATCTCCATCTGGCTTCATCTCCCCTGGAGACTGCCTCCTCAGCCCACACCATCTTGAGACCACTTGCACAGATCAACTTGTGCCCCCACACACACACTCTGATACCCCCCCCCTTCCCCAGTACAGCCCTTGCCCTGCAGCCTCTTCCGTTTCCTGAGGCCACTTCTCCCCCTTCCCCAAACAAGCCCTAGCTCTGCAGCCGTTGAAAAGCTACCACAGCCTTACTGGTAGGTAGAGACCTGCCCATGAGCCCCCCTAAAAGTGGTGTGGTGCTGCCTGCAAAGCCTGGTGCTAATAACCGTGACTGCTGCCCGAAGCAGGGTAGGCAAACAAACCTGGAAGTCCCGAGCGAAGTGCAGCTCACCAGGAGCACATCGCTTATGTAAGTTGTGGAACACATCAGTGCGTGCCCCGATGATCTAGTGGGGGAATGATTCCAGTGAGCAGGGATTATAATTTTAGGAGGAGGAGGCAGTGGCATAGTGGTATTGTCACTGGACTAGTATTCCAGAGACCCAGTGTAATGCTCTGGGGGCCCAGACTCGAATCCCACCACAGCAGATGATGAAGTTTGAATCCAATTAAAATCTGAAATTAAAAATCTGATGATGAAGACCATGAAATCATTGTCAGTTGTTGTTAAAAACCCATCTGGGAGGAAATCTGCTGTCCTTACCTGGTTTGGCTTACATGTAACTCCAGACCCACAGCAATGTGGTTGGCCCTTAAATACCCTCTGAACAATGGCAATTAGTGATACCTACATCCCATGAATGAATGAATTTTAAAAAATGTATTAAAATGACATTGTCAACCTCCGACAGCAGGAAACGCAGCCTGCCATTGATGGGTGGAGCAGGTGGTTGTAAACTGGTTTCACAACATCACAAAACCAATTTTTGGCCTTCCCACCATATTGTCCCCTCACGCCCACCATGGCACCCATGACGGAAAATTCCAGCCATTGAGTTACAATAATGTTCACACAAGGGGATTAAAATTATTCTGCATGTTATGGAAATATAATCAAGACACATAATATTCTATCCATGTACACATATACCTATTTCCAATAATAAAATGAAATGTAATGGAGAATAAGAGTCTAAATGGGATAGAGAAACAAGAATAATAAGGGCTACACATTCACAAATCATTGTTAATAAGGCCATAAAATGCAAACAAATCACTAGGGTCAATTTCTAGAGGAATAGAATTGAAAGGCAGTGAAATTATGTTAAACTTGTATTGAACTTGGTTACATCACACTTGGAGCAGTGTGTGCAGTTCTGATCTTCAAGTTACAGAGAGGATATAGAAACACTGGAGAAGATGCAAAACTGAACGCTTATAATTATCAGGAAAGATATAAGAAATCTGTTAAGCATCAGTCTTCTTCAACTCAATAATAGGATTAAATAAGAGTGCATATTACATAGAATATACAGCACAAAAACCTCGCAGACACTTCCTCCTACTTCTCCCTGGACCATGACCCCACCACTGAACACCAAGCCATTGTTTCCAGGACTGTCACTGACCTCATCTCCTCTGGAGATCTTCCTCCCACAGCTTCCAACCTGATAGTCGCCCAACCTCGGACGGCCCGCTTCTACCTCCTACCCAAAATCCACAAACAGAACTGTCCCGGCAGACCGATCGTGTCAGCCTGTTCCTGCCCCACGGAACTCATTTCTCGTTATCTTGACTCCCTTCTCTCTCCCCTTGTCCAGTCCCTTCCCACCTACATCCGTGATTCCTCTGACACCTTACGTCACATCAACAATTTCCAGTTCCCTGGCCCCAACCACTTCCTCTTCACCATGGACGTCCAATCCCTCTACACCTCCATCCCCCACCAGGATGGTCTGAGGGCCCTTAGCTTCTTCCTTGAACAGAGGCCCGAACAATCCCCATCCACCACTACTCTCCTCCGTCTGGCTGAACTTGTTCTCACACTGAACAATTTCTCCTTTAACTCCTCTCACTTCCTCCAAATAAAAGGTGTGGCTATGGGTACCCGCATGGGCCCCAGCTATGCCTGTCTCTTTATGGGGTATGTGGAATGTTCCTTGTTCCAGTTCTACTCCGGCCCCCTCCCACAACTCTTTCTTCGGTACATCGATGATTACTTCGGTGCTGCTTCATGCTCTCGTCGGAACCTGGAAAAATTTATTAATTTTGCTTCCAATCTCCACCCCTCCATCATTTTCACATGGTCCATCTCTGACACTTCCCTTCCCTTCCTTGACCTCTCTGTCTCAATTTCTGATGATAGACTGTCCACCAATATCCATTACAAGCCTACCGACTCCCACAGCTACCTCGACTACAGCTCCTCACACCCCACTTCCTGTAAGGACTCCAACCCATTCTCTCAGTTCCTTCGCCTCCGTCGCATCTGTTCTGATGACGCTACCTTCAAAAACAGTTCCTCTGACATGTCCTCCTTCTTCCTTAACCGAGGTTTTCCACCCACGGTCATTGAGAGGGCCCTCAACCGTGTCCGGCCCATCTCCCACGCATCTGCCCTCACGCCTTCTCCTCCCTCCCAGAAACATGATAGGGTCCTCCTTGTCCTCACTTATCACCCCACCAGCCTCCACATTCAAAGGATCGTCCTCCGCCATTTCCGCCAACTCCAGCATGATGCCACCACCAAACACATCTTCCCTTCACCCCCCCTGACGGCATTCCGTAGGGATCGTTCCCTCCGGGACACCCTGGTCCACTCCTCCATCACCCCCTACTCCTCAACCCCCACCTATGGCACCTCCCCATGCCCACGCAGAAGATGCAACACCTGCCCCTTCACTTCCTCTCTCCTCACCATCCAAGGGCCCAAACACTCCTTTCAAGTGAAGCAGCATTTCACTTGCATTTCCCCTAACTTAGTCTACTGCATTCGTTGCTCCCAATGCGGTCTCCTCTACGTTGGAGAGCCCAAACGCAAACTGGGTGACCGCTTTGCAGAACACCTGCGGTCTGTCCGCAAGAAAGACCCAAACCTCCCTGTCGCTTGCCATTTTAACACTCCACCCTGCTCTCTTGCCCACATGTCTGTCCTTGGCTTGCTGCATTGTTCCAGTGAAGCCCAATGCAAACTGGAGGAACAATACCTCATCTTCCGACTAGGCACTTTACAGCCTTCCGGGCTGAATATTGAATTCAACAACTTTAGATCTTAAACTCCCTCCCCCCATCCCCACCCCATTTCTTCCCCCTCCCTTTTGTTTTTTTCAATAATTTATTTAGATTTTTCTTTTCCCACCTATTTCCATTATTTTAAAATCTACAACTAATACCTTGTCAGTCTTTCCACCCCACCCCCACTAGAGCTGTACCTTGAGTGTCCTGCCATCCATTCTTAATTAGCACATTTTCTTAGATAATATTACCACCTTCAACACCTCTTTGATCCTTTTGTCTGTGACATCTTTTGATTATCTGCTCCTATCACTGCTTGCTTGTCCCTACAACCACCACCCGCCCCCCCTCAAGTTCTCTGTCCCCCCCCCCACCACCTTAAACCAGCTTATATTTCACCCCTCTCCTAACTATACTCAGTTCTGTTGAAGGGTCGTGAGGACTCGAAACGTCGACTCTTTTCTTCTCCACCGATGCTGCCAGACCTGCTGAGTTTTTCCAGGTAATTCTGTTTTTGTTTTTTTTTTTGTTTTTATTCCTCTGAGACAGTTCAGCAGACACGCTTGGAGTCAGGCCTCTAGCTTATGTGTCCACTCAAGCAACGCAAAGGCATAAAAGTGCCACCAAGTGCTCCTGAGCTTTTCACCCCTTGGACACAGACTGCAAACTAATGATTGTTTTAGTGGACCACAGAACAGTCGGATGCCTGTACTGTTGCACAATCTCCTTGCTAAAGCTGGCCATGGAGCAGTTACTGGTGGAGGCGCTCACAGCCCCTTGCAATGTCATCATTCAGGATTGGATCAGTCTCCCCCATGGTTCAAGCTAACAGTACAGCCTTGCAGTGTGGGTTAGGAGAATGCTTGTGCCTGAGCTGAGTGCACAGCGTGCAGTCCAGTGGGTGAAGCGGCCACCAATCGGTCAGGTGGAGTGGGGCAGAGGTGGTTGGGGTTTCGGGCAGCCATGCAGCGCACTAAACTCTGGATATTGAAGTGGTGGCCAGTCCTCTCTGGGATGCATTAAGGGGCCTTCAGGCTTAACCAAGAGATGCTCTTAGTACACCCAAGCCAACCCACACGTCTCTCTCTTTCATCCTGCAGGAGGAGTACATCCTTCATCTCCACTCTCTATAAGCCATGCATGGAGACTGGTGAACTAGCTGTATGTCCCATGGCTTACAGAGAGTGGAGACGAAAGAAAAGAGAACGATGGAGGTGGCTGACCAGGCAAATGGAGAAGCAGCACCCTCAGGAAGAAGGGGCGGCTGGGGCTCCCGCACATGCCGCTGAAGAGCCACAGCAAGCCGTCACTGGTCGGCACCTAGCTAGACCCAGGGTCTATAGGCGCCGCCTTTCTGTCTTGCAGATGACCTAGAACTAGTGTCGCCAAAGACTGCACATGTTCAGGGAATTGGTCGGTCACATCTGCCAAATGCTGCAGGATTTGGCGCCATGGGGACATGGAGGGCATCCACTGTCAGTGGCTATGAAAATGACCACAGCACTCAATTTTTATACCAGTGACTCCTTTCAGGGCTCCATGGCTGACCTCTGTGGGATATCGCAAGCCTCCACCCACAAATGCATCCAAGAGGCCATGGATGCCATCTTCACAAAGGCACACAAACTTTGTGCATTTCGCTCAGGACCAGGAAAGCCAGGATGCAAGAGCACTGGGATTTGCCCAGGTCTTGGGTTTCCCGCTGGTGCAGGGTGCCATTGACAGCGCTCAGATCTCGATGGCAACAAGCGATCAACTATGTCAACCGCAAGGGCTTCCATTTGTTGAATGTGCTGCTGATGTGCGACCACCACAAACACATCCTGCAAGTCTGTGCACGATTCCCAGGGAGTGCCCACAACTCCTACATTCTCAGGGTCTCAGATCCCTGATGCCTTCCAGGGTCCACAGAGGCTGCAAGAATAGCTCCTCGGGGACAAGGGCAGAGGCCATGGCTGATGACATCCGTGCGTCAGCCTCAGATTGCATCAGAGTGAAGGTACAACGAGGCTCATGCTGCAACTCTCAACTTGGTGGAGCAAACCATCAGGATGCTGAAAATGAGGTTCCGGTGCCTGGGCCGGTCTGGTGAAGCCCTGTAATATAGTCCACAAAGGGTGTCATGCATTGTCATCATCTGCTGTGCCCTTTATAACCTGGCACTGCAACAGGGAGAGGAGCTGGCTGAGGAGGAGATGGGGGAGCTGCACGTCTCCTCTGACGAGGGGGACGCCGACAGGGGTGAGCGTGAGAAGGTCCTCAAAGGCAAAGGTGACATCGATGAGGCCATCGCACTGGCCAGATGAGGCAGATGCACACAGAAGGCCCTCATAGCTGCTAGGTTCGTCGAGGATGATGATGACATGTAGCGAGGAGATACCATAGGTCCTCACATTGCATCTGTGAACATTTGACTCAAATCTGGCTGATGACAGCGCACACACCATCTATGATAAAGCTGCTGTCATGAGGACGTAGTGGAGGCCCTAATAGTCGCTTGATTCCAGGAGGATGATGATGACATGCAGTGAGGACACTCCATAGATCCTCACATAGCCTATGTGAATGTCTGACTCCTGTCTGGCCAAGGGCAGCTCGCTTGCACACTGTGATCAGGGTCATACCATGGAGACTCATCGTGAAACTTTAAATATACCTGATCCTTTGTCCGCCTTCAGCACCTGACCCCTTAAGGAGTAAAGTGGCACCGGTCACCGATGCTGAAGAAATGGGGGCCAGCCTCACCTTAAAGGTGCTGAGAGCACACAGGAAGAATGACAGAACTCTGTGATGCCTGTCTACAACATTCTGGCAGCAATGACAAGCACCATTGAGGTGCAGGCATCAGTAATGTGTCCAGTAAGTGTGAGGCTGGACCATCACTTTGGTCTGAAGACTGCACAAGGCACAGGGAAGAAGCCTGGGACTGAAACACCTGCCTTTATCTTGTGCAGAAAGGTTTCACATCTGAGTGACACAGACACTGCTCAACATAACAAGGAGCCATTCATAGGCAGGGGGATATTCTTGGGAGTTTATTTACAATAGTGAACATTATGTATAAGTGATTAACACCCGTGCCCAGGTTGTGCAACTACATCTTCTTAACCTTCCTAACTCTGCCGCTACATCTTGGTGCTCCCCCGACATCCACTGCAGAGGTGGAGGCAGCCTGCTGACTGCTACGCCCTGTCTGTGATGACCTTGCCGGGTGTCCTCTGGAGGGCCGAGACCTAGAGGTCCCAGCCTGCTTTCAGGGTCCTGCTGTGTGGCAGTGGCTTCCCCTCAGCTGACAGAGCTGGAGCTGCTGGAGTCACAGGCAGAGGGGATTTGGATGGGCCAGGCATTTCTGGAGTTATCTGGGTGGATTGCCCCTCGTGTGCACCTGCTGATCCTCTTCCCTATGGGTGCTTGATGGTCCCTGGCTAACTCCTTGAGGAGAAGGGGAAGTTGGATTGAGATCGAACTGCCCCACACCCCTCTCATGTTGACACTGCTGGAGGCCAACTATGGCATCAGCGATGGAGTGCAGCCCGCATAGCAGTGCAGGACCAATGTACTGAACTAAGGTCTCCACAGCAGCCGCCATCCTACCAGTCTTGACATCGGTGTGTTGACATGCTGGCTCTATCACCTCAGACGGAAGGCGGACTGACTCCTCCATTATGCCTTGCAATCTGAGGAGTACAGTGGACATCCCTTCCTGATGACCCTGAGCTTGCCCTTGCAGGTCCAGCAACTGAGGTATGACCAAGTCCAGGGGATCGTCATCTGACTCAGACTCAGATACCTGGCTTCCAGCAGCCCCTCGAGTGCCAGAAACCTGGGATGTCCCTGCCTCTGCCTGCTGTGGGTCAGGAAGTGTGATGTGCTCACCACATTGTGCCCCCGAGTCTACTCTTGAACTAGGTCCCACCGAGGTGTGTGTCTCTGTACTGGTGGAGGGTAAGGGAACGCTGTGATGGATCTTCAAGGAGGGTGCCTTCAGATTCTTCTGCCAAGGTGTCTTTGGGGCTTGATTGGATCGTGGATTCCCTTGGCTGTTTCCCAGATGTGCCTGCGAAAGGAAGGATTAGTGCATGGCAGTGGCCTGTGACACAGGACACATTACTCACAGCATGGGTGCCTGATGGATATTTCACTTGGTAGAGCACTGTCCATCTCACTGTCAGCACAGGACCGGACCAAATCCTCACTGGCCAGCTGGATGGCCTTATTTTCAAAGCCTGTGAGGACCTTGATTTCAGGCATTCCTCCACCGGTCTGTGACCTCTCCCTATTGTTGTATGCCAGCTTGTCCTGCATGAATACAGATGGGGATAGTGTAAACAGGATGCCTGCCAGGCCAGATGAGAAATATGCCTGGCATGTGTGGGTGGCGAGTGGCCCCAGGGATGGGTTGAGGATAATGAAGTTGTGTGTGTGAGAGAGTGAATGGTGATGTACCCTGAACTGGCAGTGAGCAAGGTCCCTGTGGATGTGTGATGGGTTTGTGAGTATGTGAGTTGAGAGTGATGAGAAGAGTGAGTTACCCTGGCGGAATGGAGGAGATCATTCATCCTCTTGCGGCATTGTGTGGTTGTCATCTTTTGCAGGGCGTTGGCACTGACCACCATTCCCGCCACCTCCCAAGCCAGATTGGTGATGTTGCTGCCCATCCTGTGGCTTGAGAAGAGGTAGGGGACTTCACAGTGGGCCTCCACAGCGTCCAAAAGACACTTGACATCTGCATCACTAAACAGGGGAGCTGCAGTTTTCTTGCCTTTCAGGACTATGTCTCCTGTGCAGCAGCCCTGGTCTGGAAACACTGAGAGGTGTGCGTGCGGCTACACTGTAAATATGGTGCACAGCGTGAGGAAGCGGTGATGGTGTGGCAGGCGAATGAGAGCCCAACCGCCATCAAAACGCTGTTTTTCCCAGGAATGCATGATTAATGAGTCGGGATTGGGACAATACGGCATGAAAAGCCACCATTGCGGCCATCAGGAAAAAAGTCCTTCTTCCTGCCCACTTCCGCACTTAGTGCAAATCTGAGACGATTCTGCCCTAAGACTCTTATTTTCCAAAAGAAGTATGTGGTCTCCTTATTCCTCCTATCAAATTGCACGTCCTCACATTTAACTATATTGATCTTAATTTGCCATTTATGTAACCACCCTGCAAGTTTATGTAATTTATTGTTGTCTTGCTCAGTATTAACTATACACTCTAAATGGTCCCATACCCTAGAGAAAAATGGTGCAATTCTCAGTTAATTTGCTATAAGAAAGCAGAGACCAAGAGTTTTTTAAATTACTTACAAAAGTTTTGCTTGCAAATTTAGCAAGATATGCAAATCTAAAATGACAAAAGCATCCATTTTCTGGGAAATTCTGTGATCAAAAAAGATCAAAATAACACACTGGTTTGAAGCAAAGCCAACTCTTCAGCAGTTCGGACAGTTTCAGGATTTAATTGATTTAGGAAAAGTCTGACAGCACGGAACATCTGAACAAACTAAGCATCTGATTTCAAAACAAGTCCAGCTCATTTTCCATGCTGTAAATGGCATCTTATCTTGTCTTTTCCAGAAAGACCAAAATTCACTTTGAAAAATATTTTGAACAACAGCACTATTTTTCAGTCTATTGCGTTTGCTCAAATTAAAATAATGCTTCAGCTAGCCTCTCTTTTGAAGGCAATTCCCTTTACACATCCTGTGGGGTGGGGTGGGGGGGTGCGGTGGGGATTACCCACAGACTTACATTCTTCCAATGCAACTGGCAGAAACAGTCATGACTTCTAAGAAACAAAGAGTGCAAAATTTGGATCTGAAGCACTACTGGAGACTGTGCTGTGGAAGCCTGGAGGCCTCCCAGTGGGGTACACTGTGCCTCCAGCCACCTCTGCTGCCATATGCTGGGCAGGGCACTTGTGCAGGTGCTCTCTCCATATGGCGCGAGCCTCTGAACCAATGCTATCCTGATCTCACTCACGCCCACCAGCTGATCGGACATCCTATGAGAGTCCATTTCACAAATTCACTTGTCACTTACCAATGAGCATGTTTCCAGCTGCAAAAGGGGATTAGCACTAGCATTATTAAGAGGACCAGACACACAACTTGCAAGTGACTTAGAATAACTTCTGGTCTTGCAATGCCTATGGAAATCCTCTGGAGTTTTTGGAGATGTTGTGGTGAGATGTTGAATTTGACAGTGGGTGTTGATGCATCCTCACAAGGAGGGCAGAAGATTTGATGACCTGTCCACATAAAGACTGCAACAGGTATGAGGGCAGTAGTTGCAATGCATCTTGGTCAGCAGTATAGCAGGGAGATGGAGCAGAGGCTGCAGAGAGAGGAAGCTCTGCGCGATGCTCTCTGTCAAGTTGGAGCCAGACTCCTCCATGTTCCTCAACAGTGACAGGAGGCTGCCTGGCAGGCGAGCCAATGAACCGGACATCTGAATGTGCAGGCTTATCAGTGATTTCCTCCATGCTGCCCCATCAACGTTACTTTTGAGCCCCCTTATTTTTGTTTGTTTCTGCAATCTTGCTCCAGTGAGGTAGCGCCACAAACTATCCTTTCCCTTTGAAGTAAAAACAGAAAGCGCTAGAAAAATTCAACGGGTGGGATTTTCCCATCCTGCCCACGGTGGGTTTCATGGCAGGAATCCAGCGGGAGGCAAAAAATCGGAAACTTGCCGTCGTAAACACAGGTCACAATTCTCCCCACGGTGTTTTCATGGCGAGTTGGTTATCCCGTCGACTAGTGGCGCTAACGCCATTTTCATTCACTAGCAGGTCATGAATGCTCATTAAAACAGCTGCACACTGGAATCTTGCCAGGCTTTCTAATCTCCTGCCACGCCAATGGGAAATTACATCAGCATCAAACCCATTTGAAAAGGGGTGGCATGCACAAGTCAGGCCTCAGTTCTCTGGTAACTTCCAGGTGAGTGGAACATGCCTGTCATAGCGCTGTGCCGGACTTATTGCAATGAACATCACTCTGTTGGGGCTGTAGGGTTGGACTGTTCCTTCTCTTTGCTTTCATTATCCTGAGGAACACCACTGTGCTGTGGTACTCATGCAGGCCTTCACTTTCAAAGACTAGCACTTCAACCGAGTGTGGAGCGAGGGGTCGAGCTGACAAACACGAAGGGGTCAACAGGGAGGGAAGGCTGGAATAGCAGTCGGGGGAGAGGGCGAACATGAGGGGGTACTTTCTGGGGTCACCCTCTAACTTCTTGTTGCTGCTGGAGTGAGCAGGGGTCTGCTTCGAAAGAAAGGAGGAAGACCTCCTTGTGATGAAAGCCACTTAAAGCCAATAGCACTGTTAAAGGACTACTCAGAACTCAGTGTCTTCACATCAAGGTCACTGCATCTCAAAAGTAACAGATAGGAATGTAGAATTTGGGAATGCAGGCGATAGTGAATGAGGCACTGGAGGCTGTATCATATATGGCATTCCATCAATGAAGGCCTGTCACATTTTTACCAGATTTGACACTCCTAACGAGCCAAAGGACATCCACTCATTGACCATGAGCAACTGGTCATTAATATGCCACATCAGAGATTGGAACACAGAGCTAGGTTAGGTCAATCATCTCCCTTAAACTTTAGCATCCCACACAGGGCTCAGGATATTACATATCTGCGATGCCACCTTGGTCACCTCAATGTGTGTGCTAGTGTCTCAGGAACGAAGCAGCATCAGCTGCCATGTAAGTAGGGAAGGAAGAATGATGGACCCTTACAGTCTCCAAATGTGTCATCCTTTGAGCTTCACTTTCTTGCTCCTTGAATCATTAATGTCTTCAACCTTTCCTTTCAGAGAGAAGGCAAAAGCAGATATGGATCCAAGGCTCAATGGAGTCTTTATCAGCATCCTAATTCCAATGAAGGAGGGAGAGATGACTCCATGCGCAGCTCCAGCACGAGGGACATGGTCAAGTGGAGCCAGAGCATGAACAGGAGGGTCAGGACGAGAGACCCAGACAACTGAGGTGACTTGCCAGACCTAGGGTTTACCATCCAAGAGTCTCCTATTTATAAATGCATGAGAAGTAACGCCATGCACATCTGCATTTGTCCCGAGATTTTTTTTTAATTCATTCATGGGATGTGAACTTCGCTGGCTGGGCCAGCATTTATTGCCCATCCCTAGTGGCCCTTGAGAAGGTGGTGGTGAGCTGCCTTCTTGAACTGCTGCAGTCCATGTGGTTTAGGTACACCCACAGTGCTGTTTGGTCTCTCTCTCCCTTTTTATATATTTAAAGAAGCTCTTACTGTCCGTTTTTATATTACTTGCTAGTTTATCCTCAAAGTTTATTTTCTCCCTCTTTAATTTTTTTTGGTCATCTTTTGTTGGTTTTTAAAACTTTCCCAATCCTCTGGCTTACCACTAATGTTTGCTACATTGCATGTATTTTCTTTTAATTTGATACTATCCTTAACTTCCTTTGTTAACCATGGTTGGTTTATCCCCTTCCTTGAATCCTTCTTCCTCACTGGGATATGTCTTTGTTGTGAGTCATGAACTATTTTCTTAAACATCTGCCATTGTTTACCAACCATTTTTTCTGCTAAAATCCTATCCCAGTCCACTCCAGCCAACTCTGTCCTCATTCTTTTGTAATTACCCTTATTTAAATTTAACCAGTGCCACTGCCAAAGCCCTGCCAGTGGCTTTGAAGGTGACCACTGCACTTAATTTCTTTGCCTCTGGTTCTTTCCAAGGATTAGCAGGCAATCTGTGCGGTATCTCTCAGTCCACAATACATTGATGAATAAAGGAGGTCACAGATGCTCTTTACAGGAAGGCCCAACATTATGTCAGGTTTGCTCTGTGTGAAGATAGCCAGGCTGTGAGATTCACTGGCTTCACCACCATCTCAGGCTTCCCAAGAGTGCAGGGTGCAATAGACTGCACCCGTGTGTCTATATGGGCTCCATGGCAACAGACAAAAATGTTTATAAACTACAAGGGATATCATTCCATCAACATGCAACTGGTGTGTGATCACTGGAAGCACACACTGCATGTTTGTGCACGGTACCCTGGGAGTCACCATGACTCCTACATCCTGAGTCACTCCCAGGTACTTGAGATTTTCAAGGGGCCATTACATCTACAGGGATGGCTGCTGGGGGATAAGGGCTACCAACTGAAGAGCTGGCTGATGACACCAGTGCATCACCCTCAGAGTCGTTCCAAGCAGAGGTACAATGCTGCGCGCAGCTCCACATGCTCCCTTAGGATGGGAGGAGTTTACAGAACCTTTTCAGGACAGTTTCTGAGAATAGCACATTCTGGAGCCAACCAGAGAGCAGGCTGAACTTGACCTGGTATTGTGCAACAAATTAGGACTAATTAATTACCTCATAGTGAAGGTACCCTTCTGTAGCAGCCATCATAATATGATTGTGTTTTACATTCAGTTTGAGGGGGAAAAGAGCGGGTCCAAGACTAGTGTTTTAAACTTAAATAAGGGCAATTATGAGGGCATGAAAGCAGGGCTAGCTAAATTAGGTGAAAGGATAAGCCAATAGAGATACAGTGGCAGATATTTAAAGGGATATTTCAGAATACACAGAATAAATACCTTACAATGAGAAAGAAAAATTCCCAGGAGAAGACCCACTATCCGTGGTTAACTAAAAAAGTTAAAGATAGTATCAAACTTAAAGAAAATGCATATATTTGCGCAAGGATGGATGGCAATCAATAGATTAGACAGATTAATAGACTAAAAGGTTAATAAGGAGAGAAAAATTAGAGTATGACAGAAAGCTAGGCAGAAATATAAAAACAGATAGAACTTCTAAAGATTTTTTTTAAAAGAGTTAACAAAATGAGAGCTGGTCCTATAGAAAGTGAGTCTGGGGAATTAATAATGGAAACTAAGGAGATTGCAGATGAATTGAACAGGTATTTTGCATTGGTTTTCACTATTGAAGGTACAAGTAACATCCCAGAAATAGCTGTAAATCAGGAAATGGAAGGAAGGGAGGAACACAGGAAAATTACAATCACCAGGGATGTGGTATTGAGCAAATTGTTGGAGCTGCGGGCTGACAAGTCCCAGGGTCCTGATGGACTTCATCTTAAGATCTTAAAAGGAGTGGCTGGCTAGTGAGATAGTTGATGCATTGGCTTTAATTTTCCAAAATTTCCTAGGTTCAGGGAAGGTTCCAATGGATTGGAAAATAGCAAATGTAACTCATTTATTCAAAAAGGGAGACGGACAGAAAGCAGGAAACTACAGGACAGTTAGCTTAACATCTGTCATAGGGAAAATGTTAGAAGCTATTATTAAAGACGTTGTAGCAGGGAACTTAGATAAGATCAAGGTAATCAGGCTGAGTCAACATGGTTTTGTGAGAGGGAATTCATGTTTAACCAATTTATTGGAGTTCTTTGAAGAAGTAACATGCGCTGTGGATAAAGTGGAACCGGTGGATGTACTGTACTTAGATTTCCAGAAGACATTTGATAAGGTGCCACATCAAAAGTTCTTGCGATACATAAAAGCTCATGGTGTAGGGGGTAACATATTCACATGGATAGAAGATTGGCTAGCTAACAGGAAACAGAGAATAGACGTAAATGGGTCATTTTCTGGTTGGCAAGATTTAATGAGTGGTGTGCCACAGGTATCAGTGCTGGGGCCTTAACCTTTACAATTTATATAAATGACTTGGATGAAGGGACCGAAGATATGATTGCTAAATTTGCTGATGATACTAAGATAGGAAAGTAAGTTGTGAAGAGGACATAAGGAGACTACAAAGGGATATAGATTGGTTAAGTGAATGGGCCAAGATCTGGCAAATGGAGTATAATGCGGAAAATGTGAAACTGTCCATTTTGGCAGGAAGAATAAAAAAGAAGCATATTATTTAAATGGTGGTAGAATGCAGAATTCTGAGCTGCAGAGAGACCTGGGTGTTCTAGTGTATGAATCACAAAAGGCTAGCATGCAGGCACAGCAAGAAATTAGGAAAACTAATAGAATGTTTTCATTTATTGTGAGGGGAATTGAATACAAAAGTAGAGAATTTATGCTTCAGTTATACAGGGCATTGGTGAGACCACTTCTAGAGTACAGTATATAATATTAATCTCCTTATTTAAGAAAGGATGTGAATACATTAGAAGCAGTTCAGAGAAGGTTGACTAGACTAATACCTGGAATTGGCGGGTTGTCTTATGAGGAAAGGTTGGACAGGCTAGGCTTGTATCCGCTGGAGTTTAGAAGCGTAAGAGGCAACTTGATTGAAACATACAAGATCGTGAAGGGTGGATGTGAAGAGGATGTTTCCTTTTGTGGGAGAATCTAGAACTAGAGGTCACTGTTTAAAAATAAGGGGTCACCCATTTAAGACAGAGATGAGGAGAAATTTTTTCTCTCAGAGGGTTGTGAGTCTTTGGAACTCTCTTCCTCAAAAGGCGGTGGAAACAGAGTCTTTGAATATTTTTAAGGCAGAGCTCGATGGATTCTTGATAAGCAAAGGGGTGAAAGGTTATCGGGGGTACGTGGAAATGTGGAGTTGAGATTACAGTCAGATCAGCCCTGATCTTATTGAATGGTGGAGCAGACTCAAGGGGCCATTGCACCTACTCCTGTTCCTAATTTGTATGTTTGTACGTTCTTTGTTAACAGTACAGGGTAAAATGAATGGAGAGGACCTCATACTATGTCCTTACATGTTGCAACCTATCTCCAAACTGGCCTTAGCTCTAGGTCATGGGCCTTCTTACATCACTGTGTGGGCGGTACAGTACTCAGCCCCATGTTAGCCCTTTAGCTATCAAATCCTTCCACTACAGGGAGGAAAGCAAATGGTCCATGATTACACCATCTGCAGCTTGATCATCATATCAGATAGCAGGATGAGGGTGAGTTGGGAATTGAGAATGGGCATAAAGCAAGAATATACCATCATGCTCAATGTTCTCAGGAATGCCCGATGCCAAGGCCCCTGTCATAGCTAGCACCACGATGTGGAGAACAATCTCCTCCATAGGGCTCAGGAAATGTAGGCATCTTTGTCTCCTGTCAGTTCCACTCTGCTTCTTTCTATTGTGTGCCACCGTCCTGTAAGACAGAAGGAAGAATGTTAATGATCATGTAGCACTGTGTTTGGGTGATGTGCATGCCACAGCTGAACAGCTGGAGGTATATGGAAACATCGGAAGCTGGATGTGAGGCTGGCATCATTGGAAAGTGTATGAGGGTGAGGTGGAGTATCTGGATGTTTAGGCAAGGGCCATGAATGCCAGGGACTTTTGGTAGGTGAGTGGTGGCGGTGTGGTGCATTCTATAGCATGAGGGGCTGATAAAGCAGGGGCAGGAGATATCATATGATGATTCATTCACTGATCTTGACCACCCACGTGAGGTCATCAGACTTCCTGTGGCACTGTAAGCAGGTCCTCATGGCCAAATTCTGGAAACTGACATTCCTGGCCATCTGCTCCCGATCCTTCAGAGTTCCCCCTGGTCCCCCACAAACCCTGACATCTCTCCTCCTGTCCACCTCCATGACTAAGCCCTCCATCACCTCATCAGTGAGCCAGGAGCCCTCTTTCTTCCATGGTGTTCCATTTTACACCTTCAGATATTTAACAGTAACATTCAGCATCAGCCTGTGATTCAGTGAAGCATTCCTTTGAGAGGGACAGACTGCCTTTAAAAAGAGTAGGTCGCTGTACCGCATGCTTTCAACACACACTGTCCCACCCTTTGCTGGGTGTACAGGCAGCCAGCAATGTGGGTCCCATTTGGACAATGTTGCAATCAGATAAATGAGGAAGCAGCCCCAAATTTGTAGGCTGCTGTCCACAGAAACAGGCATGGGCAGGTCATGAATTACAACCCCCATGCCAAAAAAACAGTGTGGACCAATTTCTAACCAAATATTTATATCATTGTCTGTTTTTCATAATGCACATAGGTCATGCTTCTTTGGCTATTACTGGAATTAATTCAAATTGAAGTTGGTTCTTAGATTTAAACGACAATTGAAAAATCAACATTAAATTAACCTAAACTGTACTGTAAATATAACTATATTAATGTCAATTCTAACTGGCTTTCTGCTTCACAAGTGCTTTTTCTGAGCTAGGCTTCTTAATATTTGCAATTAGTTGAATTATTTCCTCCATTTTGTCCTCTTTACACACAAGGCTGAGTTAATCAGAATGAACTGCATTGTGAATGCTCATTGTACACACACAGTCTTGACATGCTTGCTTTTGTAATGTTTCATTTTTCATTCATTTCCACACATCTTTCTTGTAATAAGAAAAATAAACGTACACCACAAACATTTTTGAAAGCCTTGCTGCTTGAAATTCAATTATATAACTAAGAGGGGAAGTGATGCAGGGCAAGAATCAAGCCATATTTTGGAAATGAATGTCTGCAACCTTAGTCGTAGATCAGGCATGAACCCCAAATTTAACATCCCCCATGCCCAGAAGAACAGGCAATGCAGGGGTTCAAATTCTCACATCAATGTACTAACCTGATCCTTACTGACCTCACACAGCTTTTGGTCTACTAGGTTAATCCTTAGACCAGGCAGATGAGACCCTCACTCAAATTTAAACCTGGGTCTGAAAATTCAGACCCTGATGATATATTAACTCTGGACAGTCACATTTGGCACCCAGTGTCAGCCTCACCAAGATCACAGGGTGCAAAGAAACAACTGACTCAGAAGTAGGACAAAGAAGGTTTTAAAAATAAATAAGCAAAATACTGTGGATGCTAGAAATCTGAAATAGAAACAGAAAATGTTAGAAATGTCCTACAGGACAGATCAACAACTGTTGTGACAAAAGGTCATTTGCCTGAAATTTTACCTGTTACTCTCTCTACTGCTGCTGCCTGATCTGCTGAGTACTTTCATTATTTTAAGCTTTTAAAGATATTTCTTTTTAAACCAGGAGGACCAGAAATGCTCTTTGGGCAGCACAAGAAAACCTATCAAACCTGGGCCCTAGACTTCCTTCCACTGACCACGATTGGAGCAAATTAGGATGACCAGTGCGTAACTGGAGAAAATTCTGGCTCCAGCTCGATGCCTGATAGAAAGTTTAAAAACTCCCCGGCTTGCCTACTCTTGGTGGCAAGTCAAGCCGAGAATTAAAATATTCCATGTCTCATGTTTTTTTGAGTGAGTAGGTTATTTCCCGACTGAAATCAAACCTGCCACCTGAAATCGGCCCGCAGTTAGGATCAAGGCCTGAATTTTGGGAGAAGTCAGCATGAAACCTATTGCCAAAGAATTTCCTCAGGTTATAAAAATCAGACTTTTAGATTTGCGAGTTTCAAGCCAAATCTGACAAAAAGGTCTAATATAGTCAATATATATCACCAAGGTAGAACATTTCTATGAGTGTAGTCAGCTTTGGAGAATTCTGAAGTAAATCTTCTGGACGATATATTGCACCTACTTGCATTTCTGTAGCTTTATCAAATCTCCAGGACAACTTGAAACAATTCACAGTCAATGAGTTATATTTTGAATTGTCATGGAGGCAATGCACACCTCAAGGTCACACAGTTTTGAAATGAATGAGCAGTTAATCTATTTTTGGTGTTGTCAGCAGAGGAAAGAATGTTGGTCGGGATACCAGGAGAATTCCATGTTTGACTTTAAATAGTACTATGGGATCTTATATATCCATCTGAATTAGTCAGATGCTAACAGTTCAAGCCTTCCCTCAGTTCTGCACCATGCGTTTAGCCTAGGTTTTGTGTCCAAGACTTGGGCCGGGATTTTCTGGCCCCGTCGCGGGTGGGACCATTGTCCATTGACTTGCGGCGGGACCGGAAAATCCCAGCGGTGGGCTGGTGTGGAAAATCTTGCCCTTGGAGTGGGGGCTGAACCTTCTATAAAATGGCCTCTCTAAGGAGTGAGGCCTGAATTGGACATGCAAAGCAGCATTTTGAGTGAATAGCAATCTAACCCTGGAGCAAACAAATGAAGTGAAAACATGTTTGAAAATAAAATGTTCCATCTCCAAAATACCGCACTCCAAACGATAGCTACAGTCATCGAAGCCCTGAAATAATTGGCAGCCTGACGTACAAAATTCCCCCGAACTAAAACAAAGCAAACCCAAAACATTGGGAGGGCTATATTAAAAAATAACCTATAAATCATTTAAATATACTCAGGTTTTGGTTTCAAGACACTTTTAAGACACTGTCAAAATTATCTGACAGAAATGCTGAGTGACATTTGCGTTATTGAGTCTCAGAGAGAAGATAGGCACATCCCTTTCATATCATAAACTGATTCATATGACTCTTGCATGGAGTCTATTTATGAAAGGACAATGTTATGACAAATAAATCCTTCCCTGAAGTTGCTAAAAGATTAGCCTTAGACCAGTTTCATGTGAAGGATTAAATTCAGGTACAATCAAATTCAAGAGCTCATTCAACTTTCAAAAACTGTGCTTAATATTCTGACAATCCAGGGGAATGTGGATGTTGGAAGAGAAGGGGTACCTTTCTGTTCAGATTTTTTTAATGCAGATGCAAAGCCAGAAATTGCATATGCATTCTTTTCAGATTCTTTACAAAATAAAAAAGGCCTCTATTTTTCACAATCATGCTTATTACTTTATAACTTCTGGCTACAATGGCGTAGAAATAATGGGACAAAACTCGTGAGTCCCTGAAAATGGATGTGGGCATCACAGTATGTGATTAACCTGTGCCCATTGCTTCTGATGCAGGGAGCATGCAAATTACCTGTTAAAATATAGGTGCATTCTAGCTTCAGTGTGTTCTGGAAACAGCTGGGAAAGAGTGTCTGACCTGTAAGAAGAGTGAATATGGCACAACAGGGCAGAGACCGTGCTCCAAGTCTCTCTGGCAGAACACTGGAGATATTGGTGGAGGAGATGGACAGGAGGAGGGATGCCTTTTATTCACAGGGGTCATGGCTCCATCCAGACAAACTTTGTGAATACACTGGGAGCAGATTGCCATCATTGTCAACACAGGCAGTGTAGCCCCAAGGATGCAGTGCCAGAAAATGTTCAATGATCTCACACAAGTAGTCATGGGCGCTGAGTTCAACTTCAAATTCCATATCCTTACAACTGACATCTGTCCTTACAACTAGCCTGACTGCTCAATTCACCACACCCACTTCACTTACCTACCAATCTATTTATGCCATGACTCATTCCTTACATTCACAGCTTCATATCCCCCTCTGGTCTCGGTGCCATGTGAACTTTAACTACAGATAACCTATCCAATACCTCCTCTTTTTCAATTTTAAAACCTCTCGTGTCTGAATTGCCTCCTCCTTTACCATGACCTGGGTAGCATCTTCTTCCTTGGTAAAGACAGGGGCAAAGTATTCATTTAATACCTCAGCTATGCCCTCTGCCTCCATGTGTAAATTCCCTTTTTGGTCACTCATCATCCCTACTCCTCCTTTCACTACCCTTTTACTATTTATATTCCTATAGAAGACTTTGAGATCCCCTTTTATGTTAGCTTCCAGTCTCTTTTCAAACTCCCTCTTTTTTTCTCTTATTGCATCTTCACCCTCCCTCTGAACTTTCTATATTCAGCATGGTTCTCAATTGTATTTTCTACCTGGCATCTGTCATAAGTACGCTTTTCCTTCTTTATCTTAATTTCTATCTCCTTTGTCATCCAGGGAGCACTGGATTTGTTTGCCCTACCTTTCTCTTTTGAGGAAATGTACCTTGATTGTGCCCAAATTAGCTCTTCTTTGAGGGTAGCCCATTGATTAGTTACTGTTTCTCCAGCCAACCTCTGACTCCAATTTATTCAGCCCAGATCTGTTCCTACCCCATTGAAGTTGGCTTTCGTCCAGTTAATTATTTTTACTCTGGATTGTTCTCCTTTTCCATAGTCAGCCTGAATCTAATGACACAATGATCACTGCTCCCTAAATGTTCTCCTCCTGACACTTCACCTACTTCGCTTGGCCCACCTCATTTCTAATAGCCTGGTCTA
This sequence comes from Cetorhinus maximus, assembly GCF_964194155.1. Classification (NCBI taxonomy): domain Eukaryota; kingdom Metazoa; phylum Chordata; class Chondrichthyes; order Lamniformes; family Cetorhinidae; genus Cetorhinus; species Cetorhinus maximus. The sequence goes on along the minus strand of NC_135897.1, from coordinate 54,879,529 downwards.
GCAGTGCCTCCTTCCTCATTGGACTGGAAACATATTGCTGAAGAAAATTTTCCTGAACATACTCTAGGAACTCTTGACCCTCTCTGCCCTTTATACTAATACCATCCCAGTCTATATTTGGATAATTAAAGTCCCCCGTTATAAGTACTCTATAATTTTTGTACCTCTCTGTAATCTCCTTGCAAATTTGCTCCTACATACTTCCCACTAGTTGGTGACTTGTAGACTACACCAAGCAATTTAATTGCACCTTTTTTTTGTTCCTTATTTCACATTGTGTGTGTCTGCTTGTGCTGCATTGTAAAATGAGATACTAGCCATTGGATGCTGTATCATGGTCAGGCCAGCAAGTGCTGTCATGGATCTGGTCACCACTTCCATGCTGGAAAGGATGGGGTACAAGCTTTACGCAAAGCCTTGTGTAAGTTTGGTGCCAGACTCCTCCATGCTCCTTGATAGTGTCCACCTTTTTCTGTTTGTCGCTTTATCAATGTCCTCAACTGAGTCCTCTGCAGCCAATCTCCTGTGTGCCCTTGCTCTCGTGGAAGCTGGCACCTAGGTTATCCTTTCCCTCTACATTAACAAGCCACTCATGCCCAATTTCTCACCACGTGCAGGTTCCTCCTCTCTGTTACCCTCTAAATTATGTGTAGTGTCAGTATCTGAGCTACTTGCTGCAAGTATCAGAGCAAATGATGGTGTGTTATCATCAATCTCTTCTTCCTCTACGTTTCTTGTTCCTGTACCATTGTCTGGCTGGGTTGCAGTTCCTGGGTACCTAAAAGGAGAAAGGCATAAGGGAAAAGCTGCATTGAGGGAAGGAAGGGAGATCAAGAGGTGCATTCTCAGTCCACTTGCAGTTTGTAAGTGAGAAGAGATTGTGGGAAGAAGAGAATTAGGATATAGGAAGGAGGATTGAGCATGAACATACCATAATTTTCAATGGTTTCAACCCTGCAACTAGCCAAGGTCTCGATCATAACTACTCCAATGATGACCAGCACAGTCTGTTCCATTGAGATGAGAGTAAGCAGCTGTGCCTGTCCACTGCTGGCTAGCCCCTACTGCCTTCGGTTACGTATCACCTAGTCATGTAAGAAAAAGGAAAACTATTTGCTGCATGAAAATGTTTTTCCTCATATCACTATTGCTTCTTTTACTAATTACTTTAAATCTGTGCTCTCCCATTCTTGATCCTTTCACGGGAGGGAATATTTTCTCCCTATCTATTCTGTCCAGACCCCTCAAGTTTTTGAATACCTCTATCAAATCTCCACTCAGCCTTTGTTTCTCCAAGGGTACTGCGAGAAGTAAGAGTGGAAATTGACGAGGCACTGGCTGTAATTTTTCAGTCTTCCTTAGACTAAGGGGTGTACCAGGAGATTGGAGAATTGCAAACATTACACCTTGTTCAAAAAAAGAGGGTGAGGATAAACCCAGCAACTACAGGCCAGTCAGTTTAACTTCGATGGTGGGGAAACTTCTAGAAACAATAATTCGGGACAAAATTAATAATCACATGGGCAAATGCCGATTAATTAAGGAAAGCCAGCATGGGTTTCTTAAGGAAAATCATGTTTAACTAACTTGCTGGAGTTTCTTGAAGAGGACTTCCAGAAGGTGTTTGATACAGTGCTGCGCAACAGACCTGTGAGCAAAGTAATAGCTCATGGAATAAAAGGGACAGTAGCAACATGATTACAGAATTGGCCGAGTGGCAAGAAACAGAGAGTAGTGGTTAATGGATGTTTTTTGGGCTGGAGGAAGGTTTGTCGTGGAGTTCCCCAGGGGTCAGTGTTGGGACTCTTGCTTTTCCTGATACATATTAATGACCTAGACCTTGGTGTACAGGGCACAATTTCAAAGTTTGTGGATGATACAAAACTTGAATGTATTGTGATCTGTGAAGAAGATAATGTAGAACTTCAAAAGGACATAAACAAGTTGGTGGAATGGTGGACAGGTGGCAGAAGAATTTCAGTGCAGAGAAATGTGAAGTGATTCATTTTGGTAGAAAGAACATGAAGAGACAGTATAAAATAAGGGTTACAGCTCTAAAGGAAGGGCAGGAGCAGAGGGACCTAGCTGTATATATGCATAACTCATTTAAGGTGGCAGGGCAGGTTCAGAGTGTAGTTAATTATGCATGCAGTATCTTGGGTTTTATTAATAGGGGCATGGAGTACAAGAGCAAGGAAGTTGGTTTTGACATTGTACAAGTCACTAGTTCAGCCTCAGCTGAAGTATTGCATCCAGTTCTGGGCACCGCACTTTAGGAAAGATGTGAAGACATTGGAGAGAGCACAGGAAAGGTTCACAAGAATGGTTCCTGGGATGAGGAACTTCAGTTACGAAGATAGATTGGGGAAGCTATGACTGTTTTCCTTGGAGAAACAAAGGCTGAGAGGAGATTTGATAGAGGTATTCAAAAACTTGAGGGGTCTGGACAGAATAGATAGGGAGAAAATGTTCCGTGAAAGGATCAAGAATGGGAGAGCACAGATTTAAAGTAATTAGTAAAAGAAGCAATAGTGATATGAGGAAAAAACATTTTCATGCAGCGAATAGTTAGGGTCTGGAACGCTCTGCCTGAGAATGTGGTGGAGGAGGTTCAACGGAAGCATTCAAAAGGGAATTAAACTATTATCTGAAAAGGAAGAATGTGCAGGGAATGGAATGAGGTGAGTTTTTTTATTCATTTATGAGATGTGGGTGTTACTAGCTAGGCCAGCATTTATTGTCCATCCCTAATTGCCCTTGTTCAGAGGGTATTGTTAAGAGTCAACCACATTGTTATGGGTCTGGAGTCACCTGTAGACCAGCAGATTTCCTTCCCTAAAGGGCAGTAGTAAATCAGATGGGTTTTTACAACAGTCATGGTTTCATGGTCGTCATTAGACTTTTAATTCCAGATTTTTATTAAATTCAAATTTCACCATCTGTTATGGTTGGATTTGAACCTAATACCCCACAGCTCTTTACCCTGGGTCTCTGGAATACTTGTCCAGTGATAATACCACGATACCACTACACCACCACATCTCCTAGTGCTGATATGATGGGCCAAATGGCCTCCTTCTCAGCTGTGCCAACTCTGTGATTATATATCTGGGTGCTGCATTGGAAGCTCAGGCTGAAGTCATGCAAGCTCAGTTTGTTGCCACGCAAGCACATCTTGTTGCCACATTAGCTTCAAACATCAGTGTTCACAGAGGCTTGTTTGCCTCCAGAAGATTATTAGGATTGCTGAGGCACCAACCAAGGGGGGTGGCTCCATTGAGCATGAACCTGCTGTCCTCTCTCACTCTGCCAGTGCCCTTAATGTCAACCAGCCATCACAGACTGCTGCCACCAATGCCGATGTTTTGCAGTCTGAAGTTGGGCCTTCTAGGCCCAGAGCTGCGCTAAGTTGTCCTGTCAGCCCATCTGCAGTCTTCCCCAGTGAAAGCCAGCAGTCGTCTGTCAACCTTGCTGTACCATTGGGGTAGCACTGTACAGGAGTGCTAGGCCAGGCAAAGGCACCCACAGGACAGGCACTTAGGGCATGCACTAGAGTGCTTAGTTGAGTATTATATTAAATATTACATGGTTTGTTTGATATAGTTAGTTTGGAATCTTTGTTTTGTGGTGGTTTTTATTTCAACATTATGGCAAACAGAATGTTGTGGTGGTCAATAACCAAGTAAGTTGTGAATGTATTATTTAACATTGAATTGGGGTTGTATTCATTGGTACCGCAATCAGGTGAGCAAATGTCAGACTGCCTGGCTAGAAATGGGATGTGTTGGTTGCTTCCTCCTCATCGGCTGGTCAACCTAGAGCTGGTGGCAAGCGGGGGCTGTGCACTCATGATGACAATCTTGTGCAGTTGCAGCAGACCCCATGAATCGTGAGGTGGCCTTTAGAGCTTACTGCAGGGCTCCTTCAGAATGGTCCACACAGTGGAAGCATTGCTAAGTACTCCAGTGGGCTGCTTTATGACATTTTGTGTGGAAATTTGGCTTTTGTTGTATTGATGCTGCGCACTTGTGCATGGGTTTCACAACAGAATCATGAGCCAGGTGGTTGTAGCATAAGTATCTGGCACATATAAAAACATAGAAACTAGGAGCAGGAGTAGGCTATTCGGCCCTTCGAGCCTGCTCCGCCATTCATTGTGATCATGGCTGATCATCCAACTCAATAGCCTGCTCCCGCTTTCTCCCCATACCCTTTGATCCCTTTTGCCCCAAGAGCTATATCTAACTCCTTCTTGAAAACATACAATGTTTTGGCCTCAACTACTTCCTGTGGTAACGAATTCCACAGGCTCACCACTCTCTGGGTGAAGAAATTTCTCCTCATCTTAGTCCTAAATGGTCTACCCCATGTCCTCAGACTGTGACCCCTGGTTCTGGACTCCGCCACCATTGGGAACATCCTTCCTGCATCTACCCTGTCTAGTCCTGTTAGAATTTTATAGGTTTCTATGAGGTCGCCCCTCATTCTTCTGAACTCCTGCGAATATAATCCTAACCGACTCAATCTCTCCTCATATGTCAGTCCCTCCATTCCAGGAATCAGTCTGGTTAATATAGGGTTAATGTGGGACTGAGTAGAGTACAGCCCACACGATGATATAAGAGAGCACATGATACGTATCCAGGATCAGTCGAGTGTTGGTCAGAGCTGTATACCAGCAAGCATGGACCAGCTCCTAGCTTGAACCCTTTACTGTATATTTGTAAATAGTTCTAAGAGTCAATAAAGACTTACAGTTAACCCATGCATGACTACAAAGACTTCTTCAGATCTTCCAAATTGCAACCAATACCCTGCAACAGTGGTCAGTGGAGAGACCTTGTCAGTTGCCACCCTCTGGTCTCTCAGGCACAAATGCTGATGGTAGAATGGACTGGTGCAAAATAATGAATGCTGTTGAAATACTGGGCATTGATAAGCATGGTGCACTCACACTCCAGCTACATATTGAGGGAGTGGAGACCTTTGCAGTTGCAGCATTACTTTGAATTTAAATAGGACGCCTGCAAACCAGTGTGTGCAGTCAATGGCACCTTGCACCGTTGGAAGGTCCACTATCCTGGCATAGCCACATGCACGCTCTATCCACTTATCTTTGAAAAGAGAGCATGCAATGTACTCCTTTCTCTTTGCATGCAGTGCATCAGTTGTTTCCCTTATATAACAGTGGACAGTGAATTGTGAGATTTTAGAGATGTCGCTTGCTCCAGTCTGGAAGAAGCTTGCTTGAAGAATTTCATTCTCATGGTCACCTTTAAAGCCACAGGCAGTGTTGTCCTCACTCTGCTCCAAGGCTGCACCACTACCTGCAACAAATGCAAGATTTCAGTGAACACCGCCTTTGTGAAACAGGGATGTCACACACATTATTTGTGGCTTAGGTTGAGGTAAGAGAATTTCTCTCTAAAGACTCAGGTGGATATGGCCTCCAGCTGAGAGCCTTTCTCCCCTTCCTTCTTTGTCGAGTAGTTTGTCCTCCTCCATGTTGCCTCTGCTCATTCTCCCTGTCATACTGCTGGCTAAAAGAATAAAAACTAGATCACCCATGACTGAGAGCAAGTGGTCTGAGAACCCTTGAAGTGCGATCAAGGTTTTCACCGTGTGGCACACCACTCACTGTCAGCTTCACCAACTTAAAATAACAATACAATACGCCAAGTACTTCTACTAGCTCAGTAACAGCCAATAGAAATCAATCAACAATCAGCCTGAAAGTGGTTGATGATCCATTTAGAATGCACTGATGACGGATTCTACCTGCTGGTGAATGCAGCAGGAACCACATCACTATTTGCCTACACTGCTTACTTCCGGACCATGTTCCCAGTGCCTGCGCTAACAACGTCATCAAATTAGCGTCTGGGGTGGCCCGCAGCAGAAGTATGCATGCACAACATGGGCATCTTCTGAACCCAAAACAGCATCTGTAGCTCCAAAAGTACAGTTGCTACACATTTTTGCAGCCAATGAACTTATAAATTCGTGTGTATCTGAGCTTTTTGTATAAATGCATCTGAAAGATGAGGATCTCTCGCAAATACTTTACCTCTTATTATTTTACCCGGTCAGCTGCATTGCAGGAAAGTATTAGGATAGCATACACACTACATGGAAATCTCCAATGGACAATAATTGTCACACATCAACATATAAATTAGGAAAATGTCTATAAAGAGAGATTAGATTTGAGGACGTTCACTCCATAAATCCTGGGAGATTACCATCTATTTGTTTTTTTATCCAGACTGATTTCTTTGGGGTTAAACTACAAATGAAGCTGTTCTGTTAATAATTAGTGATTCATAATAATTAATATAATTATTCATCTAATAATTACTGTTCATGTTAAATTCATACCCTTTTTTATCCAGAGGGCTTTAGTCTTAGAATAAATGTAGAGACGTAACTTTTCATACTAAACAGCAGTGTATAAATAACGCAAGGCAAAACTCAGTTGACCACTTGAAACAAATCCTGTTGTAAACTTCACTGTAAACTCTGATTAGTGGTGCTCAATTAACAAGGTTTATTTCATAGGTTTGGATTATGTGTTAAAAAGAACTCTTGAGGTTATCAGCACTCGCCATCATTGAAATGTAAATCGGAATGCAGCTTCTAGGAAGTGTACGTGTTAGTTATGTATGGGAATCAGGAGGTTGTTTTCACAGCTGCCCTGCTCCTCTAGAAGTGTCTCTATACCAGTGCTTTGGCAAGAGACTCAGTGTTGAAATACTTTGAACAGCACAAATTTGTGGTACTTCTGTTGTAGGATAGATACATACTAAACTCAGCAGAAAACGTTAAGGCACGTCCATTCCAATAATTATTTTTACTCCATTTAAGTTCTAATTACAGCTAAACCACCTCTCTGACAATGAAAATTAACTTTTCCAAGTGCGGAATCCTGTTCCTTCATATTTTAACTATTACTGGAGAACTAAAAAAAATAGAAATAGTAAATGTTTTCTTTCTGTCTCTTTTATCTTTCTCGGAATTCCATCATTCCTTCTTTTTATTTTCTGTACGTGCTCTGCTGTTGAATTAAATATTCCAATTTGCATTTCCTGGTTCAGTATGCACTACTTAGTGGGGTGATGGTGGGCAAAGAGGTACTACCATGGTAAACATCACTGAGCTAGTAACCTAGAGGCCCAAGCTAATGCTCTGGGGTTAAGGGTTCAAAGCCTACCACAGCACCTGGTGGAATTTGAATTAAATTAATAATTTGGAATTGAAAAGCTAGTCTCAGTAATGGTGACCATGAAATCATTGTTGGTTGTTGTAAAAATCCATTTGGTTCATTTATGCCCCTTTAGGCAACAAAATCTGCCGTCCTTACCTGGTCTGGCCTACAGGTGACTTCAGGCACACAGCACTGCGGTTGACTCCAACTACCCTCTGCAATCATTTAGGAAGCCACTCAGTTCAAGAGCAATTAGGGATGGGCAATAAATGCTGGCCTTGCCAGTGATACACACATCTCATGAAAGAGTAATAAGCAACAGTTGTTCAATCTGATTTACTACTACAGCGGATCTGGGACCTGTGTGAACCTATGTCTGAAATGACTCTCTAAACACTGAAAACTCAGAAGAGGAAGCTTCCTCATAGACACGCTGTGGCCCCCTGTGTGGCAATAACCTCCTCCAGGGCAACACCACCTCTGCCTCACCAACAATCCGCCCACCTCACTGGAGCTGCCTGACTGGCCACTGATGACCCAACCCCACTTACCTGTTGCAAGGGCGGCCTGCTGTCACAGTGTCCTTCCTGTTGGTGCAGGCTTTGCAGTGGCTACGACTCCTGGTGGCATGTTGAGACTGAAGAGCTGCCAGTCCTCTAGCCAGCAGGCATCTCCTGGGAATGGGCTGCTATCTTTTAAAGGGACGGGAGCCACGATGACTGCTAATTAGTTGCTGGACAAACAGAAAATGTGGTCTGACAAACAGCTGAGGTGAGGTTGCCCCTGACTTTCAGGCCAGTTGCCGGGCCCCCACTCTGTCCCTTGAGTGCAAAACCCCCACAAAATGTCTATGGTCAAGTGTAAGGAAGGAGTGATTTGTTAACTACTGACTGCAAAATCAGCCCAACAAATATAGATACGTTGTTAAAATTCAATACATTTCCCCTTTGGCCTTCTGACACCTCCCTTCTCTATACTTTGCCTCTTAAAGGCTTGTTCTTTTAGGGTGGTGGTTCCATGTGCACAAGTTGCCCTCCAGTTCCTGATCCAAGTTACTAATATTTATTGGTGATGTTGGACAGCAAGTTATTTGACCATACAGCACACAGCTTAATCATTTTCTCCCCAAATATCCAGACAAGCACACCTCCAAGTGAGATCACTGGACTGCACAAATTCGCAGGCACTGAAACCATTTGCAATCTATTAAATTTCAACTAAGATCAGCTATCTCAGCTCAGACATGATCGAGCTGGTCACCTTCGCTGTACAACTGAACTACTCAGTGAATTTTCTGAGCCATCAGAAGAGCCAAATACAGCAGTGTAGGAAAAACAATACAAACTGAATATATATTTTTGTAGTTATAGCAAATGATGCCTGCAGAGTTCCTGGGGTTATGTACAGCACATTGTAGGATAGCAATGCAATATGTGGCAGAGCACTTCTGTGTTTTTTAAAGGAAGAATTTGCCAGGCACTGTATTGTTTTTTAGTGTATCGCCATACCTTAATGTTTTTCCTGACATATTGCTTTCATAGATGATGGGGTATGTTGGTATTCTAATTCATTACTAGAATGTAGGTTTGAATCCACAGTTGATCACATGTCTATTTCCCTACGCTTTCAGTACAATTGGGAAAAAAAAGTCATCAGCCTTCCAATAGAAAAGGAGTCACTTGATGTAATTTTACATGCCCTCCAAACAGCAGCTTTAGCAGATGTCTGGGGGCATGTCAGCTGCCTGACCCTTCAGCTGAAAAATACTATGGACTGATGGACATATGGAGAAAAATACTCAAAAATATAAAAATTTGAAGAGTTGGAAAACAAAAGTAGTAAATGAAATAATGGTTGGATTCACATATCGACTGCAAGGTTGTCTAAAAAAGCATACTATAGGTGTGACTGCATCATTTTCTTAATCTTCCAAAATGTTTTCAAGAGTCAGTAGTTCAAAAAATAAAAAATGTTTATGGCTCAAATAAATTACTGGGAACAACACCTAAGTAGAAAAACTTCCCAACCATTATTTTTCTGATGGCTGTGTGTGTGTGCAGCTGTTATTTAATCTGTGCATTGTTTTCTAATGAATGATTTAGCCAGAGACTGCTTTTACTCTTACAACAGAGTTCATTTATTTCAACAGTGATTTCTGGCCATCAAGTGAAGCAAGGAGTAAGGACCTACACTAACCTTTACAAACCTTAGCAACAAATCCTTCCTTCACAATGTATGAGCCAAACCAAGCCTGAATAATGTGTAAATGGACCAATTGGCTTCTTTTTAAGAACTGAAATGTTTTCAAAAACCTTTTTCTTAGATGGGATGCATATTTCATCAGGCAGTCACCTTAATAGTACCTTTTATGAAGTATGTGTGGATGTGTATACATACATAATGTAAAATCATTTTAAATCTTACAGACAGAATGCATGAATGCAAACAGCCTCAATCCTCAATGGCTCCACTAGCAATTATAATAAATGTTATGGTACTGAGCAATAACCAAACAAAAACAGCTCTTAGATTTATTCCTGGTTCATCAATCTCGGCCAGTAAGGACATATGCTACTCCAAAACAGTCTTGGGGGTCTCTGGTGCAAATGCAGGTGTGTCTGGAAGCCAGATGCAGACAAAGTCAGACTCAGTTGTGATGGCTGCACTCAGATACCCCACCATTTCCTATTACCCAAATACACAAGGGAACTTGGTGATCTTGTCCATAAAATCATATCCAGCCTGAGTTGGTGCCTAATGGAGGGGCACAAATACAAAAATTGGAAGGGGGAGAAGGAGAAAAGGCATTATTCATCCAGTTTTCATTCTTTTGTGGGGTTGGGTTTCAAATAACAAAGCCACTTATGGGCTTCCATGGCCATTTCAAAATAAAAAGAACTGGAATATGATCAAATCATATTAATTTCAGACGATATCTATTTGCTTCCTTTTTGGTCTGCCTTCGGCATCTTTCCCCTTTTTTTCCCTTCACCTGTCCAGTCCACTGCCCTGTTTATAGAATATCTCTTCTGCTCCAAAGCCTTCACCTCCTCCTTTAATTGTGGTGGCTTTCTATCTCTTCTTTTATAATTTGCGTTTACTGTATGTTTTTATTCCCTTCTTGTTCCTACAGCTTTCAGTTTAATTTTTGCATTCTTGGCCCCTCCCACTCCTCGGCAATCTAATGACCACACCCCATCACACCCTTTTCACTTCCTGTCCCCCATTTGGGTATCAGTTGTGGCTCAGTTGGTAGCACTCTTACCTCTGAGACAGGAGGTTGTAGGTTCAATTCCCATTCTAGGGGTGGAATCATCCCAGATTTGTACTAAGTGTGGTGGCGGACAGGTAAAATGACATCTGACCCACCAGGTTCAATGGCAGCTTCTCATGCTGTATTGTCCCAAACTCCCTGCATTAATTATGCATTCCCAGGAAACATGCCATTTGATGGCAGGTGGGCTCCAATTTGTCTGCCACGCCGTCACCTCGCCACTTCATCACACCGGGCGTTACATTTAAAGTAGAGCTGCGTGCACATCTCTCAATGCTTCCAGCCCAGGACTGCTGTAAATAAGACATGGCCCTGAAAGGCAAGAAGAGTGCAGCCCCCAGGTTTAGTGACACGTCCCTCTAGAGCCTTTTGGATGCCGCGGAGGCCTGTCATGATGTTCTCTACCTCCACTCTGGCCGCAGGAAGGGCAGCAACATCACCACTCCAGTTTGGTAGGCAATGGCAGTGGTGATCAGCACCAATGCTGCACAGAAGAGGTTGGCCATCCAATGCAGATAAGGGGTGAATGATCTCATTCATGCCGCTGGTGTAAGGCAACCGTCTTATCATTCTAAACTCACATACTCACAGGGCCATCACACATTCTCTGACATTTTACTCACTACCAGCTCAAGGGACATCACCACTCACTCTTTCACAAACACCCTCACATCTCCATGACCTCATCTGCTCTGGAGATTGCTTCCTCAGCCCTCACCATCTTGAGACCACTTGCACAGATCAGATTGTGCCCCCACATAAACCCTGGGGATACCCCACTTCCCCCAGTACAATCCTCACCCTGCAGCCTCTTCCCTTGCCTGAGGCCATTTCTCCCTCTTTCCCAAGCAAGCCCTAGACCTGCAGCTGTACAAAGCCACGCCCGCCTTATGGTTGGTCTGGTAGGTAGGGATCTGCCTGCGAGCCCCCCAAAAGTGCTGTGGTGCTGTCTGCAAAGCCTGGCACTGATGACTGCAAGTGTTGCCCAAAGCAAGGTTAGCAAACAAACCTCAAAGCCCCGAGCAAAGTGCAGCTCACCAGGTGCACGTCACTTATGTGCAGTTGTGAAGCACGTCAGTGTGGGCGGATGATCCAGCATGGGGGGGGTATGAGTCTGGTGGGCTAGCCTAATAATGATATGCAGATGTATTACAATAAGGTTTCTGACATCCGATGGCGGGAAGTGGGGCCTACTATTGACGGGCTGAGCAGACGATCGCAAACTGGTTTCACGACATCGTGAAACTGATTTTTGGCCTTCTCACAATATTGCCCGTTCACGCCACCAAGCACACCCGACGTCAGTGGGCACGGAAAATTTCACCCTAGTACTTGAGCACAAAAATCAAGGCTGATATTTTAGTACAGTACTGAAGGTGTGCTGTCCTTTGGATGAAATGTTAAACTGAGGCCTTGATTGCTCTTTCAGGTTGTCATAAAAGATCCCATGGCACTATAAAGAATAGAGGAGTCTTCTCTGGTGCCCTGGTCAATATTTATCCCTCAATCAACATCATAAAAACAGATAAATTGATTGCTGATTTTGGAGACTTGCTGTGTGCAAATTGGGTGCCCTAATTTGTTTCCCAAATTACAACATTTCAAAAGTACCTCTTTGGCTGTAAAGTGTTTTGGGTCATCCTGCACTATGTAAATACATTTTTGAAATTAATTCGGCTTCAAGGACTTTGAGAAAAATATTGGAGACAGGGGAGGGATACAGTCAGGACTCAGGGCACAAGTCAGAAGAGGAACCTGAACGAGTCTAAAAGGAGTTGGTGGGGGCTGGGGTAATGCTGGTTGGAGGTGTGGTTGAGAAAGCACCAATGTTAGGGAAGAAAAGCTCAGGAATGAGACTTGACTTGCTCCGCAGGAAGCTAGGTTTGGATTGGCACCTTCTAAACCCAGAAACTCTACTGCCAAGAAAAACAAGGCCAAAAGGTACATGGGAACAACACCAGCCACAAGTTTCCCTCCAAGTTGCACGCCATCCTGATTTGGAAATATATTGTTGTCCCTTTATCATCGTTGAGTCAAAATCCTGGAACTCCCTCCTTAACACCACTTTAGGAGTACCCATATCACACAGACTGCACCGGTTCAAGAAGGTAACTCATCGCCACTCAGGGGCAACATAGGGATTAGTAATAAATGCTGGCCTTGCCAGCGATGCTCACATCCCATTAACAAATAAAAAAACAATTGCTTCTGCCCAATAGGAACAAAACCAATCCCAGGATATGGGTTGCCACTATCGCCTCATCTCCTTTTATTATATAGGTATGGGACAGTCACTGATAAAAGGAAATGGCATCAAAAGAACCAGCCAACTTGCATTGGAAGTGCTGATTTCTATTCTTGTCCTTGTGTTGGCAAGGCAGAGTGCTGCTGATGTTCCATGGAGAAGATTAGTTCTTTTAAAAGCATTAACAAATGATGCGTTCATTACAGACAGCAAGAGAGATGAAAAAGCATGATAGGATACATTGTACTTGAGACAAGCCTCAATCTTGAAGTGGTGTTAGTAAAGCTTAATCAATAACGATGTCTTGTGTAAAGTCCCTGCCCCATCACAATACCACTGTAGGTACGCAGTTATTATTGCTCATGCCTAATGCCAAAGTGATAAACACACTAAATGAATCTTCAATTTCAGTCCTCATTACTTTTACATAAAACTTCAAAGTGAGCTGGACTGACAGCAACCAGACTGAAATATTCCTCACTTGTCAGCTTCATATATTTGCTTTCATTGGATAGACAGGTATGACATACAAGTGTGGCAGTATTATCCATTACAACATAGGAACCTAAGGGCAAATCTCTACTACTAAGCATTTCACCATTGGCACAGGAAATCTGTTCCTGACAAATTTTATTTAAAATTTAAATCAGTACCTACATATTTGCTAATGTTAACTCTGATGAACCTTTTGAATGGATGATCTTATAACTATGATTGTTTATGTAACCAGGTTCCTGTAGAATCTGTCAGACACTAACAATGAGGTGCAATGTTTTATGAACCAGTTCTGAGGGGGTCGGGGGGGAAGGGGTGTGGTGGAGGTTTAGTGTAAATCCCCACTAAGAGGTTATTAAAATAAAACTTCCCATTGTGAGCCAATTTGAACTATCAGCATGAAGGAATAAATGCTCATGAGCCAAATTCTTTCCTTGTCAACACTGATAAATTAGTAACTCTTCACTGTTGGGTTGACAGTCAATTCTAATTCTTAAATTTAGAACGTAAACAATAACTTTCTGATCATTGTGTGCATACTTCTTCACGTATTCAACAAAGGTAAATTATTAACTACATCAATGCCCACCATCAAATGCCATGTTTTTACGAATGTACCACTAGCCTCACACACTGCACAATTCACTTATAAACACCGTCACTCAATCCGACACTCATAGCCACCAGCTCAAATACTGGTACAGCACCTATTTTAGCACAGAAGCAGTATGTGCACATTTTGAGTCACCAGGAATGAGTGGCCTGCAGCCCGGGCAGGAAGAAGGGGTAGCACAGATGTCAGCTTCCCAGAGGGCAAACCTGAACATGAGAGGTCTGCAAAGGACTCAGGTGAGAACTTTGAAGGGGCAGTTTACAGTAAAAGGCTGAAGGCACAATGAAATACTTGGTGCATTCACAAGTCTGCCAGAGAGCATGCTTTCATTGTCGAAGGGTATGGAGGAGACAGCAACATCTTGACACACGACTTTGCACAGAGCTTAGTGCCCATTTTTTCCAGCTTGCAAATGTTGGCCAACTCCATGACAGTACTTGTGAACCTGACCAGAATGCAGCATCTGATGGCCAATGTCTCAGCTTCCATTTCAGCATAAGCAAAAGCCGTTCAACGCCCAAGAGCTGCACTGGAAGCTCAGACAGAAATATCTGCTTGCTGCCGCGTAGTCTCAGATTGCTGGCAGCAGTGCAGTGGATGCCAGTGCCCAAAAGGAGCTTCCAGGGTCTCACAGCTGTCAAGCAATCTGCCCTCCAGATTACCAGGAATGCTGAGGCACTGCCCCAGAAAAATGTCAGTGGCTCCATGGAGCACAAAGCTGCTGTCCTCTCTCAGGATGACAGCATTCATCCTCCCATCACTGTCACACTGCCAGTTCCCTTGCTGCTGCCTGTCTGTCAGCCAGCCCTGACTGCAGCCACCTATGCAAGGCATTTAAGGTAGCTGCTGCTTGAGATCATCCTGCATGTTCATCTGTAGTCTCCCTCTTCCACCAGCCAAGCTGCAGCCACTGGGGTTTGTTCTTGATGGTTTGTTTGTGAAAATGTATCTGGAATTGCTGTTTCGTGGTGATGTTTATTTGAGCGTTGTGACCAAGAGAACGCTGTGAGGAAGGTAAAGTATGAGGCTAGTGCAGAATGCGGGTTTGGGGTCAAATGAAACTTGTCAGATGAGGCAATCAGGGATAGGTCGACTGGAAAGGGAATGTGTTTGTTGCATTTTCTCCTCCCCCTCCTCCACCTCCACCTCCTCCTCCTCCTCCTCCTGCTTCTGTGCTGCTCACAGTGCCCCTGGTGGGCAGGGGCTGTGCCCACAGGATGCAGCGGTTATGCAGGACACAGCAGACCACAATGAATCAGGGCACATGCTCCGACAATGCTGCAGGGCTCCTCCAGATCAGTGACGTTAAAGGGACAAAGTGACTGAAATACTAGAACAAAACACAAAACGCTGTGGCTGCCGGAAGTCTGTAATGAAATCAGAAAATGCTGGAAATATTTATCAGGCCTGGCAGCATCTTGAGAGAGAAACAAAGTTAGCGTTTTGAGTTGAATCTGACTCTTCAGAATGGACCTGTTCTGAAGAAGAGTCATATTCTACTTGAAATGTTAAATCTGTTTCTGTCTCACAGGTGCTACCGGACTGCTGAGCATTTACAGCACTTTTTTGTTTTTATAGACTGAAATACTGCTGCACGAGTAACTCAATAGTAGGTCCTATGATGTATCATATGGCTCTTAATGTACACTTGGCTTGCCACATGTCTTCTGATCGGGGAGTGGAGTCATGAGCCAAGTGTTAAACAGACAGCCCTTGTCACCCAACAGTCACCCTCTGGTTTGACCTAGAGGTTTAAATATTGAGGGAACAGTGGACTGGTGCAGAATAAAAGCATCATGCCCAGGGTAATGGGCATTCATCTGCATGATGTGCTGAGCATGCTCACACACCAACTGCACATTCTGGGATGTGCATCTTAGCATTTCGATACGGTGCCCACAAAGCCTTGCATGCGTAGTCAATGGTATCCTGGGGAAGCCTGTTATCCTGGTAAAGCCACATGCTCATTTTGCCCACTTTTCTCTGGTTAAAGAGAACACAATGTATTTCCATCTCCTAACATAAATAGCTTCAGTCACCTGCCTTTTGCAGCAGTGAATGACCAATTGGGAGGTGTTAAAGATGTCATTGCCACAGCATGGAGGGATCCTGACCTGAAGAAATTCACAGTTCAGACACCTTCATAGCCATCCTTGCCCTGCTCTGTAGTTACAGACCTGCCTGCAGAGGTGGCAGATTCCAGTGAGCAACACCTTTGTAAACTGGAAATATTTTGCACACTGCTGCTAGCTTAGGTTGAGGTAAGAGCAATGCTTCCAGAAGACCCTGGCTGGATAAGGCCTCCTGCTGAGAGTCCTTCTCCCCCTCACCCTCCAACTCAAGCAGCCTGTTTTCTTCTTTGCTGCCTCTGCTCCATCTCCCTCTCATGCTGCAGCCCAGAAGGAATGGTAACTATAATGCCCATGTCTGGGAGTAAGTGGCCTGACCAGAATCCTTAAAGACAGAACCAAGGCCTTTTCCATGTAAGCATCGCTTCCAGTCACCAACTTTCACTCTGGAAATCATTAAGTACTCCTACAAACTTAGAGACAGCCAACCAAAATTAATCAGCAACTACTGCAGGAATGTTGATGATCCCTGTAAACATTATTGATGGGAGGGGTCCTACCTGAATGCATGTACAGCTGCGCATGTTAAAGAGAAGGCGTTAGCTGGGCAGCAACATCAAAAATTGCACCACTGGAATCAAATCAGTGTTTCGTGCTAACTGATGTCATGATCTGCCTATTCTGCATAGTTCCAGTGCACCTGTTAATCCGTCCCAAAATGGCTTTCAATGCAGCCACAACAAATGTGTGCATGTGCAGTCTGGATGCCTGTTTGTAACAAAAACAACCCATAGTACTGAAATGGCAGACACTGTGGAGCTGAAATCTGTGGTCATCAAGTCATTGGCAAAGAGAG
Source organism: Cetorhinus maximus (assembly GCF_964194155.1). Lineage (NCBI taxonomy): Eukaryota > Metazoa > Chordata > Chondrichthyes > Lamniformes > Cetorhinidae > Cetorhinus > Cetorhinus maximus. The sequence goes on along the minus strand of NC_135897.1, from coordinate 54,862,773 downwards.
AATAAAATGCATTATTTGTCACCCAAGTAAATTTTCAAAAAATGTGTTGGATTAAAGTTTTTGTTTTACAGGACAAATTCAACAGTATTTAGATTATTAGGGCGTGTGGGCGGGGTGGGGGGTGGTTGGAAGAGTCATACCGCACAGATAGAAGTGGATCTCAATTTATATAGCTTGGAATTCAGAAAATCAAGAGTACAACATTTCAAAATGGCTGCCTGGTAAAGCTGAAATTTGTCTTTGAAAGTATTAAACAAGTATAGGATCTCAGAAGTGAAATTCTGCTGCTTAGCACTCTGAATAAACACATAAAACAGGAAACATTGCTGAATATTGCAATTAAGCATTCAAATTAGGGCACGAAAAGTATAAATAACTGTTTGGAATCCATTCACAAATTAAACTGCAGAGAATCAAATTACAGGAACATGAACCTCTATTGCTGACCATAAATAGGATTTAAATAACACTTTGGTGGATTGATTTTTTTCGTGTTAATGTACAATTGAATAGGATATATATCTTAATGCGCTCAAGTAGAACTTTTGTGCAGAAGGTATTAAATCACTTTTCTAATCAGCAGTATTGAAATGTAGGGTTATATTATACATAATTTTGTAAGGATTCCACGCCTCCCCCATGTTAGACAAACATCCTTGCTGTAGAAGGTGATGATTACTTTTAGTTACCAGCCTTACAAATGGTCCCAGTGAGATCTGTACTCCATCCTGGCAGATCATATTCCATGACATTAACCTGCTCTCACTGCTCCATTTAATTTGTTGATAAGGCAAAATGATTAATAAACATAGGACAAAGTTTTGTTTATATTTTTTCTTGCACGTTCTATTCATGCATACATTAGCATAATCATAAATCAATTAGCGAGTCGAACACGACAACTTTAAAGTCAGTCATTTCTTTGAGCCAGGGCAAAGGAGCATTTTTTCCAGCTAAGTGCAAAATTAAGCTTTCATTTTTAGCTTTATAAATAGAAAGAGTGACTTCAAGTTCTTAATCTCTTCAACCTCTGCTCTTTCTGCAATTGCAGACTTATTTTAGGGCACTTGTCATGTAAAAAGCATGCTTAATTTTGATAACTATGACAATTTGTGAATGTCTCATTGTTCTATAATCATATCCTACAGTGTTACACAACTTTATAAAACTCTAGCACAAAATTAAACACTGTATGGTAGTGTAATATTTATGGTACTAACAAACCAGAGGTCTTGGGTACAACAACAAGCTATGAAATTGAATTCAGTAAGTCTGATAATTGATGATTGGCACTATCATAAAACCCTGGTTTATTTTTATTCATTCACAGGATGTGGGCATCGCTGACAAGGGCAGCATTTATTAGTGTGGGCAATTAACTTTGAGAATGCAATGGTGAGCTACATTCTTGACAACTGAGTGGCTTGCTAAACCATTTCAGAGGACAGTTAAAAGTTAACCACATTGCTTTGGGTTTGGAGTCTCAAATAGGCCAGACTGGGTAAGTTGTGTCTCAGAGGCAGGAGTGCGACCACTGACCAATGGCTGTATTAAGAGAATAAACCATCCTAATATACAAAAAGATAATTAGATACTTTTCTCAATTTAGCAAACATTCCCTTTGCCTTTGTCAGAGTTCTACCATTCCTATCTGCCATTTGGCTTGAATAACAGATTCATACCACTGATCCAATTAAACTGCAGCCTTTTGAACACTTGTGGGCCTAAGGCTTAAAAAAACTGACTCACATTCTTATTTTATGTTCTTATAAAAAATAGGAGCAGCAGAGGCCATTTGATCAATCCACCATTCAACAAGATCATGGCTGATCTTCGACCTCAAATCCATTTTTCTGCATTATCCCTCCATTCCTTAGTTTGCTTGGTCCCCAAACATCTATCAACCTCTGCCTTGAATATACTAAACCACTGCACACATTCACAGCTCTCTGGGATAGAGAATTCCTAAGGCTCACAAACCAGTGAGTGAAGAAATTTATCTTCAGCTTAGTCCTGAATGGCTGATCCTTTATCCTGAGATCGTGAACCTGTGTTCTAGATTCCCCAGCTAGCGGCAACATTTTCTCAGTACCTACCCTGTCACTTAAGCCTCTTAAGGATCTTATGTTTCAATTTGTTCACCTTTCATTCACCTTTCATTCTTCTAAACTTCAGGGAACACGTGGTTAGTGCACTCAATCTCTCCTCATAAGACAATCGCCTCACCCCAGGAACCAGCCCAGTGAACCTTGTTGCACTCCCTCTAGGGCAAGTGTGTCCTCCCTTAGAAGAAGAGATAAACTTGTATTTCTTATTTGACAGGTTATCCCAACTTTTGTGGGCCTCCATGGTGAATACAGCCTAAATCAAAACAGCAAGCAACTTGAGACAAAGCAAAACATGCATTTATTCTTTAGAGAGCTGAGTTTCTGAATGTACTATCCTGGTGTGGGCTCCTCCAGGCAGCAAGTTCATATTGGAAAATTCTGAGTACATTTACTTTGATTTCAGAACTTTAGATGTTTACAGCAACTGATGCAGCCATTTGATCAACCATGTCTGTTCTGGCTCTTTGCTACAGAAATCCAAACCTAATTCCACTGTCCTGTTATCCCACCAAGACCAAAAATCCTTCTCTGCCTCTAATATTTATCTCATTTCTCATCCACATGAAGGAAAATTGTGAGGAGCTTGCGCAAGTTTGCTGAAGATGAACTCTTGGTGGAAATAGGTCCATGCCAGGAACACACGAATTCTGCTTCATATATGGGTTACTCCTCCAAACATACTGCATGGTGTGCACATATGCACCTCATAAGATAAAGGTTTTGATGCACCTACCATACAGAGCTGCATATCATTTTTTATTCCATAAAGTAAGTGCATTTATGCCTATTAAATGCCACTTCACTCTTTCCTGACCATTTTCAAAGTATGTCTTATAATTAGCTCATGCAGTAGCGGCAAAGAATTCTTTTGATTTAAATAGCTCAAAAAGGTGCATTTGGATACTTCTAGTGGTTTTGTCATTTGGTCTGTATTCGGCAATCTAGTCCTCTAGACCTGCATATATGTGTTCTGCTTATTTTACATTCTGCTGTGGGAAACCATAACATCCTGAACAGCTTACCCAGATATATTGTTTTTCCAGGGAAGTCAAAATTTCCTCCACTGTTCTCAAGTGTTCCTTTCCTGATTTATGATTATTAGATTGCTAACTAAGCAGCAGCCAACATGCCCCATTTATGGAATCTTGCCTTTACCTATTTCAAGATGCTGGGGAGCAGATAGAAGCAGAAGGGTTATTGATCAATCCTTCACAGATGCTTATTGTCAGATATTATTTCAATTTATTACAAAATTTTTAAGTCTGTGACAAGTACAACATAATGAATATCTGTCCTTTTCAAGTCAACCAATCTCCTGAATTGAATAAATAACCTTTTTTTTGTTGTCCCATCACATCCTTCAGATATACTCCACCCTAGCTGATTGGAATTTAAGGGCCGGATTTTCGTGAAGGAGGTGGAAAGCTCGAAGTTGGGAAACTTCCCAACCTGGCCAACACGTCTCCTTTAAAAAGGCCCCTAGCCGCCATATTTTCATGCCAGGGAGGTGGGAGCAGGATGGAATCAGGCCCGCCACCCCCAGGAGCAGGCCCAAGGCAGCAAAGGAGGCAAGTGGGTGGAAATGCCGGCAGACTGAAAGCCTGCCTCCATTTAATGGGACATCGGCCCAGCTTTAATGATGAAAACAGGCCCTCAAACCTTTACTGCCCTGAACGCAGCCCACATGTGCCCTCCATGCACCCCCATAACCCCTCGATGCGCCTTCATAGTCTCCATGCCCTCTCATTGTCCCTGTTTCTCATGACCCCTCCATGACCCCTCATATTCCCCCTTCTCCCTCCATGGTTCCCCATGTATCCTCCATAGCCATTCACCCCAGTATTCACTATAGGCAGACACCAGGAGTTTTTTTTTAATATTCGCACATGGGACGTGGGCAGCATTGGCTAGCCCAGCATTTATTGTCCATCCTCAATTGCCCTTGAGGAGGTGGTGCTGAGCTGACTTCTTGAACCGCTGCATTCCATGTAGTGTAGGTACACCCACAATGCAGTTAGGGAGGGACTTCCAGGATTTGACCCAGCGACAGTGAAGGAACGGTGATATATTTCCAAGTCAGAATGGTGAGTAGCTAAGAGGGGAACTTCCAGGTGGTGGCGTTCCCATCTGTCTGCTGCCCTTGTCCTTCTAGATGGAAGTGGTCATGGATTTGGAAGGTGCTGTTGAACGAGCCTTGGTGAGTTCCTGCAGACCACCTTGTGGATGGTACACGCTGCTGACACTGCGCATCAGTAGTGGAGGGAGTGAATGTTTGTGGAAGGGGTGCCATTAAGCAGACTGCTTTGTCCTGGATGGTATTGAGCTTCTTCAGTGTTGTTGGAGTTGCACTATTCCAGGCAAATAGAGAGTATTCTATCACACTGCTGACTTGTGCCTTGTAGATGGTGGACAGGCTTTGGGGAGTCAGGAGGTGAGTTACTTGTTGCAGGATTCCTAGCTTCTGACCTGCTCTTGTAGCCACAGTGTTTTTATGGCTAGTCCAATTCAGTTTTTGGTGAATGGTAACCCTAGGATGGTGATCGTGAGGGATTCAGTGATGGTAATGTCATTGGAAGTCAAGGGGTGATGGTTAAATTATCTCTTGTTGGAGATGGTCATTACCTGGCACTTGTGTGGTGTGAATGTTACTTGCCACTTGTCAGCCCAAGCCTGGATATTGTCCAGGTGCTGCTGCATTTGGACATGGACTGCTTCAGTATCTGAGGAATTGTGAATGCTGCTGAACATGCTAGGTATGCCTCCAACCAGCGGAGTTTTCTCCCTGATTCCCATTTACCCCAGTTTTGCTAGGGCTCCTTGATGCCACACTTGGTCAAATGTGGCCTTGATGTCAAGGGCAGTCACTCTCACTTCACCCCTGGAGTTCAGCTATTTTGTCCATGTTTGAGCCAAGGCTGTAATGAGGTCAGGAGCTGAGTGGCCCTGGCAGAACCCAAACCAAGCATCAGTGAGCAGCTTATTGCTAAGCAAATGCTTGATAGCACTGTTGATGACCCTTTCAATCACTTTACTGATGATCACGAGTAGACTGATGGGCGGTAATTGGCCAGGTTGGATTTTCCTGCTTTTTGTGTACAGGACATACCTGGGTGATTTTCCATATTGCCATGTAGGCGCCACTGCTGTATCTGTACTGGAACAGCTCGGCTTAGCACACGGCAAGTTCTGGAGCACAAATCTTCAGTTCTATTGCCAGAATATTTTCAGGGCCTATAGGTTTTGCAGTGTCCAGTGCCTTCAGCTGTTTATTGATGTCAAGTGGGGTGAGCTGAATGGGCTGAAGACTGGCATCTGTGGTGCTGGGGGCCTCAGGAGGAGATTGCAGTGAATCATCCACTTGGCATTTCTGGCTGAAGATTGTAGCAAATGTTTCAGCCTTATCTTTTGCACTGACGTATTCAGTGTACCACTGTGTATACCATTGTGTCACCACCTCTGCTGGGTCTCTCTTGCATGTGGGACAGGAAATGGTGATGGTGGTGTCTGGGACAATATCCACAAGGTATGATTCCGTGTGTATGACTATGTCAAGCTGTTGCTTGACTGGTCTGTGAGACAACACCCCCCCCACCCCCTGCCCCCAGCCTGATTTTGGCACTTGTTGGTCAGGAGGAGGAATTTGCAGGGTCGGGTTTGCTGTTGTCATTTCCGGTGCCTAGGTCCATGCTGGGTGGTCCATCCACTTTTAGGCTTGTTAGGTCATTTAAGAGTCAATCACATTATTGTGGGTCTGGAGTCACATGTAGGCCAGGCCAGGTAAGGATGGCAGATATCAGTAAACCATTTCAATTTTTACAACAATCAACAGTGGGTCAGTTCCAGATTTTTAATTCCAGATGTTTGTTGAATTCAAATTTCACCATCTGCCGTGGTGGGATTCGAACCTGGATCCCCAGAGCATTACACTGGGTTTCTGGATTACTAGTCCAGTGGAGATAGTCAAGGGGAGATAGGTAGATTCTCTCTTGTTGGAGATGGTCATTGCCTGGCACTTGTGTAATGCAAATGTTACTTGCCACTTGTCAGCCCAAGTCTGAATATTGTTCAGGTTTTGCCGTATATGGACAAGAACTGCCTCAGTATTGGAGGAGTCATGAATGATGCTGAACATTGTGCAATCATCCGTGAACATCCCCACTTCTGACCTTATGATGGAGGGAAGGTCATTGATGAAACAGCTGAAGATGGTTGGGCTTAGGACACTACCCTGAGGAACTCCTGCAGCGTTGTCCCGGGACTGAGGTGATTGACCTCCAACAACCATAGCCATCTTCCTTTGTGCTAGGTATGACTCCAACTAGTAGAGTGTTTTCCCCCTGATTCTCATTGACTTCAGTTTTGCCTCACACTTGGCCAAATGCTGCCCTTATGAAAGGGCAGTCATTCTCACCTCACCTCTTGAGTGCAGCTCTTTTGTCCATGTTTGGACCAAGGCTATAATGAGGTCAGGAGCTGAGTGACCCTGGAGGAACCCAAACTGAACATCAGTGAGTAGGCTATTGCTGAGTAAGTGCTGCTTGATAGCACTGTCGATGACACTTTCCATTACATTGCCAATGATCGAGAGTAGACTGATGAGGTTGAGTTGGATTTTTCCTGCTTTTTGTGGACAGGACATACCTGGGCAATCTTCCACATTGCTGGGGAGATGTCAGTGTTGTAACTGTACTGGAACAGCTAGGCAAGTTCTGGAATACAAGTCTTCAGTACTATTGCCAGAATGTTGTCAGTGCCCATAGCCTGAAAGCTGCTGAAAGATTTTTTCACTTTCAAAGGACTCAGGACATTTAAACCACTTCAGATTATTACACTAGAGATATCAATTACTACAGTGAAAAAAAATCTAACTTACAATACAGCATCTGAATATTGGTATAAAAGAACAATTTTATTATATGTTTCAAAAGTATGTCAGTGAAAGAATTACAGGAGCAGGTTACTGCTAATTTTTGGTTTCCCACTTGGGACTAGATTTCTCCCATGGTTCACACTTCCCCTGAGAGGCCGTAAATCACTGACAGGGCTCAACTCCACAAAATTACAGGTCCGGGGTTTGGGGGGAGGTTGGTCAGGTGGTGACGGGGGGTGAGGGGGTGCGGGGGGGGGCAGTGTTGTGGTTAAACTGCCCATCCCCCCAATGGAGCCGGCAAGGACAGGAGTGCTGTGTGTGGGCAGGCTACCTGCATCCTTATCCCTTGCTAGCGAAAATTGCTGGAAACAGGAATGGGGGCAGGAATCCCGGAATCAGATCCCACCCACCATTTTACAGGGTTCCCGAGTCGACCCAACTCAGTGAAAAACCAGGCCCAAGCCTTTGTGAGCTGTCAAGTGTTCTCCACACATAATATATTATTGAGGTATGGGAGTTAGGCTTCTTCCCTTTAACCTCAACAATAATCTTACATGCCAGCTTTATCATTCAGTAACAACATCTTATCTAGAAATGTTCAATTAGATTCTTTAAGTCACATATAAACGATCACTTTGGCCTTCTTCTGCAGTGTATGTACATTAAACATAAAAATTTAAGACGCAGAACGAGGTCAGTCGTCCCATTGTGTCTGCACCAGCGAAAGAAGAACCATCCAGTGAACCAGGTCTTTAACAGATTCAGCCTATTCTACAAACTTTTGTGAAAATGGTTCTCTCTCCAATCACTTATATTCTCAGTCAATAATGTCAAATTGCGAACAATTAAATTTAGTAAATCTTGTGCAGTGTCAACTAGTGTTTTGACAATCCAAAAAACCTATAGCTCAGTTACTAAGAAAAACACTCTCATTCTTTTATCAATAAAATGATTTGCTTTAAGCTAGCGTTGAACTGGATCCATCCTCCCAAACTCCAGAAACTTGGAATTTCTTCCACTTTGTACTGAAATTCTGGTACCGGTTCCTATGACAACTACTCACAGCAACAAGCTGTATAAACCTTATCCTCAGCAGCAGATTGTCATTCATCGAGGATCACTAATAATGAGTATACAGCCCGAAGGTATGCACTAAACTTAAGTTCCAATGTGTGCACTAACATGAGCCAAGAGTGCAGAAGAAACCAAATAAATAATGATGTCATTGTAGGTTTTCACAATGCCTTAGCTTCTACGATTAGCATGCATTCTCCAAGTGGAACCTTTCTACTTCTAAATGATTTCATTTGTCTAAGCTGCCCAGTACCCCTTACAAATGTTCCTGTTAAACCATACTGAATGCCTGAATGAAATAATGCCTTCTGCTAACAAGGAACTCCATTGGTATTGAGTTCATATTGATAATAGATTCTAGCCTAAAAAGAGGCATTTCCTTATGGTTAAGACAGATTATTTTTTTATTCTTTCATGGGATCTGGGTGTTTCTGGCAAGGCCAGCATTTGTTGACCATCCCTTATTGTTCTTAGGAAGGTAGTGGTGAGCCGCCTTCTTGAACCACTGCAGTCAATCTGATGAAGGTACACCCACAATGCTATTAGTAAAGGAGTTCCAGGATCTTGATCCTGCGACAGTGAAGGAAAGGCGATATAGTTTCAAATCAGGATGGTGTGTGACTTGAAGGGGAACTTGCAGGTGGTGGCGTTCCCATGCTTCTGCCCCCTTATCCTTCTAGGTGGTAGAGATCACTGGTTTTGAAGATGCTGTTGAAGGAGTCTTGGTGAGTTGCTGCAGTGCACCTTGCATATGGTACACACTGCACCAGTGGTGGAGGGAGTGAATTTTTAAGTTAGTGGATGGGGTGCCAACCAAGCAGACTGCTTTGTCCTGGATGATGTTGAGTCTTTTGATTGTTGTTGGAGCTGCACATGTCCAAGGCAAGTGAGGAGTATTCCATCACATTCCTGACTTGTGCCTTGTTGATGGTAGACAGGCTTTGGGGAGTCAGGAGGTGAGTTACTTGCCGCAGAGTTACCAGCCCCTGACATGCTCTTGTACTGTATTTATATGGCTGTTACTGTTCAATTTCTGGCCAATGGTAACCTTCAGGATGTTGATCGTGGGTGAATTCAGCGATGGTAATGACATTGAATATCATTCTGTTCTCATTGGAGATGGTCATTGCCTGGCACTTGTGGCATAAATGTTACATGTCATTTAGCAGCCCAAGCCTGAATATTGTCCGGGTTTTGCTATATATGGACATCGACTGCCTCAGTATCTGAGGAGTTGTGAATCGTTTAAACATTTGTGCATTCATCAGAGAACATTCCCACTTCTAACTTTATAATGGAGGGAAGGTCATTGATGAAGCAACCGAAGATGGTTGGGCCTAGGACACTACTCTGAGGAACTCCTACAGTGATATCCTCGAACTGAGGTGATTGGCCTTCAACAACCACAACCATCTTCCCATGTGCTTGGTATATCTCCAACTAGTGGAGAGCTTTCCCCCGATTCCCATTGACTTCAATTTTGCTAGGGTTCCTTAATGACACACTTGGTCAAATGCTACTTTGATGTCCAGTGCAGTCACTCTGACCTCCCCTCATGAGTTCAGCTCTTTTGTCCATGGCTGTAATGAGGTGACCCTGGCATAGCCCAAACTGAGCATCAGTGAGCAGGTTTTTGCTGTGTAGGTACCATTTGATAGCACTACCAACACCTTGCGTCACCTTGCTGATGATCAAGAGTAGGCTGCTGGGGCAGTAGTTGGCTGGATTTGATTTGTCCTGCTTTTTGTGTGCAGGGCATACCTGGATAATTTTCCACA